>NC_052343.1:5015643-5615643 GCF_016432855.1 Salvelinus namaycush | reverse complement strand
AAACCGTATTTACATTTGTAGAAGTTTCCATTGCCTGTTTAGTGACGCTCGCCCCAAGTTAAGGAATTAATCACAAGCGAGGCATGTGCAACGTCTCTTTCTTTCTTTGCTTCTCTCTCTCTTTCACGTCTTTCAAGTTACCTTCGTACAGATGTAGGATCTTAATTTGAGACAGTTTGCTACAACAGGAAAATAATCCTGCAGCAACATGATTATAATTCATGGACATTTTTCTAGGGGTTGATACATTTTTTGTAAGGGAAAATCAAGTCTGAAATTTCAAAGTGGAAATTACCAACTTTAGAAGCCTTTTTAAACCTTGAATATACTAGAAGTTTGCAATTCCTGCAACAAAAGGATGATCAAATGAAGGCATGGCATCTGTACCTCTGTCCCACAATTTCTCCCCTTTTCTCTCTCTCTCTCTCTCTCTCTCTCTCTCTCTCTCTCTCTCTCTCTCTCTCTCTCTCTCTCTCTCTCTCTCTCTCTCTCTATCTCTCTCTCACTCCTTATCTCTCTCTCATGCTGTCACATGCACACACACACACACACACACACACACACACACACACACACACACACACACACACACACACACACACACACACACACACACACTGTCTTCCCCCTCCTGCGGTGTGATTTGTTATTACTTTTACATTTCATATTTTTCCCATTCGTTTCCTCTCTGTGTGGGAGGGAGAGGAGAGATGACTATGTGAAGACACTGGTGATCAAGTTTACAAACAGTCATTTCCTTGATTAGGTTCAGTGAATCAAAGGCAACTGTACTGGCCAAGTCTGGTCTGTGTAAACACACGTGATGATGGTGATGATGATGATCATGAGGAGATAGTGGATAGTGGTAGACGTTTTCCAAGGAAAGAGGAAAATCTGACCTTTCTTCATTATTGGTTTATATAGATATACTGCCTGTGGTGTTTTTTGGCATTTGTTACCTGATATTTACTGCTTGTGTTTCAAAATGTTTGTGCTGTGAGAAGAGAGTTATATTTGAGAGGTTTTCATAATATCTTCATTTACCCTCGGTGGAATGATTTGGAGTTGCTAGACAAGCTGAGGAGGAGGTGGTACATTATAGGTACATTAGGTACCTATAGGTACATTCCAACTCCAGGTCAACTCAGTAGACTGGTACAAGACTTGAAGCATCAGCCCTGACACGTCATTATCTCCTGAGAGGGTGTCTGTTTTCTACTGAGTGAAGATGGCAACCTCTAGGACTCTGCTTTATCAGCTTTATCAGCTCTGAGCGAGGTATTTGCTCCTGTTTTTTGGAGAGGATTTCCCCACGCCCGGTACTGTTGGCCTTGGAGTCTCCCTGTCATGGAAACACCCCCTGCTGCCAAGAGTAACCTCTCACCACCCCCACACTCCCGAAACCCCTTTATCAACCCCTTACCCCTCCACAGTTGTGTCATTGGGTCTCTCTCACCCTGACGGCTGGCTCACCCCTCAGCCCCTTAGAGCCCACCGGGGTGAGGGGAGGGGGAGAGATTGACTTGTGCTGGGAGTCTCCCCATGTCGGACTAACTCCAAATGAAGGGGGATCCCTGAAGAGAGGGAAGCCCTGTCTAGTCTAGCACCTTCTCGCCCCTTTTACCCCCTTCACCTTTCATCCCCCATCCCTTTTCCCCCTCCGTCTCCTTCCGCTCTCTCGTTCTCTCTCGCTCTCTCCCAGCCCTGTCCTCACTATCTTTCTCTCTCCTCGTCGGCCCGTTAAAGCGATTAGCCAGGGTGGTGTGGAGTTCTGTGCTCCAGGGATCCCCACACGGCTGCCTGCTATCGACATTTCAGTGGCTTGTTTTCCTTCTCAGTGGCGTCCAGGGAGCGAGACTTCTGAGAGGGTGCACAAAGTGAGGGATTGATTTTCATGCCCCCTCCTTCTCCCTGACCCTGTCTCAGTGTCTGTCTGTTTTGTCTGCTCTTTTGTAAGCAATAAAGGACCCAGTACTTCCAAGGGTCTCCCAGCTCAAAGCTCATTATCACAGTACTACACGCACGCACACACACACACACACACACACACACACACACACACACACACACACACACACACACACACACACACACACACACACACACACACACACACACACACAGAAACCTTTGTATAATAGCCACTTCACAGGAGTTGATACATCTGTAGAAATGTTCTTATGCTCTATTTAAATGTTTCATATAGAATGACATCTTGGCATTTTGTTCACATAATACTGCAGTTTGAGAAAAGTTTTTGAGTTTGGGTCTTATTGTTGATTTCGGTCGGAAGACAAAAAAAAGGGAAAAAGGAAAAAGCTATCCAATAAAATCGAATTATTTTAAAGTTGTAAACCATGAATATGGTTTTATATTACATTGTGAAAGTTCACGAGTAAAATTCATGGCATTGCACTAATTACACACACGCGCACACACACACACACACACACACACACACACACACACACACACACACACACACACACACACACACACACACACACACACACACACACACACACTGTAGCCATCCACTGCTTGTGTTCCAGCGGTGACATCCATTACTGCTGCAGCGACTAAAGGTTTGGAGAGCTGCTCACTTTCCAAGATGTGCTCAAATAAACACCTCCCCGGAAAATTCCAAAGATCTATTCTTAAAGAGCTACAAAAGAGCAACAGACAGGACTTAACTTGACCTAACTTGAGCTTTCTATGCCAAACTATGTTGTGGTATTCCATTGCTGCACAGAGAGGGCACCTCCTTCATACTATACTTCTACCTGGTGCTCTACAGTCTGTATTTGTAGGATGTTCAATAGATGGGGTAAAGAGGACAATGGAACTCGACCAAAACAATGGAATTGCCAGGGAAACGCGTGGGGGAAAGATCCCGAATCTCCATATTTCCCCCCCAGCAAAATGAGGTTGTCTTTCAATGTGAGTCATGTGTGTATTGTAAATCAAATCGAATCTAAGTTTATTGGTGTATTTCACAATATGTTGAGGTTAAAATCGGAGTAAAATGCTTGTATGGATGTCAACCCCAATTTATGTTCATGTCAACGCCCCCAATTAATACAGTTAAAAAACAACTACTACCGCCGATTTCTGTATGCTAGCTATGCTACCAGCTCATACAAGCTTCAGTTAGCAGGCACTTCTTCTAAACCTGAAACGGGACAACTTTTAAATGTTATACAGTGAAAACAGCCCAAAATATCCAAATCGGACTTTAGTAAATACAGATCTGACGAATATCCTCTTTGTCAGATCAAATTTGTTAAATGGCAAATCAAATCAAATCAAATTGTATTTGTCACATGCGTCGAATACCTTACAGTCAAATGCTTACTTACAAGCCCTTAACCAACAATGCAGTTTTAAGAAAATAAAAAATAAAAAAAAGTAAGAGATAAGAATAACAAATGATTAAAGAGAAGCAGTAAATAACAATAGCGGGGCTATATACAGGGGGTACCGGTACAGAGCCAATGTGCAGGGGCACCGGTGTCGAGGTAATTGAGGTAATTATGAACATGTAGGTAGAGTTATTAAAGTGGCTATGCATATATAATAACAGAGAGTAACAGCATTTGATTAGCTGTTCAGGAGTCTTATGGCTTGGGCGTAGAAGCTGTTTAGAAGCCTCTTGGACCTAGACTTGGAGCTCCGGTACCGCTTGCCGTGCGGTAGCAGAGTGAACAGTCTATGACTAGGGTGGCTGGAGTCTTTGACAATTTTTAGGGCCTTCCACTGACACCGCCTGGTATAGAGGTCCTGGATGGCAGGAAGCTTGACACCGGTGATGTACTGGGCCGCACGCACTACCCTCTGTAGTGCCTTGCGGTCGGAGGCTGAGCAGTTGCCATACCAGGCAGTGATGCAACCCGTCAGGATGCTCTCAATGGTGCAGCTGTAAAACCTTTTGAGGATCTGAGGAACCATGCCAAATCTTTTCTCCTGAGAGGGAATAGGTTTTGTCATGCCCTCTTCACGACTGTCTTGGTGTGCTTGGACCATGTTAGTTTGTTGGTGATGTGGACGCCAAGGAACTTGAAGCTCTCAACCTGCTCCGCTACAGCCCCGTCAATGAGAATGGGGTTGTGCTCGGTTCTCCTTTTCCTGTAGTCCACAATCATCTCCTTTGTCTTGATCACGTTGAGGGAGAGGTTGTTGTCCTTGCACCACACGGTCAGGTCTCTGACCTCCTCCCTATAGGCTGTCTCATCGTTGTCGGTGACCAGGCCTACCACTGTTGTCATCGTCAAACTTAATGATGGTGTTGGAGTCGTGCCTGGCCGTTCAGTCATGAGTGACCAGGGAGTACAGGAGGTGACTGAGCACGTACCCCTGAGGGGCCCCCGTGTTGAGGATCAACGTGGCGGATGTGTTGTTCTCTACCCTTACCACCTGGGGGCGGCCCATCAGGAAGTCCAGGATCCAGTTTCAGAGGGAGGTGTTTAGTCCCAGGGTCCTTAGCTTGGTGATGAGCTTTGAGGGCACTATGGTGTTGATCGCTGAGCTGTAGTCAATGAATAGCATTCTCACATAGGTGTTCCTTTTGTCCATGTGGGAAAGGGCAGCGCGGAGTGCAATAGAGATTGCATCATCTGTGGATCTGTTGGGTCGGTATGCAAATTGTAGTGGGTCTAGGGTTTCTGGGGTAATGGTGTTGATGTGAGCCATGAACAGCCTTTCAAAGCATTTCATGGCTACAGACGTGAGTGCTTCAAATCGGTAGTCATTTAGGCAGTTTACCTTAGTGTTCTTGGGCACAGGGACAATGGTGGTCTGCTTGAAACATGTTGGTATTACAGACTCAGACAGGGAGAGGTTGAAAATGTCAGTGAAGACACTTGCCAGTTGGTCCACGCATGCTCAGAGTACACGTCCTGGTAATCCGTCTGGCCCAGCGGCCTTGTGAATGTTGACCTGTTTAAAGGTCTTACTCACATCGGCTGTGGAGAGCGTGATCAAACAGTCGTCCGGAACAGCTGATGCTCTCATGCATGTTTCAGTGTTACTTGCCTCGAAGCAAGCATAGAAGTTATTTAGCTCGTCTGGTAGGCTCGTGTCACTGGGCAGCTCTCAGCTGTGCTTCCCTTTGTGGTCTGGAATAGTTTGCAAGCCCTGCCACATCCGACGAGCGTCGGAGCCGGTGTAGTACGATTGTGAATGTGCGCCAATGACGGCGTCACAAAATCCTGCATGCCATTAACCTTTTTACCGCATCTATTGTTCGAACTAAAACTACATTATCTGTACTGATATATAGTTTGATTTGACTATATATAATGAATGAGTTTTCCATCAAAAAGTGATTGATTTGTTGTCACAATAACAGCGGTTAAGATTGGAGACTCTGACATGAAAGCACGTATCGTTCTCATTCTTCTCAATGAGCAGCAGTTGCCGCCGTGGTCCCCACCCCCGTCCCAAAGCACTCACAGGCGGCCCAGTCCAGTATCCATTTAAGAGGCTCATCATGGACTGTCTTTCTGTTCCTCTCTCTCTCTCTCCCTCTCTCTTCCTCTCTCGTGTGTTGTTTTGCTTGTTTCTCAATCCCCCTCTCTGTAACAAAAGAGCAGAGCTCATGGATGGTGGCACCGCGGGAGGGTTTAATGTGCCCAGAAACATAATGACTTCTACTTTTCAAATGCTAAAGCCGTCCCCATTGCTCTGCATCGAGGACCCGCAGGATGACTGATGCAAACAGAGTGTGCATGTGTGTGTGTGTGTGCATGTGTGTGTGTACATGTCTGTGTGTGTGCTGCCGCTGAGGGGTAGGGTAGCTAGTGTCTGGTAGCTAGCCTACGGGCCTGTTTGTGTGTTCAGTAGGAAGTGTTTTCAGTGACTCATCTGCGAAGGATTCCCTGAAGAGAGGCGAAGCGGAACAGACGAGAACAGAGGGGGAGGAGGAGAAGAGGGAAGGGGGCACAGGCAGGGTGAGACAAAGTGCTGTTCAGGAAAGCCAGGGGCAGGAGAGGCGGATATTGTCCACTAGTGGATGTCCTGTGTCCGTTCCTTGGGTGTGTTTCACATTGTTGACTCTCACTGTTGATTCTCACTGTTGACTCTATGCTTAGTGAGTGAGTTCCAACAAGATTTTGGAGATGGCTATTATCTTCGCACTCCAAGCTCTGAGACCGATATAAGTTATAAGGTTGTGTCCAGCGTGTCCACTGTTCTGTTCAGCCATACAGTACAGTGTCTGTGATATTTCACCCAAGTTTTGTTGAGAGAACTTTTGAAGTTATCACGTGATTAATAAGCACAATAATAAGCACGCTGTTACCCTTTGCATGCCCAATGCCCCATGCCCTCTTCCCCTCTGACTCAGGGGTAAAATATGATGTGGGTTGAGAGTGATCATAGTTGATGTGTTAACGGAGCATTGTTTTTCTGTTTTTGAGAGTCTCACACTCCTGTACCAGTAAGTACTGTTTTAGAGGCTTTAGGAGTGATTATTTTTCCTTTCCATATCTCAGAGACTTTCCATTTGCTTTTGTGTTGCTGCTCAGTTGGATTAGCTATGATGTCTATGTTATTTTTATTACGGTGGTGTGTGTGTGTGTGTGGGGGGGGTGTGTGTTTATGGGTGTGTTTGTGTTTGCGTGTGTGCATGTGTGTGTGTGAATGTGCATGCATGTGTGTGCGTTATGTCTTCGCTCAACCCTCTCGTTTTGGCACGGGAGCAGAAAGACATACCTGGTGCTCCTCGTTGAGTGTGTGTTCTGGCTTGCCCTGATTTCCATGCACGGAGGGAGTGGGGGAAGGAGGAGAGGAGGAAGGGAGTGCTGGGGAAAGCCTACACTCTGACTCAGAGGGGAGGGAGGGAATTCCCTTGTGAGCAGGATAGCTTTTACATCTGGTGTGATTGGAGCTGCGCCTTTGACGTCTGGAGCATACGGCACAGATATAGCTCCACAGCAGGGAAAGAGAAGTCAGGTCTACCCCCCCAGCCCATCACCTCTACCCTCGATCCCACTTCTTCCTGGATCCCCTAACTTTCCCACCCTACCACCCTGTTGACGGATTTGTCAGATTTCACCAGTATTAGGACTGGCAGGTACCAGGTGTCCTAGAGAAACAGAAGACAACCCCAGGTCTTATGTGGGACGGACCCTGTTTGGCAGGCGGTTTTGCCTGCTATTTTGGCTCCAAATTTACTGACGTTTTTTTTGCCAGACAGGTGGCAGCAGGAGTTTATCAAATGTGATAACTGACTGTATTATATAAACAGGAAAGAGGGATAGAGAGAGAGAAAATACACCCCCGAAATTATCTCTGGGAAGGACGAAAGTCGAAAAATACGGCTGGCTTGTTTCACGAGTGCCTCTGCAATTAAGTCGGGGCGAATCATATTTTCCATCCCCAAACCCACCAAAGTGAACATTCTTTGGCCAGTGGAAGATGTTGTTCTGTTGTTGGTATGCCCCCTTCTCTATGTTTTAGTAGGAGAGTTATCTCTCTCTCTCGCTATCTATCTCTTTCTCTCTGTCTCTCTGTGTTTGGGTGTAAACCAACCACAGGTCAGTACAGGGACACGTGTAAGAGAGGCCAGATAAGAATGGTTCTTCAATAAACACCAGAGTGGTCCCACCATCCTGTGTGGCGTTCCACATTGTGTCTCCTGTCATTAACCAAATCTCCAAGCAATTACTGTCGAGAAAGAAAACAAATGGGAGGTTATTGTTATTGTAGTCATGTGGGAGCATGTGCTGTATTATATGAATCATAGAATAAACATAGGGACTGTGTTGTGGTTAGACTGCTCAAACCTCTCTGTCATCTGTGTCCTGATGATGCTTCATTCATCAGTAGGTCCATTGTTGTGTGTTCCTTGTACAATGTGAGTCTTTTGGACTCTTCCCACCCGTTTAGACACAGTAAAAGGCAGCTGGCTGATCTTTCCCCAAAGGACTTTACTTGAGACAAAGGTGTGTGTGTGTGTGTGTGTGTGTGTGTGTGTGTGTGTGTGTGTGTGTGTGTGTGTGTGTGTGTGTGTGTGTGTGTGTGTGTGTGTGTGTGTGTGTGTGTGTGTGTGTGTGTGTGTGTGTGTGTGTGTGTGTGTGTGTGTGTGTGTGTGTGTGTAAATGTGTTGAGTGCAATTGTCATTGACCCGTATAGGGAGTTGCTATGCCTCCTACTACCACTGCTCTGTGTTGTGACCAGCCTGACAGAGGGAGAGTTTAGGAGGAGGCCGAGGTAGAGACGGAGATGGAGGGAGGGGTTGTGTGTGGGTGGGGGCTCTGCGAAGTAGGGAGGGGCGATGCCGTTGACGGAGCGGAAGCATTTTGCAGATGTTGCACAGAGAGAGAGAGGGCGAGAGAGAGAGAGAGAGAGAACGTAACGTTTTGTGGTTCAGTCTGGCGGCACTCTGACTTGAAAAGGTTTGCATGCCACATACGTGCCTGTCTCCCGATTCAGCAAAGGTGAAAGAGAGAGAAGAGGGGGAAATGACTGCTTTTGTTATTTTTGTTTAATCTTGCTGAACTCTTTCTAAAAGAGTAGGAGTGTCTGTTTCATTTCTGCTTCTGTAGAAGACAAACAGACAGCGGGTGAAAATGAGGTGAATCAAACGAGAATGTTAAAGAGGGGGAGAAGAAGAGAGAGGGGGAGGAAAAAAAAGAGAGTGAGAGAGAAATGGATGAAAAGAGAAAGAGAGCGAGAGAGAAGCCTGAAAAACATGTTTACTTGTGGAGGGTTGACGTCTAAGGTTTCCCCTCTTGGAGAGAGTCCCAGTGCAGGGGCGGGCGAGATTCCCTCTTGGTTCCCCAGATGTAATATGAGGAATGAGCATTCCCTATCATCTCTCACTCTCTTTGTCTCTCTCTTTCCCATCTCACAGCCTGACGAGCGTATCAGTTCCGTGGCACATCGTGATCACCTGCACATAGCATCGCAGCCATATAGACATACTAGTCACCCTACTGAAATATCACAGTGGTCTGTTTACTCACTTCATCTTTCTCTTCTCTCTTCATTTCTCTCACTTCTGCCTGAACTCCACATAAAGACATCTGTCTGTGATCTTTTTCGATGTCTGTTCTTCTCTTTTCCTCTTTTTTTTTAATATTGCTTTTGGAAACAGATACATTGTGACTTCCATCCTCCTAAGCTCTCTCCCAACCCCGGCTCCACCCTTCTTCATGAGTGATAGCAGGCCAAGCATGACTGGGATCTTTTCTTCCCTTTTTTTGTGCATTGTGAATAAATAAGACTTTGGGAGAACAATTTGGTGTGGAGACCACATCTTATTACTTGACTCTTCAGTTATACTAGCACAGCTGCCCAATGGCCATAACATATTTAGTCGTTGTTACTTCACACATATCTCACAGTCCTTGTTAAATTAGGACCACAAAGAATGATATAGTCAGCCAGTGCCATAGACATCAGGGCGGTGCCACAGACACACACTGGCACAATTGTATTGCCAGCCAACACTGCATGGTAGTGTCATAGACTAAACTATATTGCCAGCCAGCATGGCAGTGCCATACACACACAGACACTGGCAGTGACGCAGACACACAAAGGCTGGATATTGTCACTTCTATTTCTGACAGCCACTAACGAGTCATAGGCTTTAAGAAAATGTGCTGTGGTTTGGGCCTGATTGTATAAACAGAGCATGGAGCGTCTGTTCGCGAAGGTGTGGCATGAAATCCCGGAGAGACCCAAAGAATGTGAGAGAACTGCTACAGCTACAGACTCCCGGCAGCTGCTGCAGATCCCTGGGCTTTCATTGCATGACAGGGAGGCCTCGACACCACCACACACTCTCAAGATGAAACGAACAAAAGGCGTTTGTGAAGCAGAGTTAAAGCTGCAATATGTAACTTTTTGGCCGATCCGACCAAATTCACATAGAAATTGGAGTTATAGGTCTGTCATTCTCATTGAAAGCAAGTCTAAGAAGCAGTAGATCTGTTCTATGTGTGCTATTTCTATGCTCCCTGTTCGTAAGTTCCGTTTTTTGCAATGATATTGCGTGTGATTATGTAGTGTTTCATATTTTCTGTTGTCCTTCTTTTATAGATGGACACCACCTTTGGGAGACAGAAGCCAAAGTTGACAAGGACTCCTTCAAGTCTGTAAGTAGTCCTCAGTGTTTTCAGTAAAATACAGTACTGTATTAGTTGTAGTCCTGTTTTTAAGATTGAAAGTGTAAATTGGCTCAGCCATACATTCTATGCATCTTTCTCTTCCATTATATTACCTCTCTCTCTCTCTCTCTCTCTCTCTCTCTCTCTCTCTCTCTCTTTTCTTCTCCCCCCTCTCACCCCCTGTATTTCCTTCTCTCACCTCCCTCGCTTCCTCTTACTCATTTTGCTGATGTAATCTTTGCTAAGACATTACCACGGAGAGAGATTAGTCGTGTTGATTAGTCCATGCAATCCTGAATGGAATTTTCACACATTTTCTCTCTGTCCTCATTGGCAGACACAGTAAGCAGAGTGATTGCACCTAGAGCATCTTGCTTCCTCATCAACAAGCACCCCTCAATAAACACACACATTCACACGTGCACGCCAACACACACTTGTGTACGCGTACACACACACCCCACCACCACCTCTCTACTAGGTCATATTCATATTCATATTCACCATAGCAAACCACTTTGTAATGGCAAACTAAAAAGTATGTTTCTCATTGGACAAGTTTAGGTAGTCCCTCCCAGTTTCAGTACATTTTCTTCAGTTTGTTGCCTAATGAGTACTGATGCAAGCCTAGTTGCCCTACCAAACACTTCAGCCAGCATAACCAGACATTTAGTTCACTGTTCTTCTGGTTCAGGGAGGAGGAGCGCTTTAACACTTTGTCAGAGCTCGGCCTTCTGCTTGACGCCTGGCCAAGAGTGGATTATCCCCCTCTCTTTTTACCTGCTGTTTTCACGAGAGAAGTAATGAGAAAATAAACCAGTGCACCTTTCTACGGATGCCCAGTTACACATTTAGGCCTACATTCTGTTCATAAAAACAAGGCAAAGGGGATTCGTCAGAGGGGACGGTAAATGTTGTACGTGTCATAGAAAAGCTACATGTGCTTCCGGAGTTAATGAAGAAATACTTATGGTGAGGAGAGAGGTCTGCGCGAGTATGTGCTTGCCTGTGTGTGTCTGTGTCTTCGGGTGCACATTAGGGCGTGTGACGGCGATGTGTTTCAAATCATCCGTGCCCCCCTCCCTTTCTCTTCTCTTTCATCAGCTGGGTCTCACCATCCCTCGGTCTCCCTGTAAACGAACTGCTGTAATTGACAATTGCAGGGGTCGAGAATAAACCATCGCCCGTGGAACATGTGTTTCAATACGGCGGCATTTCAATGATGATGTTGTTTTTGTTGTCATGTGTTTTTACGTTCAGCCTCTCGTTATTGGCCTTAAGGGCTGGCTGATGTTAAAGCTAGTCCCACATGTTGGAACATTACAGTGAGGGGTTGGGTTAGGTTAGGTAGGTGAAAGACAAATAGTGCAGTGTGCTTATTTGGTGTGCCGACAAACAAGCCACAGTGTTACTGGCCTTTTCTCCCTTGCTGCCACCGGCCATGGTTAGGTCACCCATGCTCTGCCTGCCATATGTTTTCATTATTGCTGTTTGGATTGCGCTGCTCACTGCGTGGGAGGATGGGAGGAGAGGGGGATGGAGGGGGGTCATCGACACCTGTGTCTGTGCTGTCTTTGACCCCGTCAGTCTGGTGCAGACCCGGCCTATGAACAGACACACAGACACGTGGACAGACCCCACAAAATATGCTGGGAATGGCTTCCTGTTCTGCTCCTCCACCATATGGCCTGAGCTGGCCCCCAGAGAGAGAGAGAGAGAGAGAAAGAAACAGACAGGCTCTAGGCAGGCAGACACTCAGTCATGTCCCAATGGCGCCTTTGTCATGCACCTCAACCCCTGCTCTGCAGCCTCCAAAGTTCACGTCCGTCCAAGATTACGGAGGTCTCACCCTGGGCCTGGAGCGACGCGCTGATCAGGGGCTGTGAAAACAAGGCCAAAGACCCACATCTCTCCCGAGAGGTAGGGTTCAAACCCCAGGCCCTCAGGGCTTCAGACAGACACAAACAGGGGCGTGGTACACACTCTGGGGGTCATGCTGAGCCCATCCAGACTGGGCTGAAGACCCAGCTCAGAAAGCGTGTTCAGAACACTCCTCCAGGGTTCCCTGAAAGCGAAACAAGCATACCTGCTAATTAATGAGCTGACACTTACGTACACTTGGAGTTGTGTTTGTGTCTTAGGAGAGCATTGAAAGGGGTTGTAGGCCTAAGCTAGTGAAGTTCAAACTAAAATCTTCACCCTGCCATATTAGTCTGATTTCAGAATGTTTAGATAATGCATGTTTTCTGGACAGCTTTTTGAAAATCTGCTACGCACAACACAACACAGTATAGTGAGCAGTGATCTACAGTGCGCCTGGAGGGTTCGTACTGTACGTGTATCCATTCTGTGCTGTTTCTGTGTGTTGTAGACGGCGCTGGTAGTGGAGATCCCTCCCTACAGGAACCAGAGAATATCCAGCCCAGTGCAGGTCAACTTCTACGTCTGCAATGGCAAGAGAAAGAGGAGCCAATACCAGCGCTTCACCTACCTCTCCCCAAACGGTAACCCCACAAACCTTTAGGTTTAGCTCCTCGCTTACATGTGGTTTGGGGGTTTATTATCCCCGCTAGTTTTGCTTGATAACTTATAAAGGGGTCATACATGCTCATGCATTACTCCTTCCAGTGTTTCCTCCTAAATCATTTTGGCAGGTTGTGAAGGGTTGACTGACAGAGCCTCTGGGCAATGTTGACGTTAAGTTTGAGAAGTCAATCTCTGAAACGTCGACCTCACACACCACTCATGGATACATCCATCACACACAGCTCACGTTCTGTGCCCCCCAGTCTCCACATGTATAGTTGGCTTGACACATTGGAATGTGAAGAAGTTATTGGGATCCGGAGTCATTTCACAGCCTTACATCACCAACTAAATACCTCTCATTCGGGGCTCAGAGTAAATGTACATTTGCCAAATCGAAGTTGCATGCATAGACACATTGATATTGATTGGAAGCCATGGATGCTGCTAGAAGCAACATTGTTTAGGGTTTTATTGGCATGGGAAACACATGTTAACATTGCCAAAGCAAGTGAACTAGATAATAAACAAAAGTGGAATAAACAATAAAGAATAAGTTCCAAAAGAATAAAGACATTTCAAATGTCTCTCTTTATATCCCATGTTCAATTAAGAATCAGGTCCAGTAGGGCTGAAAGGCAGCCTTCACCTTTAAACTGACAACATGTGATTTTAAGACTCCCTAAACACTTCAATGATCACCCGCTGCTATTGTAGCCTGGAGGAGATAAGAAGCAATGATTCAGGCCTTTGGATGGGACTCAGAGAGAGAGAGACAGACCGCATCACCACCTTGACAACGAACAAAGGGCCCTATTTGGAGACGGTTGATGGGAGCTAGAGAGCGAATGAGAGAGTGAGTGAGAAAGAGGTTGAGAAAGGGAGGGGGGAGTAGAGAGGGAGAGACAGGACATTTTGAGGTGACCGACCCTAGCAGAGCGAGCGGTGGTGGGAGTTGAGGACAGACAAACTCTGGCCATATTTGGCAGCCCCGTACGAACCAGGGAGACAGACAAGGAGATAAGCTGTACAAGGAGAAGACGTATCACACTTTGACCGTTGCATCTTCAAGTCATTTTCACAGAGAGTCAACATGATCCAATTAACAGATGAATGGGGTGTGCTCTCTGTTACGATGCCAAATGAACTGGATTGCAGTGGGGACCACACAAGCAGGGGCAGTGTCTTTATGATGGAACATAACGTACCCCTCCAGTCACAGTCAAAGGCACTTACTGTGGTTCACCAGACCTTCTTATTTCTTGTTTTGATATTTATCCATGTATTGTAAACTGGGTGGGTTGAGCCCTGAATGCTGATTGTCTGAAAGCTGTGGTTTACCATTTTTTTTTTTTTACTGTTTTAATTACATTGGTAACAAGTTTATAATAGCAATAAGGCTCTTATAAACTTAGCCGTGGTATATTGGCTATATACCACACCTCCTCGGGCTTTAACGCTTAAATATCATTTATTCAACACGATAGTCAACAAGCGACAATAAATAGCTCGGATAATACTGAGTAGCAATAGTGGCGCATTTCGCTAACGAGCTAATTTCCGTCCGTAGTCCCTGAACGTCCCTGAGTTTACCACTCATCTAGTTTGAATCCATGTCTGCCTGCCCATTGGGCACGTGTCTGGGTGGAGTGGCGTCTTCTGCAAATGCAAGCAGAGCTGTTTCAACTGTGCCGAGGTAAAAGAGAAGCCCTAATTATATCCGTCCAAGATCAGATGCAGCTTGTCATCAAAGCAAAACAGATCTCTAAGTCAAATTGAGGATAATTATAACAGGGATATATACATGGCAAAGGAGAGGAAGACCTGGTTGTTTGCTTTTGAGGGTTTCACTGTGTGAGAGTGTTTCTGAACACGTAGATAGAGAGCCAACTCAGCACTGTGGCCAGGTAAGGGGGGTGGTGTGTGTGTGTGTGTGTGTGTGTGTGTGTGTGTGTGTGTGTGTGTGTGTGTGTGTGTGTGTGTGTGTGTGTGTGTGTGTGTGTGTGTGTGTGTGTGTGTGTGTGTGTGTGTGTGTGTGTGTGTGTGTGTGTGTGTGTGTGTTGCATAGAGGTTGCTCTCATCTCTTCCTCCTTCGCCCATCTGAGCGGCGCTTCCTGCCCACTTTAAACACAGTCGTGGTCGTCACTTATGCTTTCTAAAAAGAACATCTCGTTCACGCTCGGGTGTGTGCTCGTCTATAAAAAGGCAAAACCGCCACTTAAAATAGCCCAGCTTGTTTGAAAAGAAACAAACGATGTGCTGTCCACCGATCGCGATTGAAAACAACTTGTATTTTCCACTGGAGTCACGTGATGTTTGCTCTACTCATTCATGTGAAAACATAATCAGACAAGTGTGTGAAAAGGTCTATTGAACCTGTTGACGGCCCAAAGCTTTCACTGTGGCACCTCAAACATGTACGGCGTAGCTAAATGCCCAAGTAAGGAAACAAGAGATAACATGTATTTGAATGGTCTCCTCTCCATCTTATAAAGAGGACAGTCATATCTCACGGGAGAGGCATTGTTTCTGTCGTGTAAACATCATCTGATTCGTATCTCCCCTTTGGTTTAGTCACGCCACTCAGAGCTAGTTCGGATATTATTATCAGATGCAGTCTGGAGGATTGGAAACGATTGAGTCTTTGCCAGGTTTGACAGGTAAAGATAAGCTTGAATGACAAGGCATGTCATAGGCCTGTTATGTCCTACACAAGCAAGAAAGGAGTAGCAGAATTGAACCGTTTCTTATTCCAGATGTTATCTGGAATATTCTTCCCAATTTCATACAGGGAGTATTTCAAATGGGCAATTAGCATGGTAATATTGCTGTTGCATATTGACGCCAAACAATAGAATGAAGATTGTCTTGTGAAAATTGCTTTTATTGTCTTTGTGTTTCTCAAAATGCTCTTCATTGTCCTCACTTTCCTTTACAATGTCACGCTAGTCCAATGGATTTGATGACTAAAGCTTAGTAAGCCTGTCCGGAAAGTGCATTAGCATGAGTTACAATTTGAGAGGAGAAAGATCCAAGAATGTAAGCAATATGTCACTCTGAAGTTATTCCTTTTTGTGGACTCTAAAATGAGCTGTTGGCAGCAGTTCTGGTTTGTATAAATCACCACATATCCGATGTTGCGACGAACATACAGCACAAGTGTCCTTGTCTACATCCTAGTGTGTGTGTGTGTGTGTGAGTGTTGCTTTTCAGTTTCCGAGCTCTTGTCCAAATCATTCTTGCGTGAGTGAAGACGTGACACGCCGTCCTTTTCTTCTCCTTAAATAAGAAACCGTTTCACGGAACCACATAAAACAACAAACGAAAGCCCGACCAAAGTCAGTTCTCGGAATGCCTTTCATTTCACAAGCCGTTTGGAGGTTCCTGCTGTAGATCGGGTTCTATTGTTAACACCAGCGGGGGCTGCTGCTGATTCCTGGCCGTAGGTTTGTGGTCTGAGACATGGGAGGGAGGAGAGAGAGGGGTATGTTCAGACGAAACAAGAGAGACACATACATGAAAACTTCACGAACCGCACGCCTTGAACTTCTCCCCAAAGATGTGTCATGTTAGCTAAACTGTAGACTGAGACGTTTCCTTGTTTCCAAGTTAGGACAGTGACAGACATACACACACACACATAAACACTCGCAGACACACTCCCACACACATTTACATGGCCTACGTAGACTAGGACACCAGCCGTCAGCCAGATTGTGACCACAGTGGGACGTAGTGAATTAGACACCAGCGAGTTGATGACTACCACCATGAAGCCCCACCTGCTCCATTCTGAATATCAGAGATACAGCTAGCATACTTTTTCCTAACCACATGACCTGACCGGGAAAAACTCTGGGCCCTGGTGGTCGTCTGCTAAAACTAGGGCCTGAAGTTTTTCCTAGTCAGGTCACATGGTCAGGAAAAACTCAGGACCCTAGATATAATGCATTGGGCACAGTCTTTCCACAGTGCAATCAAACCAGCTCTTTTATGGAGACAGTAGAGCATCCACTCCATAGTTCCACTCTGAGAGCAGAGCAGCCAATCGTAATGAGAATCAGAGTGCATCGCAGAAAACCCGCTTGCCCGGCTGTCTCTTCCCTTCACACGACAACCTGCCGGGCCTCGGCCCTCAGTGCTCAACACCCCACAAACCCGTCCTCGAACCCTCACCCCCATCCCTGGGAGGAAACCAGTTCCTAATAAATACTCCGATGAGGCCAGATCACTTTAATGCGAGCAGACAGACACAGACAGCCAGAGATGGGGAGAAAAACATGTGCAGAGCGTAAACTGTCTGTCGGCCATAACCCGCAGGTTGGGAGGAAATAGAAGCCAGCTGGGGATGGGACTCACAGAGTGAATCTGCTTCCATGGAACTGGGAAGGGGCAGCGTGTGTGTTTGGAGGGACACACACACAGATAGCTAGAAGGCGTGGACAGAGAGACTGGGCAGGAGACAGCTTGAGGAATGATCGGTTAGAGTGGGGGAGACAAATAGAGCTGGATGGAGGCGAGAAGAGAGGGATCCCTCAAAGGATCCCTCTGTATCTCATTCTGCAGATAGGAGAAGGGGAATGTGTGACAGAGCGTGTGAGTCTCCGGGAAAGTGGGAGACGGTGAGACAATGAAGCTGTCCTTGAATTACAGAATAAATCAGATTGCTAAATATGCTATTACTATGTATGTAGGGTTTACACTTTTGGGACTATTCCATTGGCTCCATTGCAATAGGCAAGCTTCATCAAATGCAGCTAAAGTATAGAAAACAGAAAACAAATACTAGACCTAGCGTGAACCCGGCTCGGGGGTATGGAGAGCCTGTTACAAGGCCCAGTATGATATTCCCTAGTAAGTGTATGGTGGTGTCATCCTGGGACTTTCCTAAGGATACAGACCTTACCTAGGGAGCCTCTAAGACAGATGGGCCGGCCCTGTGGCTCTGACAAGACTGACGTAAATAGGCTTCCCACTGGGTAATCACACCAGCTCATCTCTCCCCAAAGGAGACTGGGGGTGTGAAAGTTAATCTCTCAGTTACGTCCTGTCCCAACAATAATAACATCATAACACCATGATAGGAATGGTTTTTCATCTGATCAAAACACTCATTTATTCAGACAATGGAAGTAAAAATGCTTATTAGTATTATTACGCCTTCATCAGGATTTACTTATTCTTACTTTGTTAGTAAAAAGTAACTATCAAAAGAAATACATTTATGATGGCCAATTTGTAGGCTGAATAGAGTGTCAGAAGACATTTAGTAGACTGAATAGAGTGTCAGAAGACATTTAGTAGACTGAATAGAGTGTCAGAAGACATTTAGTAGACTGAATAGAGTGTCAGAAGACATTTAGTAGGCTGAATAGTGTCAGAAGACATTTAGTAGGCTGAATAGAGTGTCAGAAGACATTTAGTAGGCTGAATAGAGTGTCAGAAGACATTTAGTAGGCTGAATAGTGCCAGAAGACATTTAGTAGGCTGAATAGTGTCAGAAGACATTTAGTAGGCTGAATAGTGTCAGAAGACATTTAGTAGGCTGAATAGAGTGTCAGAAGACATTTAGTAGGCTGAATAGAGTGTCAGAAGACATTTAGTAGGCTGAATAGAGTGTCAGAAGACATTTAGTAGGCTGAATAGAGTGTCAGAAGACATTTAGTAGGCTGAATAGTGTCAGAATACATCTAGTAGGCGGAATAGAGTGTCAGAAGACATTTAGTAGGCTGAATAGAGTGTCAGAAGACATTTAGTAGGCTGAATAGTGTCAGAAGACATTTAGTAGGCTGAATAGAGTGTCAGAAGACATTTAGTAGGCTGAATAGTGTCAGAAGACATTTAGTAGGCTGAATAGAGTGTCAGAAGACATTTAGTAGGCTGAATAGAGTGTCAGAAGACATTTAGTAGGCTGAATAGTGTCAGAATACATCTAGTAGGCGGAATAGAGTGTCAGAATACATTTAGTAGGCTGAATAGAGTGTCAGAAGACATTTAGTAGGCTGAATAGTGTCAGAAGACATTTAGTAGGCTGAATAGAGTGTCAGAAGACATTTAGTAGGCTGAATAGTGTCAGAAGACATTTAGTAGGCTGAATAGAGTGTCAGAAGACATTTAGTAGGCTGAATAGTGTCAGAAGACATTTAGTAGGCTGAATAGAGTGTCAGAAGACATTTAATAGGCTGAATAGAGTGTCAGAAGACATTTAGTAGGCTGACTAGTGTCAGAAGACATTTAGTAGGCTGAATAGAGTGTCAGAAGACATTTAGTAGGCTGAATAGAGTGTCAGAAGACATTTAGTAAGCTGAATAGTGTCAGAAGACATTTAGTAGACTGAATAGAGTGTCAGAAGACATTTAGTAGGCTGAATAGTGTCAGAAGACATTTAGTAGGCTGAATAGAGTGTCAGAAGACATTTAGTAGGCTGAATAGAGTGTCAGAAGACATTTAGTAGGCTGAATAGAGTGTCAGAAGACATTTAGTAGACTGAATAGAGTGTCAGAAGACATTTAGTAGACTGAATAGTGTCAGAAGACATTTAGTAGGCTGAATAGAGTGTCAGAAGACATTTAGTAGGCTGAATAGAGTGTCAGAAGACATTTAGTAGGCTGAATAGTGTCAGAAGACATTTAGTAGGCTGAATAGTGTCAGAAGACATTTAGTAGGCTGAATAGAGAGTCAGAAGACATTTAGTAGGCTGAATAGAGTGTCAGAAGACATTTAGTAGGCTGAATAGAGTGTCAGAAGACATTTAGTAGGCTGAATAGTGTCAGAATACATCTAGTAGGCGGAATAGAGTGTCAGAAGACATTTAGTAGGCTGAATAGAGTGTCAGAAGACATTTAGTAGGCTGAATAGTGTCAGAAGACATTTAGTAGGCTGAATAGAGTTTCAGAAGACATTTAGTAGGCTGAATAGTGTCAGAAGACATTTAGTAGGCTGAATAGAGTGTCAGAAGACATTTAGTAGGCTGAATAGAGTGTCAGAAGACATTTAGTAGTCTGAATAGAGTGTCAGAAGACATTTAGTAGGCTGAATAGTGTCAGAAGACATTTAGTAGGCTGAATAGTGTCAGAAGACATTTAGTAGGCTGAATAGAGTGTCAGAAGACATTTAGTAGGCTGAATAGGGTGTCAGAAGACATTTAGTAGGCTGAATAGTGTCAGAAGACATTTAGTAGGCTGAATAGAGTGTCAGAAGACATTTAGTAGGCTGAATAGTGTCAGAATACATCTAGTAGGCTGAATAGAGTGTCAGAAGACATTTAGTAGGCTGAATAGAGTGTCAGAAGACATTTAGTAGGCTGAATAGTGTCAGAAGACATTTAGTAGGCTGAATAGTGTCAGAAGACATTTAGTAGACTGAATAGTGTCAGAAGACATTTAGTAGGCTGAATAGAGTGTCAGAAGACATTTAGTAGGCTGAATAGAGTGTCAGAAGACATTTAGTAGGCTGAATAGTGTCAGAAGACATTTAGTAGGCTGAATAGTGTCAGAAGACATTTAGTAGGCTGAATAGAGTGTCAGAAGACATTTAGTAGGCTGAATAGTGTCAGAAGACATTTAGTAGGCTGAATAGTGTCAGAAGACATTTAGTAGGCTGAATAGAGTGTCAGAAGACATTTAGTAGGCTGAATAGAGTGTCAGAAGACATTTAGTAGGCTGAATAGTGTCAGAAGACATCTAGTAGGCTGAATAGAGTGTCAGAAGACATTTAATAGGCTGAATAGAGTGTCAGAAGACATTTAGTAGGCTGAATAGTGTCAGAAGACATCTAGTAGACTGAATAGAGTGTCAGAAGACATTTAGTAGGCTGAATAGAGTGTCAGAAGACATTTAGTAGGCTGAATAGTGTCAGAAGACATTTAGTAGGCTGAATAGAGTGTCAGAAGACATTTAGTAGGCTGAATAGTGTCAGAAGACATTTAGTAGGCTGAATAGAGTGTCAGAAGACATTTAGTAGTCTGAATAGAGTGTCAGAAGACATTTAGTAGGCTGAATAGTGTCAGAAGACATTTAGTAGGCTGAATAGAGTGTCAGGAGACATTTAGTAGGCTGAATAGTGTCAGAAGACATCTAGTAGGCTGAATAGAGTGTCAGAAGACATTTAGTAGGCTGAATAGTGTCAGAAGACATTTAGTAGGCTGAATAGAGTGTCAGAAGACATTTAGTAGGCTGAATAGATTGTCAGAAGACATTTAGTAGGCTGAATCGTGTCAGAATACATTTAGTAGGCTGAATAGAGTGTCAGAAGACATTTAGTAGGCTGAATAGAGTGTCAGAAGACATTTAGTAGTCTGAATAGAGTGTCAGAAGACATTTAGTAGGCTGAATAGTGTCAGAAGACATTTAGTAGGCTGAATAGTGTCAGAAGACATTTAGTAGGCTGAATAGAGTGTCAGAAGACATTTAGTAGGCTGAATAGGGTGTCAGAAGACATTTAGTAGGCTGAATAGTGTCAGAAGACATTTAGTAGGCTGAATAGAGTGTCAGAAGACATTTAGTAGGCTGAATAGTGTCAGAATACATCTAGTAGGCTGAATAGAGTGTCAGAAGACATTTAGTAGGCTGAATAGAGTGTCAGAAGACATTTAGTAGGCTGAATAGTGTCAGAAGACATTTAGTAGGCTGAATAGAGTGTCAGAAGACATTTAGTAGGCTGAATAGTGTCAGAAGACATTTAGTAGGCTGAATAGAGTGTCAGAAGACATTTAGTAGGCTGAATAGAGTGTCAGAAGACATTTAGTAGTCTGAATAGAGTGTCAGAAGACATTTAGTAGGCTGAATAGTGTCAGAAGACATTTAGTAGGCTGAATAGTGTCAGAAGACATTTAGTAGACTGAATAGTGTCAGAAGACATTTAGTAGGCTGAATAGAGTGTCAGAAGACATTTAGTAGGCTGAATAGAGTGTCAGAAGACATTTAGTAGGCTGAATAGTGTCAGAAGACATTTAGTAGGCTGAATAGTGTCAGAAGACATTTAGTAGGCTGAATAGAGTGTCAGAAGACATTTAGTAGGCTGAATAGTGTCAGAAGACATCTAGTAGGCTGAATAGAGTGTCAGAAGACATTTAATAGGCTGAATAGAGTGTCAGAAGACATTTAGTAGGCTGAATAGTGTCAGAAGACATCTAGTAGACTGAATAGAGTGTCAGAAGACATTTAGTAGGCTGAATAGAGTGTCAGAAGACATTTAGTAGGCTGAATAGTGTCAGAAGACATTTAGTAGGCTGAATAGAGTGTCAGAAGACATTTAGTAGGCTGAATAGTGTCAGAAGACATTTAGTAGGCTGAATAGAGTGTCAGAAGACATTTAGTAGTCTGAATAGAGTGTCAGAAGACATTTAGTAGGCTGAATAGTGTCAGAAGACATTTAGTAGGCTGAATAGAGTGTCAGGAGACATTTAGTAGGCTGAATAGAGTGTCAGAATACATCTAGTAGGCTGAATAGAGTGTCAGAAGACATTTAGTAGGCTGGATAGTGTCAGAAGACATTTAGTAGGCTGAATAGAGTGTCAGAAGACATTTAGTAGGCTGAATAGATTGTCAGAAGACATTTAGTAGGCTGAATCGTGTCAGAAGACATTTAGTAGGCTGAATAGAGTGTCAGAAGACATTTAGTAGGATGAATAGGGTGTCAGAAGACATTTAGTAGGCTGAATAGAGTGTCAGAAGACATTTAGTAGGCTGAATAGAGTGTCAGAAGACATTTAGTAGGCTGAATTGAGTGTCAGAAGACATTTAGTAGGCTGAATAGTATCAGAAGACATTTAGTAGGCTGAATAGAGTGTCAGAAGACATTTAGTAGGCTGAATAGAGTGTCAGAAGACATTTAGTAGGCTGAATAGAGTGTCAGAAGACATTTAGTAGGCTGAATAGAGTGTCAGAAGACATTTAGTAGTCTGAATAGAGTGTCAGAAGACATTTAGAGTGATTCAGACTTTGCCAAAACACTTATGATTGGCATCAAACACTAACCACACCCATTAACACATTTAACTGTGTGCAGAAATAGCAACAGACAGTGCATGTATTGTGACTCAGATGCTTTTTGTTATTCATCTGGGTGTCTTAATTCAAGCCTAGTTGTATCACAGTACTCGTGGCAGAACCGGAGCACGTTGGGGTTTATAAAGGGTTTCCTTAGAGCAACTGGGCCGTCCTTAGGGTTTGGGTCTTTGTGTGTGTGTGTTTAAGATATGTTTAAATATTCAATAAATAGTGCACACGTCATGGTCAGTCTCCGAAAGATGCAAACTGATCTTGATCGCACATCCAGGAAACCTAGTGTGCGTTGACTGTCAGTCAAAACTAATCAGGAAATGGTGGAAACATCTCCCAAATGGACTCTGAGTGAGTTGGAAGACGGCGGCATGAGCAAGTGGGGTCATAGCACTCTCCTCCTGCATTAGCTGAAGTTAGAGCTCCTGAAACCGCAGGCATACCATACTCTCTTAAGGAGCACGGACCACCCCAATCAAATCATCCTTTCTCTCTCTCTCTCTCTCTCTCTCTCTCTCTCTCTCTCTCTCTCTCTCTCGCTCTCTCTCTCTCTCTCTCTCTCTTTTTTTGTCCTGAGAGCAACAATTGCTTTCGGGGCATGGAGGCCTAGGGGTCCCGGGCTCCTGCAGCAGCAGCCCAGCCGCTTTAAAGCACTCTTTCATAGGATATCAGAGCTGAAGGAGAGTCCAAAGAAAATAGCGCCGTTTCATGATTAGAGCCAGCTGTGGCTTTCTGCTCTGATGACTCATCTATTTTTTCTTTTTTTTTCTTTTTTTTTTGGGGTGGGGGGGTGGTTCTGAGCTGGCGTTTGAGAGGCCCAGCCAATGACACAGAGTCTCTTTTAATCGGCGGTTGTTTGTTTGGTTTTGGAGGGTATCCTACCCACAATCCATCTCACTACACCAACTCCTTTACTCATATACTCAGACACTCAGTTGCTCATTCAGCCACGTGGACCTACCTCACGTTTCTAATCTCTCTTCTCTCTCTCTCTCTCTCTCTCTCCCTCCCTCTCTCTCTCTTTTTCCAGTCCCGATAATAAAGACAGAACCGAATGATGAATATGAGCCTCTGGGGGCTCATTCCAAGCCTTACTATGGCCAACCCAGGCTCACTCCTATCATACCTGTGGGGGACGCTGACACCTGCCTGGTCGGGGTTTATCCTCCCTGCCCGCCTTGCCATGGCAGCATTGGCAGCATGCCCGCCTCCTCCCCAAGTTCCAGCCCAACACTCCACGACCTGTCCCCCGTGTCTTACCCCAAGTGCCTCTCCACCAGCCCTACGCACGCCCACAACGGTCTCTTGGCGTCCGCCATCCAGGAGACGCCAGGGCAGTGCCCAGCGCCGCTGGTCTGCCCTTCCTCACCCGACCAAGCTCCACTGGGCATGCTCCACTCCCAGGGCAGCAGCCCGCATCACCTTGGTAGCCCCGGTCCCCATGGCTACCACCCGCTCTACCCCAACAGCAGCCCCTCCACCTCCCCTGAGTCCCTCCCCTCCACTCCAGGGGTGGCAGCAGAGAGCCCGTTCGCCCAGGCACCACCTTACAGCCCCACCCAGGGACAGAGCCAGACCCAGGCCAGGATCAGCCCTCCCAACCTGCTGCCGGTAGATGCCAGCCCCCCCTCCCTAGCCGTCACCGTCAAGCGGGAACCCCAGGATCTGGACCAGATGTACCTGGACGATGGTGAGTCACAAGAACAAGGTGTATCTACCTAGACATGTCAATCAAAGCTCTCTATTAGCTAGTGACATCACATCATCATCGTCATTATCACATTAGTGTTGTTTTTCCTTATGAAAACACAGGGTCATAAAAAATACGATTCTCGTTTCTCTCTAGAACGTTCCATTTACAGTGCACATTACATTAACTTTACACCTTTGCTTATCTACACACCCACACCCACCCACACCCTTTCCCCTGCATCTCCCTCTTTCCTGGCGAATTGCAGCGCTATCAACCACGGGTTTACGTCAGATTTGTTAATGTTAGACATTCCAGATTAATTTTGTTTTTCGCAACTACCGTGTGTGCTGTCCGAGTTAGTAGCGGTGTTATTTTAACAGTCAATTGGGCCTTGATGGGATTTCGAAACAATCTGTCAAAACATCAGAAGCAGCGAGGTCGGGCAGGGAGCAAGAGAACAAAAACAGTGGCGCACGCGTGCCGGACCCGACTGTTGACACAAGAACTAATGAAGGAAGCAAAACAATGGGTAGGGGTTTCCTGAGCTGCAACGCTTTTTTTCCCCCCTCGCTGCGAGGGATGTCAGGAGGCAAGAGGCACTTTGTTTTCCCGTGTTTTCCCTGCGGAGAGTGTAGTGTTGGAGCTGACGTCATCGAGGGAGGCTGGGGAGGCTGGGGGGGTCACCAGAGCTCCACTGGATGTGAGCCCAGGCACAGCCAGGGGAATGGAGGAACGCAGCGTTTGTGTGTAGAACCCCTATTAACTCTCCATGTGCCCCCCCCCCCCCCCCCCCCCCCCCCCCCTCCTCATAATCGTCCCTCCCTCTGGTCACTCCCAGCCTGTTATGGCCCTGTCGGGGTTGCTCATCACATTGTTGTTATGCTCTGATTGTGCGGTGCGCGGCATCCGTGGCGGTATCCGTGGCGGTATGCCAGAAGAGATAAAGTCCCCCTGCATCCAAACAGGGGGAACAAGGCGAGTCCCCACTCTACTCAGGAACATCACTCTTCCTGTGCACCTTTTGTTTCACTCCTACTGTAAACATTTGGGGCGGCAGGTATCCTAGTGGTTAGAGGGTTGGACTTGTAACCGAAAGGTTGCAAGATCGAATCCTCGAACTGACAAGATGAAAATCTGTCGTTCTTCCCCTGAACAAGGCAGTTAACCCACTGTCCCTAGGCTGTCATTGAAAATAAGAATTTGTTCTTAACTGACTTGCCTAGTTAAACAAAGGTAAAATAAAAAAAATTGCTGTGTGTGTGTGTGTGTGTGTGTGTGTGTGTGTGTGTGTGTGTGTGTGTGTGTGTGTGTGTGTGTGTGTGTGCGCTTCAGAGCCAAGGGAGCACAGGGGTGCTGGGCATTGGGGATCAAGGGGTTTAGTAGCAGAGTTGGAATTGAGTTGAAATGTGGTTGTCAGGAAATCTGTCCGTCCTGTTAGTCCTCACCTCGTAAACAGACAATAGCGAGAACTGAGGACTTCTGCCTCCATAAAACGAGCACAACACTCAAAAAGGCCATTCTACAAGTCTTTGTCACTTCACACATCCAGAACTAGCATTTATCTTCTGACTCCGCGCCAGCTCCTGACATATTTCCCCTTACAGTACGTTGAAACAAGAGGACACTGGAGCTAAATTACGATTAGCATTGTCATGTACATGTCTAATTCCTTTTCAAACTTCTCAGCAGTTATGGCAGGCAAAGGAGCCAGAGTATGAGAATTAATCGAATAAGAGTGAAACTCAAGCTTTATTTTGCGCTAGGTAAAAGGTTGTTAGAGGGTCATTTTACGCCATAATTTGTACAGTATGGAAATATTCAACATTTGCCCTCTGCTTAAGTTATAACCCTTAAGTAGTAACCATGTCTTCATGCTCCACCACCCCATCCACTGTCACTTTAGCGGTGACCATATCTGTGGACGCAGTGGCCAAGTGTTATTGGGCCTGTGATTACAGATGCATTAGAGACTCACAGGAATGCGTATTGATTGGCAGAGGCCTACCAAGGCGTCCCTGGTAAAACCTTGGTGCAGTGCAATCTCGCCGCATCTAATGTCTCGAATGAGCATCTGTGGTGGGCTAACTGTGCTCCTGGAGTACCGGTAAGTGTGCGGTGGTAACAGCATACTCCAAAGGCATCTGCACGCTGTACCGCTCAGGCCCTCCGGCCCCATTCCAGACCATTCCAGACCCCTCAAATGAGCCTGGGATAAAAAATAAATTGGTGCTGGGAGAAGTCGGCGAGTGGTGAGCTCCCTTTCCATAGTCATTACCGTCCGTTAATTATCGCATGTTAGCGAGTCGCTCCATTAGAGGGGCGACGGTAGGGGATGACCTCACCAGGGCGGTTGGGCCGGCGGTGGTGATTTAGCGTTAGCCGCGTAGCATAGTGTCCCACCCTGACCTGTTTGGAGCCAGTGGTTTGAGCTCTGCAGCGGGACGACACTTGAGCTTCCCCGGAGTAGAGAGCCTCCCGCGCCCAGGCCTCGGGCCAGAGGAAATGTCTCTCACTGGCCTTCGGCTCGCACGGCTAACCCGGCCCCCGAGAAATCACTCAACCTATCAACAGGCTGAGCTACTGTACCGCAAGGAGCTCTGCTGTCAGTGTGGGGTAGATATGTAGGAGATCAAGAGGGGGAGGGGATGACAAGTTGAACATAAGCCCCTCTAACTGCCCTTCAACCCCCTAACCCACTACCCGCTTCCAGCGAGCACCATTTCATCCACTACTTCTGTGATGGAGCATTGGAGCCTCGAGGCTAGCTAACTGCAGGACATTACGCACCGTCTGTCTGTAAAAGGGTGCCCCAAGGCTTTTTGGGTAATGTCCAGGAGCATTTGATGAATTATCAGTTGGCTTGTGCTGGGGGATGTATTTAGGACTGCTGGCCTGCGGCTGCCATTGGTCCGCTGCAGCAGGGGTCTGTCTGTCTCACAATAGCCTGGAGAGTTGAGCGAGCGAATTAACCTGGACCAGTGTCCATAGATTGGTGCTTAGGGGGAATGGAAGCAAACTATGAAATATGGAAGCAAAATAATAGAAGTTTTGAAGAATGAGGAGGAGGGCAGTATATTTACACTTGCCTTTTTAGCCTGGCTAATTAACCCATAAAACAGGGGGCTGTGATGACGCCACATTTTGTCACATGTCCTAGCCGAGCTGCAGTTGCGGTGACATCATACCCCCTCCCGTCACACGCACACACACACATATCCGCTCTGATCCTAGACTTGGCTGCTGTTTACACAGCGGAAGGCTTTGAACCACATTACGAACCCGCAGTCCTCGAACCAGGGTGCTCATGAAGGCCTCTTTGTGCCTGTCTGTGTGTGTGTGTGTGTGTGTGTGTGTGTGTGTGTGTGTGTGTGTGTGTGTGTGTGTGTGTGTGTGTGTGTGTGTGTGCGCGCACGTGTGTGTGTAATGCAGTCGTAGGATACCGGCCCGGACATCTGACGGGTCCAGCCATGTTGCCGCTGTGTGTCTTCTCTCATTAGCTTCTGGTGTGATGGGTGATATCACGAAGCACAGCTGAACTAGCACAGGGCTAACGCTAATCAGCCAGCCAGACTCTTGCCATCTGGTTACAGCTGAATACAGAGGGGCCTTATTCACCCACGTGAGAAAAACACAACCAAATGTACACTGCTGATTTCGGACACTTGACATGTGTATTCTGATTGCCTTATATCACAGCGTCAGCTTTCCACTAGTTGTTTCCTCCTCAACTCAAGTTTTCTACAAATGAAATTAAATACCCTTTTTTTTAATCGAAACTGAAAACAGACCCGATGTTGCATGAGGGCAGACATCAGTGGCAACAGGTTTCTAGACAGACCTTGTCTTCCTCCCTCTCTTTCTCTCTCTCCCTCTCCCTCTCTCTCTCTCTCCCTTTATCCATTCCGCAACAACAATACAAAATTCTAACATTTCTGAGGATCCCCGTCCGCCACCGTCCCCTCCAACGGCAACTCAAGCTTTTCTCATGGAAACTTTTACACATCCTGGCAAGGTGCCCAGACCCCAGGACTCTGCAAAACCCCTAATGATGATTGAGAGCGTGTCCGCACCGCTCTGAAAACATGCTGAGTCTCTAACATCGGAGTGTGTGTCGCGAGACTGGCGCGGAGTTGGGGGTGAGAGGGTTCATTAAAGAAGCTGAGGTTGGGGTGGGGGGTGTCTAATGGGATGGAATCTCTGAGCTGCCGTTATTGAGTTGCTCCCGTGTGTGTGTGTGTGTGTGTGTGTGTGTGTGTGTGTGTGTGTGTGTGTGTGTGTGTGTGTGTGTGTGTGTGTGTGTGTGTGTGTGTGTGTGTGTGTGTGTGTGTGTGTGTGTGTGTGTGTGCGTCCTGCCTGCATGTGTGTGTGTGTGCCTGTGTGTGCGAGGAGTCAAGGTAGACCATCAGACGGTCAGCCGTTAGCGGTTAGAGCCTGTGCTTTCACCACACTCGCCCTTTGACCCCCAGCTCTGCTGGGAGGAGGCGGAGCCTGGGCTAATAGAGGCTGAAGAGCAATACTCTCTGTTGGTTAAGTGCAGTGTCACAACCTCCTATCCCCATGGCTTATGCTTCATGTTATTGACAGGTATAATAGAAGGGGGATGGCTTGTTTATTATTTATGGCTTCAGAGAGGATGTGGACTTTTTAATATTGATATTATGGCTGCGTTTTTCATGTTAGGAATCTTGTTTTCCTGGCAGGACCTTGAACTGATGGTGGATAAAGGAGGGTGTAGGCTTTTGGGAAGTTTTATTATGGGAGGAAAAAAGAGTACAAGGCCGTGTGGATAGGCCTCTGAGAGCCATTGACCGCTTAGAAGATGGTTAGCGGAACAATGAAGTGTCACGCCCTGACCTTAGAGAGCTTTTTATGTCTCTATTTTGGTTTGGTCAGGGTGTGATTTGGGTGGGCATTCTATGTTCATTTTTCTATGTGTTGTATTTCTTTGTTTTGGCCGGGTATGGTTCTCAATCAGGGACAGCTGTCTATCGTTGTCTCTGATTGGGAACCGTACTTAGGTAGCATTTTCCCACCTGTGTTTTGTGGGTAGTTATTTTCTGTTTAGTTTTTTATGCACCTGACAGGACTGTTTCGGTTTCGTTTCTTACTTTGTTGTTCTGTTCTAGTGTTCAGTGTTAATAAATATCATGAACACTTACCACGCTGCGCTTTGGTCCGATCCTTCCTCATGCAACGATGACCGTTACATGAAGATCACTAGGACATTGTATCATCTGCAGATTTCTCCTAGTGGAATCAAAACCATGTCTTGTACCCTGCGATTTAAACAAATATTTTTCTCATTTTACTATTGTTATCATAGACTGGCCCAATGTACTATTAGTAACGATGAATATCCTTTCTTTGCTTGTCACATTACTTACGCATGTAGTAGGAAATGATATGCAATGACTTAGAAATAGGATTAAATCCAAAGCAAGGAAAGTCTTCAGAGAGATCTCTTCACTCCTTACACTTTTAACGTAACTATTTGATGTTCTGTAATATAATAAACACATGCTGGACTCAATGAAACCCTGGAATCAGAATAGACCATGATCTCGTGGTCATAGCGAGATCCCGTCCTGCTTTGAGGAATAGGTTACCTTTGCACCGTGTGTGCGCGCGCGTGTGTGAAGCACCTCGGATTACCTTTGGCACTGTGTTCTGTTTCCTCTCAGTGTGCTTTTATCTCTGTCCTCTTGGCCAGGCTTGAGAAGCTCTCTGGTTGCTGTTTGGGACCAGCTGCTTTCTACACGTTTCCCCCTATTATGACATGTCACCGTGTTATAGGCTCTCTCTGATCCAAGATAATGAGGAAAGGGGAAAGGTTCCTATTTAAGTGGTTACATACAATGGCGGGAGTACGATAGGCTGTCACCATCGAGCTTTGAATTGCAGCATCCTTGTCGTGAACTCATAAGGAAGGTGATAGGTGGGATGAGCTGTATGAGGACTCTAACTTTAAACATACCGTATGGAAGTGAGATGGTTTGTTTTTTTATTCATGAAAAAACATGAATCCATTTCTTATCTAATAAGACCATCCAATCCTTAGTTTTAAGCTAACAATGTCTGCTTTTGCTCATGGGTGTGGGAATATGTGTCCCGTTCTGTCCAATTAGGTCATTTCTGGGCAGTATTTATATTTAAGGGACCCCTTTTGTCTCAAGAGCACCCCCAAAGATAAAAGTATATTCTGTATATTCTCTTTAAATGTCAACTTATTATGTTCCATTTTCAAATGTGTTCCTACAGGCCCAGCAGCTTAACCACAGTAGTCTGCTGTGCTTTCGGCCCGCTCCGTCATAATATCCACAGTCACTGTGAAAGAATCCGTCTACCACGTAACTACAGTTCTATATCTAAACAAATTGGGTCTCTCCATGTCAGAGGCCTGATGGAATTAGATGCGAGACCAGATTTCCTTTTTAATGGGTTTTGTGTTTACGAAAGAATGCTCAGATGTCAGGAACACTTCTAGACGATTTGCTACTGTGAGAGTGTCTGATCGTTGTCTAATTATTCCATGCTGTGCGCACATGGTTAGGTACAGTACGTGAACTGGTCCAGGTAGAAGCCAATCTATGGCATCACCAACTCCAGTTCTTTGAAGAGTGGCCAATTGACACTGTGGCTCGCTGTGCTTTCTCATAATTGATCTAATGAAAGTAAGGTGTGTGCACGGGTGCGCGCGAGTGTGTGTGCGTCGGTAGGACTTTGCATTGCTCTATCATTTGTACTTGCCTGGATGGGCATGTGATGTGTGTTTATGCAGATTCTCCTGACGCAGTCGTTTAGATGGCTGGTTTCTGTGGCCTGCATTCTGAGGCTCCAAGAGTACACATTCAGAAGCCACCGAGCCACGCGAATCGCAGCGGGTCAAACCCCAAAGAGAGGCCTGTGGCTTGGCCTGGGATGGGCCATGCATCTGGGTGAGGTGGTGGGGGTGGTGGTGGTACCCCAGCGCCCCATAGTCCCATGCATTCTCTCCACAGCATCTAAAGATGATTGATGTGCATGTGGTTTACAACACTGACAGGATGATCTATATTATTCTCCTCAGACTTTGATTGACTCCCATTTGACTCCCGTTTGGCCTGTGAGCCGTTGAGGTTATCTGTAGCCTGGCAAAGCCATTATGCTAGATATGATTGTAGCGTCCTCTGCTCCAGACCACTGACATATTGGCTTCTGAATGGTACACGGTAACTCTTTTCTCACTGCTGGGATTGTCTGCTGGCACACACACAACACACAATCTACGCCCACGCGTAGATACACACACACACAGACAGACAAACACAGATTCCTGTGTTAAGTCCCCCTTTACAAAGTGGGTCTGCCAACTGCCACACTGTAAGTCCTCACTCTCACACTCTTCATACCGGTGGGTTTTTAGTTTTTAGTTTGTTGGGGAAGGTGAATACCTGTGGCATCGGTAAACAGAAGCAGATCTCTCATTTCAGACTCGTTTATAGTAGGCGCCATCTGAAATGTATTAGCTCAGTGAAATAGTATCCTGTAGTGACGGATGTCAACAGAAGAGGGCTGTTCCAGCCAGGCAGGATAGAGAATGACGTGGGGTTTGCTGCTCTTGGCAAGCACCCCATCTCCACTGTGTTCGGCTGAGGGGAGGGAGTGAAAGGGGGGGGTAGAGGAAGGGGAGAGAAGAGGAAGGGGAGAGAGAGAGAGAGAAAGAGAGAGAGAGAGAGAGAGAGAGAGGTCCCCCAGTAGCTTCTGACACTGATGTTTCAACAGAGAAGAAAGGAGTTTTCTCGTATACACATTTATAATCCTGCAGTTATTTTTTCGATTTCTTCTGTATTTCTTTCTGTAATCATGTCAATTTTTAGCAGCAGGATCACGGGAGATATTTTCTACTTTAGAGTATATATTCTCCTTGTGGAATGAGAATCGTAGATATAGAAAGAGACAGAGAAAGAGAGGTACAGAGAGAGGGACAGAGAGAGAGAGAGTATATGTACTGTACGCACACATGACTGTAACACACTGGGCACCTCAGTTCAACATCTCGTTTTTATTTACATTTGGTTGAGTTGTGAACTAACCGTGAATCCAACGTAAAATCAACAATAAATGTCACCATGTCAACGGATTTAGGTTAAAAGATGGGTGAAAAAAAGACAAAATAGCCTTGATTAATTTTTGCAAATCCAAATCAGTTTTCCACGTTGATTTAGCGTCGTCACATTGATTTCTCGGGTTGAAATGACGTGTTAACAACGTTGATTCAACCAGTTTTCACCCAGTGGGAAGTTACTTTGGAATAAAGTGTCTACTAAATGGCATACACATATATATATTTCGAGAGAGATAGGAAGCAATGGGGCTGAAGCTGCAATGAGAAGGGCTATGGGGGGGGGGGGGGGTGGTTGCAGGCACCCTCAACACCTGCTTAGATCCAGGGATATTCAGTCAGACACGCACAGGGCAGACTCACAAGAAAGCTTGTCGACCAGAGCAAACTTAGTGGGGAAGAAGAGGCGAACAGACATACTGAGAGTGAGAGGGGAAAATGTGAGAGTGAAGCAAGAAGCACGCAATCTCTGGTTCGATTCCCTGGCCGTTTCTCCCGATGCCCCTGTACTTCACACGCAGACAGAACATACTTGCTGTTATTAACTGAATCGATAGAAGTCTAATGAATAAAAACACGGCTCAGAGTGGAGTGTATTTCTCTCTCTTTTTCTCGTTTTCCCACTGAGCACCTGTAGAGCAGAGAATTACCACGCTGAGGTTTGAGTGAGTTTACTTTTAAGGATCCTTCAGAAGCGGCGAGCGTTCAGTGTCCCATAGCTGGCTTATTACGAACCGTGGAAGATATACATCTCAATTATTGCCTAGATCCCCAGACTGACCTCTTTCTCTCATACTACAATTGCAAGTTCTCATCTCTATGTTAACATGTATAGAAGGTGGAAGCTAAGCTAACCCTGTCTACTGCCGTACCTCACGAAGAGGTAAGACCTCCGAGAGCTAGTCTGGGGAGTCCAGGTTAAAACTCGGAGGTGATATGTGCAAAGCTGCACTCTTTGAAAGATTAGTTTATTTTTCTTTAGATGGGTAAATTGAGATTCTCTCTGTTAGGTATTATAAATCGCTTGCTCATGTCAAACACGTTCCTCGTGTCAGATAAGGTCAGTTGTTGAATGCTCCAAGTGAGCGGAGATATGTTACATATGTTTTAATTGAATCAGCAAGATTTACTGCATTTAGGAAAAATGAGCAGGACTCCCTCTCTGCTAAGACGCTCATGTGGCAAACTCCCCGAGCCATGGCAAGCATTAGATCTACAGGTGATGAAATCGTATGGCCATAATCAGGTGAAACCGCCAGCTATGATTTACCAGTGACGGCTCAGATAGGTGTGTGTGTGTGTGTGTGTGTGTGTGTGTGTGTGTGTGTGTGTGTGTGTGTGTGTGTGTGTGTGTGGTGTGTGTGTGTGTGTGTGTGTGTGTGTGTGTGTGTGTGTGTGTGCGTGCGTGCGTGCGTGCGTGCGTGCGTGCGTGCGTGCGTGCGTGCGTGTTGGATGGATCAGAACCTCCAGATGTAGGAAGGTTGTCTGTCTGCACTCAAGGTAAATTAAAAAAGAGGTTGGCGTGAGGAGAGGACTTGCCAAGCCAACCCTTCACTTTAACCCTAGCCCAGGTAAGTAAGTCCATGAGTTGACCCTTTTACCTCTCAGTCTACCAATCATAGCAGGTGGGAGAAGATTTCAAACCGTGCAGACTCAGAGCAGATTCCAGGTCAGTGGAATGAGAGTAAATCAGATCTGAGACTTACAGTAAATATAAGTCTGACCCTGTAGGTCAGCTGCGAGATCTCGGAGTGTTGGAGACGAGAGACGTTTCTCTGCACTGCTTGAGCCTTGTGGATTTAGTGTCCATCCTGAGTTTTAGTGCTGCGCTGCGATGTGCCGTGACTCCTGGAAGTTCCTCATGGCAAGGTCTTCACAGTATATCCAATATTGCGAGGCAGATTGAGACAATATCCTTGCTGGCGTTGGGATGGGCGCTCCAGGAGAATATTGTCAAGTTCAAGGGCTCCCTTTCATAATGCATGAAAGAGATGGCGAAGAACAGTAGCTCATACCTCTTCACCGGGATGGAAAGAGCGACGGTCCAGTCGAAGGCCAAACGCCAGGCTCTCCCCACACACACACACACACACACACACACACACACACACACACACACACACACACACACACACACACACACACACACACACACACACACACACACACACACACACACACACACACACACACACACACACACACACACACACACACACACACACGTACACTCAAACGACAAGGTACCTCTCTAAGCCTTATGTCTATGATAGATAGGGGCTAATAAAACTTGTACTTAAGATAAGCCTTATTGGATGCAGGGAATGTGGTTTTCTAGATAAAACGTGGATTCTGAAATCCCACATTACAACTGACAGGGAAGAGGTGATTTAAAGAGGCAGAATACAAATGCTGATGTCATAAATCCCATCATATGCAGGTGTACGTCCAAATTCTCACTCAGATGGTTGTAATCTAGCAAAGTATGATCGCTTCAATATGTCCATGCTTCTCCGCCATATTCAAAAAAGTGAGCTCTCTATCCGTGTGCATTAGCCACTGTTGCCTCATGCCTTTCCAATTCACTATCAATCAGACCGGCAATATCTGATGGCCATCGTTATTTCAGCATGAAACTTTTAGTCAATGAGGCATGCTGAATGTTTTTAATCCGTCTCCTTTCATATCTCCACCATGCAGACGTGTGTTTCACTCACTTTCTCACTCAGATACTTTTAGACGTTGTGGTTAGTTGGGCTATGGTTGCACTTTATTGCAGCTTTAAACATAAAGAAACACATATCGCATTGCTGTAGCATGCAGAATGAGATGAAGCCCTGTTTAATTGTATTACCAAATATATCATGAGATCTTGGTACCACTGCTTTACTTTGTACTATTAGTAGTCGAGCAACTGGGAGAGGACACAGCGAAGACGATCAAGTGATTCATTTCAGTCCATCAATGATGAGCTCACAGGAGAGCAGCCCTAACCATGTAAACACCTCCCCAGCCTCGTCCCCGGAGACGGGCCCCACCGAACACACCCACCGCCCCCAGGGCCTTAGAGGAAGTGAGAGGAGGAGAGGAACGGGTGGTGGCGGCATCTCACAGAGAAGTAAGATAGGGACGAGAGGCAGCAGTAGCGACACACCATAGAAGATCAAAGAGAGCGTGCCTTGCCAAAACAAGCAAATCAGTGTCGGGTGGTTTTCAGTGAAAAATCTGTTGTTTTTAGATTGGCTGTCTAATTTTGGGGTGGCTGGCTATTGTTTTTTCAGCCTGTTTCGGTCTGTGATTCGGCAGTTGCAGCCCTCTGGCTACTGCCTGGTGTTTTCCGTCTAGGCTGAGCACAGAGAAGGCGCTCGCTAGCTCTCTAGGGGTCCACTCGTTTAGCCTGGCAACGAGCGGGCTTCATCTGACTTCGGAGACCAAGAAAGCAAGCTGTCTGAGATGAGGAGCACATCAGAGACTCACGTAGGAAGACACAGGTAGAGAGGAGATGAGATGAGGGCAGCACTTCACTTTATCTCACTTTATCTCCCCACTCCCTGCTCTCCACCGCTCCACATGGTATTAAGAAACAAATGGCTTTGCCATTTTTCAAAGCTGTTCTCCGTGGAGCAATACTCAGAGGTCCAGCAAGCAGTAGCAGCCATCAGAGGAAAGTATTGCTGAAGATCCAAGGACTCCCGCTCTCCCTCTATCTGCCAGCGTGGCTCAGCCTCAGCCTCTGTTAACCATTACTCCCCCCCCCCCACCCCGTTCTCTCCTCCCCCCTTACCATTGGTCTGCACCTTGGCAGTGAAGGAAGCGGATTGGCCGAGGCCCAGGGCACACAGCGACGTCTGCGCAGCGGCCCAGCTGCTGCCGGAAGGGTTGTAAAACTCGAGCAGAGACCCTCACAGTCGACTCGAGCTATCCCCCCCTCCCCCCGTGCCTCTCTCGGCTCTCTCTCCCACACACTTTAACTTTTTCTTTCGTCTCCTCCGGTCAGTCGTGAGGCTGAGTGCTTCCACATGGGGAAAGGCAGGCTTCACACATCAGCAGAGTTGTGGGGATGATATATCCCCATCTGCACATATAATCACATCATTACACCCACAGGGCTTCCCAGGGTGTCAGTCTCCGTTGTCTACCTGCTAGTCTGAGACGAATTTATGAAGTGTTCGATCGCGATGAAGAATTAGCTTAGTGTAATTTCTCTGTGTCCAACTGCGTTTATCTATAGGAGTGCACATGTCTGTCTGTCTGTGTGTGTCTGCATGCATGCATAGGCTCTGTGTGTGTGTACGCGTGCGTGCGTGCGTGCAAGAGTATGTGTGTGCCTGTCTGCATGCTCTGACCCTTTCACCCCCCTTCACAACACTGGTTCTGACAGATCCTTATGAGAAGAGGAGTGAGTGACGTGCATCCAGCTTCTCCCTCTAGCTGTTGCAGACATGCGTGGGAGGCTGCAAATTGTCAATTAAGCGTTTCTGCTGAAACCGAGAGCAGATTTGATATTGTGGGGAAACAAAAGTAATATGTAGCAGGAAATTCAATTGTCTCTCTTCAGCAGCTTCAACCTCCAGTTCAGCTTCCTCACCAAATCAATTTCACGTTGAGTTCAAATGAGGTTTAGCATTTGTTTTGGTGGACATCCAAATGGCTGCACGCCCCTCTTCTGCCTATTACAGTATTTTGAAATAGAGATGGGTAATGCATAGTCTTGTTGCATTACGTTATTGCTCCAAAGTCATATGGATTTTCGTGGCATTGTTTGCATGTGTGTGCCTGCATGCGTGCTCCTTTGTGTGTGCCTGTTTGCGTCTGTCTGCATCTCTGCTGGCCTGTGTGCGTGCGTTCACCGACGCTGTCTTGTGGGCCCGGCATGCGAGTGTGTGTCCGTGTTTATATTCGGCATGTTTATATGAATGACCATTATGATTCGGAGCAGCTTCTTCATACATGCAGTAGGGAGCCAGAACACAACAGGTGGAAGCTGTGCTTGTCTTTCGATGGGGCAAGCCAGGGCCCGGGGAAGTGTGAGCGTAGGAAGAGTACCCCTACGTACGACACCCGAGGTCTCTAACCCTAACACAACTGGAGTTGATGTAGTTTATCCACCCTGTGAAAGTGTTTCAGGAAGTTAGCTATGCCTTCCTTCATGAGCCGCCAGAGAGAATAGAAACGCCCAAGCATAATGCCTCTCTTACAGCGCTTTTACAACTTAGAGTTCAAAGGGTATGTTTAGAAAGTTGAACAGGGAGAAGGTGAAGCGATGTCAGCGCCGCTGCCTGGTCCTTGCCAGTCGTCGATTGGGTAAAGGGGGAATCGGGTTACGCTTGCAGGGACCACCGAGTGTTTTTTGCGGCCCGGGAGGCTCTCCTCTCCGTCTCCTCTGTTCTCAGAGGAAGCTTGGATGTTATCGAACCCCGACGCCAACGCCATCCGCTAACCTCGGCTAACTCAATCCCCCGCGCCGGTCAGGTTCGGCTGGGGGAGCTCGGGTGGCGCGTTCTCCTCGCCCAAATGAAGTCATAATGCTTCTGCCTGAATAACTCAATCAAAACCGGGCCAAATTGCTCCGCTGCGTCTCTGATGGACTTCGCTGTTGGTCTCGGATCAGTCTTTATCAGAATTGAACGTTGACAAGCTCTTTAACCTTTTGGGTGCCTACTGCCTTGGCGTCCATTTCAGGCACATTACGGTAGCTTAACCTAACAGCAACCTGCAATCTAAACCTCACGGTTCACTTGGTTCCGTGTTCTAATTTCATGTACAACTGACAAACATGGTTTAGTCAAAGCTTGAAATTGAATTATATGGCATTGCAGTCCCTCTGCTGTGCACTTTGGGCCCTTTCAGAGGTGCTTGGTAGCTCCTCCCTGAGATGAGGGAAGTCTTTTTAATGACTGTTTATGCCGACAGAGAGAGTACCTTGGAGAGCTCTCTGTACACTTGTTCAGTAGGGCCACACCCCAGAGGGAAAGCTGCTTCTTCCCTGATGTATTGTAGCAGAGAGATTAGAGAGCCCAACCCAAGCCAATCCCATAGATACATCCATCTATTGTCTGTCCGTCCGCAGAAACATGGTTAGATGTGTACTCCCCACCGCACAAACACATAGGAAGTACTGCAGCAGGATAATTATAGAGGTGGGTAGGAGCGATGCCTGCTTCATTGACACACTATATTTCCATACTACCTTCTCTCCTTCTCCAAACACCGAGTACATTTATATGCACAGTAATAATTTGATTATAAAATCGATTATGGCGGGAGGGTGATTATGGCAATAGTCATGTAAACACTTTGCTTATAAGCGGCGTACGGTCAAAATCGAAGTGAGCTACTGAGCTACTGATGCTGGCACGGGATCTGCACGTGCCAGCATCAGTAGCTCACGCCTCCCTCTTACGCGCGAGTGAAGTGAGTTTGGAAAAACTGAAAGTACATTTTTACATACAAACTTTATATGTCCGAACTCAGAATCAAAAAAGGCTTCTCTGTGGTATAAAGGTTTATTTTGATTGCTGATTCTCTACACTATGTCCCATCGGGTAGCCTAAATTCAGATGTGTCCATGTAAACAGGGTTATTAGGGAAATCGTTATTCTTGTGTAAAAAATGTGTAAACGTTTTAAACAAACTATTATATTCCACTGACCATGCATAATAATCATATTATTGTGTGCATGTAACCGTACTGATTGTAGGAGAAAATCAAATTTTCCTCCCCTCTTATGGAGGCGAGGAGAGAGGAGGTGAGAAATCAAGGATCCCAATTGAGATTCACCCTCTGTCACTCTCATGCCTTCCAAAATGAGCTGTTAAACAGGCTGATGGCCATGGCTGTGGTTTGGATGTGATTAGAGGCACTTGAGGTAATAAAGTATGATGCTATTATATATTTGGCGAGGATTGTGTTGTTTTGCATGAGTGGAATATGTTCAGTTGAATTTTCCACAGTTTCTGTTGATTCAACAAAGGACTTCTCCCACTTATAGCTTTCCATACATCAGAAACAGGAACCTAAAAAAACAAAAGTTTCCGATGCTGTTGAGAAGCTTGTCAGGCAGGTTGGAATCACATGACAATAGCAGAGCGTTCTCATCAATCAAAGTTTGATCCAAGGAGAGTCACACATTAACATCTGTAGTGGTGGCAATAATATTGCGATGATATTATCATAACCTAAATGAATAGGACTTTATATAATATAACTACATTTGATACGGACTCCCTATCTAACGAGGATTCACATTATCGTGTGCATGATGTGTGTATGATCATTTTTCTATTTTTGTCAGTTGGGCATATTCGATAGGGTCTCACTCAGTCTATGAGGAGACATCGCAGACTTGCGCTACCTCATAAGGTTTGCGCAATACCTCAAACTGCCTTGATTTCATAGCAAAATTCCATTTCGAACACAATGTTCGCCCTCAAATATGACTTCTCGCCATTTGTTTTTGTGCTTGTCTCCTTCATGTGGGAGAGAGTGAGGTGGATGGGGGGAGGGAAGTGAGCAAAGCACTCTCATCTGGGTTAGTGTTGCGTCACGGAAGAAGAATGCAATGAGAGGACCTAGGCCGACCTCTGACCCCTTTTCCCTTCTTTCCTCACCTCAGAAGAATGTGTTTCTCCTTAAGGACTAGGCAGGGTGGCCTAGGGTGCAGTACTTTGTCATGTCCATCAGGTACCAAACGGAAGAAAACTGTCTGAAATAGGGAGGGACTACCTTTACTTGTCCAATGAGAAACGTTGATTTTTAGTTTGAAACCATTTCCATGAGCATGATCCAGGACTTGAAGCCTTAACCTTGATACTAGCCTACAACTTAGGACAGCCCCTACCTAGTAACACGTGCATATAATTTGAGGCAGACTTCATAATAGAGTGGACCCTGAATAATGCAATAAAGTTCCACATAACATCTTATGGGGAGCTCTAAGCACAGTAAAACACCAAACACGAATACAAACTAATTTGTCCCTGGTCAGTCAGTTGTTTTCAGGCCTACCTAAGAATGATTCTTTTCCCCTTGAGATACAGATAGCTGACGACATTAGCTAGTTATAAATAACTGTTTGTGATAGTTGTGTGGTGTAACAGTTAGCCACATCCTGTTTCGGTAGCTTGCTGAACGTCAACAGGGGAGGAGGCCGTCAGTCAAAGGTAGTCCCTGTACGTTTTTTTTATCACCGTGGAAAATCCTGCGCTTCGAAAATGGAAAATATTAGCTGATAAAGAATCGAAAAACAACACTGTGGTTAATACGTGGGTGTTAAGATGGCAGTGTTTTTACCCTGACTGACAAGAAGAGAGGAAGCTACTGCTTTTCTCTCAAAGAAAAGGTACATTTGTGGCATACTCTGCTGAGGTGTTGGATTTTCCCTCCCTCAACAACACTTCTCTGCCCCAAGCTGTTTTCTTGTTTCTCACACAACGATGGAATTGAAGACTGGCATTAAAGTTTGATCATTTAATTGTAACATGCTTGTGTGCTTTTCTTGTCCCACGGAGGCGTAACTAAAAATAACCGCAACGTGTAAAAGCCCGTTTAGCCCAGAGCGGAATCACTGGTAAAAACAGCCAGAGGTGTTGGCTTATGTTGACTTTTTCCAGTAGGAGTTCCTCATGAAAGGGAGGTGAGCCCCAACTCTGTGAGTGTGAGTGTGCACGTGCACGTGCGCGTGCGTGCATACGTCCGAGCATTCTATTCAGAATTATATATTTTTTTTTCCTGTACCGAGCTGTTTAAGTCAATCATAATTCGAACACTGAACTCGTTTATCACAACTCATATCCATAAACATTCATATTCATAGAAACACCGGGAAAATACAGTATTTCATCATGTAAACACTTCTACTGCCACAAAAAATGAAACGGTGCCCTCGTTAGATAAGCCCCCGCCCCCTCCTCTCTCCCTGTGTGTAGGGTGGTGATGTCTGTGTCTGTGTGTTTGGGGGGTTGCGATATCTGTGTGGGTAGGCTGTCTCCACTGTATGCCTGTTTGTCCAGTGGGCTAGGAGCTGATAAAGTAGGCCCAGTCTGCCCAGTCTGCCCTGGTCTATGGGTGCAGAGTGGATATGAGGAGGGGGTTGACTTCCTTTTCCACCTCCAGTGATGTGGATGGTGACCTCACTGAGTTTCAGACTGAGTGGCCCTTCTCTCTCTCTCTCTCTCTCTCTCTCTCTCTCTCTCTCTCTCTCTCTCTCTCTCTCTCTCTCTCTCTCTCTCTCTCTCTCTCTCTCTCTCTCTCTCTCTCTCTCTCTCTCTCTCTCTCTCTCTCTCTCTCTCTCTCTCTCTCTCTCTCTCTCTCTCTCTCTCTCTCTCTCTCTCTCTCTCTCTCTCTCTCTCTCTCTCTCTCTCTCTCTCTCTCTCTCTCTCTCTCTCTCTCTCTCTCTCTCTCTCTCTCTCTCTCTCTCTCTCTCTCTCTCTCTCTCTCTCTCTCTCTCTCTCTCTCTCTCTTCCTCTGCTTTACATTGGGGTGCCCTGAGGAGCCTCTTGTTTGCTCCCAGTCCTAGGGCCCTGGTCAGTCACTTCCCCCCAATGTGCCAAAGCACACAGCAGATAAAGAGAGGGGACTGCTCTCTGTCTGCCCAACTGTGGGAAACACGAGGGCACGGGATCTAGAACGGGAAAGACAAGAAAGAGAATAAGGGTGTGTGTGACTGTGTAATTGTATCTAAATCCCACAGCGGTGATTCACTGAAAATTCTTAAGAAAAGTATATTTATTGCTGTCAAAAGAGATTTAGAATGAGTTATATATTTTTCACCTTGCAGTTGTGCTGCTGTTGAGAAAGTGGCAAACTTTTAACCACCAAATATCATGTGGTACAGCCACAGAAAAGGGTGATGATGATGATGTTGATGAAGATGATGAAGATGAATATTGTGACGATGATGATATAATGAGAGGTATGTTTTGGGGGGTTTGTCGAGTAACAATATCTCTCCTTTTATCTCCACAGTCAATGAGATCATCCGAAACGACCTGTCCAGCATCTCAGTGCATCTCAGCACATAAACTCTCTGCAGATACAAAAAGGGACAGAGGCAAAAGGACCCCAAACCAAAGCTCCTATATCCACATGAGGAACCCCTTAACAGAGAGCTTTCACATTACCACTTCCTCATTGCTACATTTCCCAAGATGCCTGATTCGCTTGCCCCTCGTGACGCTGCAGAACGATTGGCCGACTGGTGGTCATTGACAGGAAACTGCAAAGCTCCATATGAACGAATGTTATAATATAATGTGAGACGGCCTTAGATATAATGGGAGGGACTGTGACAATTACTACACTTGCCTTAAATGGCAACTCTTGCTCTTCCATGGACCAAACAGCTCAGTAAGACTGAATACTCGTTTCTTTACTGATTGCCTCTTCTTTATGTGTGTTGGACTTTAATATACGGACAAGCCAATGGGTGTGTCATATGTTGGTCAGAGCGTCCTGGCAAACCACAGCAACCCAAGCGGTGCCTTACAACATCACTCACTGACTAGAATGCAATGTCACTTCGATCACTTCAATCATTCGTTTACAGAGAAACAAAAAATGGCTGAAAAATATGTAGGGACGTGTGTATAGGTTAGATTTGTGTATCTGTTTTTTTTTATTATGTCCTTGTCCATTTATACTGAATGTTGTGTGTGATATTCTTTGTATAAACATGTATTTGAAATGTACTTTGTGTATGCCTTAAATCTATTATGCAGTTTAGCGCCTCGTTTTTTTTCCCCCAATGTCTTCCTTTTTCTGATGATCCAATGTGCACCACCTCGTTGCTAGCATCTGTCTTTGACACCGAGTGCCTCTTCTTTCCTTCTGCTCTGGCCTCCCTCTCCCCTTCTTTCTAAAACATTCAGAAATGCTTAGACAATCAGGAAAGAGCCTACTGTACATATTGTAGGAGAACAACTGGGTTTGCATGTACATACCATGTACATACCATACCATAAGGACTATCTAAGACAAAATCGTATTTCCCTTGCCTGTATAATAAAGATAGAGAAGGGTTGAGGCTTCAGCTTGGCAATAATTGATTTCTTCATATCAAAGGGTTTTACCTAATTATTGTTCAAGCTTCTTCTTTACTATTAGAGACAGTGGCTTGGTAGGCTTCAGTATGTAATGCACTTTACCATAGTAGCAGCACAGGTTTCTCTTCCGTCATGACCAAATGTTATAGGATCTAGATTCCTATACTTAGTATGATAGGACAGACATCCCTTACTGAGCCACGGGGTCTCTTCTTATAAAGGTTGACAGATCTGCAACCTTTTCCGATGTCGTCAAGTACAACGTCTTTCTTCAGCATGCAGAGAATACTAATGATAGATATGATTTAGCTTTACTACACCGTTAAATAGCTTCATGAATAAATGTGGAATATATGATAGCATGGCTCTATGTAACAGATTGATGTATTGTGCCTTATTCTCTATTGTCTCTCTGTTACAACATGATTGTAACTCTTAATCATTTTCTATCCAGAGGCACAAAGGTGAAACATATTTCCTCTTTGATATGAAATATTTATGGAAATTCAAATGGTGTTTTATGTACACTCAATGTGTTCTATAAAAAAAAGGAATTAATAAATGACATAATATTGACAATACTGACATGTGTATTGCTGTTATTAGGATTTTTGTGCGATTTTTATGTTGAGTATTTTACACACACGCACACACACACGCACATGCACCCGCACGCACGCACGCACGCACACACACACACACACACACACACACACACACACACACACACACACACACACACACACACACACACACACACACACACACACACACACACACACACATGCAGTGATACTCTAGCTGTTTTATATTGCTGTCTTTACCAGATGGCATTGTCCATGAATTTATGTGTGTCTGCTATATAACATCCTTTCCTTTTGGCACACATCATTACCAGGAATCCTATATGGTGTTTCATCCCTCAACGTTGAATCAATATTTTCCATACAGCGATACAGAATCAATGACTTACCAATTGCATCTTTCGAAGCACATTGAACTCGTCCTCTCCCTTATCCATCCATGCTCCATATGGCTATGCTTTAGTTTAAGACTTTCTCTATAACTCAACAGCTTTTGATTTTCTTGTGTTATACTATTTTGACCATGGTGAACCTTGGATGGTTCCGACCTATCCCCATATGCCTAATAAAGCTTGAAATGGACGCAGCAGGACCTTGACGTGTATGGGCCATATTCAATTATCTTACCATGGCTTTATGCAGACATTTAAACTCTGGTGATTTATTTATTTCCTCTAATGTCTATTTTTTCAAGGTCTCTTACAAGGCACAATACAGTAGTATCGATATATGGCCTATGTATTAACAAAATGGGGAAATACAATTCAAATATATGGACAATATTTTATAATTTTTAGATAGGCAGTTCTTTTTTGGGGGGGGGGGGTGGAGATGCAACAAGGTAGTTACATAAATGAACTGCGAATAGCAGGCATTGTTTGACATCATTCTTCTTCTTATGCAATTCAAGCCTTTGATCCAAGATTCAAGCCTTTACCTTAATTCAGATTGACCTGACTAGCCTGACTAGCTGCAATACTCGATTAAACATGCATTTCCTTCAGGTGTATGTCTTTGCAAGGACGTCTATAGCCTACAGTACGGTATTGCATGTGTGGAGTGGGTGGTTATGGGAGTGGCATAGTGTTTCTCACCAAGGGAGCTGTACCACGCAACTGTGTACCACCTGCCAGTCCTCCAGACTTTTTCCATCCAGCAGCAAAGTTTCAAATGGCCCATCGTCATAGTGACAGAAGTCAGGCGGGCAGGTCTGGGCGGTGCTCCCCTGTACACCCATGGCAGTTCCAAAATAGCCCCTCTATTTACAGAAGCAGTCACGCCTATTTTTCCTGACGCCCACTCTCACCTAGATCTTCCTCTGACGGAGCCAGCTACCCTTTGACACAGTTGAGTAATCATTGAAACCGGTATCATTTTATTAGTGCACCCATATAGTTGATTTAGAAGAACAATCTAACTGACAAACGAATAGCAATGGTCCTATCATGTTCATGTTATGAGGCATTTATTGATGACGTGGCCTAAGACAGCGTGAAATAAATCAACAGATTTCACCACACCTATGTGTCTTGATTCAGTGTGCTTCCTTTGTCAGTGAAAAAATAAAATCGTCATGATTCTAGCTTGTGCCATTTGGTCCATGGGGAGGCTCGTGCACCCTTCACCAGGCACTGGGCACTGCTAAGAAGTTCCAGAGGGTAGATTTATAGGTTCTTTATGGCTCTGCTTCCTCTCTTATTGTATTCCCACCTAGCCCTTGATTTCTGCTTTTATAAAGTGAATGCATAGCTGGTTCAGCTCTTGCCCTCTCTTCTCCTCTCCTCCAGTCCAGCCATCTGCAGATCGTAAATCCGGGATATAACTTGCCTCTGTTATGCAGGGCATGTTGAGAGAACCATGAGGGCGACTTTAAGAGATGCTTTAAGAGATGATTGCTTGACCATGCATACAGTTGGACTTTGATATCCTGTCATTCTAAGCAATAGAGATGTTTTTGATGTTTTTCTATCTTGGTTAAAGGAGAAAACTGCATGCATATTTTTGTTCATGATCACAGTTAGAGACATAAGGTTATGTCGCTATGCAGATCTAGCAGGATAGTGGCGATATTAATGCTGGTCTCTGATCAGCATCTACTGCCCATGAAGGGGATGAATGATTATTCTGCCCCTTATAGGGAGTGGGGAAGGAGGGGCTGAGGGTTGATAGGGTCTGTGTGTGTGTGCGTGTGTGTGTGTGTGCGTGCGTGCGTGTGTGTGTGTGTGCGTGCGTGCGTGCGTGCGTGCGCGTGCGTGCGTGCGTGCGTGCGTGCGTGCGTGCGTGCGTGCGTGCGTGCGTGCGTGTGTGTGTGTGTGTGTGTCTGGGGGGAGGGGGTATCCACAGGTGCACTCTCTCTCCACATGGGCCCTCTGGACACGTGACAGGCCCAACAGATGACCCACTGACATGGTCACATCACTGCGGTCGCAAAGACGAATCCCCTTTTAAAAGAGACTTTATGAGACACTCAAAAAGACAGAGCCAGATGGACTGGAAAAAAACATGTGTATGTCTTTTCTTCATCTGCAATCATTCAACTTCACTCACTATTTCTCTCTTTTGCGATGCGTGAAATGTCATGCAAGGATTTATACAATTCTGACGAGGACATACTGTTGTGCTTGAGGAGACTTGAATCGTAAATCATTCAAAAAGAGTTGATTTATTGATATTATCATCAGGTTTCAGTGTGTCAATCGATACAATAAATGTAATTCTGATATCCCGTTCTGATTTCTTTTTAATGCTCTAAATTCAGGCGGGAAAAAACGCTGAAACACTCACACACACTGTACCGTCATCGACCCTGCCATTTGCACTTTAGCTTGTCTACTGTGCAGTTCTGTATACACTATGTAGTTGTGTTGATCTTACAGTAGCAGCAGACACGTGGGCTGCTCTTAATGGGGCTAGTCAGAGTTCAGGTGGGTGTTCTCTCTCTCTCTCTCTCTCTCTCCCTCTCTCTCTCTCTCTCTCTCTCTCTTTCGCTTTCTCTCTCTCTCTCTCTCTCTCTCTCTCTCTCTCTCTCTCTCTCTCTCTCTCTCTCTCTCTCTCTCTCTCTCTCTCTCTCCCTCTCTCTCTCTCTCTCTCAGCTATGGGCTCTCGGAATAAGAGGACTTCATGTCAATCACTGGAGGCTTTTAGACGCCTTCTCTCAGCTCAATCTTCGTTTCCCCCTGACACTGATTTCACAATGAGGATCCGGAGGAAAGGGGAATGTCCAGCTATTCATTTTAATGATCCCTCTGTATTGATTGTTAGCAGGGTGGGGGCGGGAGGAAGGGTAATGATTCTTTGCCTTAGCAGGCCGATCACTCCTCTTAAAGGAGTAATCCACTAAATAAGCACTCTAATGGATGCCCGGCATGACCTCAGGGTGACCTGCTGGCACACCCCTGGTGGATTGGCTTCCTGACAGAGAGGAGACTCTAGGATTTCTCAATAGGAGGTTTTAGTCGGGGTTACTGTCAGAATACAGTAAATGAGATGGACAGCACACCAGAAAACAATCTTCAATTAATCCAAATTGCTCTGCACGGACACATTTCGGCCCGCAGCCTTATTCAGCATATAGAGAATCAACATAGCCAGATTGGCTAAAGACGTCTGTTAGACGTGGAAATAAAAATGCGTAGTGAACGGCTCGGGCTCTATTCAATCTGTATCGCTGAGACGATAGAAATGTAAAGGTCATTTCTGATTGAATGCAGTCTCGGCAAACGCGGGAACATTGCCTTTAAATGTCAATCAAAATGTATCACAAAGAGCAAAACAATTAGGTAACTTAAGAAAATAGTGTCTTCCTTCACAACTAACCTTTGCCATCAATAACTGCTCACTTGTCCTCCCATTCTGTGGTCCAGCAGGGTTTTCCTCACCTGATACCGTTTGGGATCCAGTAATTCACATGAGACATTTTGTGATCCATCTCAAATCGGTTTTGAATGCCCTGCTTCTTGGCCTTCAGCAGACGACTCGCAGAGGACTCACAAGGAAGTGCCTCCGCGTTTTAGAGAGCCAGTAAACACCGAGGTATTTCATTCTCTGTCTGCAGCTCGGACATTCTCTTTCATATTCCCTACTGTGTGCATTGTAGCACAGAAAACAGAAACAGAGTTTCTCAAAACAGCTGCGTATTATGTTAACAGAGGCCCCTACACTCTCTGTGATGGGACTGTGTGTGTGTGTGTGTGAGTGTGTGTGTGTGTGTGTGTGTGTGTGTGTGTGTGTGTGTGTGTGTGTGTGTGTGTGTGTGTGTGTGTGTGTGTGTGTGTGTGTGTGTGTGTGTGTGTGTGTGTGTGTGTGTGTGTGTGTGTGTGTGTGTGTGAATGGTGTGTGTGTGTGTGTGTGTGAATGGTGTGTGTGGCCTCGTGGTTCACGAATGGTAGAGCAGTAAAGCTTGTCACTCATAGAGTACCTAACTCATTAATTTAATTAATCTCACAAATGTAATTTATTTTATGAAGTATTGCAAAAAATATATATATAAACTCAGCAGAAAATAAATCTTTCAAAGATAATTCGTAAAAATCCAAATAACTTCACAGATCTTCATTGTAAAGGGTTTAAAAACTGTTTCCCATGCTTATTCAATGAACCATAAACAATTCATTAACATGCACCTGTGGAACGGTCGTTAAGACAATAACAGCTTACAGACGGTATGAAATTAAGATCACAGTTATGAAAAATTAAGACAATAAAGAGGGCTTTCTACTGACTCTGAAAAACACAGAAAGGAAGATGCCCAGGGTCCCTGCTCATCTGCGTGAATGTTCCTTAGGCATGCTGCAAGGAGGCATGAGGACTGCAGGTGTGGCCAGGGCAATAAATTACAATGTCTGTACTGTGAGACGCCTAAGACAGCATTACAGGGAGACAGGACGGACAGCTGATCGTCCTCGCAGTGGCAGACCACGTGTAACAACACCTGCACAGGATCGGTACATCCGAACATCACATCTGCGGGACAGGTACAGGATGGCAACAACAACTGCCCGAGTAGGCCTCCCGGGTGGCACAGTGCTAGCTGTGCCACCAGAGATTCTGGGTTCGATCCCAGGCTCTGTCGCAGCCGGCCGCGACCGGGAGACCCTTGGGGCGGCGCACATTTGGCCCAGCCTCGTCCGGGTTAGGGAGGGTTTGGCCGGCAGGGATATCCTTGTCTCATCGCACACTAGCGACTCCTGTGGCGGGCCGGGCGCAGTGCACGCTGACCAGGTCGCCAGGTGTACGGTGTTTCCTCCGACACATTGGTGCGGCTGGCTTCCAGGTTGGATGTGTCAAGAAGCAGTGCGGCTTGGTTGGGTTGTGTTTCGGAGGACGCAAGGCTCTCGACCTTCGCCTCTCCCTAGTCCGTATGGGAGTTGCAGCGATGAGACAAGACTGTAACTACTACCAATTGGATACCACGAAATTGGGGAGAAAAAAAGGGTAAAAAAATATTAAATAAATAAATAACAACTGCCCGATTTACACCAGGAACGCACAATCCCTCAATCAGTGCTCAGACTCTCCGCAATAGGCTGAGAGAGGCTGGACTGAGGGCTTGTAGGCCTGTTGTAAGGCAGATCCTCACCAGACATCACCGGCAACAACGTCACCTATGGGCACAAACCCACCGTCGCTGGACCAGACAGGACTGGCAAAAAGTGCTCTTCACTGACGAGTCACGGTTTTCTCTCACCAGGGGTGATGGTCGGATTTGCGTTTATCGTCGAAGGAATGAGGGTTACACCGAGGCCTGTACCCTGGAGCCGGACCGATTTGGAGGTGGAGGGTCTGAGGCGGTGTGTCGGTGTGTCACAACATCATCGGACTGAGCTTGTTGTCATTGCAGGCAATCTCAACGCTGTGTGTTACAGGGAAGACATCCTCCTCCCTCATGTGGTACCCTTTCTGCAGGCTCGTCCTGACATGACAATGCCACCAGCCATACTGCTCGTTCTGTGCGTGATTTCCTGCAAGACAGGAATGTCAGTGTTCTGCCATGGCCAGCGAAGAACCCGGATCTCAATCCCATTGAGCACGTCTAGGACCTGTTGGATCGGAGGGTGAGGGCTAGGGCCATTCCCCTCAGAAATGTCCGGGAACTTGCAGGTGCCTTGGTGGAAGAGTGGGGTAACATCTCACAGCAAGAACTGGCAAATCTGGTAGTTTTGATTTTGACCCCCCCCCCCTTTGTTCAGGGACACATTATTCAATTTCTGTTAGTCACATGTCTGTGGAACTTGTTCAGTTTATGTCTCAGTTGGTGAATCTTGTTATGTTAATGCAAATATTTACACATGTTAAGTTTGCTTAAAATAAACGCAGTTGACAGTGACAGTTTTTTACTGAGTTTAGTACACTCCTGATGTAGGTTAGAGTGTCTGTCAGCTACAATTGGTTGATAAGGGGTGGGAGAAGGATGACATTAGAAGTAGCCATCTACTTTGTAAACCCATACTGGACTTAACCGCAAGGCAACCCTGTCATCTCCAAAAGCCTTGCTTTTTTTGCTAGGTGCCTACCTCAAGTGTTGCTTTTAACTTTTGATGACCTTGTACATTGTTGCACAAAAAGAGTATTCAAGGTCAAGACAACTGTGTAATGGGCTAAACGGAAAACAAAAGTCTCTAGCCTTCCCCAAAGGGCCCAAAATGATAATATGAAGAGTGCAATAAAAGTGTTTTTGATGAGTTTGGACAAAGTGGTAATTTTAAGGCCTGGGAGTAAGCCGGCTGTTGTGCATAAGAATTTCAAATGCAGCCAAGTAGGTGGAAAGAGTAGAACGAAAACAGACATGACATAATCGTATAAATAATTGTGCATAGCAGGATTCCTATAGGAACCATATGTTTCCGTCCGTCAGGAAATATAGTATGTCAAGCATCACAGTGTAAAAAAATAAAGAATATTTAAAGCAGTCGCCTCCAGAGTCTCTGCGTTTGAAGTGGTGAATCAAATCTCATTTGGCTCCTCTGATCGCTCAGCATTCCTTTAATATTGTCTTGAATCATTTAGAGAAATCCCTTTTTGGTCCCGTCCAGACATCGGGCTTTCCAGCCCTCCCTCTCTGGCTTTTACCAGACGTCGCGTAAGGAGGGGAGAATGGTCGATTGCATAACGCCAGGCGAGACCTGATCGTCCCTGGCCTTAACACAAAATTCAATCATTCTCAGCATTCTCCAATCCCACGTCGGCCCATTAAAGAGCAGCGGGAGCTAGGATATCCCCTCATATGTTTACAATTTAAATTAGGATCACAACGTATGCTGTACGCATAATCAAAGGAAACGGACGGTGTGAGATGTGGGTCAAGATCGGGCGACTGAATGAGAGAATTGGTTCGAGACACAATAGGAGAGAGAGAGAGAGAGAGAGAGAGAGAGAGAGAGAGAGAGAGAGAGCGAGAGCGAGAGCGAGAGAGAGAGAGATGGCCACTGCTACTCCAATGACGGTTTCACCAAAGCACCCACCTTGACATAGGTCAGGCTGTCCACCTGCATTACAGTTTGCACACTCACAGAAGGAATAGCATTCCTAGAAGCAATGGCATTCACAGAAGCAATAGCGTTCCCAGAAGAAGCATCCTAATTTACCAGGGCTCTCTCTCGACAAATAGTGGATAAATAAAATGAATCACTGCATATATTACTTAGCACCTAAAGTTATCTAACCTATGTTATTGATGGCCCCCTGCACACTTAAACCACTAAAGCCACAAAGAGACATAAGAGCATTTGTATGGTATGAGATAACAGGAGATGATGAACCCAGATGTCCATTGGGGAACCTTGGGGGCTGCTGGGGTCTGAATCATGACTTGGTTCCTCAGTGCTCTCTATCTTTAGGGCATGTAGAGAAAAAGAGCACACACCTGCACCCGCTCTCACTCTCACTAAGTTACTGTGAATGGGTGGGATTCGGGAAATGATCGAGACATGACTCTAGCGGCATGGCGCAATACCCAAGAGACATGCACAACTCCTACGGTACTTTGAGCAATTTCAAGATGCATTCAAAAAGCAGAAGGAAGGGCAAATCGAAAATGAGTAATGTAAAAAATAACAGAAGTATGGTCTCTGAAAATATGTGGACATTTATCCTTCATCATTATCAATGTGATACAGTGATATTTATACAATTATCTTGAATATGGCTTATTATGAAAGGGCTATTTTCATGGTACAGTTGAAGTCGAAAGTTTACATACACTTAGGTCATTAAAACTTGTTTTTCAACCACTCCACACATTTCTTGTTAACAAACTATTGTTTTGGCAAGTCAGTTAGGACAACTTATTTTTTTTAAGTTGTATTCATAGCTAAATACTTTTCCATTAGATCTTGCTGGCAGATTGAAGGCATATGTGATATCCATAGGTCTGAGCTGTATGCCAGGATGTGGACCCCTGCTCTGTTCAGGTCTCGCATCTCACTCTCAGTTTGTGTTATCTTAGCCTGACATCTACTGGTCAAATTCTGGAAGCAAAGGATCTAGAGTTGAAGTCGGAAGTTTACATACACTTAGGTTGGACTCATTAAAACTCGTTTTTCAACCACTCCACAAATTTCTTGTTAACAAGCTATAGTTTTGGCAAGTCGGTTAGGACATCTACTTTGTGCATGACACAAGTCATTTTTCCAACAATTGTTTACAGACAAATTATTTCACATATAATTCACTGTATCACAATTCCAGTGGGTCAGAAGTTTATATACACTAAGTTGACTGTGCCTTTAAACAGCTTGGAAAATCCCAGAAAAGGATATCATGGCTTTAGATGCTTCTGATAGGCTAATGGACATCATTTGAGTCATTTGGAGGTGTACCTGTGGATGTATTTCAAGGCCTACCTTCAAACTCACTGCCTCTTTGCTTGACATCATGGGAAAATCAATAGAAATCAGCCAAGACCTCAGAAAAAAAATTGTAGACCTCCACAAGTCTGGTTCATCCTTGGGATCAATTTCCAAATGCCTGAAGGTACCACGTTCATCTATACAAACAATAGTACACAAGTATAAACACCATGGGACCACACAGCTGTCATACCGCTCAGGAGGGAGACGTGTTCTGTCTCCTAGAGATGAATGTACTTTGATGTGAAAAGTGCAAATCAATCCCAGAACAACAGCAAAGGACCTTGTGAAGATGCTGGAGGAAACAGGTGCAAATGTATCTATATCCACAGTAAAACGAGTCCTATATCGACATAACCTGAAAGGCCACTCAGCAAGGAAGAAGTCACTGCTCCAAAACCGCCATCAAAAATCCAGACTACGGTTTGCAACTGCACATGGGGACAAAGATTGTACTTTTTGGAGAAATGTCCTCTGGTCTGATGACACAAAAATAGAACTGTTTGGCCATAATGACCATTGTTATGTTTGGAGGAGAAAGGGGGAGGCTTGCAAGCCGAAGAACACCATCCCAACCGTGAAGCACGGGGGTGGCAGCATCATGTTGTGGGGGTGCTTTGCTGCAGGAGGGACTGGTGCAGTTCACAAAATAGATGGCATCATGAGGTAGGAAAATCATGTGGATATATTGAAGCAACATCTCAAGACATCAGTCAGGAAGTTAAAGCTTGGTCGCAAATGGGTCTTCCAAATGGACAATGACCCCAAGCATACTTCCAAAGTGTGGCAAAATGGCTTAAGGACAACAAAGTCAAGGTATTGGAGTGGCCATCACAAAGCCCTGACCTCAAATCTATAGAACATTTGTGGGCAGAACTGAAAAAGTGTGTGCGAGCAAGGAGGCCTACAAACCTGACTCCGTACAACAGCTCTGTCAGATGGAATGGGACAAAATTCACTCAACTTATTGTGGGAAGCTGGTGGAAGGCTACACGAAACGTTTGACCCAAGTTAAAATATTTAAAGGCAATGCTACCAAATACTTTTTGAGTGTATGTTAACTTCTGACCCACTGGGAATATGATGAAAGAAATAAAAGCTGAAATAAATCATTCTCTCTACTATTATTCTGACATTTCACATTCTTAAAATAAAGTGGTGATCCTAACTGACTTAAGACAGAGAATTTTTACTTGGATTAAATGTCAGGAATTGTGAAAAACTAAGTTTAAATGTATTTGGCTAAGGTGTATGTAACCTCCGACTTCAACTGTAAGTATGATTAAGATTACAGTGAGGCTTTATATCCATGCTGGTGATAAATAAACCACAGAAAGTTGGTAATGAGTTCAGCAATTAGTAGAGAAATACAAAACATAAGTATATAAGTATACATTTTAATTGACATGAGCCATACATAATTACAGTGCATTACATTATAACTGCAGTAAGGTCATATACAAATAATGTAACACAAACTTTGGTTTTGAAAAACCCCCATAAATTATAGACTGGTAAAGAATAAACATAAATTACCTTTTGGTTGACATTTGCAGTACTAGAAACTCAGAAATGAAGACACTGTTTTGTCCCAGTAACAATATTCCAATCATCACTTTTATAACACTATGCTTAATTACCCTTCAAGCTAAAAAAAGACATTCATCTTCTTTTAAAGAAGAATTGTAAAAAGCTTAGCAATAACATTGTATCATCTTTGGGGTCTTTGTAACAGTAAAAGTCTAGTCTGAGACATCAATACGTTGGCCTCCCACGGTGTTTAACCTCAATATAGGCATACTGAGTCGTATTCATTAGGGCACACTGTATAGATTTCGGGATCTTAATTTGAGCCAGTTTGCTACAGCAGGAAAATAATCCTGCAGCAACAGGCAATTTGACTTCTTATGTGGATTATAATTAATGGGCATTTTTGTAGGGGATGATACATTTTTCGCAAGGGAAAATTAAGTCTGAAATGTCAAAGTGGAAATTGCAAACTTCAGAAGCCTTTTAAAACCTCAAATACACTATACCTTTTAAAGTTCCTGCATTGCAGAAAAATCGGTCTTGCAACAGGGTGATCAAATTAAGGCCCTACATCTGAGGCAAAACGTTTTGAAACTTAATTCAACGGTAAACAAACACAAGCGGTTTGGTACCATTTAGTTCCTAATCTGAAGATGTGCTTCAAAGAGATCCTTCCGCAACCATAGGGAGATATTACATTGCTTACGCAACAGCCGAGATACCTCGAAATCAGTTTAAAGAGGCAAACTCGCATGATGAAAGATATATTTCCAGTGTCAAACATTTTTTGTTTTCTACAGTGAGTTTTCAACAGTAAGCCACATCTTGATCCCTACTTTGTGCACTTGGTGTTACAAGGGTCCCCTGATTTGAAGAGTCCATAGACACTGACCAAGGGAAACATGGACAGGGCACCTAGCATGGAACCAAGCTGCACTACCGCTCCACACCAGACGAGGGCGCTGTGGCCCTCATCCCGAAGGATCACCCCAATGATCACCTTCACATAGGAGAGGGTCAGGACAAACAACACCCAGGCTATGACCTACAACAGAGAGTAGATAGACATTACATTACATTACATTACAAACAAAATACCAGAATTGTGTCAATATTCACAGTACATTAGAGGATCGTCATTATTATTTTTTTTAAATTATTTCACCTTTATTTAACCACGTAGGCCATTTGAGAACAAGTTCTCATTTACAACTCTGACCTGGCAGTTGTAAATGCATACTGAACAGCATGGACATGAGTATGAATGTTTACTGTTGTTTAGGAAGCCTTTGTTCGACCTCAAACATCCCATTTTCACTCAGAAACATGTCGTTTTCAATGGCCCAATGAAATCAAATTGACAGTAATGTTGTGTTCAGGTGTTATCAGCAACCTTGCAACGTAACACATGTATTTTCTCTATTCCATGACGTAATAACAGAAAGAGCCTTACTATGAGTATGGTTCCTGAGGCGCTGTGGACCAGTAGAGGACAGGGGCTCAGTGTAGCCATGGCCATGATGTAAGTACCAAACCCTGTCCCAACTATTGTCAGAAGCCCAATCAGCACCAACGACCTAAAAAAGAACAAGGACGAGCTACAAGGTGAGTTGAGGAAGAGGGTTGGAAAATTCAAGGTGTTTGGATTATATCAATTATCCGCTGAAGTATTGTATGTTTTAGGATGAGACGGTGCAATGTTATTTAATGCTGTTTATTCTGTATTTTCTTATAGAAATCAACTTGATTCAGTGACTGCCAGTCATTCTATTCCAGCCATTACAATGACTCCTCCCCATGTCTACCTTCAACAGCCTTCACTGGTGACTGCATAGATCTGAGGTTCTACGTTCAGCAAATGATTAATCAGTCAGTTATGCTAATCCAGTGTTGGGCTTACCTTAAGGGCAGGAACATGGCGATGAAGCAGGCCACGGGGTTGGCCACGGCTGCCATGGTGGCCGCCAGATGGTAGGCCTGGTTCCCGTAGGGCAAACAGGAGTACGACTGCACTGAGGGCAGCACTGCATTGGTCAGGGCATTGACCCAAGCCAGAACCACAAAGATGAACGCCACCTCCGGCCCACTGTAGAAGCCCGTCCCGAAGGAGCTCCGCCGGGCTCTCCCGTGGCTATCCGGAGAACTGATCATGGGCTTCTCCTCTTGAGGTCTGTGAGACAGGGACAGGGCTTGGTCTTCTCCTTGGCTCTTCTCCTCTGCCAGGCCTCCGTTGAAGTATTGCTCGCACTTCCTCTCCCTGGCCACGGCCGGGTGGTGGTTGAGCAGGAGGAAGGCGGCCAGACACACCACCATCATGGCACTGAGGAAGAGGAAGAAGACCTGGGCCGAGAAGTTAGCGGGCTGGTATTGAGCCTGGAGCTCTCCACTGGCCCCTAAGGTCCCATTGGCTAGGCTAGCCACTGTAGCATTCCGACAGTGAACCACCCCCACCCCCTGCACCAGAGCCACTACGGCAGGCACCAAGCCACTAACGCCCTCCCCTACAAAGTACGTAGTGAGGTACTGGGGCCCGAGGCGCATCATGAAGGGCAGGAAGGTGACCGAGGAGGTGCAGTCTACCACAGAGAGTAGGAAGCAGAGCACTAGGAGGGGGACACTATGCGTAGCGCCCGCTAGGGGCACCGTGTGCTTCCAGAAGAAGGCCAGGAGGAAGGTGGCGACCACGCCCAGGACCACTATGGAGTAGATGACGGGCCGCTCGTCCAGCTTGCCCGGGCGGAAGCGGTGCATGAGGGTGACAAAAAGGGGCCCCACATTGGCCATCTGGATGAGCACAGTGAGGTAAGAGGGCAGGTACCAACCCTCTGGGATTTCTGGCACGATGAGGGGCAGCTCCACCCACATCCCGTTGATGGCCACCCAGGAGCCCATGCCAAAGAGGCATGCCAGCACGTGGGTTAGGAGAGTCATGGTGAAGGGCAGGGGCACAGCCAGTAAACAACGTGCATAAAGGACCTGAAACACACAAACAATGCACATTATTTCATTATTAAAATGCAACAACATACATTGCCATAATACTGATCATTTTTAATTTACATTTTTTTATTTTTAGGGTGTAGACCAGCTTTAATATTGCAGATAGATTGTAGCTTCCATCATGTAATTGTCTGCATCACTTCCAATCCCACAGTTTTTTGTGCAAATATATATATATATACATATATATACACATACACATACATATATATACATACATACATACATACATACGCACACATACACATATAAATATATACATATATACATATCTTGATATATATTTCCTGTATTACCCTCCAACCCTACCACCCCTCCCCCATTTGGAGCAAACTTGTGAACAACATGAAGTGATATTTGTTGGGGTGTTGAAAGGCATAATTACCAACACACTATTCCTTGTACCAGAACACAGAACTAAATCAATGTGTTGCTAAAATCTCTATTCTCAGCTCTGTAACATCAGCGCAATGGCAACATTATATGAACACATTCCCATAGTTCCCTTGGTTCTCCTCAAGGTTAACCTAAATGTAAGTGTTGGTGGGGTCTTCCTCTCACACACCTTGTCATTGGTTACAAAAGCCAGCCTGTCTGCTGTACAGTATGTGACCATAAGACTCAGACTGAGCAGCCTTCCCTCCCCCTTCCCCCTGAATGTTGAGTCTGGCACAGAGTACCTGACCTTTCACACACACACACACCCACTAGTCTCAGAACAGCCCCATTCACACAGGCTGAACCTACACCTCATCCCTTTCTGTGGAAGTACAACATGGTAAGAGGGTGCTACTGTGACTTCTGCTGATTCATAGTTCCCTGTAATTCAACGTCTGCAACTGAATAGTTGATGAGTCACCTCACTCAGTGTATGGAGAGAAACACTGTTTATATTGACATACATACAATTAACAAACTGGCTCAGCTTCAATGTGGAGCAGATGGACTTACAGAGGCTTGTGGAATGACTTTCCAATCACGATCTTACCTTGTGATGATGTGGGACTGACTATTGTATCTCCTTCTCTCTTGGGTAACTTCTCACACCGTTGTGATCAGAGCATTATTTTATTACATCAGCCAGCATGTGTGCCCATTCAGTTCATATCCCCTCTTTGTCTCTCTTACACACACTCTCACGTACACACACACACACTCACACTCACGTGACTTCCGTGTCTCCCATTCAACTGACAGAACAGGCAGTGCGCAGGCTCCTCATCTCAGTGACACTCTAATCTCCCAGGTTTTAAAGGAGCCCCGTTCGAAAATGATTTCTCCATGTGCTCTGCCGCTCTGCCTCCCTGCAGCCCCTAGAGCACTAGAGCAAGCTGCAGCAGCAGCAGGGGGTGGGGGTGGGGGGGGGGGGGGTCAACTACTGTACCCTCCCCCTCTCCTACACCCCTAGAAAATATAACCTTGGCTCTGCCCTCCTAAACAGAAAATGTTGGCTGTAGTGTGAGAGAAAGAGGGAGAGAGAGAGAGAGAGAGAGAGAGAGAGAGAGAGAGAGGCAACTGCCTAGTACACTACTACACACTAGTCATAAGAAGCTGTGTATTTATAATTGAATGTTGGAGGGCAGTTCTGACTACTCCAGATTGGTTTTAGGAGAGCGTCGCAGTGACCTAAGAGGGTGATGATGAAACAAGTTGTTACTGTGCCCCTGTGTAACCTACTCAAAGGAAATGCAGTGTGTAGCTACTTTGACCACTTTGTGTATCTGTAATGTCGACGACCTTACTGTAACACAACACACCCAAAACACATGAACATCTCAAGCTTCTTCCTGTCCCAAAGTCCCATGTTCTCTCCAACAGCCTTGAGTCCTTGGAGAGTCATTAAACGGGTCTACCCCGTAGAGATCGATCCGTGTGTTTATCTCTATGTTCTACCCTCTAGTATGGTGCCTATACAGTGTTGTCACGATCATATCGTGCTGTTGATCTTTTCGAATTGCTAATTTGACATAACACGATTTTGGGGTTCTGGGGTTTCAATCCGAAACCGTATTACAGCGAGCTTGACATTTAAAGGTCATTTCCAATTGAGCTGGCGTCTGCCGCGTTCACCTGGAACATTGTCGACAATGCTTTGTTTGGAGTGCATCGTGCCTCTAACCTTTTCTCACGGTGGGATTCAGTCAGCTAACCTTTGCTTTAGTTTGCTCTGGTCTAATGATTGTCTCCTGATTCAGATGAATGTTGGGCTGTGGAATTGGATCCAACACTGCATTATCTAGCTGGAGCATATGAACCAGTCTAATGAGAAAAAAAGGATTATTACCTAATTGTTTTTCTATTTTCCCTGAACAGAAACAGCAGGTATTTCCTCAATCTCTTACAACTTGTTTCGTTTTTTTGCCAAAAACCAGATGGGTGCAGCCTATAGTGAACATGTGTTTCTTCACAGTGAAGAATTGGCTGTGAAGTGCACTTTTGGCAAAATACATACATTTATAAAATCACACATCAGTGTAGCAAACTCTGTTTTATGAAACAAGTAATTCAACTAAGTCATTTTTGTTTAACCGTTCACAAATAAATCTTCAGTAGAAATCAACAAAAATATTACGCCGGCATATGGTACGACTAAAACGCTATTGAATAGACGGTACATTTTGCCAGTAGACCAGTAGATGGTGCTAAAAGCATCTGATTTCGTAGCCCAGACAGATTTCGTAGCCCAGACAGTTATACAAGAGAAAGAAAAAGTGATATGAAGACTGAGGAGAAAGTACATTCATCTGCATTTGACATGAACATGCAATGCAATGGCAATTGTATTTTAACTACCCCATGTATTCCGAGGAAAAGCTATACCATCATCTATGCTGTATTTCATCCATTTCAATTAGTTTGGTATTGTATAGCTGTAACCAATCTCCAGCCATAATCATGGTGACAAAAAGACCATTCATCTTTTTCTTCCTTGTGCAACCCTTGGCAAAGTTTCAGTATGTTGTTCACGGTAAAATAAGACATGGAAATAATTGCAGTCAAGTTAGTTTCACACAGATTACTTGCTAGAAGAAGAAAACCCAAAAGAAAACCCAAAGAACACCAAACTTCACGTTGGATATACTGTACTGTACCACCAATTGCTAGAAAAGGGGGTATACAACTTTATTAACATGAATTGACATTTAAATCCTATGAGGTATGCCGTCTTAGGTAAGATGGGGTTCGTTTGGGACACCTGCAAATACATACAGTACAGCGAGGTAAAGTAAGAAAAATAGAAAGGTCCTCAATTATCTTTGAAGAGACCTGATTAACTTGTTGCACCTCTCAATCCAAAATGTTACGTCATTTCTCCTCCAAATACAGTCTGATATGCTTCTGTTAGTCCATCCCAATTACCGTGGGAACTTGATAAATGATCGTAATGCACGCCTGAAAAGTAATTGTCAAGGGTCAAATCAAATCGAGAGAAAGACAGTACAATAAAAGTGAGGATTTTATAGCTCAATAAGCAACCAGGAAAAATAGCGCCCCCATTATATATCTATACCAGTGATCCTCAACCTCAGATGGCCATGTAGCATGATGGGAGTCAACACCTAACGCAACTCTTTTCAAAACATGATAAAGTAGTTATTGACCTACTAATGACACATTTCCAATCCTGACCGAAAAACACCTAACAGGAAGTGCCTACCTGACTCTGTAAGCTTCCTCTCAGTCAGACAGAGTTGGATGCAGTTGATGGATGTCGGCCGCCGGTGTTTGAGTCCCACAGCGCGATGTGATGGTCCTCTGACAGAGTATGTGTGTGTGTGTGAGGTTGCCGTGCTGATACACTACGGTCTGGAGCGACCTTGTGCAGGTTGCTGATGTGTCTGTCTGTTAAATAACAGTGGGATGGTCCTGTGTGTGTATAACTACTGTACCAGAATGTCACGTGACTCGGGAGGGCCTCGCTGCACGTTGGTTCACAGGGGTCCAGTCAGGGAGCCAATGTCCTGGGCTACAGAGGCTGGAGAGGGGGAGAGGAGTTGGGTGGCTGTGGAAGTGAGGTAGGGTGGAGTAGCAGGGTTATGTCCTCCCTAATGGTTGGAAGGCTGGGTGTGTAGCACAGCTTAGCCAACCATACGACGGCTTCAGACAGCGGCTTGTGATGTTTGACTTCAGAAGGGGGGGGCTGCAGGGTAGCTTTTGTTCAGCATAAATTCCATGATGTCAAATGAATGGGCCTGATTGGCCTGGAGCTCGATTAGATGGGAGTTGATTTGAGTGCAGAGAACGAGCACCCCTCCACCTATCTCGACCCCCTCCTCTACTCAATTAAGGCCAGATAATTATTCTCCTGAACATTTCCTCAAATTATTTTCACCCTGATTTGATGCTTCTTCATTAAAACTTGAGCATGCTTACAGTAGGTGTATTTTACTGAGTGTCTATCATCTGAACCTGCCACCAAAGAGAAAACATTTCTAACAATCTTTGATAGAGGGTTAACACCCACACAACCAAGCTTTTTTGGTGTTGGGAGTTACTGACCCCAAAATCAACATTGTAGATTTTTTTTTAAATAATCCTGCACACATCCGTTACCTCTGCACATTTGTTGTCAACATTCTATGTCACATTTATATTTCACAAGTTAACGCAGGGCGTATACTTTTAGTTGTTCTCTGCTGATAAAGTTCTGGAGTTACGAAAACATATTCTTTATTATTTTTGACGTTTTTAGCATGCATTTTTTCAAAATTAAAGCTGCTCCGAATTCCCCAAAACAAAAAATGTACAAATAAACAAACAACCCCGTTTGTTCCCTGAGCCCTCCCCATTCCTCCAACATACCCTCCCACATGCCCACCCATCTCCACATCTGCCCACCCGCCACCCTTGCTTAACCTATCCTATCATGCAGGGCTTATACTTTTTGTCTGATAAAGTTCTAGAGTTACAAAAATGCCTTTGTTATTAACATTTGCTCAGATTGCCTTTTTTTGTAATCCAGGATGGCTTGTCCGATTCGTGCGCCCTATAGCTATGAGATTAAGGTGGATGTCAGGCAGTGGTTCGGCTGTGAATCGTGAGCCATCCTCAGTAACACAGTTCACTGGTCTCTCATTAAGTTAGCTCTTTCCTGTCTTTGGGAAGGGATCCAAGCTGCAGGGCGTTGTTCTGACTGTTCTTTACTTCATTATCAGCACAGTGAGAGTGTTGAGTCTGCCAAGTGGGACAAAAAAAAACTCACACTCGACTGTGCAGTTGAAGGAGCCCGTGGTCGGCCTGGAGGAATTTGCTCTCCTTGGCTCTCATTGGGCACGTTCACTGGAACGCTTCAGCTTTACAGATTGAACAGAGCCCTCGATCAAAGTATTTGAGAGAAAGCAAATACTACTTGAACCCAGGTCTGGTGGGCACTCGCGAGCTGGACACGAGTCCAGTCACGGAACACAAGTCCAGTCACAGGACACTATGGTGGTTTCACTTCCGGCCAAGCCGGTCAAGCAGGTCACTCTCATGACCTGAGTTGATGCTGGCTGTGTGTGTGGAAACACAATTGATCGTTTTCTTCCCCTTCTCTCTTCCTGCTGGGTCTTGTGGCTCCATTTTGCACAATACATATTTGTGCGTTTTGGCTGCCATGTATTAATAGGAAGTTGGACATGTATGAAGGGTCTTAGTTTGGAGAAAGCGAAAACAAAGGTTACAGAGTAAGATGACCACCTGGGAATGATGTTAGAATTTGTTCTTTCTACACTCTTATTAGGTACAGGAACAAAAGACGTGATCATTTGAGACTAAGGATAGCTTCTTCCTTGATTTTACGTATGTATCGTGACCAGCATCCTTCAGCACCCGGTTCCTGCTAGCTGATGCTATCAGGATGTTTTCCTGTCTCTAAATTATTTCACAGAGTACTAACATAGAGTATACTATACATACATTATGAGCCTACATGTAACAATTAAATATGAGAACATGGTATATTAGTTTTAAAAATCAATGTTTTGAACCCTGTGTGTTTAAATGGAGCAGTGATGATGTCTCAAGGTCAGAACTAAATTATAGGAAACTAAAGCTAAAAAGTGTGTAATAAAATATAAAAAATGTTCTTCATTTCATTACAAATGGTTTATTTTACAATGGACTTAAAACATTATTAGTTTCATTCTTCTACAGTGTTCCTAAATTAGATACCAGAACAAGCACTGGATATAGAAATGGACTTGTACAGTACAGAAAGATAGGGGTGCATAGCATTAGAGGAATCTGGCTATCGTGTTTTTTACAGTACATTGAGATTCTGTAGTGACCAACATTCTCACATTGAAGCGTAAAATGACAATGGAATGAATCGGAACAAAGGAGTTCGAAATTTCGTTTTTTGTTTTTCTTAATCAGAACTGCATAAACCCAAATCTTATTGTGTACACACATGTAAAGTACACAATCCACTGCTTTTGTCATGTAAGATTGTACCTTTCTTGGACCAGTCTCAATAAAAACAAAAACCCATACTTAACACATACCCACACACACACTTGCTAACAGTGGTAACAAACACACAGACTTGCTTACAGTGGTACAATTGACCAGATATACAGTAAACCATAGAGAAGGCAGGCACTATACAAGATTAAGCAGGGACAAGTCCAGATGCCATCAAAAGACAAAATATGTGTACGGTGTCCATTTTAGGACATCGTCAGCCTCAAGCCTCACACCTCATCTGTCTGAGGTAGAGTTGAGGGTGTAGACTTTCACACGCGGGTCACATGATATACAGTTTTCTTTGGGTTTAGAATATTGATATGAATTGTAGCACCGGCACAGTCATGGTGAGCGGCATCAATCCTTTGTCTGATAGTTGTTGTATGCAGAGGTGTAATTGTTTGAGACACACGTGGGGAACGTTTGCTCTAGGTGGGACATTTTGCTTTTATGCCTAGGCTCAAAAGGAGGAAAGAGACATAAATGAAAGTGTTGGTTTGCCTAAAATAGTCCGAATTAAGACAGAATGGAGGAAAGAAAGTCAAGATCTCATTGAGAATTACACGTTTGTATTTTGGGAGGGCCACACCCTCTGTGAAACCTTATAGAAACAGTTGTTCATCAGAAATACAATAAAAGTCTATTTCTCTAGTCCTAAACACTGAAACTAGAAGAGAAGTGCATGCGTGAAGAACACAACTTGCCCTTCAAATGTCCCGCCATATAAAACCTCCAGTGACTACACAGCGGTAACATAAAAAGTACATCTACAATCTCACAGTAATGTTCCACTTCAACATTGAACCCTTAATTAAATATCAAAAGGCAAAACCAAACCTGAGAAAATAATCTCAACAAAATAATGACCCATGCCCATCTTCATACATGTTTTGACCTTCAAATGTAGCATTTAAAACAATACTTACAGGACGTTAACAAGAAACCTTTAACTGACAGTGTAGCACCAGTTCAGGTTGAAGTTGTAACATGAAACAGCAATGTGGCCCCGCCAGTAGTGTTTCCTTAGTCTGGTCCCAGATCTGTTTGTGCTGGTTTACAAACTCCTATGGACGTTGTTGGCGAAACAGTACAAGCAGATCTGGGACCAGGCTAGTCTTTCCTATTATGTCATGGGAAAAGAATTACAACGGTGAAAGATGATGGAACCATTGGCTCTGTAGGTTTTGGCATCATCTTTTGGACGGTCTGTGTCTTGTTATTAAACACAGGGCCTACTAGCACACCTTCACGTACTTGCATTTGAGCGCATTTTACAGACCCACTTATTTCAAAGGAGAAATGCAGTACACCCAGTAACATAAAGGAACTAATTATGACGGTCGCTGATGAAATCCTGACTTCATATAGCTTAGAAAATTATCATCCAGTTGCTGCTAATACACGTGTTTGTTCTTGTAGAGTTTTGTGATTTAGCGTCAGGCCACACCGTTGCTTGATCGCAGCTTGACATGACATCATTATAAGGACGCAGGGTAAAAACAAATGTTGGAGCTCGATTGTAAGCTTTGCCGATAGCCGCCATGCGATTCGTATCCATGCAGACTGTTCCAATATCTTTCCCCTCGGATACTGTCATATTCGGAAAACCAGTATCGAAGTTCTATATGGATACAGATGATCGAAATGATGACTATATCAATATAACGACTCAGAGAGGAGAGTAGTGGGTTATGTCCAGGTTTAGGTCAGAGGTCATGTCCAGATCCCTAGCTGACCAATCGGAGGCTCTCCAGAGAGCCTGCAAACACAGTGTCCAATAGTGTATCTGGCCCTTTTGTATCACTTCTGAAGGTTGTGGAGTTTGTGACTGAGGCCTTGTCTTGTTGGTCTCTCTCTCTCTCTCTCTCTCTCTCTCTCTCTCTCTCTCTCTCTCTCTCTCTCTGTCTCTCTCTCTCTCTCTCTGTCTCTCTCTCGCTCTCTCTCTCTCTCTCTGGACCCCAAGGCTGTAGTGGAGCTCATCACTGTAGCGTTCACATGATGCGCGTTGTGGACATACCTTCCTCATCATGTGGGTAGTCTTTCAGCTTCCTCTGAAAAATACGCAAAACAAAAGCCATCATTTTGTATTAATTTTTTTCAACTTTATTTAACCAGGTAGGCCAGTTGAGAACAAGTTCTCATTTACAACTGCGACCTGGCCAAGATAAAGCAAAGCAGTGCGACAAAAACAACAACACAGAGTTACACATAAACAAACGTACAATCAATAACACGTAACAAAATAAAAATAGAAAAATCTATGTACAGTGTGTGCAAATGTAGAAGAGTAGGGAGGTAGGCAATAAATAGGCCATAGAGGCCAAAATAATTACAATTTAGCATTAATACTGGAGTGATAGATGTACAGATGATGATGTGCAAGTAGAGATGGGTGCAAAAGAGCAAGAGGGTAAGTAATAATATGGGGATGAGGTAGTCGGGTGTGCTATTTACAGATGGGCTGTGTACAGGTACAGTGATCGGTAAGCTGCTCTGACACCTGATGCTTAAAGTTAGAGAGGGAGATAAAAGACTCCAGCTTCAAAGATTTTTGCAATTCGTTCCAGTCATTGGCAGTAGAGAACTGGAAGGAAAGGCGGCCAAAGGAAGTGTTGGCTTTGGGGATGACCAGTGCAATATACCTGCTGGAGCGCATGCTACGGGTGGGTGTTGCTATGGTGACCAGTGAGCTGAGATAAGGCGGGGCTTTACCAAAGACTTATAGATGACCTGGAGCCAGTGGGTTTGGTGACGGATATGTAGTGAGGGCCAGCCAACGAGAGCATACAGGTCGCAGTGGTGGGTAGTATATGGGTCTTTGGTGATAAAACGGCTGGCACTGTGATAGACTACATCCAGTTTGCTGAGTAGAGTGTTGGGGGCTATTTTGTAAATGACATCGCCAAAGTCAAGGATCGGTAGGTTTAGTCAGTTTTACGAGGGTATGTTTGGCGGCATGAGTGAAGGAGGCTTTGTTGCGAAATGGGAAGCCGATTTGAGATTTAATTTTGGATTGGAGATGCTTAATGTGAGTCTGGAAGGAGAGTTTACAGTCTAACCAGACAGCTAGGTATTTGTAGATGTCCACATATTCCAGGTCAGAACCGTCCAGAGTTGTGATGCTAGTCGGGTAGGAGGGTGCGGGCAGCAATTGGTTGAAGAGCGTGCACTTAGTTTTACTATCATTTAAAAGCAGTTGGAGGCCACGGAAGGACTGTTTAATGGTGTTGAAGCTCATTTGGAGGTTTGTTAGCACAGTGTCCAAAGAAGGGCCAGATGTATACAGAATGGTGTCGTCTGCGTAGAGGTGGATCAGAGAATCACCAGCAGCAAGAGCGACATCATTGATATATACAGAGAAAAGAGTCGGCCCGAGAATTGAACCCTGTGGCACCCCCATAGAGACTGCCAGAGGTCCGGACAACAGGACCTCCAATTTGACACACTGAACTCTATCTGAGAAGTAGTTGGTGAAACAGGCGAGGCAGTCATTTGAGAAGCCAAGGCTATTGAGTCTGCCGATAAGAATGCGGTAATTGACGGATCCAGATTTGAATCCCCATCATGTCAGTGGAGGGGATATCATTTGAACTTCACTATAATTGCTAGTCCATTTCCATTCACAGAGGGTTTATTTACTGTACACACCTGATGGTGAAAGAGAATCGTCATCCCCCGCAGTGGAGAACTGTAGATCTGACCCCAGAGCAGCTATGGAGCTCCTGGGCCGGATGCAGCGGTCGCCTGAGAGACTCCTCCGCAGTAAGGCCTGGAACATGGGCTTAGAGATGAGTTAACCATGATACTAACCATCTCAATGACATGAATAGGTGAGCTTACCTTATTGCTTTGAGGACTATCATACTACTATAAAGGAGAGTGTGTTGTTTTTATCTATTCTATTTTACTTAACTAGGCAAGTCAGTTAAGAACAAATTCTTACTTACAATGACGGCCTAGGAACAGTGCCTTGTTCAGGGGCCTTGTTCATGGGTAGAACGACAGATTTTTACCTCGTCAGCTCGGGGATTCGAGCTAGCAACCATTCAGTTACTGGCCCAACACTCTAACCACTTGGCTACCTGCTGCCCCAACAGAGTGTGTTGGTTTGGGTCTAGTACAAAGTTACAGTGGTAAGCTTACCTTGTTGGTTTGTAGGCTTATACACAGGTAATGATATGACTGTTTCTGGGTCTGGTAGTACACTACGATGGAGGGGATCTTACCTTGCGTGTTAGGGGGCTGCTTGGGGCCGAGGCGCTGCTGTAGAGACTCAGGCTGGAGTTGGACCTGCTGACTGTCAGGGTTTTAGACGAGCCTCCTCTCCGAGAGTTGTCGAACAAGTACTTCTCCTTTATCTTTAGGTTCGTCCGACCTTTCACTGTGAAATAAATAACAGATGTCAATGGTCATTATGAATCTGGCTTCATTTTTGGAGGATGTAGTGGATGCGATGCTAGTGGAAATGGATTGTATTAAAAGCATGGGGAAAGAGCTCTACAGAGTGCTTCTTAGGTCCCCACGGCCGCTATCCCCATGCTTTCTGGACGTTGCTAAATAACCAGCTAACAAACTTCAAACCGGTTTGGATGAAATGACAACATCCAAGATAAGACGAAAATAAACTAAAATTTAAAAGCTTATTTTTGAGAATTATACGATCCTACTGCACTTCAAGTCTCCACTAACCTCTACAAGGGTCGTTCTTGACCAGGAATTCATCAAGTGCTGTCCAGCCTCCTCCCACCCGTACCATCAGGGTACTGCGCAGGATACGCACCATCCGCAACTGTTGAGAATCCCCAAACTACAGCAGAGACCAACAAAAAACATAACTGGTTTTAATAGTCTGGCATTACTCAAGGCATTAACAACCCTATAACCAACGTTTTCCCTGGGTTCAGTTAAACACATGTTCCTTGTTCCAATGACCTACATACAATCAAAAGGTCAAAGGTTAAAGGTCCCTCACCCTGTAGCGGTTGGCACTGATCTGCTCCACCTGGAACCTCTTGGGACAGTTGCACTGAGACACCTGTCGACCCACCTGAGGGAGATACAGGAGTCAGTCAGTCACACAAGGTGTAATACGGTGTAATATGTAATACGTAATAAGGTGTAATACGTTGAACTGTATGCTGTTACAACGTTGAAGATCATGGGCATTAAAACAACTCTGGGAGACATTTCACCTCCTCGTTGATCTGATCTGCATCTAGCGTCCTCCTGTAGGGATCCCGGCTGGGATGGAGGGCACTCACAAACTCATAGTAGTCAATGAAGCCGTCCCCATTCATGTCAAAGATATTGGCCACCGCATTCATCTCCAGGGAGTTGGTGGGGAATTCTAAAAAGGTCATATGTGGATATGTTCATGTGGATTTGTTTAAGTTTTAGACTTTGAATCCATGATGGGAGTTGACATTTCAATAACATTTTAATAACATACGGATCAAAGTTTTCTGCTGATTAAGTAAGGCCATCGTTCTCTCCAGGACATTAGTGCCAAGTGGCAGTTTTATACATACATCAAATCAATAATGAATGAGCGTTGAGTAAATGAACGTAGGGTTTGAGTGACAGATGCTGAGAGGCTGGGAGTGGGGATGGGGGCAAGGCTTACTGGATGCCAGGACGTTGTCGATTAACTCCTTCTTGCTGATTCGTCCGTCCTGGTCCCTGTCGATGTTTCGGAACACATCTAGGATCCGAGACTTGAGGTGGCTGATCCACTGCATGTAGCGCTTGCGCCAGACGTTGAAGTCGAAATTCGCAAATTCCTCCATCTGGTTGTGGAAAATCAATAATATTAGCGACAAATGACATTAACACTGTACAACGAGTAATTTATGTCCGATTTTGAAGCTATTGAAAGGGAAACGAACTAACTAGCGCTAACACATAGGTGGCCGTATGTTGTGCCAGTCACCTCTTGGAGTCCCTGCTCGTGCTGCTCTAGGCGGCCCTGTCTGGCCAGAGCCAGGAGCCAGAGTTTCTGCCAGTGGCTGACCAGCTGACACAGCTGAGGGGTCTGAGGGTCCAGGTTCTCCAGAGGGAGAGGGACTAGTGTAGGCTGGAGTTTCAGAGTGCTCCTCCTCTCTGGAGCAAACACAGAAGATGGATACCTCAATTAGCTTAGTATCTACAAACTTCAAGGAACATTTTACATTAACATATACAAGATTGCATAGTGGAGAAGGTACGGTGGGATTCGATATGGTCGGTGATCTGTTTATTAACTCCGGTACGGTCCGGAGGAGAGATGCTGGGTCCCGGTGGAGGACGTATTGGACCCTTCAATGCCGCCGAAGTCAGTCCCTCTCCTTGTTCGGGCGGCGTTCGGCGGTCGACGTCACCGGTCTTCTGGCCATCGCCGCTCCACCTTTCATTTTCCATTTGTTTTGTCTTGTTTTCCTGCACACCTCGTTTACATCTCATCATAATTACTATGTGTATTTAGCCCTCTGTTCCCTCCATGTCTGTGTGGGGTATTGTTTATTGTCAAGGTTGGCACACTTCCGGCTGGTTTGCGCCGGGTCTTGTTTTGTACCCGTGCTTTATGGCAGCCGGTACTTTGTACTTGGGTTTTGTACTTTGTGCTGCCTCACTTGCTGCCTCACTTGTTCTTTGGGCATTTGTTTTGTGACGCGGTTGCGTTCTGTTCTAAATTATTGCCTCAGTAAAGTGCTTTGTCCACTCATCTCTGCTCTCCTGCGCCTGACTTCCATGCACCAGCTACACCCACCGCCGACAGCAGGCCAAAACTCAATCCCATCAAAATCTTTCAGGTGGTCTTTTCAAACAGCTCTTACACTAGAAGGACATTATCATAATTTTCACAATTTCCCACTATTATTCCAACTTCATAGTGTGGAAATATATATAAAACACAGGACAATTACGTGTTTGACTGCATTGGGCCTAATGGGCTTAATGTAAAATTAGTCCATGTTTGACATAATCCCTCGAAAAATGTGCACGTCAACATTTTAATATGGCTCAGATTAGAGCTGTAAGTAAAACAGTTATTCAACAAAATACAAAGTCCCTAAGCCAAGTGGTTGCTAACCCTAACCCTTCACTTACTTGTCAGTGCCTTGCGGCACGGTGAAGCCTGCTGTTTGGGGATCAGCTTCTGTTTGCAGGACTGTGTGGCATGTTCAACCTCTGGTAGTTTTCGGTTCAGCTCCTCCATGAATACCTGGAGGAAGGAATGGTGAGTTATTATTTGAGTCTTAACAAAAACAATGTTTACAGTCTGTAGAGACGGTGGTTTGAGACTGTGTGTTTATGTACTATACCATGTGTTGGACGATGAGTTCCTGGTTGTGTTCTATGCTCTCAGCCGGTGGCTCCTGGTCTCTGAGGTTGAGGGCCTCCTCGGCGGATGAGATCCAGTCCAGTAGGCGCTGTAGCTTCTCCCGCTCAGCCTCCAGAGCAGACAGGCTGGCCTGGATCCTCTGGCCCTGCTGCTGGGCCCAAGTCTGCACCTGAATCAGAGAGAGAGAGGTAACACCAGCAAAAAGTCACACCTGAATTATGTGTCGTCTAAAGGGAATCAGCAAAACCACGTAACAGAAAATGACTAACTGCAGACTGACTTGACTGACTGCAGATTGACTGACAGGCTGCCAAAGCAGCAACAAAAACATAATTTATCTTCAAAATGGATCAAACATTCACAGTTTTTTTGTGGGGATGGTCAATGTAAAATAACCTAGTGTAGCAGGCGTAGAAAGACGCCTGAGCAGAGTTCCCACTTCAGTTTTTAGGGGAAGCAGAAGTTTGGCTGTAAAATACTGTCTCCCTGAAAACCGGACGTTAGTGTTTTCTGGCGACTCCGCAAAGGCTAATTTAAATACCTCCGAGAAATAAGGCTACAACGCTCAAGTCATATCTATTATATTTTTGTCCTACGTAAAGTCCCAAGTAGGTAAGAGTGGACTCACCTCTTCGTAGCGGGTCTTGGTGACGCTGATCCAGGACTTGAGTGTGATGATGGAGTCTGGGTGACAGGAGGACAGGATTTCCTCATTCAGACACCGGATGCTCTCTAGCTCCATCTCCTGGGAGCGCAGGGAAGTGATTGACTCCTGGACACAGGGCATAAACACAGAGCTCATTACACCCCCTGTCTACTGGGTAATGCCATCAAAATACAAAACTATGAGTAAATACAAAATGATCTGTATCTTGAAAGTCAGTAAAAACTGAAAAGGCAACCACAAGACTGAAACTACCTCCCTCCGGCCATCTGAGTCCATCACCATCTTTCAGTCGAGCCCAACCTCTTCATCATGGCCTACCCTTAACCCCACTATCCTCACACACTCTTCTCAAGCACCCACTATCTTCCACTTACTCACAGACACACAACACCTGCTCGCTCAGTCATGCACTGACACATCACACCTTTTCCCTTCCTTGAGCCCAGACCCGACTCTTTGTTTCATGTTTTTGTCCTTTTGTTAAGTTCGGCGTTGTTTTGTTTTGATTTCAGTTTCTTGTTTTTCATTTCTACAATTTTAAAGCAACTTTGGGTTCTTGAAAAGCGCTTTATAAATACCATGAACTATTATTATATATTATTATTATTATAATAAAAAGCTAGATAAAGCATCAGGCTTTTATAACTTGTATCTTGCAACCTCTACAAGCCCTGATGTTAATTGTTATTATGCTATGTATACACCTTAATAATGGAGGCTACAGTCATATTAGGCCTAAATGGCTACCTACCTCATGTTGTTTGCGGAAGGCCAGCAGAGCTTCCTCCTCCTCAGGGATGACCCCGTACCTCAGCACCCTCTCTGCCTCCGCCAGATGCTCCAGGAAGGAGTGGACCAACCTGTCAAACTTCTCAGCCTGACAGAGACACACATATGAAAGGACAATGAGATAAGCCATCCTCCATAGAAAGACATAACAAGACATTATAAAGCCTCAAGCATGCTAATAACAAGTCATAAATCATTATACCTGCAGGCTTTAAGTAAAATGTTCAGAAAGGATAGGCTTTATTGTCCAAGAGGGGGGAATTTATCTTGGACGATTTCTGGGGGCTCATCCGAGATGTGAACGTTGATATACCCTGTCCACACTAGACAATTACATAACATAACACTGAAGATAAATCAGTGTGATCGTGATAGTAAAATGTGAATGAGACAGTATGGTGAGTTACCTGTTGAAGGGCTGCCTCCAGCCTGGCCTGCTTGGATACGGACAGTTTACACACGTCCTCCCAGCGTGCCTCCAATTCGTCCATTTGCTCCTGCAACCAATGGGCATCAGCAGTGCTGCTCCTGGTCAGGTCCCTCACCGAGCGTTTCAGGGTCCTAATGCACCCGGCTCGCTTCCCCAACTCCTTCTGGAACACCTGAGAGTCCAAGAGAATGTCAGCTTGAGAGGAATTTCATACCCCGTATTGCTGTCACAGTTTACAAGCCTCAAGAAAGGCATTTGTCCATAGGAAAGCCTCAATATCTTATCGGATCACATACACAGAATGTATAAAAAATGACCTTGTGCTTGTCGATCAGATTGTTGACCATGTCTTTTTCCCCACCGACAGGTACGTCATCAGCCAGCTGTGGCTCTGCTCTGTATAACCAGTCATTCAGGGCTTGAAGGGCGTCTGTGAATCTGCCTGAAAACAGCAGTGCTTCCTCCAGTTTGTGTTGCCTGAGGAAAATTTGATTGGATCATATACTCTGTCAAAGTTGCCATGTTGCCCAAATTGATTCCGATCACAATCCACTCTCTATCCCTACTCTTGACTTTGATGTTTGCAGATCCCTTCAATGTTTGCAAATCTGTAAGGTGGAAGCAAAATTGTGGATAGTCCACAACTATTTGGATTGAACCTATCCTATCCCTTCAGGTCTACAGATATCAAAGGCCTAGGGGAAGAGGTGGGGAGCGAATTGGGACCAGTGTTTTAAATCATTTTAGGTGTGTGGAAATGCTATTTCCCTCATCAGTGCATTGTGTCCCTCACCTTTCCATGGATTTGCCACTGATGGTATCCCATGAGTCCCGGAGCTCAGAGAGCAGGTTCTCCAGGTGCTGTCTGTCCTGGGCGCTCTGAGACCTCTCATGGAGGCCCCGCCCACTCTTTAGAGTGGCCTCGTACATGGGTCGCTTTGAGCGCAGAAGCTTCTGGAAGTCCTAGGAGCACACATACAGAAAAATACAGGAATAAAAGGGATAGTTCAGTGAAATATGTAATTTATGTAAAAACTATGGATTTAAATTATATATTCCAAGCTAGAAAAATATTCACAAGAGCTATAATTATTTCTATCATTTCTTTAGGCTTACCTTCTGTTCGGTGAGCTGCAGTTTAATTTCCTCGTAGTCCACAGCGATCTCTTTATGTGTGTCCAGCGTCTGCTCCACCTCAGACATCCAGTCCACTAGGAGGCGCCAAGATTCACTGAACTGAAATATTAGAGTTTAACGCACGCTTGTTATCATGAGAGCCCTTCTAAATTGGACTTTTGAAACTGAGGCATTAACTGTTTGGAGGGTCTTTATGAGTTACTCGATAGAGGATGTTGTAAAAAATGACTATGTGTGGTGGAAAATACAGAATAGTTAATAATGACCAAAAAAAAACAATATTTCACAGAATAACTGATGGTTCTGTATCTCTACCTGTTTTGCATTCTTCTTGACGTCCTCTAGTGTTCGGCCCCTCTCTGTGGCTCGCTGGTGAAGTTTCCTGTAGCGGTCGTGTACGGTCATGATCAGGTTGTGAACCACGTCACAGTCCTCCTTCCTGCTCAACTCGGCCAGCCTGGAGCCTGCACTCTCCACCACTGTCTTCTTCTCACCGTAACAGTTCACCTCACTCACCAGAGTCTGAGGGGGGGGGGGGGGTACACTATGATTTATCATATACACGCAGACATGATTTGCGCATGCACACCCACATGCACAAACATACACTGTACTCTCACACACATAGACACACAAATGCATGTGTACACGCATGCTAATACGCACAAACACAAACTCGCATGCAGGCACAGACACACACACACACAAACCCACCCGGTGGTCTTGAAGCTGGCCACAGACTGTGTCCAGGACAAAGCTGGGGACAGGCAGGACTCCTATGGCCTCCTCACACTTGGCCATCCTGGTCAGCAGCTCCTGGACATTACAGTGGAACTCCTTCGCCAGGCTCAACCCTTCGGTTAGCTTAGCCTACGAACAGAACAGATACCACACTTTTACTCAGGTCGTTCACAAACATACTGTAGTTAATCATCCTGTTCTTAGGCCCCTCGTCGGTGTCACTTAGCCTGGTCCCAGATCTGGGTTGGAAGTAAACTGACTGAAAAAGGGAGGGACTACCTGAACTTATCCAGTAAGAAATGCTCCTTTTCGTTTTCTGTAGCTAAAACATTGCTGCAGGCCCCAATGAACACAACCCTGTATGTGATGTTAACAATGGTCTGAGGAGTTGGCTAAAGCACGTAGATCCGGGAGCAGGCTAAGTCTCACTCTCACCTTGCGGTCCTGTACTTTCCCGTAGACGGTAGCCCACTTCTGCTCCAGGATACAGAGGCTGTGTTCCGTACTGGAGCCTCGGGTCACGTTGCTGCTCTCCAACATCCTGTGGATGGCGTTCCTCACGTCTGTGTAGGCATGGAGCTTGGAGTCCATCTCATTACACAGTTCCTGGGGCGGTACAGAGAGGGAAAGGGACTGAAGGCCTTCAACTGAAATGTGTCTTCCGCATTTAACCCAACCCTGAGAGGGGTGTTTAAAAGACACACGAAAAGAGACTCTAACACATGTGTTAGAGTTTGGCGTAGGCCTTGTGGTTTACGCAGTGGACTCTGGACCACATCCCCTTGCAATGGGGGATTGAACCCTGCTCAGCATCCACTATGTCCACTCATACACAGTACGTCTCCCACTTTCCTTTCAAACTGATATATATACAGTGGGGCAAAAAAGTATTTAGTCAGCCACCAATTGTGCAAGTTCTCCCACTTAAAAAGATATGAGGCCTGTAATTTTCATCATAGAACACTTCAACTATGACAGACAAAATGAGAAAAAAAAATCCAGAAAATCACATTGTAGGATTTTTTATGAATTTATTTGCAAACTATGGTGGAAAATAAGTATTTGGTCAATAACAAAAGTTTATCTCAATACTTTGTTATATACCCTTTGTTGGCAATGACAGAGGTCAAACATTTTCTGTAAGTCTTCACAAGGTTTTCACACACTGTTGCTGGTATTTTGGCCCATTCCTCCATGCAGATCTCCTCTAGAGCAGTGATGTTTTGGGGCTGTTGCTGGGCAACACGGACTTTCAACTCCCTCCAAAGATTTTCTATGGGTTTGAGATCTGGAGACTGGCTAGGCCACTCCAGGACCTTGAAATGCTTCTTACGAAGCCACTCCTTCGTTGCCCGGGCGGTGTGTTTGGGATCATTGTCATGCTGAAAGACCCAGCCACGTTTCATCTTCAATGCCCTTGCTGATGGAAGGAGGTTTTCACTCAAAATCTCACGATACATGGCCCCATTCATTCTGTCCTTTACACGGATCAGTCGTCCTGGTCCCTTTGCAGAAAAACAGCCCCAAAGCATGATGTTTCCACCCCCATGCTTCACAGTAGGTACGGTGTTCTTTGGATGCAACTCAGCATTCTTTGTCCTCCAAACACGGCGAGTTGAGTTTTTACCAAAAAGTTCCATTTTGGTTTCATCTGACCATTTGACATTCTCCCAATCTTCTTCTGGATCATCCAAATGCTCTCTAGCAAACTTCAGACGGGCCTGGACATGTACTGGCTTAAGCAGGGGGACACGTCTGGCACTGCAGGATTTGAGTCCCTGGCGGCGTAGTGTGTTACTGATGGTAGGCTTTGTTACTTTGGTCCCAGCTCTCTGCAGGTCATTCACTAGGTCCCCCCGTGTGGTTCTGGGATTTTTGCTCACCGTTCTTGTGATCATTTTGACCCCACGGGGTGAGATCTTGCGTGGAGCCCCAGATCGAGGGAGATTATCAGTGGTCTTGTATGTCTTCCATTTCCTAATAATTGCTCCCACAGTTGATTTCTTCAAACCAAGCTGCTTACCTATTGCAGATTCAGTCTTCCCAGCCTGGTGCAGGTCTACAATTTTGTTTCTGGTGTCCTTTGACAGCTCTTTGGTCTTGGCCATAGTGGAGTTTGGAGTGTGACTGTTTGAGGTTGTGGACAGGTGTCTTTTATACTGATAACAAGTTCAAACAGGTGCCATTAATACAGGTAACGAGTGGAGGACAGAGGAGCCTCTTAAAGAAGAAGTTACAGGTCTGTGAGAGCCAGAAATCTTGCTTGTTTGTAGGTGACCAAATACTTATTTTCCACCATAATTTGCAAATAAATTCATGAAAAATCCTACAATGTGATTTTCTGGATTTTTTTTACTCATTTTGTCTGTCATAGTTGAAGTGTACCTATGATGAAAATTACAGGCCTCTCTCATCTTTTTAAGTGGGAGAACTTGCACAATTGGTGGCTGACTAAATACTTTTTTGCCCCACTGTATATATATTTTTTTATGTACAAAATATTATTCTTTATGTATGCAGTCAAACGGCCATCTACTCACTAGTTACCGTCCACCATAACGCCGTAGCACAGGACAGAAATAGCCTATTGACTAATTGTCATAAATGTGACACCGTTATACTCTATTGAAAACAATATTGAATATGCCCTCGGAGCCATCGCCATCAATACCTTCCGTCCCTCCAGAGTCTGTGCAGCAGGACGGAGCTCTACAGCACAGTGGCATTGAACAAAGAGGATGAGGTTATTTTGGAACAGGCACTGAGCATTAGCACCCGGTCCTCTCTCAGGACCCTCTGGGGAGTGCCAGTGTTGTAGTACTCAAGTCCAGTTTAGCGACTTGACTACAACACTAGGCCCGGCATACTGACACTGTGCCGTCAGCTCAAGAGGAAGATCATATTTTGGTACAGGCACTGGGCTCTAGCACCATCTCCTGTCCCAAGGACCCTTGGGGACGTGCGAACCACACTGACACTCTGTACCTGTCAGCTCCGTAACCCCCTGAGAGTGGCGTGAGACTGGTGGAGTGGTCTTGATGCACTCCAGAAGGCGTCTGTCACGGAGACTAGTCCCGGGGAGAATAGTAAGAGAGAACACTATGTCAAACTGCCGAAGCTCATTTAGAACCTCGGGGGATTGACAGCCATCCTCAGCCCTAATAAGGGCTCCTAGCTTCCTGGCTGCCTGGGAGGGAGAACATTGGACAGTGTAAGATAAGTAATTAATCACTAAGCCTGTGTCCATCGCAATGCCTGCCTGCCGCTCCATCTTAAAGAAAGAGAGAGCGAGATGGCAGACAATAACATTTAGTTGAAGCTCTTGGAACTGCTTGCTAATAAGATGAGAGCATACCTAGGTACAGGTTTCCTCTGAATGGGATTCACTGTGACTTTTCTCCACCAGACTTTAATGGTAAAATGTTACATCTGTATTACAACAGTGTCACGGGGTGACCATGTCTTTATGTTTACACCGTTTTAAGCAATACCTTCATCATTTCCATGTCTTCACCATGTCTTCACAATGTCTGGAACTTACTGACATCTAGTGGTAAAGAGGTGTGCTCACATAGGCAAAAGTCCTCACAAAATGTCAGTTTTTGTTGTTTTATGTCACTCGAATAGTTTGTACAATATTTTGCCTTTGATAATTGTTTGCCATAGTGCTTTAATCCTAAACAGTTGACACTATTTACCAAGACTGAGTTTCTGCACGGAGGCAGAGTGAGTTTGGTTTCTGTTATGTTTCTTGGTAACTCGTGGGAGGAGTCCATTTCAATCATATTAACATGCCCTTTGATCCAGCCACGGCTCACGTCGACGAGGAAGGAACTGCACAGACGATCCCTGTGTGTGAAAGAGAATGGCTGCCAGTTTGTCTATCTTGGAGGGGCACCTCTCTTGTCCCGTGTGCTGTGACATCTTCAGGAACCCCGTGGTCCTCAAATGCAGCCACAGCTTCTGTGAGGAGTGTCTGCGGAAATCCTGGAAGGATATGGAGAATCCGCTGTGTCCTGCATGCAGGGCCGAGTGTTCATCTGAGGAGCAGAGTTTAAGCCTCGCCTTAAAGAGCCTCTGTGATTCCTTACGGAAGGGGGGTGAAAAGGTCGGATCTGATAACTGCCGGCTGCATGGAGAGAAACTTAAAATCTTCTGTTTCGACGATAAACAGCCCATCTGTGTTGTCTGCTACACATCAAAAAAACATAAAGGTCATGACTGTTATCCCATTGAGGAGGCTGTGCCGGATTTGAAGGTGAGACCATTTTGTAAACTTTTTGTTTACTTTGCTTTCATTTAACTGCCAATGTATCTCCCTCAGTGACGAAATAAATTTCTTAATCGGCGTTATTTTCTGAGTTGAGTGGACTTTGAGTTTGCCTGTGGAAGGCAATGACAAAAGACATTGCACAAACGCACTTTCATCTTTGAAGTTGACGAGGAGAGCTCAGCACCAGAGAGGAAACCACTATCTACTCTCTTTGGCAACACGATTTCCCAACGCGCCGTCCGTTGGTCTTGTCCTGGACCCGTACTCAAAAAGCGTCTCAGAGTAGGTGCCTGGCTCCCAAGTGGATGGGCCTATGCCCTCCCAGGCCCACCCATGGCTGTGCCCCTGCCCAATCATGTGAAATCCATAGATTAGGGCCTAATTCATTTACTTCAATTAACTAATTTCCTTATATGAACTGTAACTCTTGTTGAAATTGTTGCATGTTGTGTTTATATATTTGTTCCGTTTAAATTATACACTGGATAGGTGCGATAAAATAGTAGTATGGCGACCTTTCAGTTACTGGCCCAAGGGGTAATACCCTCCCCTATAGGTTCAGGTTTGCGGCCGGAGGCCGCACCTTTGGGGGGGAGGGTACTGTCACGCCCTGACCTTAGAGATCCTTGTTATTCTCTATGTTTGGTTAGGTCAGGGTGTGATTTGGGTGGGCATTCTATGTTCTCTATTTCATTGTGTTTGGCCGAGTGTGGTTCCCAATCAGAGGCAGCTGTCTTTCATTGTCTCTGATTGGGGATCATACTTAGGCAGCCCTTTTTCCCTCCTTCAGTGTGGGATCTTGTCTTTGTTTGAGTGCATGTAGTTTGCACGACGAAGCTTTTCGTTCGTTGTATTGTTTATTGTTTTTTCTTGGTGGAACATTTTAAAGCATGTACGCCTACCACGCTGCACCTTGGTCTCCTTCCGACGACAAACGTTACACATATACTGTTCCCCGAGGGGTTCAGTCCTTAACACCACCTTCCCAAATATTTATCCCACTATCCCTTATTCTGCATCTGTCTGAATAAAGTACAAAACCCTTTTTTTTTTAAAGTTGTTTTTAAACATATGGAGAGCCCAGCAGGAGGTTAGAGGACTTCGGATTATTCAACACAAACAAATCAAGGCAACCAACCAGCTACAATATGATTGTTACATTTGAGCTGATATGCCCAAATGTTGAGCAAACTAAAAACGATATTGCAGCTGATTGCCTAGATTTTTTTAAAGCTGAATCAACACATATTTGTTTTACAGTGTGACAGTTGTGTATTAAAAAATAAGAAGATGTGTTGATAAGTATCACTTCCAATCTAGAGTGAAATCCAGGTTGTGGTTTCCACTTTGAAGAACAAACTAGCAAACAAGAACACAGCCAAGATGCGTCATCAAAGCTGGGAAGAGCACATAAAGGTAGCTATCGTAATATAATTTAAGCAACATACAAATTGGAGTGAGCACTTGAGCAATGTTGAAAAGTGAGTTGAACATGTTCTATTGTAGGGCCAGGCCCAATGTGCAGAGGAGCAGATAAGGAGGGAGTTTAAGAAACTCCAGCAGTTCCTAGAAGAGGAAGAGACGGCCAGGATCGCTACCCTGAGAGAGGAAGAACAGCAGAAATCTGAAGTGATGCGAGAAAGGGCTGAGGCATTGGCCAGAGAGATCACAACCCTTTCAGAGACAATTGTAGTTGTCGATAAGGAAATGGAAGTGGACAATATCACATTCCTCAAGGTAAGGGGTCTGTCAAAATGTTTCAAAACATGAAACTATTTCTCTCACAGTTACCTGATATCAAAAGTGACGTTTGTCCTCGTTCTTTTTTATAGAACTACAAGGCCATACTTAACAGGTAAATCAATAAAAAAAAGATCTAAATATCTATATTTCTTTTCCATATCACTGACGCCATCCCTTTTTTTTTTTACCATAGAGCCGATTGCACATTCCCAGATACTGCAGATACTGAGGTAGTATCAGGAGCACTGATTGACATGGCCAAACATGTAGGATCTCTCAAGTTCAAAGTTTGGGAGAAGATGCTTGAGTTCGTTGACTACAGTGAGTGCACCCCCCCCCCCCCCCCCCAAAAGAAATGTGTTTCTCTACTGTGTCTCCCACCAATACAGTTCAATATTAATATACAACATCTCTGCACATTCGATATTAATATACAACATCTCTGCACACATCCCTATAGCTCCTGTGATCATGGATCCGAACACAATGTCCACTAAGTTCACCCTCTCTGATGACCTCACCACTATGACATACTGTGACGAGAGGCAGAGTCTCCCAGACAACCCCGAAAGGTTTCTTAACGTAGGAGTGTTGGGTTCTGAAGGGTACAGCAAAGGCACCCATTACTGGGACGTGGAGGTCGGAGATAATGATAACTGGATCTTAGGGGTAGCCAAAGAGTCCATTCCACGCAAGACGCAAGTCAAAATGGAGCCTCAGAGTGGATTATGGATCATCAAATACATCAGTGGGAAATACAAAGCAGGTATACAATCGTACGTCCAGATCAAGGTAGATGAGAGCCCACGAGTGATCCGAGTACAACTGGACTGTAACAAAGGGGAGGTGAAATTCTTTGACCTCACCAAGAACACTACCCTGTGCATCTTCAAAGACAACTTCTTCACTGAAAAGATGTTCCCATACTTTAACAGCGGAAGTGTGATTTGCCCACTACGCCTTTTAGGAAAGGCAAAAACTAGCTAAATTGCCAGGGTCAAGTGAGGACAGTGAGTGCAGGGTCAAGTGAGGACAAAATGTACTAACATATGAAATGATGTAATGACATTATGTGCTGACTAGCTGGAGGGTTGTGAAGATAGTTTAATGACTCAAACTCCGTGTAATTAACAGTGAAACGTGCCTTTGATAATAAGACGCACTGCCATCTCAGAAGTAACGAACAAGTGTTTTAAGCAGTTGATACAGTATATAAAAACATGTCGTGTCAGTAATACAAATAAATAATATATGTCATTTTCAATCGTTCCTTCCTAGTCATTCAATTCACACTTGAATTTACACATGCAAGGGAAAACGTTTTAATTAAAGAGATCGACTACTAGACGGGGGTTATCCAGCTATATAGATATCACTGTTGCTCGATGCCACACTGTAAATGTGCATACTCAACGAGTAGGTTACTCTGAGCTGAGGCAAAACCTTGTAAAAAATCATACAATTACAATACACATTGGGTTTTAATGAGATACAGTTGGATGGGGAAAGTGTTCTCATCCTATATTATTATGAATCTCTGAACTTGGAGATCATTTTTTCCCATCAAGGCACAGGACCGTTTCAGTGGGTAGTTACTAGATAGGTTACTGCAGCGGGGTACAGTTGGTGTGAGGTGTTGGGTTGGCCTCACCAGATGTGCGTTGAGCCTCTCGCTGGCAGAGTCAGGCATCCCCCACACTGTCTTACTGGAGGACAGCCTCAGGTCTGTGTTCTCCAACCACTGAAGAAGGTCCTGGATCTCCATGGTAACATCTTGGACCTAGGGTAGAAAACAAAGAAAGATAAATACATTTCTGACAGCCACATTTATAATAATTAATCAATCACTAATCTGTTACGACTGCAATATTTCTTATTTGACTAAGTCTGATTCAGACACTGACCCCTAGAGGGCATCACAGAGCAGATGATCCTTCAGTACTGTGGACTAATGACTAATGACTAATGACTAATGATACCGCAATGTTGGGAGAAACCTAATAAGTAGCTAGACCTAAGACTTAAGTAATAAGTCTGGCATCTCTTTGCGATAGTGAATGAGAAAGAGAGATGGAGGGATCATGAAAAATAACCTTTAACTTGCCTCTTGGTCTATTCCCCCTTCCCAATCTCTCCTCACCTGACTGAGGTTGTTCTCCAGCTGTAGCTGTCTGCGCTCTGTCTCACAGCGGACAAACTCCCAGCGTTCGTTCAGCTGCTCCAGCCGCGGGTGCAGACCGTGAGGGCTATCCCCAGTCCCCACCTCCAACAGGCCCCGCCCCGCCTGGTTCAAAGACTCCACCGTACGCACGTGGGACATGACGTCATTACGCAGCACCTAGAGTGGGGAGAACATAGTACATGCATATCCAATATATCCAATAGTATCATCCTTCCTCAAACACACACACACCCATAGGTGTCAGAAGCATTAAAATGGCATTGATCCCAAAAATTGTGTTGATTCATTTAAGTCACGGACCTTGTGTTTGACCAGCTCTATCTCGCATGCCTGCAGGTCGATGCTGATTGGCCGACTGCACTGGAGGAGGTCGGCTGTGTGGGAGAGCCAGGTGTGCAGCTCATCCAGAGTGTTCTGGAACTGACCCAGACCCAGCAGGGCACACTCCAGCTGATGCTGCAACCACAAGTAGTGAAAAACACATGAACGCATTGTCCGACCGCTTCAATAACATAACCCTAGCCATTAGAAAAAATACTGAACAGGCGTCGGTTTCCTGAACACAGGCTGAGCCTTATCCTAGACTAAAAAAACATCCTCAATGGAATTTCTCCATGGAAAGTGCTTCTTAATCCAGGACTCGGGTTAATCCGTGTCTGGGAAACCAGTCCCAGCCAATTGAATTCCACATATTGATGAGTGATTGAGTGTAGTCTGACCTGTCTGCTGACGGTCTCTGCCTCCAGGCTGTCCCAGCGCTGTCTGAAGTCACACAGGGGAGAGACAGATCCGGGACGCTCCGAGCCTGGAGACAGCCTGCACACGAAGCGGTGGCTCAGGCTCTCCATCTCGATCTTCTTCTGGTATAGCTCCCGTTTAAACTCCTGAGGAGAAAAGGGGCACAGGTTTCATATACTTTACAGAGCTGGCAACGTGGAAAGACCTGTCCGATTCAGCAAGATACTCAAAGGCTTCGTGACAATTATGACAATTATTGAGTTTAGAAAAGAGTGAGAGCTCTTCAGTATGTTCTGTCTGTGTAGAGTAGACTCACCTTGAGATCACACAGCTGCTCTTTGACTGACTCCAGGTCAGTTCCTACCAAGAACTTCTCTGTGGATCTCAGCTCTGCTGACTTGAGCCACTCGAAAAGCCCCTGTGGAAAAACAAGAAACGGATTATTTTTGATATGATTAAAAACATCATCCATTCATATACGCACAAGTTTGTGTCCCAAGAGACTATGAATAGTTGCTATGTATTTTGAAGTGGTGAAATAACTTCCATATTGAACAATGAAACATTGCGATCCTGCTGACTTGTACAAGTGGCGACACCGAGGCTGGCTTCCCAGACCTCGGGTATAGACTGTGTCTCTCACAGTTAACACCATCAACACCATTTGTTTCCCACTGGCAGGGAAGTGCACAGTCTGTCAGTCACTCATCACCAACATTACAGGGAGCTAGAGTCTGGTTTCTGCCATTGCAATTGACATGAAAGACTAGTGGAGGTCTTTGTTGGCAAAGGGGGAGTTAAGAGGAGAAGCGGCAGCCAAGCAAAGCTATGTGACAATACGGATATGTTAGTGACCAGCTCCCACACACAGACACGCACAAACACATTCACGAATGCACTACACATGCATGCACGCACACGCACACATACTGTACACACGCACCTGTATGGTGTCCTGGTAATGTAGAGCCATCTGTAAAGATTCCTCCAGCTTTTTGTGACACTCACTCCAGAGTTTACTCAGGTTGTTCCATGTGCAGTAGAGCTATGGATTCAGTGATGAAGTTGTTTAGAAACACATTGGGAAATGATTGCCTTACAGAAAATGAATATTAAAATGAATGTTACCTCCCCTTACTCCTCACCTCATCTAGGCTCTTGGTGACGTCAGGTTTGTCTGTATCCCCACATGCTGACATCAGGTCCATTCCCAGAATGCCAAGCGTGTCCAGCTCCCCCTGTAGACTGTCAATGTCCTTCCTGAGTGTCTGTAAGGCGATATAGTCAGGGGTGCGAGACCCCACAATGGGATCGGTAAGAAGGGAGATAAATAGAAGCAAGCAGCATAAAGTACATTAGTTGAAATAGATCGTGTTGGATCGTCTTAGTACCTGACAGAGGACGAAACAAACACCTGACAGAGATGAAAAAAACACGTTCACTGGAAATCTTAAGCAGCTAAGATCAAACCAACAGCTCCACCGGCCGCAGTTACCTGCATGGTCTCCAGGCTCTGGCGGATGGTCTCTGAGTCTGTCCTACTGGCGTTCAGGTCCAGGACAGCCTGTTGGGCATCGTTCAGGCCGGCCGACACATCACTAACATCGCTCCAGAACTTGAGGGCCAGGTCCAGCAGGTTGAGCAGCCAGCCATCTCTCTCCTGAGCCTGCCTCTGAGCCTCCTCCCACAGCTGGGTCAGGCTGGACACCTGCTCCTGGATCGCTAGGGAGAACACGGAGCACAGTCAATATAATACATTGCGTTTTAGTCGTTTAGCAGACACTCATACACATGTCAACCACATATCACAATCATTGCAAGTCACAGTGACATCTCTGTGTTTTCTCTCAAATTACGTTCTCTACGGTGTTTCAAGATAAATTCATGACACACAAGCAGGCAAGCAAAACACCTGCTATGTATTCTCCCTCTCCAGATGTCTGCTGCTAAACAGAAAAGCTCCAAATTGATTGAAACAACTCACACAAAAGAAAGTTACACACCCTTTACACTCCCAACCGTTTAAGGCAAAGGACCAACATTTTGGCACTTGGTGATGAGCGTACCTGTACCGATGGAGGCGTCCCACGCTGCCAGCGTGTTGGCCAGGAGCTCGTCAGCCTGGGTCCGGACACTCCCCAGCCCCAGCTCCAGCTTGGAGAGCTCAGCCAGGTTGTGCTTGTTGTCCTGTAGCTGCTCCTGGATGCGCGGGGTATGGCCCTGAAGAGAGACTGGAGACTGCATGTGGCCAAGCAGACGGTCCAGACTCTCTCTAATCAGCGTCATCCTCTCATTCAACTACAGAGACAAGACACCGTTGTGTCACTGTGCGTATGTGACGGTCAAGCGTTTACACGTGGATAGTCTATTCTCACAGTACGCAGTGTCTGGCGAGACTGCTATGTGTTCTGTATTTAAGTATACATGTACCATGTGTGTGTCTTCATGTGTGTGTCTTCATGTGTGTGTCTTTACGCACGTGTGTGTGTGTGTGTGTGTGTGTGCGTGTGTGTGTGTTTGTGTTGCACGTGTGTCTTTTTTCTTCTTTTTTTTTCTTTTTTTTAAACGTTAACCCTTATTTTACCAGGTAAGTTGACTGAGAACACATTCTCACTTACAGCAACGACCTGGGGAATAGTTACAGGGGGAGAGGAGGGGGGATGAATGAGCCAATTGGAAGCTGGGGAGGATTAGATGGCCATGATGGTATGAGGGCCAGATTGGGAATTTAGCCAGGACACCGGGGTTAACATCCCTACTCTTAAGATAAGTGTCATGGGATCTTTTTGTGACCACAGAGAGTCCGAAAGACAGTCTCCATGCAGGCTTGCGTGCCCGTGTGTTCATGCAGCAGTGCGTGCATAACTGTCACCTGTGTGTATCTTGGCAGGGACTCTTCCAGCAGATTGGCAGCCTCTCTGACCCTGTCCCTGATGGCCCTGTGCTGCTCCTCAGCCTCCGCGGCGCTATGACAGAACTCCTCCCCCTGGGCGGGGCTAAGCTCTGACAGACGCTTCCCCAGCGAGCACAGCCGTGCTATCAGAGGTCTATGCTCTGCTATGGACTCCCTTAGGCCCTAGGTGAGAAACGGTTAGGGGTCATAGAAATAGATCCCTAGAGACACAGAGCTGGGTTGTATTCATTAGGGCACACAGTAGTAAAAAGTAGTAAAAAAAAAAGTAGTAAAAAGTTTTAAAACTGAAAACTAAAAGGACAGTTTCTTATTGGACAAATTCAGGTAATTCCTCCATGTTTTCTTCTGTTTGATACCTAATGAATATGACCCAGATAACTTTTGGGGCATGGTATAGGCATTGTAGAGTGCACTTAAATGGCTATGTTTGAAAAACGAGGAGTCTCAATTCTATCTCTGAGAACTGATGAAGAGGAAAGGTAAAACGGGTCACCTTGTCTCACTTTCCATTAACTACCGAGGAGAATAGAGATGTCTTTATGTACCTGTGGGAATGTTCAATGTTATCCTTTCAGGAAGTAGATTAAAGTACACTAATGAACGGAGCCAAAAAATCTACAAAGGAAGAACAGTAGAACAGCACATTTGAGCAGAAAACGGAGGGGGAGCTATGAAGTCTAAAAGGGCATCATTGTTGAACAGGGAGAAAAAAGATGACAAAAAAAGAATTGTCACTCCACTCAAAGGCAGGTCTCTGCTACAGTACCTGTAAGAGGTCCTGTTGTTCTCGGAATGCCTTGTAGCTAATGGTGCTCAGGGAGAGCTGGCCAATGAGTGCTTGGGTTTCCTGTAGCCATGGTGACACCTCAGCAAAGCCCTCAGTGAACTGGACCAAGAGGGACTGGGCATGCTCCAGCTGCAGGACCACGTGGGAGTTGGTGGCTGACGTGGTGTTGCATTGTTCCTGTAAGGCATCCAACGGGGTCTGGGGAGATTGGATGACAACAGCTTTAACGTGACCCGTATGCTAGTAGCTTGTCTCATTTGTTTCAATGTTTTATATTCAGATGATATCATGGGTAAGATGTTACAGTATGTACCTGCAGATCCCGTATTTCCCCTTCCTCGCCGTATGTCTGCAAGATTTCAGAGATCTTCACCATCTTCTCAATGTTGAACTGGTGTTGCAGAATCTCCACCGCAAGGATCTTCGTGTACACAACACACAAAAGCATGGCATATTTTACCATCTAAAATTAAGGTAATGTAAAATACTGTGCAAACACACAAGCCTTTGCAAACCAATAAATATTTTCAAACATCATCCGACCTCTATACAAATCTACATAGCTGGTTGTAGAACAAAGCATGGCATATGTAGAGGTGGATGAACGGGCTTGTATAGGGTGGCCCTAAGGGACAAAGTAGCTTTTAAAATGTAGTTCCAATGGGTCTCTTCACCTTCTGTTCATAGAGTTGGGCAGAGATAAGCTCAGGCTCCAGAGTAATGGCTTTAAGTTGCTCCAGGCCCAGGGCAGTGTCTCTGAACCAGGCCATCTCCTTCACCACAGCCTGCTCCAACTGACAATAAATAACACACACATACAGACATGTTAACAAAAGTACACATTGCTGTCTAGTTGAAGTGTGTGCAGAATTCCTATCATCCTTATCAGAAGACTATCAAATTGACTAAATGCACAGGACCCAATGAGTAGTCGTGACTGGTGAGTAAGCAGTCCATCAACCTCATATCAGTTATGTACACAGGCAACATTGCTAATCCCCGCTTCTTACCCTCTGTCTCTCTGCAGCACAGAGCACCGTGTCTCCACCCCCAGTCTGCCCCCCAGCAGGCCCCAGCAGTTCCCTCTCGATGCGGCCCAGCCACAGGTGGAGGTCTTCCTGGCTGGAGGTGCAGCGGCTGGATGCCTCCAGGGCCTGCTCCAGTCTCTGCAGCACGTCACCACTGGTCAGGCTCAACACCGAGCAGCGTATCCTCAGGCTGTCCACACGCTCCTGCACCTGCTGGGCTTCCTCTTCTGTGGGGACCACACCAACAGAAAGACGTGTAGGATTAGCATTTTGCTACACTTAGCATGTGGATAATCTTAGCATGTTGGTACCCTTAGCATGTTGGTACTCTTAGCATGTTGGTACTCTTAGCATGTTGGTACTCTTAGCATGTTGGTACTCTTAGTTATTACTATTAGTATGTAGCATGGGAGAGAACAGGCTCGTGGTAATGACCGGAGCGGAAATGGTGGAATGGTATCAAATACATCAACCACGTGGTTTCCAGGTGTTTGATGCCATTCCATTTGCTCAATTCCGGCCATTATTACGAGCCGTTCTCCCCTCAGCAGCCTCCTGTGGCATGTCGCTTCTCATGTTGTTTCTCTATGTAAGTCATCTGTTGATGGATTTTGTGTATCGGTAAGGGTTAACATTTACAAACGCATTGATTTTGCAACAGTCATTTATGTACCTGAAATCTTCTCCTTGAGGTCATGACCGCTCTGTTGAATTTTCACCAAGTCAGCGTTTTTCGCCTTGATCTCTTCCACCACAGCCTGAGGGGTAATTCCAAAAATATGTCAGCCATTTTGTGTCAGACGATTTCTCAGCCCACCAGCCTCCACTGGTATATAAACATGCAGTATATGGCACAGGGTATAGGCCTGCATACAGGAGAAACGTATACATAGATGATGTCCTACCTTGGCTTCCTCCGTAGCCTCGGGGAGGTGTAGCATTTCCCTCTCAGCATTGCGTAGCTTGGCCAGATCCTGCTCCACAGAGATGAGCCATTGCTGCAGGCTGCCCACCCTCTCCTGGAAGAGCTTGGAGCTGGGCAGGATGAGCTCCAGATTGCCCCGCCTGTCAACACCAATACACAACACCCATTACATTACAGCTCAGCCCACGCTGCCAACAGCATGATAGCATAGCATAGCATAACATAGCAAAGCGAAGCAAAATAAAACATAACATAACATGACATAGCATAGCATAATGCCTTTAAGTTGCTCCAGGCCCAGGGCAGTGTCTCTGAACCAGGCCATTTCCTCACCCACATGAAGGGAGAGCACCACAGTTCAATGAGCTGACCTGTTCACCGCATCTACCAGTAAGGCCTCCCATTTGTGTCTGAGCATGGAGAGCTGGACCCTGGCCTGCTCCACCTCCTCCCCTGGGAAAGCCTCGGCCACATGAGGGCCCTCCAGCATCATGGTCTCCATACTGTGCCTCCGGTCCTCTAGGAGACGCTGCAGGAGCTGTGAGATGATAATGGATACTCAGCCATTGCCTTATTGTTGTTATGACCAGGAGTTTAACCTGACCACAGTACCTGACCAGGGAAAACGCCAAGTCTTACTCATTGTCTTTCTGATGGTGAGACTCAAAGATATTTTCTCAGTGATAAAAAAGTCAAAACCTGTGATAAGTCGGGGATGGGGTACTTTAGAACATCCAGTGTAATCTTACAAATGCTTGAAAATAGGCTACAACTATTGAGAAGTGAAGTGTAAAGCCAGAGAATATCTCAAATGGACGTATTAGGAGTGAGGACAAACCCAGCTCATACGACTCAGGTCTTAGCTGCAGAGAGTCATTGCTACTTGCTAGCCCTGAGAATTTACATTTGGGTATACAGTATGTGCCTTTTCTTGTCTCTCCTGCAGTGAAAGCCCCATCTCAAGTGTCAGGCCTGCATTGTGAGGAGCCAGGCAGGTTTCACCTCACCCACTGTACTCACAATGGGCGCTGGTTCACACTGAAAGGTGAATGGCTTTAAAAAAAAAAAAAATCCCAGGAATTGTAAGAGTGAACCTTCAATATTCAGCCCTGATTACAAGGGATTTAATATAATAAAGGGAGCATTTGACTATTTCCATGATCTCAGTGCCATTTTCCATAGATAAAGTGTCCTCATGCGATTGATCAAACATTATAGCTACTTAGCCGTGGGTGCTGTGTGAAAGTTTAGATATTTTGTGTACCATGTTGTAAATTACAGTACCAGTCAAATGTTTGGACCCAACTACTCATTCAAGGGATTTTCTTTATTTTTTACTATTTTCTACTTCGTAGAATAAAAACGATGAAGTAACACATATGGGATCATGTAGTAGAGAAAAAAAGTGTTAAACAAATCAAAATATATTTTAGATTCTTTCCACCCCTTTGCCTTGACGACAGCTTTGCACACTCTTGGCATTCTCTCAACCTGCTTCATGAGGAAGGCTTTTCCAACAGTCTTGAAGGAGTTCCCACATATGCTGAGCACTTGTTGGCTGCTTTTCCTTCACTCTGCGGTCCAACTCATCCCAAACCATCTCAATTGGGTTGAGGTCAGGTGATTGTGGAGGCCAGGTCATCTGATGCAGCACTCCATTACTCTACTTCTTGGTCAAATAGCCCTTACACAGCCTGGAGGTGTGTTGGGTCAGTGTCCTGTTGAAAAACAAATCATAGTCCCACTAAGCGCAAACCAGATGTGATGGCGTATCGCTGTAGAATGCTGTGGTAGCCATGCTGGTTAAGTGTGCCTTGAATTCTAAATAAATCACTGACAGTGTCACCAGCAATGCACCCCCACACCATCACACTTCCTCCTTCATGCTTCACGGTGGGAACCACACACGCGGAAATCATCCGTTCACCTACTCTGCGTCTCACAAAGACACAGCGGTTGGAACAGAAAATATCAAATTTGGACTCACCAGACCAAAGGACAGATTTCCACTGATCTAATGTCCATTGCTCGTGTTTCTTGGCCCAAGCAAGTCTCTTAATAGTATTGGTGTCCTTTAGTCGTGGTTTCTTTTCATCAATTCAACCATGAAGGCCTGATTCACACAGTCTCCTCTGAACAGTTGATGTTGACATGTGTCTGTTACTTGAACTCTGTGAAGTATTCATTTGGGCTGCAATCTGAGGTGCAGTTAACTCTAATGAACTTATCCTCTGCAGCATAGGTAACTCTGAGTCTTCCTTTCCTGTGGCGGTCCTCATGAGAGCCAATTTCATCATAGCGCTTTATGCTTTTTGCGACTGCGCTTGAAGAAACTTTCAAAGTTCTTGACATTTTCCGGATTGACGGACCTTCATGTCTTAAAGTAATGATGGACTGTCATTTGTCTTTGCTTATTTGAGCTGTTCTTGCCATAATATGGACAAAGTCTTTTAGCAAATAGGGCTATCTTCTGTATATCACCCCTACCTTGTCACAATACAACTGATTGGCTCAAACGCATTAAGAAGGAAAGAAATTCCACAAATGAACTTTTAACAAGGCACACATGTTAATTGAAATGCATTCCAGGTGACTACCTCATGAAGCTGGTTGAGAGAATGCCAAGAGTGTGCAAAGCTGTCATCAATGCAAAGGGTGGCTACTTTGAAGAATCTCAAATACAAAATATGTTTTGATTTGTTTAAAACTATTTTGGTTACTACATGATTCCATATGTGTTATTTCATAGTTTTAATGTCTTCACTATTATTCTACAATGTAGAAAATAGTAAAAATCAAGAAACCCTTGAATGAGTAGGCGTGTCCAAACGTTTGACTGGTACTGTACCTTCTGCTCTTGCAGCTGTGCTTTCACCACTTTGACCTCTGAAGATGGAGGCTTCTGATTGGCTGTCAGCTCCTCTATCTCACAGACCCAGGTCAACAGTGCTTCCAGGGATTGATGGAACTTTTCAGAATCTGCAAAATCGTCTCTCAGAGTCAAGGCGGATCTCGTTCCCTGGGGGAAAAAAGAGAGCGTGACACAGCATTAACACTGTTTATAGTAACTCAACCATATGAAACCGTGGGCACCATTCTGTAATATCAGTGTTACCTTCATACTGTGCAGAGGCGATTGAGATAATGCTAAATAGTAAATCACATAAAAAAAACAGAGCAATGCACTGGATATCTTACCCTCCAACGGTCCGAGTTGGAATCTTGGTCTGAACTAGAATGTCCATCGCTTTGCAGCTGGGATAGAAATATAAAAGTCAACACAACAGCCGACTTCATTGCTCAATCTACTTTTCTGAAAAAGAGCACTGTCCTAACAAAAGTATAACACATTCTGTAGCACATGCTGCTGAAGAGATGTTAAGGAAATTGCAGAGCGGTAAAAGATGAAAAGCTGAAGTTCAGACGTTCAATGAAAGAATGGAATGAAAAGAGGGGGGGAAAGGAAAGTCACATCCTAGTCTACTGTAGTGAATAATAATAGACACTTTAGAGAGGCTGTTGGCTGTTGAAGTTATATTGACCTCAGCGAGTTCCTCAGCTGCTCCAGTCAGAACCCTAACAGTCCTGGTGACTATGGCGTCTCCGCCCTTCTCTCCAGACGGGTACTCCGTCACCTCCACAATCTCTGTCACGACTGTCTCTGTCACTTCCGTCACCTCCGTGACCTCGCGGGAGGCCAAGGTCTTCCAGGACCAGGGGCTGCCCTCTCTGGAGTCTCTCCTCTGGAGGCTTCCTTCTCTGGAGTCTCTCCTCTGGAAGCTGGCCCTCCTCTCCGCTGAGCCCGGGACTGAGCCGGGCTGGGCTAGAGGGGATCTCCCATAGGGGATCTCTTGGACCACGGCCTTCCTGGTCAGGGTGCTGTTACTGGAAGTCTTGATGGGGGAGGGGGTGCCGCGCAAGGCATTGTCCAGAGTACTGGTGGTGGTGACCGTCGGGGTGGGGGAGGGGTTGGTCCTGAGGGGTTTGTCCGAGGGAGGGGTGTCACCGTGAGACACCTCGTCCTCCACCTCACCCTCCTTCGTCCTGTCTGTCACCCTCTCCTCCTCCTCCCTCTCTCTGACCACCTCCTCCCGCCTGGCCTCCCCGTGGTGCGTCAGGGGCGGAGCTTGCCATTCGCGACGCCGCTGGTAGCACTCCTTCAGGAAGTCCTCGTCGGACCTCACCTGCTTGGACTTCTGGCCCAGGCAGCTGGGCCGACTGATCAGATTACCCATAATCCTTCAGCCCAGGGGATAGTGAGGTAATAGGCGAGAGTGGGCCCCTCTGCCATGCATGCAGGAGATCCTTCAGATGCCTAGAGTGAGACAAGGGGGCTTGGGGTGAGCATCCAGCTGAACTGTAAAATCATTCCTCGTTGACCCCCCAAAACAGTTTGATTTATATTGCATGTTTTGTTGATCTCTGATGTTATTGCACCAACTTTGGATAATGGTAAATATCATATTATTTGCAATGTGCACGACTTGTGAAAGCAATCACTAACTAAAATATGGTGAAAACTACTACAACTGCAGAAACATATCCATGAGAGGTTAACTACCTAGTCACTCCATCTCTAACCACCACAGCCCATTTGTTGAGAGAGAGTAGTACAGTAAAATCAACTGAAGCACAGCAGAGCCAGGGACTCCTGGCTGGCTTACTGTGCATTCAAACCTGGTTCTTTGTCATCCTAGGACCACATGCACTGATCTGGGCTCTCTTGGTCTTGGTTGGCCTGCACCAGCTAAGACATATACTCACTCACTCACTCACTCACTCACTCACTCACTCACTCACTCACTCACTCACTCACTCACTCACTCACTCACTCACTCACTCACTCACTCACTCACTCACTCACTCACTCACTCACTCACTCACTCACTCACTCACTCACTCACTCACTCTCACTCTCTCTCTCTCTCTCTCTCTCTCTCTCTCTCTCTCTCTCTCTCTCTCTCTCTCTCTCTCTCTCTCTCTCTCTCTCTCTCTCTCTCTCTCTCTATATATATATATATATATATATATATATATATATATAGATATGGCCCTGGGGAAACTATTTAGCCCATGATCAAATATGACAGGCATAAAAACGCCCCCTAATTTTTTGTGTGCTGAGGAGCGGGTGGAGGAAGTAGGGGTGGCTGGGGGGGAGAGTGATGCATAGTCGGGACACCGTTCCGCTTTCTGATCTGCTTGTGATGACCTGACATAACTGCAGAGACACTGGGCTCACAAAGCATTGTGAACAGGTTGTACTGTACAGAATTGTGAATGGTAATAGCAGCAAGATTGCTGCTGTGACTGATCCCTGACAAATCACAACATTTTGGACTGTAAGCCACAGTACAGTCCACCATTTTGAAGTATTAAACATCTTTGCATGGCTTACAATGCATCCTTTTCCAAGAGTTCATTGGCTAATTCCAACATAACTGCCATGAGTTTGATCCACGACTAGGGACTGTTTCAGGCTGTCTGTTACTTCTCCACAGTATGGTCATTGTTATGACAGAGGGTTCAAAGATGAGTGTAATTATCCTGGCCTATAGGGGCTGATGTGGGCCCATCAGGGGCTACCAGGGAGGGGCTCTGCTATACTCAGCTGCGACTGCTTCCTCTGAGATCAGAGTGGATTAGTGCCTGTGGATCGACAACAGGTCATTCCAGGTCACGGCTGGTCGCAACTGGTCTCGGCTGGTCGGGTCAGATAAATTAGGGAAGTTGGCTCCAAAAAACCTGCCAAGAGGGTTTTCTGTTTTCTGGCTCGCTGAACCAGAAGACACCAAATTTTACAGTGCCGTCTTTGCTGGCTGTATCCGCTCTTTGTTCTTTGGTTACAATGAATATTCAGTACTCACAGGTTAGGAGCTCGAAACAATTAGCTGCATGACTAGATTCGGCTGTTCTCTTTGGTGGAGATGAAACAGCTTGTTCGGCTTGTAGCAGAACACAACCTCCTTGTGCCTCTGTCAGCAATTACATGTCATACTGTAATTCTATTCTATTCATAATTCATAATTCTATTCAGTTCATTCTGTTTCACAGCCATGATCCCCATTAAAAACCAGGATGTATCTGTCTTCTATTATATAATAAGGGTGTAGCTGAACTGAACATTTCGAATTAGACCTCTCTATGTGCATTTTAGTAATTACAGTCGTACTATGCACATGTCTGCAACGCAGATGACGTAGGCCATTGCATGGATCCCAGGGGGAATTCTGTAAATACACAGGATCAGAGAGGAGAGTGGCTCACAGACAAAGCCCCAGCCCAAGATCAATGATTACCCGGTTAGCCTTAATCACATCCTCGTATTCTCCAGAGGAGAGTGTCTGCGGCCAGGCAGCTGTGTCCATGTTCAGTAGGTTAACAAACCAAGGCAAAGGGTGAGGGCGTGCCATGTCTGACTGGCTATTGCACCTGATGTGCTCCCAAGTGACGTCCCTACAGACCCTGGTTCGATTCTAGGCTGTATCACAACCGGCCGTGATTGGAAGTCCCATAGGGCAGCACACATTTGGCCCAGCGTCATCCGGGTTTGGCCGGGGTAGGCCGTCATTGTAAATAAGAATTTGTTCTTAACTGACTTGCCTAGTTAAATAAAAAGTGTAGCCTGGAATTCAAACTGATACGTTCTGTTTGCCCATTGTTTCACTTCAAAATAGCAGACAATGGAAACAGAGCATATCAGGTTGGATCCCAGGCTACCTGAGTGTGCTCTCATAAACTACTACATACATACACTATGAGACATACTGTATGTAGCGTGATGATGCTGTGTGTCATCCTACTGACACATTTACTACATTAACAGTGAGATGCCATCTGAAAACAAACACTGAGGATGCTAATTACCGCATCAATCTGATCAAATAAAATCGAATTGTGTTTGTCACATGCTTCGTAAACAACAGGTGTAGACTAACAGTGAAATGCTTACTTACGGCCCTTCCCAACAACGCAGAGAGAGCAATTATAACACAAGGAATAAACACACAATGAGTAACGCTAACTTTGCTATATACACGGAGTACCAGTACCGAGTCGATTTGCAGGGGTACAAGGTAATTGAGGTAGACATGTACATATAGGTATGAGTGAAGTGACTAAGCAACAGGATAGATAGTAAACAGTAGCAGTAGCGTATGTGAAGTGTCAAAAGTTAGTGTAAAAAGTGTCAATACAGATAGTCCGGGTAGCTATTTGGTATTATAGCGACCAAACTATCAGTTATGTATTTCAACTCTACTGTATGAGGTAATTGGGTCATTCTAAGAGCCCATATTCAAGGTCCATCAAAATCTCAAATAAAATCATTCTACAACAGGCTAACCAATGGTTCAATTATACTGTTTTGACATATTTTATTTAGACCATGTTGCTATATTATACGAATGTGCACAGTAGCTAGTTCTGCGCTAAAGCTGAAGCCAGGCAACCATTTCACTGAACCCATATCTCAGATGACCCGGCCCATTCCACCACTTCACCTCTCTAGAAATGACCCTTGATTTAGACTCTTTGCTCTTTGTGTGCTCTCAAGATCTGTCCCTGCAAGACCATTTCCCGATGAATCAAATGTAGAGTCACAATAAAGGGCTACTCTGCAATATATGGAACATGCAATGAGACCTGAAAGGGCAGTAAAATGTCTGATGCTATTAATCTCAATCATTACAAATTGAAATCTATGTATCCTATCACTGATGGACACTAGACAGTTTGAATGTGTGTGAGTTTCTTTTTTCGGTGAGTGTCTGTGAGAAACACCGTCCCCACCCACACCCACACCAACACCAACATACACTCACACACAAAAGAGAATCTGGTGTTTTGGCACCATTGTTCCAGCGTGTATCCAAACCAAAAAAACGCATCCAATGACGGGCAAACCAGACCATTGATTCCATTAACCACAGAATAATAATCATGAATTACAATCTCAGAGCCGCACAAAGACAGCCCAGTCCCAATTCACGGAGGGTCTCTATGTGGTAATCAAGATAGCGGTCTTCTAATTAAAGCTGACAGCTGTGCGTTCACCCGTGAGACTTCTTATCACAGATATCAAAAAAGGTTTGTTCAAGACTGAAACAGAACAACAAACGATTGTATCAAACTGTTTTGTTGATTTAAACACCTCACATTACATCTAGGAAATAATATTAAATATCTAATACATTAAGCCCAAGATGCAAATTGGCTATGGTAAGACTATATGTGACGGTTGCATCCAATGGTGAAGTTGTTTGATATTTTGGTGGATTGCATTAAAAACAGCACATGCTGGTTCTAGCACCACAATGCCATTGTTATCATTCCGCTCCTGACAAAATGTAGCAACGGACCATCGAATTTCCCCAATTTCACATATCAATCTCACTACTTTCTTCCTGAATCAAATCTGTAAATTAGAATATTCTACCTTGCGCGTTATTACTGCACATTACCATTATCATGAAGACATTATACTTACAACCGTATGAAACAATCAAAAATACATATTTCCTATTTTTGTGGAGTAAAAATAAAAACATACTTCTAGGTTCACTGTTCAGACTCAGAACTGTCCCTTTGGGCCAATGTGGACCAGTGAACCAATGGTCATAGCCACTTTGCATCATCACATGCTCTTCCAAGCTACAATCACAGAAGAGTAAACTCCTACTGAACTTTTCCTATAAGCCAATCCAGGCCTGGTGGCAGTTTTGGCGGTTTGAGATTTAGGTGACGCACACTTACCCTGGAGCAGAGACGAGCACAACGGCTAGAGCAAAGGAATTCAGCTCGTCCTCAGTCACCATTCAAAAAGGAGAGAAAAAAAAATCCTGCCTTGTTTGAGCATCCTTTGAATGGCCTCCCTCCCTTCCCAAGAAGCCTCCTCACGCACATACACTCACAACTCACTCAGACATCCTCACATCAAACCACACTCTCTAAACAAAAACACACAAGGGAGATAACCCATGCTTTCCGTTGCCCACAGCCACAGGCAAACAATGTCCTCCTCTCCCCTCTCACAGCACCCCCTCCTCCCTTCCCACCGGCTCCGCTCCTCTCCCTCTCTCCTTTGTTGTTGGAGCTCCGATAGAGGAATTCCTTCCTTGTTCACGCCACCAATAGGACGATGGCGCACCCGGATCAAGACAATGTAGTTCCAACGGCTCAACTAGATTCCCCCCCCCCCCCCCCCTTGATAACCCCTCCTTTAGAAGGTTTTATTTGGGCTCTGAAACTCCATGCTGCTTGTGGTGAAGAAAAGAGAGAGTGAGAGGAAAAAAGCCTTCTAAAGAGCTCCGGGTCGCCCTCCTGGAAACATTCACATGCCTCCAGCCCCTTCTCCCTGCCTCCAGCCCCTTCTCCCTGCCTCCAGCCCCTTCTCTCTGCCTCTAGCTCACACGGCGCCGGCAGGGGCACGCAGCACAAGGCCACAAAAGGAGGGACCATCACCCACCCACAGCCATTCCCCCATCTCCATTCAGTCAGTGCAGTAGCCTTCACAGCAGCAACAAAGACAGCAAATTACTGTAAAACATCTCTGATGACTTTTTTTCAACTCACTTCCAGACCCATACAACTCCTATGAAAAACAAAGAAGATAAATGAAGATGAAATTGAGAAAATTGGATGTTGGCAAAATAGACCTTTCGGACTCCTGGGAAAGCTATGACGGAACCCTGTGGATGTCATTTATCAAATTACATTTGCATCAAACTAAATCTCAACTATACAATAGCATCTACATGTGATTTGTCTTTTTACATCAACACTATGTAACCTAATTGTTTTATTTCCTATTCTATCTATTACAGGGAGACTAAGACTAGGGAAACCAACACCCCAGTTGAATGAAACCAGCTAATCACACACTCATGTGATCACCTGGAGATGATGTGTGTAGCGATCTCCCCTGGGATAAGAGCTGGGATTACTACTAGCTGTGAGTAAGTGGACAGGTGCAGGGCAGCAGGTGCACTGGAAGCCCTGGAGGACAGGTGCCTTTTAGGTCACTCCCTTCAAAGAGGTGTTTATTCCCCGAAGCCCTGAACAACCTAATTTAACATCTTTCTCTGTCTGTCTCTCTCTCTCTCTCCTTATCTTTCTCTCTCCCTCCTCCAATATTCTCCCTCTCTCTCTCACACACACACACGCTCTCGGTCTCTCTCTCACGTACACACGCAAGCCCCCTCCCTCTTCCATAATCTACAGTCTTTCCAAATCAAATCAAACTTTATTTGCCACATGCGCCGAATAAAACAAGTGTAGACTTTACCGTGAAATGCTTACTTACAAGCCCTTAACCAACAGCGCAATTCAAGAAGAAGAAATTATTTACCAAGTAGGTAATAATAAAAAGTAATAATAAAAAGTAACACAATAAGAATAACAATATTCTCGAACAATATTCGAGGCTATATACAGGGGGCGCCGGTACCGAGTCAGTGTGCGGGGGTACAGGCTAGTTGTGGTAATCTGTATATGAAGGTGGGGGCGAAGTGACATTGGAGTCAATGTCTCTAGAATGATTAGTCAGAGGAGAAAGTGCATGGCAGATGGAAGAGGGGGCGAAATATTGACTCTTTCTGTGCAAAGACAGAAGGGGACACAAAATCACATGTCCCTCCGTTTTCACTGTGCCAAGATTAGCTGATCACCAATACACCATCTTTCTGTAGTGTAAACGTAACAAGTTTTACACTGATGACAAGATATTGTCATACCGGCATTGCATGTCTTCATGCGAGATTCAACCTTGCTTAGGCTTATTTTCCCAGGAGTGAATGTTTGTTTATGACAGTGTTACTTGCCACTTTGAGGGACAAAGGGACAATGAGGGACAAGGAGTAACTGGTAAAGAGGTGATAGCATGAATCACAAAGGAGACTGAAAATACCCTGGCTGCGAAGGAAAAGTGAATTCAATAGCGTGACCCCCACGGGGTCAAGTTATTTAACCCTGTGACTACTCCATCCCTGTGTGTCCTAAATTATACTAGCCTCACATATTACGACCTCCCATACTTTACCTTCTCCGTCCCAGAGATCTGAACCTGAAAGGCAACGACAGAAATGCACGGACATCTGCAACTGACAGTTCAGAGAGATTGATACTCTAGGCAGACAAGATCAAGCTTTCGAAATAGTAGCAATACTCCAGATAAGGGTTTGGTTGGTCCCATAAGAGAGCAGCAGTGTCTTCAGCTGTTTAACAAAGAGCAAGTGAGCCGGCCCTCCTCCTTCTCCCTGAGTGGGTCTGGCATGGGTGAGACCCCGGTATGCCAGGGCCACTGTTCTAAACCCACAACAGCTGATTCTGGTTTTTAGCTAGCTCCAAATCCTCTTAGAAGTAATTGAATCGTTTCACCAAACCCGCTGTCCCTTTCCATTTCACACCATGGCCTTAACCACACGTAAACCCTGTTCCAAAAGACTGGCTGGTGTACAGTAGTTGAAGAAGCACTGGATCAATGGGGCTACGAAGCAACACACTATTAACAGGCTGGGCAGCCAGGCAGTTGATCATTTCCCAGTTTCTCTACCATTAACCTCCCATCTGCCCCCTATGCTGTATGTAAGACTGGGAAGTGTAGGTTCTGATATGGGGAGATGGGATATAGGGGCCTAAATGAACACAATTCCAAATTGGTTGCAAATGGGGCCAAATTTGATCACAGACCCCATGTGCCAGAAGACCTGAGAGCACTAAAGTAGATTAATCCTGCTGGCTGCATGGCATGTCCCCCCTTCCCCTCCACAACCTTCCTTCTCTTCCCTCTCTGCTCTGCCTTCAAATTAAACAAGACCTCAGTGGATCCTCTATGGCTCCAGTAGCCTATGTGGTAATTAGCACTTTGGCAGCCACACCCACCCCTCACATGGGGAGCCCTCTTCATGAGGAAATGAAAAAGGGGTCCCTTTGATGGGTCAAAACTAAAGCACCATGCAACACCATTACACACACACTCACATGCACTCACACATATGCACGTGCGCACACACACACACACACACACACACACACACACACACACACACACACACACACACACACACACACACACACACACACACACACACACAGTTGTTTAACACTAAAGGGGTTGCTTCCCAGAAATGTGTGGGTTTGGGTGAAAAGGAGTTAGGGGCTTCCCTGGGGTGCCTGGATACTGGAAATCTTAGTCACAGGGTGGAGGGATTCAACAACAAAACCAACGACCCAACCCCCTTATGTGATTGGTCTGTTCACAGGAAGATTAGATTGAAAGCTTCCACAACAAGTAAAGAGTCAGAACATAAAAGAAGCCGCTACATTGTCAATAACCTTTTAGTATTCCTATGCAAAGGTTGATGACAACAAATGTTGAAGAAACACAAAAACACAATTAATCCCAGGACCAGAAAGAAGTGGATAACCACAATTCAAAACATTATGAACACACACACGCACGCACGCATAGACACAACGACACACACAATCCCTCCCCTCCCTATCTTTACCACTTGGTGATTCACAGCAATCAACACCAACGCATCTTCCCAAGTCATTATCTGCCGTCATCAGAGAGGGGCTACTGTTTGCCCACTGCCATCAAGCCAGAGGAGAGGAGAATAGGCTGCTATCTCTCACCCCTCTTCCTGGTCTGTTTACAGGTTATGTATGCAGGGCTTATTTGAGATGCAGACTTTGCAGCGGGCCAAGTGAAATTAGAGACCTTTAGAGACAGAGGGACACAGACACTCTTTATCCAGCAGTCCCTCAATAGCGGGGGGACGGAACAAACTTTTGGCCTTAATTCGTTTCTCTGAATGGAGAGATTGCTTTTCTGACTTTTGACGCAATACAGCACTTCTTACACAACGCAAACGCTTCAAGTCATTTTCACAAGGTGGAACGTTCCGCGTAAACTTCTAGGCCTACTTTTTTTTTTTTTTTTACGAATCAAATGTCTGCTTCACAGCCGTTTATGAATCACCTTAACTTGGTTTATGGAGGCTGTTAGGTTGTATGGAGAAACAAGGCGATGTTCAACAGTCACGGAATGGAATAAAATGTCCCGAAGTGGAGTGAAACAGTGAAGTACTATCTGATGCTGTCGTTCTAAAGTCAAATGTTTCTTTTCCTATTGCAAAACATTTTTGCCACAGTATGTTTTAAAGAACATGACCCACTGTCAGAGCATGTGTTAAGGAGCAGGTGTGTCTCTCTCCTGTGTATTGTTGGCATGTTGGGGGACGTTGTGTTGTGTCTCAATTATACAGTTAGCCTAGCGAACTAACGAGTTCCCACAGACCAGACTGACAACAGCAGTGGAGCAGACTAGCAGCATTAACATGACAAAGGCTTATGGAGGGGTGCACTGTGACAAAGGCACAGTACTGAATAAAGACTACCTGCATTTAAACCCATACTCACTGGGAGAGGCACAGGAGCCCCCACACCCTCGGCTCACCACTGAACATAGCAGTCTACCTTATAGCTCATAAAAAATCTTAAACACTGACTCCTTTAAGTTGAGTCGTACATGTGTCATACACACATTTCGGAGTCACACACACACACACACAACAAAGCGTGATGATGCCATCATAATGAACAAATATTTAGCAATTCAATATTAGAGAAAAAACAATTGGCTTTGGCTTGATGGATAAGTTCACCCGAAGGTCATGTGTCAAAACCTGATTATAAGATTAAACAATTCAGTTGTTACACCAGTTAGCGTTATAATCAATGAATCAATCAAACAAACAATTAGGACAATGGAACTTTTAGTAACACTAAATGTACCAAAACCTATCAATCACAATAAGGTCCTCCTTTCCCTCTGAGGTAACACAGTACTCACAACCACAAAGAAGACAAAAAGGCTAAATGAATGCAGAGAGTAGTGACGTGATGCTGAAACACCACAGTATGGCGATTGATTCAATCAGTGTCCGTGTTGTAAAGCGCCTTGGTGTGCTCTTCCGTCGGGTCATATTGATGCTTTAAATCTGTGGATTAGGCTAGCTATCGGAGTCGAGGCCCTTGTTCATTATCCCAAGTCTAAAAGAACACTGTCACTGTTGGTGATATAAAATATCACCCTTCAAGACACACTAATTATTGTGCAACGCTCAGATGTCGTTGTCCGCCACTAACAGATAAAAAAGACTAATGGCCGGGGGTACACACAACAAATGCCTTTTTGGCCAGACCACAGCACTCGGTAAGATCCTGTTTTCTCTTTTCTTTTTTTCTCTCCGTCCTCATCCTCCCATCTGAGTCTAATGTCCTTTCAGTCTGTTCGCTCATGGGTGCAGTGGGCCTCCACTGGTGAGCGTCTCTCCAGCCTCCCTGTCCCAGCACAGCACAAAAGAGCTTGCCTGCCTGCCCCTCTCCCCAAAGGAAACTCACTGCAGGACACGGAGGAGCTAAGACCACCACCTCGATCTCCGCTTGAGTCCGTCTGGCTCTAGATTCTTCTCTCTCACTGATTCCCTTGCTCTTTTTCCTTCTGTCTGAAGTCATTCGTGTAATCTGACTCTTGCTCTCTTGTTTGTACAGTTTTTCTCTTGTTCTCTGTTTAGCGGTATCATGCCAGCCCCCTGGGTGAGAGAGCATTTATTTCTCTGGGGCTTAGGGCATATTATTCCATAGTGATGCTCAGCCCAGCGCCATGGGGACAGTGTATTACACAATAGGGGCCAGCCTCAATTCACTGTTTTTGTTTGAAATCTTCTTTGGATTTCTCCCAGCCCACACAATTACCGTTAGACCAACAAGTTGCATCATGGGGGATGGGTATTGTCCAGTCCTATAGCATCCTGTGAATGGATAATATATCAACATTGTTCACTCATTCTTCTCCTTGACTTAATATCCAGCCGCCTCTCCATCAGTGTATTTTACTCTGTGTTATTGGATGCACAGCAACAAAGGATAGAGGACGATGTCTGTCTTTAATGGTTCCGTGGATATCCATTGATGATGATGGCAATAGGTTGATAGCCTCTTTCAGCAGATCCCACGACAAGGATGTTGCTTTACTAAATATGCCAAGGCCCTGTTCATTCTACTGCTAAGTGCGTAAGTGCGTAATGTACACTAAACCTCAGAGAATAATTTTATTCGGAGGGAAAAGACTGATGTTAGCAATGTTGACATAAAATGTCTTATTCATATATATAAAACAAATGACATTCAAGCTGTAGGTTAAATAGGTGAACGAGAGAAAGGTAAGGAACCTAGCAACTCAACAACCCAACTGACCGTATGGTCCAGAGGAGGTAGCCTCATCTCCATGCTCTTCAGCCAGTGTCGCAGGGCTCGGATTTGACCTCTGAACTCCCCCTGCCATTGGCTCCACTCCTCTGACTCCCTCCTGGAAGCATACAAGCCCACAAAGCTTGTGTCAATGTCACTATTCATCTCATACAGTTGAAGTCGGAAGATTACATACACTTAGGTTGGACTCATTAAAACTTGTTTTTCAACCACTCCACAAATTTCTTGTTAACAAACTAGTTTGGCAAGTTGGTTAGGACATCTACTTTGTGCATGACACAAGTAATTTTTCCAACAATTGTTTACAGACAGATTATTTCACTTATAACTCACTGTATCATAATTCCAGTGGGTCAGAAGTTTACATACACTAAGTTGACTGTGCCTTTAAACAGCTTGGAAAATTCCAGAAAATTATGTCATGACTTTAGAAGCATCTGATAGGCTAATTGACATCATTTGAGTCAATTGGAGGTGTACCTGTGGATGTATTTCAAGGCCTACCTTCAAACTCAGTGCCTCTTTGCTTGACATCATGGGAAAATGAAAAGAAATCAGCCAAGACCTCAGAAAAAAAATTGTAGACCTCGACAAGTCTGGTTTATCCTTGGGAGCAATTTCCAAACGCCTGAAGGTACCACGTTCATCTGTACAAACAATAGCACGCAAGTATAAACACCATGGGACCACACAGCCGTCATACCGCTCAGGAAGGAGACGCGTTCTGTCTACTTGAGATGAATGTACTTTGGTGCGAAAAGTGCAAATCAATCCCAGAACAACAGTGCACTGGTACACTTCACAAAATAAATGGCATCATGAGGTAGGACAGTTATGTGGATATATTGAGGCAACATCTCAAGACATCAGTCAGGAAGGTAAAGCTTGGTCGCAAATTGGTCTGCCAAATGGACAATGACCCCAAGCATACTTCCAAAGTTGTGGCAAAATGGCTTAAGGACAACAAAGTCAAGGTATTGGAGTGGCCATCACAAAGCCCTGACTTCAATCCTATAGGAAATTTGTAGGCAGAATTGAAAAAGCGCGTGCGAGCAAGGAGGCCTACAAACCTGCCTCAGTTACACCAGCTCTGTCAGGAGGACTGGGCCAAAATTCACCCAACTTATTGTGGGAAGCTTGTGGAAGGCTACCCGAAACGTTTGACCCAAGTTAAATAATTTAAAGGCAATGCTACCAAATACTAATTGAGTGTATGTAAACTTCTGATCCACTGGGAATATGATGAAAGAAATAAAAGCTGAAGTAAATCATTCTCTCTACTATTATTCTGACATTTCACATTCTTAAAATAAAGTGGTGATCCTAACTGACCTAAGACAGGGAATTTTTACTAGAATTAAATGTCAGGAATTGTGAAAAACTGAGTTTAAATGTATTTGGCTAAGGTGTATGTAAACTTCCGACTTCAACTGTATGTATAGGAATACCTGCCTAACCAGATACCTACTGTAACTTCAAATACCTAGAGTATTGTAAACTGCTTTTCCAGCTGCACTGAAAAGGGAATTTGTATTTAAGAAATAAGGCACGGGGGGTTTGGTATATGGCCAATATACCACGGCTAAGAGCTGTTCTTAGGCCCGACGCATCGCGGAGCCCTATACACAGCCCTTAGCCGTGGTATATTGGCCATATACCACAAACCCCCGAGGTGCCTTACTGCTATTATAAACTGGTTACCAACGTAATTAGAGCAGTAAAAATAAATGTTTTGTCATACCCGTGATATACCACTGCTGTCAGCCAATCAGCATTCCGGGCTCGAACCACCCAGTTTATAATTTAGCATCTTAGCATTTTTTGGATGGATAAATACTGTCATTAAAAGTGTTATTATACATAATTATTGGGACAGTGAGATATTTTTTCCATATCGGGTGCACCGTTTAAAAAGATTAGCACTTTTTTATACTTAACAAAAATAAATGCAACATGCAACAATTTCAAAGATTTTATAGTTACAGTTCATAGAAGGAAATCAGTCATTTGAAATAAATTCAATAGTCCCTAATTTAGGGATTTCACATGACTGGTCAGGAGCACAGCCATGGGTGATTCTGGGAGGGCATAGGCCCACCCACTTGTGAGCCAGGCCCACACACTGGCGAGCCAGGCCCAGCCAATCAGAATGAGTTTTTCCCCACAAAAGGGCTTCATTAGAGTGGCCTTTTATTGTCCCCAGCGCAAGGTGCACCTGTGTAATGATCGTGCTGTTTAATCAGCTTCCTGATATGCCACACCTGTCAGGTGGATGGATTATCTTGGTAAATGAGAAATGCTCACTGAAAGGGATGTAATTTTTGTTTGTTTTTGTCATTAAAATCATTGTTTACTGAAATAACTAATAACTATACACATACCAATTACCCAATGTTTGTAACTGGACCAATTTACACTTCTTTTTTTGTTATCGTCTTTGTACTGTTGGACCATCCAGGTCAACGACTTTAGATCCAGGCACACTGGTCCACTAAACTGTGACAATCGACCAAATGTCATCATCACCAGCCATTTGTTCAGTTTGACCTGACTGATGGTGGGTGATGGGCATGGAGCCCAGTGCAACATGTCTAACACATTGAATTTGTATTTAATTACAAATGTTATGATCTTGAAATGCATACAGAAAGGAAAATTCACCAATAGGTGAATTGTTGAAGTTGTGATGGTTATGTGTTGAATTTAACCATGGCCACCTTGTTTTTGCATTTACTAGGGATGCACGATATATCGGTGAACATATCGGAAACGTAAAAATGCCAATATCGATATCGGCCCGATGTTTAGTTTAACGCCGATGTGAAAAACTGATGTCAAGGCTGACGTGCATACCTATATAACGTACATTACCGTTCAAAAGTTTGGGGTCACTTAGAAATGTCCTTGTTTAGGAAAGAAAAGCACATTTTATGTCCATTAAAATAATATCCAATTGATCAGAAATACCGTGTAGAAATACCATGTAGACATTGTTAATGTTGTATAACAATAAGAGCTACGATAGTAATGTTCTCTGGGTGTCACTGAGTAGACTGATACCCCATGTCATTGATCCACAATCCATAGGTAAGGATGTACAGTGAAATAAGTATGCTCCCAATGCAATTCTAAAGTATAATACATTCAGTGTGATTTCAACAGATTTTTGTCAAATTAACAAATGATTGTCTTTTGTTGATTTTATACAACAACATTCCAACCTGGTTTAGCATGATCTATTCAATTATGGCATAATTCTGCTATTTGTATTCACTTGCGTCACTGTCAATGACATACGTTTATTTTGAAGGCTAACCGCAAAGTCCACTATTGTGCCTAATCCTTATTGTGGCTAGCTTCACATAGATGGGTCCGACCACCATTAATTAAATAACAACTGTTTTATAAATTAGGGTTATTTTAGATGATGACACCTAGCTATATAGGTAGCTAGCTAACGATAGCTACTGAAACAGATTATGTAGTTTGCTATGTTTTTGGGGAAGAACATTGTTTGCATCCATGAGCTAGCTAGCTTCTTTTTATGACCAGCACTGTAGGTGCGCGAGACAACTTTACCAGCATCATAGCATACGTATCGATGAATCGTTGTGACACATGAAATACGAGTGATAGTGTAATCAATGTGTAATAACTACGTAAAAAATGTATGAATGCGTTAAATTATTATGTGACGTGCAGTCATATTCAAGTCCTGATTGGTCAACAAGCTTTTTGACACGTCAAATAGTGTTATGTGATGTGTATCTTTTTTGACATGCAAAAAGAACCAAACGGCGTTCCATAGAAATCCTGGTTGAGAATGAAACGACTGAACAAATGAACAATGAAACAGCACAGCAAGTAAGTGAAATAAATGTTTTAATTATGTTTTAATGGTAATGGGGATATAAGTAAATACCAACAAAATAACTTTTTGGTCAGTGTGGTGTGTGTGTGTGTGTGTGTGTGTGTGTATAACATTTATTTAACTAGACAGGTCAGTTAAGAATAAATTCTTATTTACAATGAAGGCCTACCCCGGCCAACGCTGGGCCAATTGTGCGCAGCCCTATTGGACTCCCAATCATGGCCGGGTGTGATACAGACTGGATTCGAACGAGGGACTGTAGTGATGCCTCTTGCACTGAGCCGCAGTGCCTTAGACTGCTGCGTCCATGTGTGTGTGTTAACTATTTAACTGTACTAGAATGCTTATTAAAAGGCCGCAAACATTTTAAATATCGGTTATCGGTATCGTTTTTTTTTTGCAAGGAAAATATTGGATATCGGTATCTGCCAAAAATGTAATATCGGTGCATCACTAGCATTTACCCATACCCAGAGCTTGGTTCCTTGGATGTGGGTGTTGCAAATCCATACACACTCCCTCTTTCTTCCTGAAACAGACAACAAAAATAAGCATACATCAGAGATTATTATTTTGTGTTTGCTTTCACTCAATATACAGTATAATACAATGAATTAGTGCAGCTGAATTGGTCGTGATTAGGACACTGAGTTTGCCCTCATCGATACATTAGTATAGTACTACCAAAGTTCAAATTCAGGTATTTCGTTTTACTGCTCCCTACTGGTAGGTCTGTTACAGCACTGTCTTCCCAAAGCACTGCCTCACCCCATTCTCGGATGTCTTACCTCCTCGTCACCCCTCTCTGGGAGGGGTGGGAGGGACAGGGTCAGTGAAGGGTAGTCAAGGCAGTCATTAGAGGTATTCTGGCAGGTAGACGGCACATCTCTCATATTGGCTGGATCTTCCATCAATGTCAAAGGCTAACATTAGCATAGAAAGAAACACACATAGACATATAGATAGACTAATAGAGCACAACTTCCACACCCTTCCACACAGACACACATATACTGTATATCTAAGTCTCTAATAACGTTCTCCAAGTCGCTGACAGAAAATGTATCCATGAAATGAAGTTGGTAGCTGAATCGTGAATGAGGGGATGAGGGTTCATTGTTTGCTTGTATTCCAAGACCTCTGATTCCAAGAGGACATGAGTTGAAATTACTTGTATGTCAAACTAATAGTGCCCTCATAATGGTGAAATAAAAATAATGCACAGTAGTGCTTGTAGACAGAAAGTAGAGGGCATTAAAGACACTACTTCATTCACCTATAATGATTATACTATGGTATACTGTAACAGTGGTGTAAAGTACTTACAGTGAGCACCATAATTCATTGGACAGTGACCATTTATTTTGGTTCTGTACTCTAGCACTTTGAGTTTGAAAGGATACAACGACAATGAGGGTGAAGTGCAGACTGTCAGCTTTATTTGAGAGTATTTTCATACATATCGGATGAACCGTTTCGAAATTATAGAAGCTTTTGTACATAGTCCCCCCCATTTTCGGGCATCAAAAAAACATTTTGCAGTTTAACATAATGTAGAATAAAGTAATCATTGTTAATATTTGGTCGCATATCCTTTGCATGCAATGATTGCTTGAAGTCTGCGATGCATCGACATCACCAGACGCTGGGTATCTTCCCAGGTGATGCTCTGCCAGGCCTGTATTGCAGCCATCTTCAGTTCCTGCTTGTTTCGGGGACTTATTGCCTTCAGTCTCCTCTTCAGCATGTAAAATGCATGTTCAATTGGATTGAGATCCGGTGATTGACTCGGCCAGTCAAGGATTTTCCACTTTTTGGCCATCAAAAACCCCTTCGTTGCTCTAGCAGTATGCCACACTCCTGCTCTCCAATGAGTTTGGAGGCATTTGGTTGAGTTTGGAGGCATTTATCTGAGCAGATAAAATATTTCTGTAGACTTCAGAATTCATTCTTCTTCTTCTGTCTGCAGTCACATCATCGATGAAGACAAGTGAGCCTGTTCCACTGGCAGCCATACAGGCCCAAGCCATAACACCCCCTCCACCATGTTTCACAGATGAGGTGGTATGCTTTGGATCATGGGCATGTCTTTTTTTTCTCCACACTTTCCTCTTTCCATCACTCTGGTACATGTTAATATTTGTCTCATCTGTCCACAATACTTTTTTCCAGAACTCTTGAGGCTCTTTTAGGTGCTTTTTAGCAAACTGTAATTTCGCCTTTCTGTTCTTCAGGCTTATCAGTGGTTTGCATCTTGTAGTGCACCCTCTGTAGTACTGCTGGTGTAGTCTTCTACGTATGGTAGACTTCGACACATCTACACCTGCATCCAGGGGAGTGTTTTTGATCTGTCGGGCTGTTGTCAGGGGTTTTTTCTTCACCCTAGAGTATTCTCCGGTCATCCACTATAGTGGTCTTCCTCAGTCTACCGGGTCTTTTGACATAATTGAGTTCACCGGTTGTTTTTTTCTTGTTAATGATGAACCAAACTGTTGACTTGGGCATGCCCAGGGTTTTTGCAATGTTCCTGATTGATTGATTTTCATTTCTGAGCCTTATGACGGCCAGCTTCATTTGCATCGACACTGCTGTCTTCCTCATGTTGTCACACCCCAACAACAACCTCCAAAGGCAATAGCAAAGTCTAGAATCAATACTATTCACTAACGACACAAATGAATACACCTGCCTAACGACACACATCTGTAAAGCCAATTCAACAAATACTTGTAGTACCTTAAAATGGGGGGACCATATACAAAAGGTGCTGCCATTCCTAAACGGTTCATCCGATATGTATGAAAATACCCTCAAATTAAAGCTGACAGTCTGCACTTCACCCTCATTGTATCCTTTCAAACTTAAAGTGCTACAGTACAGAACCAAAATAACAAAAAAATGGTCACTGTCCAATGAATTATGGTGCTCACTAAGTAAAATACTTTCAAGTAATACTTAAGTCGTTTTTTGGGGTATCTGTACTTTACTATTCATATTTTTGACAACTTTTACTTCACTACAGAAAACAATGTACTTTTTACTCCATACATTTTCCCTGACACCCAAAAGTACTAGTTATATTTTGAATGCTTAGCAGGACAGGAAAATGGTCAAATTCACACACTTAAGTATACTTTAGCAATTACATTTACTTCTGATACTTAAGTACAGTATATTTAAAGCTAAATACCTTGACTTTTACTCAAGTATTATTTTACTGGGTGACTTCACCTTTGTCATTTCTTATTAAGGTATTTTTACTTAAGTATGACAACTGTGTAATTTTTCCACCACTGTACAGAACAATGCTTTTAAGCTTAAGTATATGCATACCACAATAAAATGACTAAACTAAAGTATATGGCCTACCACAAAATACAATGGCTTAAACTGAAGTCATTTGAATCAATTGAGCAATTTTGTATGACAAAACATACAGTATATCAGATACTGCTACCAATAAATTGGTTTATAGCCTTTAGTGTGAGAATCTATAATGCGCCTACAGCTACACACAATGTAATCTTATGTGTTATGCTGAAAATAGTGATATGTTCTGTATGCTGTACCATCACTGTGTAGATAATTCCATTGTCAGAACGTGTGATTTACCTGGATATTGAAATGTAGTGGACAAGATTACCTTTTTAATAGCACATTTATTTACATTAAAGTGTTATCACCAAAACATACACCAGATTCCACTCACCATGCCACTCAACACAAAAAAATCTGTTAATGAGCAAAACCAACCAGTTAGTTTTGATGAAATATCTTGCAATATCTTGCATTTAACAAAACACGTTTTGCAGAGCAGATTCATGTCCTATTCTCTTCTTCTGACAATTCTTTTTTCCCCAAAAAATATATATTACCAAGCTAGTAAAACATGCAGAGCAAAAATGTATTATATAAGATATGAAAAATATGATGAAAAATGAAAACAAAGATTTACAGAAGTTAAACACTTCCTAGAAGCAGAACAGAAAAAACATACTTGGTATGGAAAACAAGAGCTACAAGACTGGTTGAAAAGCAACATATGACAAAGCTTCAAAATCATTTTTGCAAAGGAAATATGCAAAATGTAGGAAAATGTCTTGAAATGTATTCATCCTATAAAATATGTACATTCATTCAATGTATTGTAATATCAGATCATATATTGCAATGTCATCTCAGCAACTATTTACTTTGGTTTTGACTGATGTTACATGAATGTTGCTTACAGAAATTAAGATTACATTGAATGTTCATCTTCATGGCGCTGACCATGTGAAAGCCCATAAACATAGTGATGTGTTACATGTAAGAGGTGTAATTCAAAATAGGGGGATTATGATCAATATTCAAGTAAGAATGTTGGACAAAAATTCATGGAGTTTGTTCCTAGTATGGTATCCCAGGGAGACTTCAGGGGTCACAAGCCTCAACTGTCTTCAAAAATGAGGGAGATGCAATGGAAGCAAGGTACTCAATGGCAGATCTAAAAACAAAACAAAAATAATGAAATTTGAGACAACAAAACCAACAGAAAAAAAAAAAAAAAAGTTAAAATAATTGTAATGCAAACAAATAAATCAATTCCAAATGTATTTGATGATTTAATGCTTTATATGGTGGATGATGAATTTACCTGCATTTCTGGATGGTGAAGCTGTTGAATTGGGATATGGTCCCTGTTAAGAGACTCATCAGCCATGCCCGTCTGAGTATCTGCAAATCCCCATCGAATTCTGATGGAATGAGACATCTGTCAAAAAAGGGAATCAAATCATCTTAAAATACTGAGGTGAAAAAGGCATGATCATAATCATCCAACTAATAAAAACGTTTGATAGCGCTTTCTTCCAAACTAGAATTGAAATACTAGCGATAAAGGGGGAAGAGAAAAAAACAGAATCAGAGGAGAGTAGAGAAGGTGTATGGCTGTGATGAAAGGGATAAAAGGAAAGTACATTACAAAACTACATTACTAAATTACAAAATCAGAAAACTGATTTCAACTTACAAGAACCAAAGCAACATCCAGGATGCAGATCTTTGCCTCTAATGTCAGAGGAAGCATGGTGAAGCCTGACATCTTCTTAGGACAGTCTACCAGGAACACTTGACAAGAGGTAAATGGTGGGTATAGTAGTCCATAATGATGGGTATAATAGTTCATAACTTTGGAGTGGGTGATTAAAGAATAAGGTGATGACTTGGTATATGGGCCTGTCCACTGAACAGAAAGGGCAATGTTGTCTGGGATGTAGGCAGGGAAGCAGTTCATTAAACTTTGAATATTGCAGTCGTCTTCCACTGTTTATGTAGTGTTTTTTTATTCTGCTCTGCGACTATTTGTTTTATTTTGCCAGATAAAAAAAAATATGTTTTAAGTGAAATTAGTTAACTCTGGGTCATACTCTATACAGACATTCAGAAATATGAAGACATCTAAAAACGTCACTGTAATATCTATGTTGGCATATTTCATAGGATATTGTCAAACAGATAAAAGAAAGAGGACAAAAATATTCTTAAGTTTAAAAAGAAAACTGGAAAAATATATCTGTTCGAAGTACATATATTAGTTTCGGAAAGCTTAAGTATACAAGTTGTGTTAACGCGAACTATAAAATCAGTTGTGATCACTTTATATGAGATAAAAACTAAATCCGATACTTTGCTCTTAAAATATAAATTGACTTACTGATCAATAAAAATTGCAATAAAATGGAACAAAATATTACATTGATCTAATAATTATAAGAAATGAAGGCTGGAGAGATAAGGCATTGTTTTGGACATCTATATGAGGAACTGCATTTAATTACTTCCAGCCATTTCCGAATGCGACCACATGAGCAGAATAAATTAATTATTTGTTTTTCAAACGTAAATGTAATTTTCCTCTAAATTATGCGACTGTGGTATGCATCGGTATCATCATTGGGAAGGCTCGTTGTTCTTCTGAGCTGCATGGCCTGATCATTGCTAGAGCTGTAAGGGCTTGGGCTAGCTCATCCATGATGAGCCCATTATGAGGTCCTGCATCATATCGGCGGCCACCGTAACTGCTGGAGCTGGTGTAGGAGGAGGATGAGAAGTTCATACTGAAACCGGAACCTGTGGCATCAACGCTGCCTCTTCTGGATCCTGTTCTGGATCCAGTCCTGGACCCGGACCGGGAGCCAGCGGCTGACCCGGAATTGCTGGCATTGTATGGGCTGTACAGCCCTTTGCTTGACTGTGAGGAGGCCTCCAGCAGTCGCAGGCCAGATCCTTCCTCAACCATGCTTCTGTCCATGGCATCTTTGTAAGAGATTTTTAGTTTGGTTTTGGGACATGTCAGGTATTTGGAGTAAGCACTCACATCTCTCAGCTTCTGAGCAGTGCGAGCATCAATTGTGCCCTTTCTGATGGATTCGTCCAGAGAGACTCTGCCCTCAACATCAGGTTCAATCAGCCCCCCCGTAAGGTATTGGACTTCCAGAAAACGTTGCCCAGCTTCATAATACAGCCAGCCTTTCTTTAGAGCTTGGGAGGCAGACATTTTCACTTTGGTTCTTGGGTCCTCAAATCCATTGAAAGCTTTGTGAGCCAGGTTGATACGGTCCACCATCACCTTGTCCACAAGCCCTTTCTCGGTTGCCTCAGTAACAGCGAATCGTTCCCCAGTAGTTGGGTCGATTATGCCCCCTGTGCAGGCTTGTGCCTCAAGTAGTCTTTGGCCTGTGATATTGTCCACAAGGTTCCTGTGCATGGCCTCTGTGACTGACACCTTCTCCAAAGTGTCTGTATCCAGGATTCCAGCTACAGGGCCAGTCTCCTCTGTGGGGTCATTCCACATTATTGCAGGGGGTCTAATGGAGGGTATGGGGCTCATGGGATTGTATGATGATGAGGTGGAACCAGAGGTGGAACCAAAAGAGGATGACCGGGAGCGGAAACCACCCATGTTTCCAGACAGCATGTCAGCAAACTCAGTGATGGACAGGTTTCCGGAGCGGTATGTACTAAGTGAAGTCTGGTCGATGAGGCCTCGTGCGAGGGCGTCATCAATGTCATACTGTCTTCCTGACCGTCTGTCGATGATCATTGACTTGACAACGCCATCAGAGGATGTCTGTGTGATCTCTTCCCACTCACACTCCTGCTCAGCAAGCTCTAGGTAGGTCTGATGGTCAATGAGCTGCTTTCTATATGCCTCATAGACAGTCATCTCTTTGCCTGACTCTGGGTCCACAATGACCACTCTGCGTTTGCGGACAGAGGATTTGGAGGAGGTCTGTCTCTCGCGCTTCTTCTCCTTCAGGAGCAGGAGCACAAGGCCAGTAGCTGGGTCAGTGATGCACCTCTCCATTAGCCCAAGGTAGGTCAGGTTCTCCTCAGTGTTGGGATCAAAGAAACCCTTGGTGTCATCTGATGGATCTGTGAGAATCTCATTCATCTCCTCGTCGAAGAGGCCACGGTTGTAGGCCACCTCCACTGGCAAGCGATGACTCTCCTCTGGGTCAATGATTCCGCCAGTGGCAATCTGAGCCTCAAGGAGACGTATTCCATGGTCTTTTAAGATGAGCCCCTTCTTCATGGCCTGGAACAGAGAGATTGTCTTTCCGGAATAGGGGTCTCTGTAACCTGTCACGGCACGCTCAGCAGAGAGAAGCTTGTCTTTGAATTCTGGCCCCACTATTCCCATCTTGATAGATTCATTGACAGTAAGTTTGAGATTTTTGATTGGGTCAATTACATAGCCTGTGGCAGCCTGAGCCTCCAGCAGTTCAAAGGCAGTTCCTGGCCTGATCATGTTCTTTTTCATGGCTTGGTAGATTGATAGACGGTCATTAGTTCCCTCTACATAAACACCAGCAATACAGCTTGTGCCCTCAAGGTATTTTTGGAGTCTACGGCTAACCTCTTCCACTGAAATCAGACCTTCATTCAGCTCAGTGACCGTCTGTTGGTCGATGATCTGAGAGCGTAACATCTCCTCTATGGTGATCTGTTTTCTAAGACCTTTGAACGTCAGTCTCTTGTCTCCCAGTGACAGCAAGCGCATCCCATTGGTAGGGTCAATCTTGCATCTCTTGAGTAATTGGGCATAAGAAAGTTTCTCCTCAGTGACAGGGTCAACAAATCCCTTTACGTCATCAGCAAGCCTTTCATTTGTTTCCTTGTTGATGTATCCTCTCTGTGTGGCAATGTCTGCTGGGAGGTGGAAGTAGAATTCAGGATCCATAATGCCTCCTGTGGCAGTCTGAGCCTCCAACATTTTCAGAGCATAATCCTCCAGAACAAGGTCCTTTTTCATTGCTTGGAAGAGAGATATGATTTTGCCACTGTAAGGGTCCTTGTAGCCTGTGACCGCTCTCTCAGCTGACAGAAGTCTGTCGTGGATCTCAGGGCCGACCACACCCTTGCGGACAGCCTCATCAACAGTGAGGGTCTCGTTTCTCACAGGATCAATTATGAATCCTGTTGCTGCTTGTGCTTCCAGGAGACTAAGGGCAATTTCAGGCTTCAAGAACCCTCTCTTCATCGCTGAATAAATGCTCATCCTGGAAGTGGAGTCAGCTATGACGCCAGCAACGCAGCCCGTGCCAAACAGATACTGCTTCACACTCTGCATCTCCATAATGTCACGGATGTTTCTTTTGTCTTGCTTCAGCAGGTTGAATGTCTCCAGGTCAATGATACGGGAATTGTAGAGCTCCTCGATAGTGACCCTACGTCTGATTGTGTTGCAGGACTTAACAGTTTCACCTCTGATGATCTCTCTCTGCTCCATAATCTCAATAATGATGATGATCATGCGCTCTTTAGTGATACTGCCAGAACGATACTCCTCCATCAGCTTCTTCCTCTCTTGCTCAGGAAGTAGATTTGAGTTCATGATGTCCCAGAGACTTTTTGACCCTCCAGCAAGAGACTCAAGTGAACTGGGGAGGTCAATTTGTGATGTGGCCAGGTCATTCTGTGTCTGTTCCTCCGTGTAGAGGTATGTCTTCTCCACCACAGTAGGGGCCTGTGGCTTGGAAAGAGGTAGAAGGTTCATGCCTGAATCAGGATCTCTAGTGCACTTCTCTTTCAGCTGTTTGTATGTTACTTTATCATCTGAATTGGGGTCTGAGAAAGCTTTGTTATCGTCAGATGGTTCCGAGAAGTTGTGTGTCATTTCTTTGCTGAAAAAGCTCTTCTGATAGGCAACCTCAATAGGAACGCGGTGGCTGTTCACAGGATCAATGATTCCTCCTGAACTCAGTTGGGCCTCCAAGAGTGGCATGACATGCTCTTTAATGATTAGATCTTTTTCCATTGCTTGGAAGAGAGAGATTGTTTTGCCCGTGAAGGGATCTTTGTAACCAGTGACTGCTTTTTCAGCAGCAAGCAGTTTCTCATGTAGCTCAGGGCCGACAATGCCTGCTTTAACTGCATCATCCACTGACAGGTACTGGTTCTTCACTGGATCTATAATGAACCCTGTGGCAGCTTGGGCCTCTAGAAGTGACAGGCCTGTGTTGTGTCTCAGAAGATTTTTCTTCATAGCTTGATAAATGCTGATCTTCTCCTTTGTTGGTTCAAGGTAGACACCAGCAATACTGTCAGAGCCCTGTAGGTACTTGCTTACATTGACATTTTCGCTGACCTGTGTAGGTGTCTTTTTGCCTTGTTGGAGCATGTCAAACGTAGCTTTGTCAATGATTTTGGAATCAAACAGTGACTTGGCAGAAACCGGTGCTCTAAGCCCCTTGAAGCTGTCTTGCTCTTGTTTCTTAGCCTCTTTCTCATTTACAATGGTGATCACAATCGTGATGATCTTTTCTATTGTAATCTTTCCAGACCTATACTGCCTCATCAGGTCAATTCTCTGTTCCTCTGTAATATATTCAGAGTGGATAATTTCCCAGATAGTGAGTTTCCTCCCTTTGAAAGGACCAGACTGCAGCTCCATTGTTGCTTGGCTCATGGTCTCTTTGGTTTGGACGTCTGTGTATGTATGCTCTTCCTTTGCATTGATTGCTTGCTCAGACAGAGGAAGAAGCTGAAGGCCAGATTTATTGTCAGTGACACATCTCTTGTATAGCTGTGCGTATGTGACATTTTCCTGTGTGTTGGGGTCAAAGTAACCTTTAACATCATCAGTTGGATTATTCAGAATCTGCTTCATTTCATCATCAAAGAAGCCTCGTTTACAGGCAACATCATGTGGGATGCGGTGGCTTTTCACTGGATCAATGATGCCTCCTGTTGCAAGCTGCGCGTCTAAGAGTCTGATGCCCTGATCTTTTGGAATGAGTTCTTTCTTCATTGCTTCGAACAAAGACACAGTCTTTCCCGTGTAAGGATCTTTGTAGCCTGTAACACCTCTTTCAGCTGACAGTAGTTTTTCATGCAGCTCAGGACCAATGACAGTTGCTTTCACAGCTTCATCGACAGTGAACTTCTGATTCTTTATAGGATCAACAACAAATCCTGTTCCTGCTTGTGCTTCCAGCAGAGTTAAAGCAGGCCCTACCCTCATCATATCCTTCTTCATGGCTTGATAGAAAGACATAGTCTCCTTAGTTGAGTCAATAACTACACCCGCAATGCAGTTTGTACCCTTCAAGGATTTGTGAACAGGCTCCATTTCAGACACCTCTTTGATTGTTTTATTGCCCGTGTGCAGCTTGTTGTAGAGGTCTTTGTCGATTATCTTGGACTCCAGTAGTTCAGTAGCAAGGACAGGTCTCCTCAGACCCTCAAAAGCGATTTCATTCTTTTTTTCCTTTTCCTCTGCCATGGTGATAACAATCTTGATGATTTTTTCCACTGTGATCTTTCCGGTCTTGTACTGACGAATAAGATCCTTTCTCTGGTCCTCGGTAAAGTACTCAGAATTGATGATTTCCCAGATAGTTACAGTCTTTCCTTTGAATTTTCCGAATGGCACAGAGACGGTCGTCTTGCTGAACACATCCTTGGTCTCCTCCTCTGTGTAGTTTGACGTGCTCAGAGCAGCCTTGTCAGTGATGGGCAGGAGCAGCACTCCTGTCTCCGGATCTGTGCTGCATCTCTGCATTAGCTGATGGTATGTTAAGTTCTCCTGGGTGTTAGGATCAAAGAATCCCTTGGTGTCGTCCGAAGGGTCCTCCAGTATCTTGTTCATCTCAGCATCAAACTGCCCCTGTTTGTATGCAGTCTCGATGGGCACACGGTGGCTGTTTATGGGGTCAATGAGTCCACCAGTAGCTATCTGAGCCTCAAGTTGCCTAATGGCATGGTCTCTGTCAATCAAGCCCTTCTTCATAGCTTCAAAGAGTGAGATCTTGTTACCGGTGTAAGGGTCTTTGTAACCAATGACAGCTCTCTCAGCAGACAGCATTTTGTTGTGCAGCTCAGGTCCGATCAGGCCTTCCTTCACAGCCTCACTGACAGAGAGTTTCTTGTTTTTAACTGGGTCTACTACATAGCCAGATGCTGCCTGTGCCTCTAGGAGGATCAAAGCCCAACCAGGAGTAATTTTCTTTTCTTTCATAGCTTGATATATTGCCATTTTCTGATTAGACTGTGTCAAGACACCCCCTATACAGTTCTTGCCCTGCAGAATTGTTCTTAACTTATCCGTCTGGCTGAGGTCTTGCACAGTAGCTTTGCCATTCTTCAGTTTATCAAACTCCTTTTTCGTCAAAAGGCCAACTTCATAAAGTCTGCTTGCAGGGACTTTCTCGCGGATGCCATCAAAAGACAATGTATCCTTCTTCCTGTCAACCTCATCCCCAACACTTTGGCCATTGATAACCTGCTTTGATGTCTCCACCATGGTCATATGGATCAGTTCATCCTCGGGCACATTGTCAGTCTGGATATCGATTTCTCTGGTGTGGGAAATTGGCTCTTTATGGGCGACCTCGAGCTGCTGCAGTTTCTCACGAAGTTTCTTGTTCTCCTCGCCAAGCAGCTTTTCCTGTTCAAGTCGTTTCCTTTCAAGCTCCTGCATCTCTTTTTGCTTGTTGAGCATTTCTTTCTCAGCCTCTTTTTGTTTGTTGAGGGCAGCATCCATGGTAGCCTGAAGTTTATTTCTCTCCTCCTCCATTTGTTTCCTCTGGCGTTCCTGTTCTTCTTTGAGGGCCTTGGCCTTCTTGACCTCTTCCTCAAACTGGTTCTCCAGCTTCTTCTTCTCCTCTTCAATTTGTTTCTCCTTCTTCAACAGCTCCGCCTTCTCTGTGACGAATGTCTGTTGGAGTACTGTCTTCTCGTGTTGGATTTGTTTCTGCTGAGCATTGACCATCTAATTGAGAAAAAGGGAAAACAAGAACATAATTAGAACAATGTGAGTTTCATTTATATTTCAAATATTCCCGTAAATCTCCATCGATCCACATATTGTGCAATATAGCAAAGAAATTACAACATTTTAGTACAATGCACTCCACTTATAAGAATCAGTCCCAAATAGTTTCAAATATATATATTAGATTGAATTATTCCTATGTTACATAATAGTATATACACTCTTCTCAGTAAGGGGAGAACATTATGGGGAACACCACCAATAATGAATCTATACTTTTGTCCTGGACAAACTGAAAATATCCTGAAGGGATATGATCTTTTTAAGCTTAGTGTACCGTAATACAAATATAACTCAAAACAATACAACTGTGTAAGTGGTTAATTTTAAGAAGGAATAGATAAAGAAATGTAATTAAATCATTTAAGATTGGTCATTTTCAGAGAGAGAGTTAACAATGACATAAGCTGCACTTCTATGCCATCTCTAACACAATACCTCTTTAGAGTTATTCTGTAGGTCTTCAGCCTCCTTTTTCAGTTTGTCCTTCTCCTTTTCTAGATCAGCGATGGCTTTGCGTAACTCATCAGCCTCTTTGTTGCTGCTCAGTCGCTGCACTTCAAGTTTCTCTACAACAGTCAATTTCTCTTTAGTTGCTAGCTCTGTCTGATGAAGACGGGCACTGATCTCATCTGCTTGCTTCTTGAATTTCTTGGCCTCATTCTCTGCTTTGGACTGAGCATCACTAAGTTGGGACACTTTGACTTTGAGGTTTTCAGCTTCGGCTGTGATCTCCAGCTGTCTCCTGCGCTCAGCTTCCAAGGATTTCTGGAAGCCCTCAGTCTCTTCCTCGAGACGCTGCTGCATCAGTTGTTTATCCTCAAGCAGCTTCTGGGCCTGCTCTTGAGCCAGGTCCTTCTGTCTTTGGAGCATCTCAGCCTCTGCTTTCAGTTTACATGCTTCCTGAATGGCGAGCATCTTCTCCTTTAGCATCTTCTCTGCAAGTGCCCTCTGTTGGGAGAGGTCAGATTCAGCGATCTGTCTCATGTGTGCAGCATCCTGGGCTTCCACACTGAGTCTGGCAGCTTCTTCTGCAAGCTTCTTCATGTTCTCAGCTTCCTCAGCCAGGAATTTCTGAGTGTTATCCTTGTCCTTTTTGATAAGACGCTGGTTCTCCTGCTCAATTCTGAGTTTCAGTTTGACCAGCTCCTCCATCTGAATCTTGACTTTGAATAACTCCTCTTCCACCTGGGCCTTCTGCTTGACCGCATCACCGACTTCGTCCTTTAAGCGCTGCAGCTCCTCGTCTAAGACAGATTTTTGCTTGTCAGTTTCATCCAGCTGAAGCCTGACCTTTGTGAGCTCTTTCTCTACCTGAGACTTTTGACTCACTGTTTGCTCTGCAAGCTTTTTGTGCTTTTCCATCTCAGCATCTGCTTGTTGTTTCTGTTTGATTGCATAAGCCTCAGCCTGTGCTCGCTTGGCAGCTTCAAACTCTGCCTCCTTTCTCAATTTCACGGCTTCCTCTTGAGCTTTGGCTTGGTTGGCAGCTTCGAGTTCAGCGGCCTGTTTTTGGCGTTCTGCATCCTCAGCTTGTTGCCGGAGAAGAGCAGCCTCCTTCTCTGCCTTTTCCTTGGCAAGCTCTGCCTGTTTCGCAAGCATCTTGGCTTTCTCATACTCTTCCTTGAGCTGTTTCTGCGTGAGGTTGTCCTCCTTCTGTTGGACAAGGACACTCTGAACTTGCTGTTCTGCTGCATTGCATTTTTGTGCTGCTTGTTTGGCTACGAGGATCTGTCTTTCTGCTTCCTTGTCAGCATCCTCTTTCTGCTTTTTGGCTTCATCTGCTTTCTTTTTGAGGCGCTCCACTTCCTCCTGCGCATTTTTGCACTGTCTGCCTGCTTCTTCCTCTGCAGCAGTGATCTTTTTGACCTTTTCCTCTGCTTCGCGCCTGCGTTTCTCCTCCTCCAGGGCAAGTTTCCTGTGTTTCTCAGCCTCCTTTTCAGCTTGGAGTTTACTCTGTTGTGTTTCCTCTGCAATGTTTTTCAGTTTATTCAACTCCAGCTCCAAATCAAGCTTGCCAGATGAGGCTTTCTCAAAGTTTAGCTTGAGAATGCGAATTTCCTCCTCAACCACTCGTCTCTGCTTGAGAGTTTCATCTACAAGTGTCTTTTGTCTTCCCAACTCATTCTCAGATGACTTCTTGAGTTGATTGATCTTTTCTTCAATATGTTGCTTGTGCTGGCTGGCTTGGTCTTCCAGAGCTTTCCTCTGGTAAGCTTCATCCTCAGCTTGTCGTCTGAGTCGCTCATTCTCAGCCTCTTTTTCTTTGAGGGCAATTTCTGCTTCAGTCTTCATGCGAGTTGCCTCGTTAATGGCAGCAAGCTTCTCTTTGAGGATCCTTTCAGCTTCTACTCTTTGACGAGCTGCTTCTTGCTCAGCAACTTGCCTTTGTCGCTTGGCTTCCTCAGCGATGGATCTAAGTTTGCCTGCCTCTTCAGCAAGGTCCCTCATTTTTGCAGCTTCAGATTCGAGGAGCTGTTTGCTCTTCTCAGTGTTGGACATGCTCTCCTTTTCTGCCTTGGACTTTAGCTGCAGGAGTATATTCATTTCACTCCTCACTTTGGCCAGTTCATCTTCGAGCTGTTTCCTTTGCTGCTCAGCTGCACTGACTTCATTCTTCAGGCGGTACAGCTCGTCATCAAGCAGGGATCTCTGTTGCTCAGCATGGTCGAAGTCTGCCCTTAGCCGGATTAACTCCTGTTCTGCTGAGAGTTTCTGCTGAGCAGTTCCCTCAGCTAGCCTCCTCTGCCTCTCCAGCTCTTGCTCTGCCATATCTTTCTGTTTCAGTGCGGACTCCTCAGCTTTAGCCCTCTTCCTGGCCTCGCGCTCAGCTTCCTCCTTCTGTTTCTCGGCATCCTCCTGGGCACGACTCTTTTTGTGAGCTTCTTCCTCAGCCTGGAGCCTTAAGCGGAGTGCCTCATTGGCCTTCTGCCTCCATTTCTCTAACTCCTTCTCCGCCTCCTCCCTGGCCATATCTGCCTCTTCCTGTTGCTTCTTGAGACGAGCTGCCTCCTCCTGCAGCTGGATGACAGTGACATGCTCTAGTTTGAGTGATTCCTCCAGCTTTGATGTCTTTTCAACATAGGACATGCGTTTGCTCTGGAGTTCGGTGGCAGCACTCTTCTGTGCCACCTCCTGGGCAACCTTGATCTGCCTCTCCTTCTCCACTTCAGCTTGCTTCATGCGTCTCTCCGCCTCCTCCGCCTGCATCTTCAGCTTCTCAAGGTCTTCCAGAGCCTTCTGCTTCTGCTTGGCAGCCTCCTTCTCAGCCTCAGACTTTAACTTGAGCTCTTCCTCTGCCTTGCGTTTCTTCTGGGTCTCCTCGTTGACCTGTTTGCGGAGCTTCTCAGCCTCCTCCTGTGCAAGCTTCCTCAGCCTCTCGGCTTCAGACGCCTTTTCCCGGAGTTGCTTGAGCTCATCCTCAGCGGTAGACTTCTGTTTGACAGTGGTCTCCAGCTGGATCCTGATGATACGGATCTCCTCCTCAATCTTGACTCTGCTCTGATTGGCTTCTTCTACCTGATGACTCTTGGACTTGATCTGCTGCTCTGAGAGATTTTTGAGCTCATGTAGTTCCAGCTGGATATTGTGCTTTTGCTTTTCTGCATCTACAGAAACAACTTGTCTCCTGCTGACTTCCTCCTGCATCATGAGCTTCAGCTCTTGAGCTTCCTGCTCGGCCTTGGCAATGGCCTTTGCATGAGATTCAGCTAGCTGCTTCTGTTTGTTTAACTCAGCCTGCATCTCTGCCATTTTTTTCCTGTCTTCCGCTTTCATTTTCTCAGCAGCTTTCTGTATTAGTGGAAGCAAATGGTAGAGAAAATATAAAAATTAAGCATGACAGGTTAAATGTTAATAGGTAGCTTAAAGATAGATACATGTTCAGATGTAAATTCATTCAGGAGGATGCTGTTAAAGCAAGTTATCTTCGACAAAGACAATTCAAGGTAGAAACAAGTAAGATGGGAAATGGTTATGTAACAATTAACGTATGGAGACAAGACATCACAACACAACAAAGTGAAGAACTCATGTGGCATGCAACTGTATCTTTTTCAATGTCGGTGTCCTTAAGGGAATTATTTTGTGATAACCCATTTTGCATAAGTGAAATAGTAAAGTGAATCATTTATTTTTTTAAATAACCTATTTTCAGCTTGAAATTACTCAAAGTTGTTATTCAAAAATGACATCACAATCGACCGGCAACTAGTTAGTTGAAATGAATCTATTCACACTGTTAAACAACCTGTTACGTTGATTCTTCAGATCCCTATTATCAAGAAACTGGGCAGAATATGTGCAAAGGGGAAAGCAGGGATAGTACAAGGATAGTCTGAAAATGTAATAAGAAAATAGCACCTAAAGCCCATGCGAACACAGAATAAACGAGACATGGAAGTAAGGTGAATGTAACTAAATATGGAAATGTTTGACAGTTTAGGTGATGAATTGGAAGCCTGAGGGTATGGAAGGTAAGGCACATAAATGAGAGAATAGTGACTGGAGCGTCGTGGATTATTTACCTCTTTTTAACGCCCAAACAAGATAAGCATTCATCATGACAAAGCACTGGCAAGCAGTTAAGAGAAGCAAAGAAACAAACAAAACATTAGGGTTAGAAAAGAACGGGAGACGGAGAGTGTGTGTTCATCTGAAAAAAGGAATGTGGAAGAACATGGCAGTCGGCCTGAAGCACACAGTGGGAGAGCTTAGATTGACATCTAAGAGTGGCCAATGAGAAAAATAGACATAGTGAAAGAAAGAACGCCCTTTGTCAAAAACAATACGGCACACCTCAATAAAAGACATGAAAATGAATAGGCCAAAATACAAAAATGTGCAAATCCTACGAATTGCATCTTCTAAACCACTGGGATTTCCTCTCATGCTCTCTGAAAATCGTTTGAGGATGCTCTCTTTCTTTTGCTTCAGACTGAACATGAACGTTTCATCAATTCATTGAATTTCGTGACAAGGCCACTACTGCTTATCAAAACAGTATGCAATTGTCAATGATGTTCATATAATCGATACGTATCTACTCGGACCTGGTTATTTTAAGGCACCATGAAAAAAAAAATGAATGACACTCGAGCCACATTCTAATTGATAGTCCCTGGTTCTCATCTGAGAACAATGACACTTAGCACTAGGATTATTTTTGGAAGATCGTTCATATTTGCCGAATAGCTCCGCTTGGCCATCATATCATAGAGATAGGACTTCCTGTCTGCTAGGTGCCCTAACATCCTGCGGCTACAGCACAGCATGCAAATGCCAATGTTCCAAACCATACTTTACCTCAAAATGAAAGAATATCATCCATACATTAATGTGTGCGTATGCATTTGTGCGTGCAAAAGAGTGGTCATGCGTTTGTTTTTCATTGGTTATCAATGGGTTAGGGTTAGGATATCCCAGTGTGTTGTCACGCACCTCCTCGCCCTCTAGGCGACGCTGTGTCTCCGTGATGAACTTGATGTACTGACTGGTCAGAGTCATCAGCTCGCTGTAGCGGGTTCTTAGCGTCACATACTGATGGAGGAGAAATGAAACAGGAAACCTTTGATTTAGTGTGGGTCTGGCTTAAACTACGGATCTAAACTTCTCTCCTGACATTGCAAATGGTTGTCAGAGAATGACAACCTGCGTTCAGATTACACAAGTGGCACAGACCTCTTGAATGATGTTATCTGAGGCAGAATCCATTTTGGTTTTCTTCAGCGGCGAGAGAGGGTCCACCTGTGCTTTGTAGGCCACCAACTGGAGTTCATAATCCTAATAAAAAAGAAACAGGATGTGTCAACATTAAACCGTATGAAATGAAGACATTTAAATAAAGCTGTATGTGAATGTAATAATGGTTTCCCGCGTTTGCACACTAATGTTGCGCATGCTTACCTTGATAGTGTCGATATACGCCTTCGCATATTTCTGACACTCGTCAACTTTCTCTTTGTTTTGCTCGATCTCTTCCAGAAGTTTCTATGTTGGGGGAAATAATCAGAATTAGTCTGGATGGGATTTCAAGGTGTGCCTGTGTATGTTCAACGATGAGAACTACACAAAGCACACCTTTATAACATCCATAGTAGTATACAAAATAAGAAGTATAAAAAAAGGTGTAAATTATTTATTTTCACAAAGTTCCATAATGTTCAGTTGACCAGCTAAGCACCTGGAGCGATGCAGTGATGTAATGGACCCCTAATACTCCCCCATCAGTACCTTCTCCTGGGCCAGTTGCTCCTTCAGAGTCTTGCTGTCGCTGATGGACACGGCCTGGATCTTCTCCTGCCTCTGCTTGGCGTCACCGATCCACTGGATGAGCCAGTCGTAGCTCTCTCTGTAGTAACCCAGCTGGCGACCGAGCTGCTCCAGCTCCCGCTGACGCAGGTCCATCTGGGAGAACACAGCTTGCCAGCGGTCCTGGAGACCGGACAGGAGATGACGGTAGTGGTCCAACTCAGCGTCACGCTCACTGTGCACACGAGACATCTTCTCGCTCACGGCTGCCGCCTTTCCGAGCTCGCCCTCCAGAGAATCGAATGCAGGCTTTTCACCCTCCGCTTCAGCGCGCATTTTCTACAGGGAAAGAGACGGTAGGGAAGAGCAACAGTTTAAATAAGCTATCAATAAGTGTAGCTTACGTCAAAAAAAAATCTTCAAAAAAGTTACATTTTTTTCCACAGAAGCAAGTTAAGCACGTCTCTTGTGTTTCATCACGTAAACAGTTTCTCTCTCTTTTTAAACCTGCCTTGTTTCCATGTTCATAATCCAAAGATATATATAAAACGCAAAAATACACAGGCGCTGGCTGTCAAGAAACCCGTAATGAATCCCACACAGTTCATTAATGTCCCAAAGCGCATGTGTTTTTAATGTAATAAACATCACAATTTATCTACTGAGTAGCGTTTATGCAAAAGCCTCTCCAGCTCCCTGGCTTGGAAAAAGCGGACCAACTGTGTCATACAAAGAGGTGGTAAGTGTTCAGAGAACTGCGAACAAACGCCTGGTTGTTCAGTGGAAACGTAACACGAGAATAAAGGCTGAGGCTGTGCCCAGTGCAGTCCAGTCAGTTCACCTTGAGCTGGGTGCGGTACGTCTCCACCTCCTTGACGTCATTGGGAACCGTTTGGACCTCGCGCAGTCGCTGCTCGTACTTCTTCAGAACGCCCTCGGCCCCCTGCGTGTTGCGGATGACCACGTCCACCGTCTTCAGCCTGAGGCAAGGAAAAGGAAATGTCAGTGGAGGAGGGATGGGAAGTGGCGTGAGAGATTTAATGCTGCTTGAATAGAATGTTGTATTTTTCCCTTGCTTGTTTGTTGCTTTTGTCAGGGCAATAAGAACCCCAGAAATGGAAACTGGCTACAGAAAGAAAACCGACTCACTTCTCTAGATAGACAGAGGAGAGGATGTAGGCATGGTCCATCTTCTTCAGGGTGAACTCCAGTTCAGAGCGCAGGACAGGCGCAGTGCTGGACTGCTGAGGAGTGGTACTCAGGACCTCCTCGGTCTTCACGGCCACCTGGTCCAGGTTCCTCTTGATGCCCTCAAGCTCCACTTGGACTTTCTGAAACAGGAGAAAAACAAGCGCATGACGATTAAGATAAAGAAAGGACAAATAGCAAAACAAAGGGAGAAAATCTCCTCCGATTACAAACTTCCACCGAGTATCATAATGCTGAACGAGTCCCCCCTATCAGGCCCAAGGAAGCAGTGTGTTCCTGAGCCCGACCTGTGTGTGGACTCTCCGGGTGAGGAGCTGCCAGCGGTCTTGGTGGAGTAGCAGAGAAAGGATCCCCACTAGGCCCAGAGCCAGCAGGGTCCAGAGGAGCTGGATCAGCAGACTGGGCAGTGGGCCTTCCAGCCAGTCACCCTCAGTCTCCATAGAGAAACACAGCCCAGGGACTTACTGGACACACTGAGCTTATACACTACTCTCTCTCTCTCTCTCTCTCTCTCTCTCTCTCTCTCTCTCTCTCTCTCTCATGACTCGCCTTCTCCTCTCTCCCTCTTCCCCCCTCAGAGGCAGCGCAGAAGGCGGCGACCATGCCATTCCATTCCCTCCCTCTCTATCTACCTCTGCCCCGCCTATCCTCCCTTCCACTGAGTCACCGCTCCTCTCTTTCCTGCTGCACTTGGCTCCCGTACAGTATGTATATCTCCTTTCTCAAGCCCCCTTCCTTCTCACATTTCTCTCCCCCACCGCAGAAAGCCCTATCCATAGCTGCAATCTGCTGTAATTAGGCCTCGCTGTCTCCTCTCTCGGTATTTCATCCCCTCTCTGTCAACCCCTCCCTCATTCTCTTTCTTCCTCATTCTCTCTCTCTCCTATTCTGTGTAGTGCTCTGTCCTGTTTCTGGTGCCAGTCTGTAGCTTGGTATCAGGGTTGGGGAGTAACGGATTACATGTAACTGATTACAAAAAAAAAAAAAAATGTACGTTACGTGACCAGCTAAAATATTGCAATCGGATGACAGACGCTTTCGAAAAACGACTTACTTTTACATTCAAAAAGGATGTTTGTGAAAAAACGATTCTCAATGACATTCAAACCGGCGTTGAAAAGTTCAAGCTACAGTATGTCTTCCAACGGTGCGAGTGCTGTCGGGAATCCAAAGATGATCCAACTTGACAGCAGATTGACAGCAGGACAGCAGATATCACTCACTATTGATATCTACATAGCGCCCTGATTTGAATCCCACTGGTGCTCTCTCATTTAGCTATTTGCACCTCACGGATTGTGGTGGTTGTGGATGGCTGCTCACAAATGGATGTGTGTATTTTAACGCAACAGTGATTGAATGAAATACGTTTAAGCCGCCTTATCAATCATTGTTTTTGTGACCAGTGGACAGCCAGTGAAAACGTTGATCTTGCAACAGCTGCATAGAGCAGATCCCAGCCTACGGAAAAAAAAGTTTGAGGAAGTTCCTTCCTTCTAAACTCCTCTGTGGTATTGTGCTCCATACGGTCAAAAACAAGTTTCATTTAAGAAGATCACAAGTGGGGATTTTATTGCTGGATTTAATTTGTGCTGATTCAGGGAAATGCCCATAGGCCTAATGGACACATGCTCAAACGCGCACACTTTTGATAAGACTTAAAACTCTGCAAATTATAGAGGTATCAAAGTGTCGCCAAAGAAAAACGGAAACAATAAGCCTATAGCAAACACAGAATATGGTATACATTTTTCATATGCAAGTTGCACTTTTCAGTAGTGCTCATAGAATGCCATTCAGTGAGAGCAGCATTTATTTTTAAACTCAAAGCAATGAGCCTGCCTGACAACAAAACCATAAACAACAGAGTAGGCTAATAAGTTCTTCGTTTTTGGGTTATGCTCAGGTAAAACAATTTGGCTAATCTATATTTCCATATTTACAAGTCCTATTCTTGAAGATCAAGGGGTATTCAATTAATTGGAATGACTGGAAATGTGACAGACTTGTGTTTTTAATGTAAAGATATAGCCTAATCATATTATTATCTGTAGCAGAAAGCAATGGGTTAGAAGAAGCCTACATAACCAACCCATAAAGTAAAATGCAACATCCATTTATTGCGAACTATGTAAACGCTAACATTGATTTATCCTGTAATAGATGTCGGTAAAAGTGGTAATATAAAGGTTTGCCGCCTTCTAATGCATCTTAAGGGGGAAGAAATCTATTACAATTTTGGCCATGTAACTAATGGATTACATTTAGAAAGTAACCTACCAAACCCTGCTTGGTATCACATTTTAGGTGCTTCCCCCTCCATAACAGTTTGACAGTAGCTCCTAAAAACACATTCAGGGTTCTTTATGACGCTATTCCCAGTGTTCAAATAAAACGTCATTGTTTTTTGGTGATTAACTTCGGTATCTGTTGTCCCATGGACACTAGCACTGATGTGCCCCTCCCCCGCCATTACCTTTACCTGTATATAGGTTATACTTCATTATCCTATATTTATACAGGTTGATCCACTGAGTGTCTTTTACAGAGGAGACCTGTCCAATAAATAGGTTAGACCTAAGTCACAACGTATTCTTTAGTTAGTACAGTGTAGGTACAGCACCTTCTGGTCGGTGGTCTTCTGGGCAGAGTCTTGGATGGGGTCCTTGTCCACGGGCTTGCGGATGCGGGCCACGGTACGAGCCTCGCAGTCCTCTATCCGTAGACGCAGGTCCTTGATCTGGGTGATGTAGGTCACACACATCGACTCGTCCTGCTCACCTGTGTGCAAGCGTGGACATTGTGGAGATCGGTTAGGGTGGTAAGAGTGTGGCACTAGTAGCTCCAAGGTTGTGGGTTCAAGACCCACAGGGATCACATAGTCAAAATGTACGCGCTCACTGTACTGTAAATCATTTCAGATAGAAGCGCCTGCTAAGTGGCAATAATAATACAATGATTATATTATCATGGTGAAGAGCTTAGGGCAGGATGGGTGTGGTCACTGTGGGTGTAGGTGTGGTAAGATAGAGGGTTGACTATAGTGTGGTGAAACCTTTCCCTTGTTTTCTTCCATGTACGTTCTTTACCTTGCAATACCTCACTGCTTTGAATGGAATTACAATTGCAGATATTTACATACAGTTGAAGTCGGAAGTTTACATACCCTTAGGTCCACACATTTCTTGTTAACTATGGTTTTGGCAAGTCGGTTAGGACTTCTACTTTGTGCATGACACAAGTCATTTTTCCAACAACTGTTTACAGACAGATTATTTCACTTTTAATTCACTGTATGACAATTCCAGTGGGTCAGAAGTTTACATACACTAAGTTGACTGTGCCTCTAAACAGCTTGGAAAATTCCAGAAAATAATGTCATGGCTTTAGAAGCTTCTGATAGGCTAATTTACATCATTTGAGTCAATTGGAGGTGTACCTGTGGATGTATTTCAAGTCCTACCTTCAAACTCAGTGCCTCTTTGCTTGACATTATGGAAAAATAAAAATAAATCAGCCAAGACCTCAGAAAAAAATTGTAGACCTCCACAAGTCTGGTTCATCCTTGGGAGCAATTTCCAAACGCCTGAAGGCACCACAAACAATAGTACGCAAGTATAAACACCATGGGACCATGCAGCTGTCATACCGCTCAGGAAGGAGACGCGTTCTGTCTCCTAGAGATGAACGTACATTGATGCAAAAAGTGCTAATCAATCCCAGAACAACAGCAAAGGACATTGTGAAGATGCTGGAGAAAACAGGTGAAAAAGTATCTATATCCACAGTAAAATGAATCCTATATTGACATAACCTGAAAGGCCGCTCAGCAAGGAAGAAGCCACTGCTCAAAAACGGCCATAAAAAAAGCCAGACTACAGTTTGCAACTGCACAAGGGGACAAAGATCGTACTTTTGTAGAAAGGTCCTATGGTCTGATGAAACAAAAATAGAACTGTTTGGCCATAATGACCATCGTTATGTTTGGAGGAAAAAGGGGGAGGCTTGCAAGCCGAAGAACACCATCCCAACCGTGAAGCACGGGGGTGGCAGCATCATGTTGTGGGGGTGCTTTGCTGCAGGAGGGACTGGTGCACTTCACAAAATAAATGGCATCATGAGGAAGAAAATGATGTGGATATATTGAAGCAACATCTCAAGACATCAGTCAGGAAGTTAAAGTTTGGTCGCAAATGGGTCTTCCAATTGGACAATGACCCCAAGCATACTTCCAAAGTTGTGGCAAAATGGCTTAAGGACAACAAAGTCAAGGTATTGACCTCTGACCTCAATCCCATAGAAAATTTGTGGGCAGAACTGAAAACGTGTGTGTGAGCAAGGAGGCCTACAAACCTGACTCAGTTACACCAGCTCTGTCAGGAGGAATGGGCCAAAATTCACCCAACTTATTGTGGGAAGCTTGTGAAAGGCTACCCGAAACGTTTGACCCAAGTTAAACAATTTAAAGGCAATGCTACCAAGTACTAATTGACTACAGGGAATTTTTACTAGGATTAAATGTCAGGAATTATGAAAAACTGAGATTAAATGTATCTGGCTAAGGTGTATGTAAACTTCCGACTTCAACTGTACATACATACATACATACATACACACACACACTTTTTGTGCAGTATATTCATATGGTTCATGATCAGACATGCATGTGTTCACATGTAGTGTGTCACACACACACACACACAGGTTGATATGCATTCAAACAAAGCATATTGCATTACAAATGACCCACTATGCAGTGGTATCTCTACACACAGCAAAACACACTTTGACCACTACCTGAATGTGTTTTTCTAAAGCACTATATTGCATAACAAAAAAAACAAACCAAGCCACATTGGAAACAGGAAATGGACAAAAAAAGAAAAAATAGCATGCACTCACTCAAAAGCTAGCGAAAGCATTGCTATTAATGTGAACACAGTAAGTTGATGGGGTTGGAGTGACGGAAACAACAAATCGTTCATTTTTGGACGTGCCAACCATCCATAGTTCAAAAGCATGGCGGTTCAATGTTGCCTGTGTGATTTATAGCTTAGCGTGACACACTCACCTTTGGTTTTAACCACTGGTCCTGAAAGGTGAATTTGACAGTTACCCAATGTTGCTGAACTGGTGTACAGTAACACGCCTTTCACCCCTGACACACATCCACTGTAAAAAAGACTGTTTGCTGGTGGTACTCAGAGAAGGAGAGTGGATGCCACCCTTACTGAGATCAAAACTTTATTTTACAGCCCGCTGTTTTTTAGGTAATTACTTATAAATTATTTTGTCAAACCAGGTAGTCACCAAACCAGAAAGTACCCACTAATACCCCATTCGTTTCTTAGTTAATACCATGTCAACACCAGGTAAGTACCAGGCTGTAAAGTAAAGGGTTACAGAGGTTTGTTGTGTCTGTTCGTGAGTATGTAGGTGGAACTGACCTTTCTCCACAGAGCGCAGAAGGTTGTCGTAGTACTGTGTGGTCTTCGAGTAGTCGCCCTCGATCTGCATACGGTCGTGTGGACCAAACAGCTGGGAATCCTGACTGTCACGCATGAAGTCCTGATAGTGAAGCTCCAGGTTCCTCATAATCAGCCTGTACTCCTCCACCTTCATGGTCTTAAACTATAGAGGGAAGAGAGGGGAGAGAGAGAGAGAGAGAGAGAGAGAGAGAGAGAGGGAGGAGAGTGGAAAAAAATAGGGTGAAAAGGAGAGAAGGAAGACAGAGAGAGAAGAAGAGGCAGGAGAGAGGGGGGGATAAGAGGGAGAGGTAGAATAAGGAGAGAGGTAAGTAAATAGTCAATCTAAAACATGTTCATCTTAATCGATATAATCTTTCAAAACCTCCTCCGTGTGAGAGGAACCGATCAGAATTGCCTGTCAATTTGTCACTGTCATTCTGCCCATGTACCCTGCCTGCATCACAACCTGTTTTAGGCGGTTACATTTGATAAAAATCAAATCTACTATACAATCAAAGCTTTTAGTTGGTTTGTTACGTAATACAAAACAAGCTTTGGTAGACACCGCTCTTTACTGTCAGTATAACAGCATAAGAACGTTCCCCGCCGATAATTCCATTTGGAAACCCATGAGGTGTTCTAACTCAATAAAACACTCGTCCATGTTTACATGGTCTGCTCTATAAATAACAGCGCTCGAGACTCAACCTCACCGGAAAGCAACAAAGGAATGGCAAATCTCCCCGTTCGATTCAGTACACTTACAGTGACACCAACAGGGTGACCACTTGACTCCCTCTCACAGGGTCACTGATTGGCTGTCTGCGAGGATCACGTTGAACTTAAAATAGTGCACGTCTAAGCTTCAAAACAGTTAACTAACGTCAAACTATTCCAATTACTATTTATCTTTCTCCGTTTTTTTCCCCCTCCAAGATGAAGAATAAAAACCCAGATGACTAGCGTTTACCATGGTGATGTTCCAGGTACGTATCTGTGTGATGTCTCTCGTCAGGTACTGCCAGGAAAGCATGCTCTTCATGTCCACGTGCATTCTCTGCCACAGGACCAGCATCGACTGGTGACCAGAGTCCAGACTGGGGTAGGAGACAGAAGGGAGTGTCACTGCACTGTAAAACAAATATAACTAAGGCCCAGAGTTTTATCAAGGCTAGGTCACGAAAAAACAGCCTGGTCCCAGATCTGTTTGTGTCATCTTACCAACTCCTATGGTCATTGTGACGGAAGACGGCGCAAAACAGATATGGGACGTGGCAAAAAAGAAAAGAAAAACGGGCTCTGCGTGATCCATTGATGGAGTGCGCTGTGTATTGATGTAAGAGTCTCACCTGGACACACTGTCCATAGCCTCCTTGTTGACAGGTGGAACCAGAAAGCAGACTGAAGGCACGACCGCCTCAATGCCTGAGCGGTTCAGGACCTTCCACTTGTTGGGCTGTGGGGAGTTGTTGATGAGAGCACACTCCTCTCCCTTGTGGACGGTGATCTGCACAGAGAGACGGAGGACATGAGACGTTACAGTCCACGGACGGATGGATGGTGGATGGCTAGACCAGCATGAATGAACGAACCAGGAAGAATGAATGAATGAAGAAAAAAAGAAAAGAGTGATGAACGAACAAACAAATTAACGAACAAACAAACAAAAAGGAAGTATCTACTTCCTCTACATACGTAGAGACGTTATTCCTACACCAGATACCTTCAAAAAGGTGATAAGGGTGATATGCTTACCTCCATCTGTTTGAAGTCACACACGGCCTGGATGGGCAGTTTGCCCTTGATGGACTTGGTGGGGTTACGAGGCTTCAGCTGGATTATGGTCTTGGCCCTCTTGTTCAGGCCGGCCACGTGAGTCTTAAACTCGTTCAGCTGTTCCTTCTCCTCCTGGTGAAGAAGGGAAACAATTCAACATCTTCAGGAAAAAGACTGGACAAAAAAAATAAGAGTTTCCTGCTTTGCTTTCGCTGCATTTGAGCGACTAAAGTCCTGCCGACGAGACGAATGGCCCATATTCATAAAGTATCTCAGAGTACGAGTACTGATCTAGGATCAGGGGATCACCCCCTTCCGTTCATCATATATAAAAAGCAGACCTGATACTAGATCCGCAGTCCTACTCTCACGATTTATGAATACGGGTCCAGAGATAGGTGACCTCATGTTTTATGGGAGCACAAGCACCCGTACACAGTCCAACTGTGTATTAGGCTACGTACCATCGCATCCTGCAGCAGGTCCTCTAGTCGCGTGGCCGTAGTGGCGCGATCACAGCTGTACTTCTTCTTCATCGTCTCCTGCATCTTCTTCATCCTCTCCTCAGCTTCTTTCACGTCCGAAAAGAACTGCGAAGAAGCACAAGAAGATAAGGGGCATGTGTATTGAACAATAACACGAGAACGTCAACAATTGTGTTTGGAACTATTACTTATAGAACCATGCAGGTTTATGAGACATTCGCTATTTTGAAAATGATTCGGAGCATCCAAACCTGGTAGTAAGCTGTGTTCTCTTTGAGGTGAGCCTCGATGCAACAACACAGCTGGAGGATCCAGCTCCACTGAGTCTGCAGGGCTGCTGTGAAGGCCTGGAAATTAAAGGGGGACAAGAGTTGAGCAAAACAGGGTCGTGTTCATTAGGCACCAAGCGGAGGAATACTGACTGAAACAGGGAGGGACTACCTGAACTTGTCCAATAAGACATGCTTGTTTTTAGTTACAAAACAATCTACTACAAGATGCAGTTCTGTGTACTAATGCATACATCCAGGTTTACCCTGCTATTGCACATGGAAACCACTTGGGGGTAGTGTAGTGCTCACCTCCACTGTTTTCTTGCCAGGGTGGCCCTCCTTCAGCATCTTGTCTCCTGTGGCCTGGATGTCGTTGACCTTTTTCTCTCTCAGCTCCAGCTCACGCATCAGACCCTTCAGAATCAAGATGAGCTATCAATGAGCCATCAACAGCCTTACATTCAGATGAGCACTACTCTAGAGTTTGGAAGTACTGTATGATCTATTCAATCTTTTTCTAGGCCTCAGAAAATGTGCACTTCAACAACCAAGCTGTCTCAACAGCATTTCTGATATATTTTTTCAAGTTGTGTGTTTGTTTTTCTGACCTACCGAGTAGTTGTCTTTCTTGGCAGTCATGTTGGTGTTACGGTCGCTCCAGTCGTAGTTGACCTCCTCCTCCTCTTTGTCGTTGAGCCACATCAGCTCCTTGGTTGCCGCGCTGACAAACACATAGAGCGAGTCCAGGTTACGCAGACGAGACTTGGAGGAGTTCTGGGAGAGAGAGCGGTGAAAGAGGGAAGATATAGATTAGATTACATACTGTGTGTGTGCATTTATGAGAATACAATTATTACTAATCCTGGTGGTAGTTGACCATAACAGCATCTTTACCCAAAAATAAAGCTTCTGAATAAAGATCTTACCAGCAGCTTGGCATACTGAAGGTCCAGTTTGCCCAGGTATTGACTGTACGTCCCCTTACTGACTGGGGATAGCTGGCTCTGAGGGACACAAGAGACACACAGGCCACATCAATGTAATGTCACAGTCAGAGAGGATCTAGCACTTGAGGATGGTAATGCACGTATATAATGTCTCCATTCCCTCGGATCGAATACAAAGTACATGATATAAACTCATTGAAAGTGTAATGGAAATATACGGAGATAGAGAGAGTCTATGAAACAAATTTATTATAACACCCCACTAAAACATATTTCACCTTTGCCCCTTTAAGGTCTAGTACCTCGTCAGCCTTGGCCCGTTCGATCTTGGCGCGGAAGTCCTCCACGGTCTGGTGCAGGCCCCGGTGGCTGCCCAGCTGAGACTCCGCGGTGGGCAGGTCCGAGCCCCACTCGGCCTCGTCAATCCGCCTCTGACTCTCCTCCACCCAGGTCAGCAGGTCCTGGGCGTAGCGCAGGGTCACCTCGTCCAGCTCGGGACGCACCCTGGAGGACGACTGCTGGATGGTCTGGGTCTGGATCATCTGGGTGGTCGTCACCTGCGACTTGAGACGCAGGTTGTAATCGGTGCGCAGGTTCACAAGACGCTCGTGAAGGCGGTATACCCTGTGGGAATGACGCGCATTTGACAGGTAAGTGTTCTGTCCTGTAACACATTTCTTCAATTAAATGACTATGATTATGCAACAAGCTTAGGTTTCAATCAGCGTTCATGACTACAGGGGGAGGGGATATCATTTATAATTTAGAGAAAATTATTATCCTAACGAAGCAAATCGCTGTAATCGATCAATGTATATAATATAATCGAATAGGAAATAGATACTTTATTATCCATTTTGTGAGAAACTGAAACGGCCAACTCACCTGCGGTACATCTGCTCGGCCTGCAGGTGGCGCCCATCTTTGAGCTGCTGCACGTCGTTGAAGAGCAGGCGGATCATGCCGTCTGCCTTGTCCAGGTCCCGCCCCACCTCGGCAGTGTGCTGAGCCGGCTTCCCTGCACTCAGGAGACGGATGTCCTAGAGGGAGGAGGGCATACCAATATTAATGTCATTAACCTATGAGCTTTCGAAAGCGAGAAGGTAAAGGGTTTCTATGATTGACAGACAAGTAATGCTTCCTCCACTTTAAGGATTTCATGGCTTTCCAAACTTGTTGGAGATCAGTTCAGAGCTTCATTTTGTTATGTGAGACTGTATCCAGCCCACCTCACGCTGTTGTATGGCAGGAGAGGGAATACCGTTCTGATTGGAGCATTTTCGCTGGTGATGACTGGACACATTGGTTTTGAATGAGGTAGTAAAGAGACAGCTAATGATTTTCTAACTGGAGCATATGACTTACCCGGTATGAGTCATTTGACCCAATCACTGGCCTATAGCAACTTTACATAATTGAGGACAATGGCTGTCCTTAGTTTCCCCCAGCTCTAGCCACAGCCTGTCCCGGCTCCAGCCTCATTCCCAGCCCCAGTCCCAGCTCAAGCCTCAGCCCCAGTCCCAGCCTCAGTCGCAGGCTCATTCCCAGGCCCAGCCTCAGGCCTCACTGTACTGTCAGTGTTAGTGGTCCAAGACTCACCGTCTGCAGCAGGGTGTCCAGCTGGTTGAGCTGCTCCTCACACACACCTGACTCCATCTGGACTTTGCTGACGATCCTCTGGAGTCGCTCTAGCCTGAGGGAAGAGAAGAGGAGCGTTAACACTGATCTGGTCAAAGCATTTTTATTTCAATGGTTTTTAGCAAACATACCAGGTCAGGATCAACACGGACCTGGGTATAGAATTTCACTTCTGTACCATGCTAAAAGTGAATGAATCAATAGAAAAACAAACAAACCCCCAAAGAATTGTCACGATTAAGAATATCAAGTATCAAATATAACATATTCCTTGCTTGGCCACAGCTAAAAACGTCATAACATAGTAACACAATAACCACAACAGCACAATCACTGAAAGTCCGGAACATGATACTTACGGCCTCTTTGAATGCAGCAGGCACTCTACTCTATAAGGGTCCGTCACTAATGCCATGCTCTTGTCCCTATGCTCTCCCTTTTAAAGTCCCAGGTAGAGCGGTGGCTCTTCTTAACACAGTCCCATAGTGTCACGGGAATTCTCTCCCAACCTTGGCAGCGACAACAAATGTCTGCTGGGCTTGTTCAGCCATTCCTCATCCCAGTTCATGAATAAGGCTGCCCAGACAGAGCTCTGCCCAGTCTGATGAACTTAGTCGAAACTAGCGAACGATGACTGCCCATTACACTGAACATGGACCAGGCAAACAAGGCTGTCTCGACAGTGGACCAGCCCATTTCAAGACAACTTGCAACGCAACATCCCTCCAGCTACCTAGCCTTATGATATCGATAACATTGGCATTTGATGACTTCTGACAGATAATCATATCGGATTACGTTGACAAGAATACATTTTGTAAAAATAAAAAAATTGCTCCGCTTGAACAGAGGATGCCTTTCTTTGCAATCCCTTCATTTGCAAAGGGAAAGCCTGATTCAATCATAACATCTGGATATGGAGTCTCCGAATGAGGGGAGATGGGTAATAGAATTACTGTGCATTACTTCGCTTCAGAGGTTGTTCTTGCAGCTGTTTAAAACGGCACATGGTCCGATAAATAGAATCGGCTTGATAAGAATCCATCTGTCACTTTCTGTGGTTTTCATATGAATCATGATTCATTCGCCGTAAGTAGATTGCACTCGTCAACGGTCTGATATTCTAATCTACGCTTTGTGGTGCTACTCAATCAAAGAAACTAGTGGAAACTTCCATCTAAAGTCAAGTCATCCCTGAAGAACTTGGAGAAACCAGGCAGGACAGTGTCCAAGCCCCTTACGGCATCATAGATGGCGAACCTCAGGCGTGCCAATGGTATTACTGTTCAAGAGGAGCTGACTCTAGACAAACCACAGCCTAAACAAGGTCCCAGAGCAGTGCAACTCAGGTAAAACTGGGTTTAATAGACTAATGGAGTTAGTTATCCAGGATGCTCTCACACAGACAACAATAACATATTCTTCCCATTTTGTAAAATGAAGAATTATTTTCTAACAAAACAGGCAGAAACTAACAAGGTCACTTGAAGAGAGTAGATATATAGTAAACAAAAATACAAACGCAACAAGCAACAATTTAATTGATTTTACTTAGTTCATATGAGGAAATCAGTCAATTGAGATAATAAATTCATTAGGCCCTAATATATAGATTTCACGTGACTGGGAGTACAGATACGCATCTGTTGGTCACAGATACCTTTAAAAAAATGGACCTTACAATGGGCCTTAGTATCTCTTCATGATATTTTTGTGCATTCAAACTGCCATCGATAAAATGCAATTGTGTTTGTTGTCCGTAGCTTATGCCTGCCCATACCATAACCCCACGGCCACCGTGGGGCACTCTGTTCACAACGTTTTTATCAGCAAATCGCTCGCCCACACGGCGGCATACGCGTGGGTCTGCGGTTGTGAGGCCGGTTGGACGCACTGCCAAATTCTCTAAAACGACGTTGGAGGCGGCTTATAAAGAAATGAACATTACATTCTCTGGCAACAGCTCTGGTGGACATTCCTGAAGTCAGCATGCCAATTGCACACTCCCTCAAAACGTTAGACATCTGTGGTATTGAGATTTGTGACAAAACTGCACATTTTAGAGTGGCCTTTTATTGTCCCCAGCACAAGGTGCACCTGTGTAATGATCGTGGTGTTTAATCAGATTATTAATATGCCACACCTGTCAGGTGGAGGGATTATCTTGGCATCCCCACTAACAGGGATGTAAACTAATTTGTGCATAGAATTTGTGAGAGAAATACGCTTTTTTGTGCGTATGGAACATTTCAGGGATCTTTTATTTCAGCTCATGAAACATGGGACCAAGACTTTTACATGTTGCGTTTGTATTTTTGGTCAGTGTATAACCAGATGAGGATTGATGGACTCGGGAATAATATGGCCAGACATTGATATCCACCACACAGCTTCACTCACTCACCTCTCAAACTCTATCCTGAGCAGTCGTTCTCTCTCAAGGATGGCCACGTGCAGACGGCCCCATTCCTTCTCCACATCAATTGGATGGTAGCCTGGAGGAACCTTGACCTGACCAGCATGCACTGCACTCTGTAGAGGGGGTGGTGTAAAATAATAAGTGTTAGACCTCTAGCCACAAATCAGACAACCACTTTTATCTATCTATATCAATCTATCAAAAATAGAGTATAATGGAATGGGATACCATAGAGTAGAATACAATAAAATAGAATCGAATAGACTAGAATGCAAATAGAATAGAAAATAATAGAATAGAAGCTCTGTGCATGGCTAACCTCAAAGGACTGGTAGATGAGTTTGGAACGGTGCTTGTCGGCCTCCTTTGCAGGCAGTTCTGTCTCTTTGAACTTCAAGAACTGACGCCACAGGATCTGAAAGAGAGAGAGACAGGATGAAGGAGACATTTTTTTTAGCGTTCTTGAACGGTCACAAAGGGGAAATTGACGTCGAAAAATTAAATATGTATGTGCAGTGAAATGTGTTGTTTTACAGAGTTAGCTATAGCAGTACAGTGCCCCTGGAGCAAATGACTGTTAAGTGCCTTGCTCAAGGATACATCAGCAGATTTTTCACATTGTCGGCTCGGGTATGCGAACCAGCGACATTTTGGTTCCTGGCCCAACACTCTAACCGCTAGGCTACCTACCGTATTATCTTGTGAATCAATCCATCCTACTCTTGCTTCCTTTTTAAAATGCTACATGACACTAAACAGGGTTGATGACAATTCTATTTCAAGACAGTCAATTCAGAACGTAAACTGAAATTCCATTTGAAATGGAATTGACCCCAACCACGACAGCAGTACTTATTCAAACTGCTTCCATTGACTCTAGTCCAGGAGATGATTCTGCTTCCATTGACTCTAGTCCAGGAGATGATTCTGCTTCCATTGACTCTAGTCCAGGAGATGATTCTGCTTCCATTGACTCTAGTCCAGGAGATGATTCTGCTTCCATTGACTCTAGTCTAGGAGATGATTCTGCTTCCATTGACTCTAGTCTAGGAGATGATTCTGCTTCCATTGACTCTAGTCTAGGAGATGATTCTGCTTCCATTGACTCTAGTCCAGGAGATGATTCTGCTTCCATTGACTCTAGTCCAGGAGATGATTCTGCTTCCATTGACTCTAGTCCAGGAGATGATTCTGCTTCCATTGACTCTAGTCCAGGAGATGATTCTGCTTCCATTGACTCTAGTCTAGGAGATGATTCTGCTTCCATTGACTCTAGTCTAGGAGATGATTCTGCTTCCATTGACTCTAGTCTAGGAGATGATTCTGCTTCCATTGACTCTAGTCCAGGAGATGATTCTGCTTCCATTGACTCTAGTCCAGGAGATGATTCTGCTTCCATTGACTCTAGTCCAGGAGATGATTCTGCTTCCATTGACTCTAGTCCAGGAGATGATTCTGCTTCCATTGACTCTAGTCTAGGAGATGATTCTGCTTCCATTGACTCTAGTCCAGGAGATGATTCTGCTTCCATTGACTCTAGTCCAGGAGATGATTCTGCTTCCATTGACTCTAGTCCAGGAGATGATTCTGCTTCCATTGACTCTAGTCTAGGAGATGATTCTGCTTCCATTGACTCTAGTCTAGGAGATGATTCTGCTTCCATTGACTCTAGTCTAGGAGATGGTTCTGCTTCCATTGACTCTAGTCCAGGAGATGATTCTGCTTCCATTGACTCTAGTCCAGGAGATGATTCTGCTTCCATTGACTCTAGTCCAGGAGATGATTCTGCTTCCATTGACTCTAGTCTAGGAGATGATTCTGCTTCCATTGACTCTAGTCTAGGAGATGATTCTGCTTCCATTGACTCTAGTCCAGGAGATGATTCTGCTTCCATTGACTCTAGTCTAGGAGATGATTCTGCTTCCATTGACTCTAGTCTAGGAGATGATTCTGCTTCCATTGACTCTAGTCCAGGAGATGATTCTGCTTCCATTGACTCTAGTCTAGGAGATGATTCTGCTTCCATTGACTCTAGTCCAGGAGATGATTCTGCTTCCATTGACTCTAGTCTAGGAGATGATTCTGCTTCCATTGACTCTAGTCTAGGAGATGATTCTGCTTCCATTGACTCTAGTCTAGGAGATGATTCTGCTTCCATTGACTCTAGTCTAGGAGATGGTTCTGCTTCTGTGGTGTAAAACTACAGCTCTTGATGAGTGAGTTGACATGTTTACATTCTTACACGGGGCGTTACTTGAGAAAGGATTGTAACCTTGTAGGTTTATAACATGTCCCCATGTCCTTAATTCACACACATACACACAGAGCTTGACCTTCTCAATTGGCCAGAGATCAATAACGTGGCTAACCCGATTATTCTGACACCTTCCCAAATAAAAACTCAAGCTAACAAAGATAAGGGGTGTTGAAAAGTATACATAGAAAAGTCAGATGCCTTATTAGAAGACGCAGACGGGGTATCAACACAAATAGAAACAAATCGAGACTTGCGATACTGCTTTTGTCTGTATTTGGGAACCATTTTCTAAGAAAAGAGATCTTGGAACTAGACTACTTAGAAGCACAATATACGCAGCCGTGTACTGCTCATTCTGATAACGCCATTCCGCCATATAATAGGTGTTCGAGTTGCTAAAGGAAATTTGAGACAGAGGTGAATCCTCCTCTGTTTGACTGTACAAGATTTGGAAACTGATGATTACAGCAACTGATAGGATTAATACATGTTTTAAACATTATCCAATAGGAGAACTTAGATGACCTAGCCTTTTGTCTGACAGTCCCCTTTGTCTCCACAGAGAAAGTTGCAGGCACGCTAGCCAGGGAATGGGGAGGGGCAGTACGGAAGATTCCGCCGAGGATTAGGTAGAATAATGTGTCTCTTCAGGTCTGCTTTTCTCAGCTCCAGTGCCACCCACCCAGATGCCACACAATGCAACCACACGAGACAATGCAATCTCTAGACTGTAATTGCTCTGTTTGATGTGGGATCGAATGGCAGAGCTAGCTGCTTGTTCATAATATATATATATATATATATATATATTTATTTTTTACCTTTATTTAACTAGGCAAGTCAGTTAAGAACAAATTCTTATTTTCAATGACGGCCTAGGAACAGTGGGTTAACTGCCTTGCTCAGGGGCAGAACGACAGATTTTTACCTCATGTAAGGCGTCTCTGAATAGGCTAGGTCATGGAAACAGAAAATGTGTGTGGAGAAATGTTAGAATCATAATTCACAGCCCCCCCCCCCCAAAAAAATGCCTTAGCTACAGCCCCGATATATAGACACAGAAACACATACAGTATTTTCAGTATCCAAGTTACAGTACACACGCTCCCATATCGAGCAATAATACATTACGTGACCAGCCACAGGTAGCATCCCAATCCCAGTCACAACAGCCCTACTAGTAACTGTCCAGGTAGGAAACTCACCTCTATCTCCTCATAGCTGCCTGGGAACCTCCTCTCCCCGAAGATAACGACATGGTGGCTTATCCACTGCCGAATGATAGTGACCAGCTCATAGTACTCGGTCCAGCGCAGCTCCAGCTCCTGTAGCACAGGACACAGCAGACAACGACGGGGTTTAACGACAGACAGCCAAGAGCCTTTCTCCTGGAGAGCCATGATAACTCGCCTGCTCACACACCACCCTCACTCAATTAGGTGTCAACAGGCCCAGCCTTGTGTGGCTGGACAAGGAGCAGAGTGTGAGTGAGTGAATGTTGTTACTGATTGTCCCGTTGACAATATTGATTATTATTACGCTTTGGCAATATGTACAGTACAATGTTACATCATGCCAATAAAGCAGATTTTATTGAAAGAGACAAAGAGAATGATAATGTAGTGTGTGTGTACGTGCATTAGTACACACATGTGCAATAAACAAAAGCTCCCTCCTTTACAAAAGTTCCCTACTTTACCTTTACTGAGTACATCTTTAGTTAGCATTGGAGTACAAATGGCACTCTAAAATCGGTTTTGGCAATACAATACAGTACACCATTCTGCTTTTCCAACAGCTCTCTTCTGTGTGCTGTGATCAAGCTGTGGTGTGAGAGGAGTGTTTGTTGGGTAGAAAGTCCTTTGCGGTAAACACAGAAGGTTGCTAATTTCCTGCATTTAGGATGGCAGGACTTCTATTGTAGTTCCAAACTGGATCGACTCTTGCCGTCAGTGTCATAAACAAAGCGATTACATGTTCTGACTGTCACAAGCCATAATCCAGGAGTTTCCCTGAATGAACTCTCATTGAAAGTAGGTTTGAATGCAATAGCAGTGGCTTATAGCGTGTCCTTTTTGAATTGATCAATTTGAGTCTCGGACATGAGGTGTCCAGTTTGTGAGTATGTCAGGTTTAGGGACAATCTTGTAAAAAAAATAATGAAGTGTTCAGAGATCAGCGGGGGTCAGAAGTGCACTCACGTTAGCCTGGATTCCATCCTGGACATCCCGGGGCATGGCATCATACAGGGACGACACGTAGGTGATGATGGACTTCTCATCAGGATGTGGCACGTCAACATCTGGGAAAATAATGTGTGTTTATAGGTGTTTTTTTTCACATCGAAAGAGGAATGGAGACACTGCAAATACCAAAAACGGAATTAAGTACTTTGAGGTACTTAATTAGTTACTTTGTACATTAGTTACTTTTTATTATTATTTTTACATTAGTTACTTTTTAAAACTTTTTTAGGATGAGGACCTTTCATTGTATAACAAAAAGTGAAGTGTACCCAATCATTAGTTGGTATGTGAAGATGTGTGTAAACGTTAGTTATACACCTAGATCATGTTCATGGTGGATTTGGAGAAAGGAGTAAGCTATCAACATATTTGATTGGACACGGCTCATACAGTACAGCAGCACTGAAGGGTATGGGGGGGTAGTGAGGGGGGGGGGGGGGGGGGGGGCTCTTCAAGTTCCATCTGGAGTCTCTCACCCCTGACTCTTCTTCCATTAAATAGCAAAAGTACAAAATTAGGTGGGACGTGGTTGGAGAACTTGGGGTGCATTCACTAGGAACAAAACAGAAGCAAACAACAAAACGGGGAGGGAATTTGCCGAATAGAAACTATTGTTTACGTTGGAAAAACATTTTGCAACTCTTTGCTACAGTGTGCACTTATGATTCCACCCCTGGTGGTGAGGTCAGCCATCGTCACGTGTACATGTACTGAAGGATCGCTGTGCCGTCTTACCCTCCGGATCCAACAGGCGCGTCACGCCCAGGTCCTTCTCGGCCACGTTGAAGGCGTACTCCAGGTTCTGCGCGTTGGTCTGGCGGTACACCTTACTCATGTCAATGAGTCTAGGCCTGAGGAGACAGAACCATGGGACATCCGTCACGATTGGTGTAAAGGCAGTGTAGACAGGTGAGGAGGGTATAAGGACTGGCCGGGCAGACACTGATAATTCCTACCTACCATATCGCTTGTCCTAAAAAAATGCCACGTCTGTATGTCAGAAATCTGTAGTGAACACCTGCTTTCCCTGGGGTGCTTGGCATCTATATACGAACGGAATGTTACATGGGGCTGCAGCAGACAACCAGGGCAGCCATGTTTCAAATTAGATAAACACCTATACTCGCTCCCTGTTACTATCCTCTCCGTGGTGCAGTTGAGGGTAAGTGAACAGAAAATAGACATAGGGAAACATTCAAAGCATACTGTTACTCAAATTCAATTCTTGACCAATGTAAACACTACAACAACAAAATATCGCAAAAAAGTTCCCTCTCTAATTCATTTTTCATTGCATCCATTAAGTAAAAATGTCACTGTTTAGAACTTATTCTATTTTTTTAAATGGCACAGTATACTCATTCTCTCTTTACAATACGTTCACATTATTCTGATATACTCCGAAAGTAAAGCCCAAGACAAATAAGAGAGAAGCTTAGAGCAGATCCGTACAGCGATTTGACGTGAAGGGTGGAGCGGACAGTGTAGTAGTCCCCAGGGCTTGGGGCCGAATCCAGGCACTGCACCTCCCTAAAAGAGAGCTGCTTCCGTGGCCTGGGGGGCCTCCCTTCTACCCTACTGGGGCTGACCAGCCTCCCCTCCCCTCCCTCGAGGCTGTAGTCATGTCTCAGCCCTGTCCCCTGGCCCAGTTCCTGGTCCCCTGAGTGGGAGTCGCAGCTGGAGTGAGCCACTGAGCTGTGGGATCCCTGGCCTGAGTCCCAGGAGGAGCCTTCTGAGGGGATATTGTCACACTGCATGACCACACGGTCTTCCAATGAGCTGACCAAGCCTGTGACCCTGCTGGACGAGCGGCCAGTCCTCTTCCTGGACTTTATGGACAGCTTCCTCTTCAGACTCGACATCATGGTGCCTTCTGGGAGTTGTAGTCTCCCCAAAACAGAGAGCTAGCTGGCTAGATGTTTCGTCCACGTCCAGCGGCAAGTGAAAATGTTGCACTTAACAGTGAAAGTCCGATTCCAAACGTTTTGCTGCTCCCACCATTTTAACAAGGTTCCTTGTGATGGTTTGGTGTTTGTTCGGGGAAACAGTCGGGTCCAAGTCTGCAGAATGTGCAGTTAAATCCCACCCGAGCGTTGACGTCTTCAATAAGACGCCTTCACAATCTTCACGTTGAGGTTACAAAGGGTGCTCGACCCTCGCCGTGAGAGAAGAAACATCTCGGTACCACTAGGAGGCTAACTGCCGTCATCCCCTCTGACCTGACCTCCCAACCTCAGCCATGTCTGTCCAAAACAGCTCCCCCCCGATATCAACTGTAACTTTCACCAGTCCAAGGTAAGGTCCTTAGTTCCCAGGGTGACAACGACATCCAATCCTCCAAATAAGCGGTTTTAAAAAAGTGGCGCAAATTGGTGGATAGTGCAGACTGCAGGCTGTGCAAAAAGTAACTCTGCAGTGTTCGTCGTTTGAGTAGGAGTGTTACAGTGACACACCTCTCTCTTTATAGAAATCAGTTACTAAATAGACTGCCTTAGGTGACTCAAAACCTTAAAAAAAAAAAAAGTGTTCTCTCTCTCTCTCTCTCTGTGTGTGTTAGAGGGAGCAGGGTGTAGCTGAACTTTGCAGGTACACGCACAGCTTTGATTGAACCTGCCCCGCGGGCCTCTCTTTCTTCCTTCCTTTTGTGTCACGCCTTGCTGGGTATTCACCCAGATTTCCCTCATCACGTGGCCCTCTTTCAGTCGCTCTCATGTTCCATTCAGACTCCCTGGGGATGTGCAGGGTGCTGCTTTCATTACATGTTATGTGCTGGAAAGACCCTATTATTTACAGATAATGTGCCCGTCTCTGTGGCTTTTTAGGACTCCGCCTCCCACTTTGAGAGACCACAGGCGTGTCTCCACTCATCCGCTCTCATATTCATGTCTATACGTAACTGTGTGCTTCAGCAGAGGCTAAAGCAGCTCTAAGGCCATTGTAATATTAACAGAAGGAGTGATTCACTGAGAACTCAACAGGTCACTGCTCTAGTCCAAAGCTCCCTAGAAAAATAGATTCTTATGAAAGGACAAGTAAACAAACCCATCTTTCCCAATTCTAACACCACCCAGGTGCCTCAGACAGCACCCTCTCCACCTGAAATGGGCATTAGTGAGTCTAATAACATACTAATAACAGCATATACAGCAAGTGCTCAAATCAGTGCCAGTACCTGTATCCATCTGAGACAACACCCGCCTGTGGTATTCCAAGCCCAGGGCAATGACAAGTTCAAATAAATGTCTTATTAGAGCTGCCTGAAACCTGTACGATCAAGTACGGCCAGGAGAGGAGATTGAACAACTACAGTTAGATGTAAAAAACGTAATTTACCTCAGGACAAGTCAGAACTGAGAAATAAACACTAAGTGGATACACAGCCTTCTTTTATAAGACACGGAAAACTTTTCTCACTCTTGTCAAAACTGAAAGCAGTGTCTGATTGATTATGTACCTGATAGTTTACATTTGTACTCATGTGTGTAGATATACACTACATGACTAAAAGTATGTGGACACCTGCTCGTCGGACAGCTCATTACGAAATCATGGGCATTAATATGGAGTTGGTCCCCCTTTTGCTGCTATAACAGCCTCCGCTCTTCTGGGAAGGCTTTCCATTAGATGTTGGAACATTTCTGCGGGGACTTGCTTCCATTCAGCCACAAGAGCATTAGTGAGGTCAGGCACTGTCGTTGGGCTATTAGGCCTGGCTCGCAGTCGGCGTTCCAATTCCCCCCAAAGGTGTTCAATGGGGTTGAGGTCAGGGCTCTGTGTAGGCCAGTCAAGTTCTTCCACCCCGATCTTGACAAACCATTTCTGTATGGACCTGGCTTTGTGCACCGGGGCATTGTCATGCTGAAACAAGAAAGGGCCTTCCCCAAACTGTTACCACAAAGTTGGAAGCTGTAGCGTTCAGATTTCCCTTCACTGGAACTAAGGGACCTAGCCCGAACCAACCACTCCAGCCGATGCTTGGCATTGTGCATGGTGATCTTAGGCTTGTGTGCGGCTGCTTGGCCATGGAAACCCATTTCATGATGGTCCCGACAAACAGTTCTTGTGCTGACGTTGCTTCCAGAGGCAGTTTGGAACTTCATAGATAGTGTTGAAACCGAGGACAGGCGATTTTTACACTCTACACGCTTTAGCACCCCACAGTCCCGTTCTGTGAGCTTGTGTGGCCTACCACTTTACGGCTGAGCCGTTGTTGCTCCTAGACGTTTCTGCTTCACAATAAAAGCACTTACAATTGACCGGGGCAACTCTAGCAGGGCAGAAATTTGACGAACTGACTTGTTGGAAAGGTGGCATCCTGTGACACTACCAGGTTGAAAGTCACTGAGCTCTTCAGTATGGCCATTCTACTGCCAATGTTTGTCTATGGAGATTGCATGGGTGTGTGAGCGACTTTATACACCTGTCAGCAACGGGTGTGGTTGAAATAGCCGAATCCACTAATTTGACGAGGTGTCCACATACCTTTGTGTATATATAGTGTATATTATATATGATGTGAACACCAACACAAGGATACAAAGGAAATAAATCAATTAAATAAATATTGCCCGGGGTGGATGGGGAGGGATTTGGACACATGGTGTAAAAGAGAAAAATACTACTATGAATTACTGGTAGTTTAGTTACTAATGGTCAAGCATCTAGCTATATATATCGTACATTTGAAGCAGCTCTTCTATCAAGCATACCTACCAATGACTGTACTGATATGACCTAATGTATGACCTTGTGATAAAATAATAATAATAATATTTGAGGGACTAGTCAGAACTAGCATGGCACACACTACAATTTGACATTTGGCAATATGTTCCATTCCTGCCCCATCTGCTTCACATCGAATAAAACATAAGTGTGGTGATGTGTCATGTGTTGCATACAGCTTAGCACTACCGGAGACGCCAGGACAAGACATATTAACACCTATTAGTGCCACTTACTGTGGGTAATAACATGAGTGGGTGCAGTCTACTGAGGGGTACATTCAGGGTACTATTTTTGGGGGTTAATCTTAATCTTTTGGGGGTTAATTAAGAACAAACCTGAAATGGCTGGAGGTGAGGCTACATTTTGGGCCGACAGCGGGGCTTACGTGTAACGTTCTGAGGCTAAAATCCAAAGATGTTCGCCAGTATCTGAACATTAGGTGCAGTATATAGTCTCTTAGGGACAGACTTTACCCAAGATTTGCTTCTGGGTACAGAGATGAAACACTGTAAACGTTACACTACGTATTGTGGCTTGAGGTGTCGACCGCCAAAGTAATATACTAAAAATAATTAAAAAAGATATGCCATTTAGCAGACCCTTTCTCCAATCATACATTTTACGTACAGGTGGTCTCGGGAATCGAACCCAGTATCCTGGCATTACAAGCAGCATGTTTCTACCAACTGAGCTACAGAGGACCACTCACTGGTGTTTGTGGATGACGGCGTTGAAGAGCTTGCCGTCCCTCCAGCTGGTGGTGAAGTTGTCACAACGGATGCCCTGGTAGCCGTCCACCATGCGCTGGGACCACATCAGCAGCTTCTCCTTGGCCGACATGTCGTCTGACTGGCCATTCACCTGGATGTCCGAGATCTAACAGGGGAGGACAGATACCGGAGTTAGACAGGGGAGGAGGCCACACGCCACCAGGGTTGGGGTCAATCCCATTTAAATCTTGGTCAATGCAGGAAGTTAACTAAAATTGGATGAAAATGCCGAGATTTGGAATAGAAAATGGAGTTTCAGTTTACGTCCTGGATTGACTGAATTGATATGGAATTGACCCCAACCCTGCTTGTCATGGTGGCAGAGGGAGATAGTTGGAAACAATAAAGATATAATCTATTTGAGAAAATAGATGATGCATTGTAATGGATGGGGATTGATTCAATCATATGATATTCTGGCTCAATCCGAATCAGGTTTTGTCCACCTCAAAACAGTGTTTTTCAGCTAGGGGAGGCAACTCTGTCATCAATAGTACATATGTGACATCAAAGGGCACCGCCAACTAGATCTCAATTCCTAGGTCATTGGGTAGGTGGGAGGGATGGCCAGCGGAGACTGCTCCTGCTTTGGGTCTCAAGACACAATTTAAGCACTATCTGGTCCATTGGCTAATGTGGCAGGACAGTTTTTTGTTTTTTGGGGGGGCCGGAAGGGAAATGAAATGAGTCACAGTCACCAGAGGCTCAGAGGGTACTCTCTGTTCTTGCCAAAAGACCGCTCAATTACCAAATTCTCTGCCTACTGGTCTCTCTCTGTAGTCGGTGTGTGTGGGTATACTGTAAGTGTGTGTGTCTGTGTGTTCTCCTCGGGATCCAATCCACCCTCGATGGCCCCACCCTAAGCCTCTCCCCTCTAAAGAAGAGGAGAATGCCTACGATGACTCACCCCGGCCCTGCTGTTTTTTTTTTTCTTCTCCTTCTGAGAAATGAGAGATACGTCTGTCTCGCCAACGCAGTACATGGAGTACAGTAAACCAATGAAAATGTAAATCGAGACTTGAAGTTGAACTGATGGCTGTGCCCAGTGGGTATACTCTACACCAGTCTTACTGCAGAACCAACATCTCTTCCTGTGCCCTGCTCAATCAAGGCCACATGGGCTTAATGCTCCATTTTAACCGGCAGTGCCACGCACTCTTTAATCAAATAATGTAGTGTTATAGAAAGCCCATGTGTTATTTCACATCGGTTTTACAGCATAACATAGCAAGTAAGGGACGTATCAGACATGGTTTCAAATACTATTTGAAATCATTTAAAATACTTTAGCCTGGCTTAATGGAACCAATAGTCAATGCTACCGTGGGGAATAGTTTGCAGGACACAATGTTCTTTTATTTCCTCTGCCTTCATCGCAACATGGGTCCTTCACAGGCCTGGGTTCAAATACTATTTGACATCTTTCAAATACTTCTCATGTTTACTTAAGCCTTCCTGGCGTGCCGGATGGGCAGGGTTTGACTACTGTATTGGTTCCATTAAGCCAGGCAAATTCGATCAAGCCTAGCTAAAGTATTTGAAATGATTATTGAAATTGTGCAGTAAGACTGGGAACAGAGGGCAGATCAACTTCTAGTTTGGATTTACAATTGTTTGAGTTGTCAACTAACGTGAATTCAATGTGAAATCAACAAAAAGTGTCACCACGTCATTCGATTTTGGTTAAAAGTTGTGTGAAAAAAAGCAGTGGTGTAAAGTACTTAAGTAAAAATACTTAAGTCGTTTTTTGGGGTATCTGTACTTGACTATTTATATTTTTGACAACTTTTACTTCACTACATTCCTATCAAAAATGATTGTGCTTTTTACTTTATACATTTTCCCTGACAACAAAAAGTACTAGTTACATTTTGAATGCTTAGCAGGACAGGAAAATGGTCAAATTCAAGGACATACCAAGAGAGCACGTGGTCATCCCTACTGCCTCTGGCCTGGTGGACTCACTAAACATATTTTTTGTAAATAATGTCTGAGTGTGGGAGTGTGCCCCTGGCTGTCCATACATTTTAAAAAACAAGAAAATGGTGCCATCTGCTTTACTTAATATAAGGAATTTATATGACTTCTACTTTTGATACTTAAAGTATATTTTAGCAATTACATTTACTACTGATACTTAAGTATATTTAAAACCAAATACTTTTAGACTTTTACTAAAGTAGTATTTTACCAAATGACTTCCACTTTTACTTGAGTAACTTTCCATGAAGGTATCTCTACTTTTACTCAAGTATGACAATCGGGTACTTTTCCCACCCCCGAAAAAAATACTAAATTCCCTTACGTTGATGACTTTCTGCAAATCCAATTAGTTTCCCACGTTGATTCAACGTCATAACAGATTTTTGAGGGTTGAAATGATGTGGAAACAACGTTGATTCAACCAGTTTTTGTCCAGTGGGTCAAAGTTATGCCACTACTTTCCCTTTGGGAAGCATGGGGAGAGTTATTCACACACACACTGATGCTATTGTATTCCAACACTTCATCAATATGTTCAGGCTATTTAAGTGGCAGGGAAAGCTACATCGTAAGATCACTTCCTTATTCTTTCCATGTTTCAAAATAACTAAATAAAAGCATGATCATGAATTATCAGGAAGGGTTAGCATGGCCTACAGTACATTAGCCTACTATGAAGAGGCTGGAGTTTAACCTGTTATAATAATTATAATTATTAAACTGTAATAATACTATGATTGAAATATATTTGATAATAATTTGATGACAGATTTGATAGCAATGTGATTTTATGAAAGCGATGTGGTAACATCGAGTGATTGAGATCAAATGGATTACGTATGATTGGATTGAGTTCAATTTGTGATTGTTACTGATTGGCGTGGATCAGAGCCAAGGAGAAAGGAGGACGAGGAGCTATATGGTAATGGAACACAACACTGACAGAGTAGGACACCTGGAAGTGAAGGATGATGGTCCATATCAGCCCAAGGGTCAGCTTGGGGTTGCCATCCGCGATGTCATCGTTTCTGATGTTCACCAGCTTGACCTGTGATTGGACGACAGAGAAGAGCGAGGCTTAACAATTATAGTAGTTCACATCATAGTAGATACATTATGACCCTGTTCCAATGCATTTAGATAGTTCTCAGTCATGTCACTTACAGTAAGTCATCCTAATACAGTTACAAGAGGGTAACTCATTTGTTACATTATCTCCATTATTACGCTTCAATTGCTGTTTCTCTTACCTGTCGGTGTTTGAGGAAGTCCAGTGCCATCTGTACATTCTGCAGCTTGTGGAATCTCATGCGGCCTTTCTCTCTGGGCTGGAGAGAGAGAGAGCGAGAGACAAAGGGGGAGACAGAGAGAGAGAGCCAGACCGAGAGAGAGAGCCAGACCGAGAGAGAGAGAGAGAGAGATAGAGGTAGAGAGAGAGAGCGAGAGAGAGGTAGAGAGAGCGAGCCAGACCGAGAGAGGTAGAGAGAGAGCCAGACCGAGAGAGAGAGAGAGAGAGGCAGAGAGAGAGCGAGGCAGAGAGAGAGAGCGAGGTAGAGAGAGAGCGAGAGGTAGAGAGAGAGCGAGAGGTAGAGAGAGAGCGAGAGGTAGAGAGAGAGCGAGAGGGGTTAGAAACAGACGGGACAGGAGTTCATGCTACCTTAGAAGAGGCTTGGAGAAATGCGAGTGAGACTACGTCGGAAGAGAAAAAATGTGATGCAGCTACGACAAGAGTACACATGGTTTTCCTCCAAAGAAAAAGATGAATGACAAAGAATACGATGAATTACTGATGCATCTCACAGATCTCCAAGTACAACTTCCCTCATTGTAAAACCACATTAATGACATCATTCGTTAGTGTACCTACCCGTTCTTCACCTTCGACAGACAAACACAGAGGTAAATAGGAGATATATTTGGAGTGATAGAGGCTGAGCCAATACCATGATTAGTTATTAGGTACAGGAATCTTTGGTTGGTTGGTTTTGAATTGTGTCACCACTTCGGTCATGTGCTCTGACGGGAGAACAATGAATCGAAGACTTCCACTTCCAAAGAATACTGTATTTGTGCTATGCAATAAGCATTAGTAATTGAGATAAACAGAAACAATAAAGCTATTTTCAAATGGATCATTTCCCATGCTTAAGTATTGTTAGAGGGTCAATGACTGGAGTCAATGATGTAGTTAGCCAATCATGTCCTTCCTTCATTCAGCCATGGCACCTATTAATAACCGAGGGGGTTTTTGTTTATAGCCAGCAGCGAAATGGTTAACGCACCTCAGTCTTTGCAAGCTTGTCAATGATAAATAATTGATGGCCAAAGGAAAAATAATGAATGGAATCATAAGCACAGGAAGTGACATCATGCACAGCCGTGCCACTGGGTAACGGATGACTCAAGCCACGTGAAGTAGAAGAAGGAAATGGCGGCCGAGTTATAGAAAACCCCACTCACCAACCGCAAGTTCCTGACCACGTCTCTCTCCCTTGCCTAGCCCCAGAAAAGAGCAGTGCAAAGAGAGGAGGCATAGGCCAAAGGGCAAAGTTGAGCATACAGGAAAGGGGTGAAAGTGTAGGGGGGTAAAGAGGGGGACATGAGGAGAGGGGGGGAGCAGAAAAGGAGAACCAGAGAAAGGTCAGACAGGAGCACACAGTTCAAAAAGAGAAGCCAAAGTGGGGTTATTGTGTTAGAACCATGGAGGCGTCTGGTAGATGAGCAGAGACCAGCAGAGACCAGCAGAGCGATGAGCTACTGTAGCAGAGACAGAGTGCAAGGCTTCCCACCTATAACGCATCATCATAATGTGCAAGCGTCCAGTGTCGACTAACTGACTTAATTAAAAAAATATCTAAACAACTACAAATAGTTAATATTTCCAGGGACTGGAATGAGAGGTAGGTAAGCAGGGGTTGTCTTCGACAGTTAATGGGTCTTTGTTGACTTTCCAGCTACTGTCTTGTTAGGTTGTGCTATGACTTGAAAGTCTAACAAATGTTTTGCTTCAGGGATGGTATACCGGGTTTGGACTAGGTAGGTATAAATAAGGGTTAAACATTTGTTTCTTAGGGTCAGGACTTGGTTCAGATTGGGGGGGGGGGGGGGGTTTGGATCGAGGTCCGTTGCAATCAGAAGTCAGGATCAGAGGTACAGGTCAGTCCATTCGCCAATCAGAAGTCCGCAGTACTCACCAGTGTCTCCCCGGAGAGGACCTCCAGGAGGGAGATCAGGTTGTGTCCATCTCTCAGGTCTTCATACAGATCAGTCACCTGACTCTGTGACTGTGGAACAGAAAGAGAAGGTTTGTCATCGCAATGTCTTTTCTTTGTGCAACACCCAAGATAAAAATACCTACAAGCCGTGCATTGTATTTACGTAATAACATTTTAATATTCCGGATCTGGTTATGAGTTTGATTCGATAGGGCACCTAGACATGGGGGTCATCCTCTTACAGTCAACCTTGGAAAGAATAACCAATCATTCCTGTAGAAAATGACACAAGATGTTCGAGCTCCTCTCAATCGGTCTACACAGCTCATGCTACAAGCCTGCAGGGCTCTCGCTCCACCAGTACATCTGTACAAAGGACAGGAATACATGGCTGCGGGCAACCAATCAGCCCGTGTTGGACACTCAAGACACCTGCTAAGTGGCAGCTGCCAGATCTACCGAGAGATGATGGATGGAAGTCAGGGAGTCTCAATAAAAAAAATAAAAAAAATAACAGTCAAAAAACAACGAAATAAACAGTACGAATATAGGCAAACGGATACTTGCAAATGAAAACAGACAGTGCAGTGAGTCTTGGGACTGGGCGCATGCTATAATCAATTCCAGTAAGAAAGATGAACTGTCATAGAGAGCAGAAGTGGGTGAAAGCTTAGGGAGAGTAGGGAACGACTGAAACTGAAGGAGGACTGCATGCCTCAAGCATGTACTTGTCTGTGCAACACATAGTCCTAACACTTGAGGTCTGTGCGCGTAACCTGGACAAATCTCCCATTGGCGTAAACGCATGACTTACGTGACCAAGCCCTAGTTACACGCACAGATCTCGAGTTAGGGTTCGGCTCACAGTCCACAAGGCATTCTGTGTGACGGCGTCAGTGTAACTCCTCATACTTTCACAGGGATGGCATAGGTGTGGGGAGTGGAGAGTGTTCAGGTGAGATACATGCTCAGCAGAATGTGTCCCACATACAGTGCCCTCCTGCTGGGGCTTGCAGGCACCTACCTCTGCTTTCCCATGCTGGACGGAGGAGGACGCGTGGATGAGGCATGAGATGGAGAGAACAAGGAAATAAGAGAGGGAGAATGACAGAAAGAGGAAGAGAATATGATCACGAGTCACGTTCTGTTTAAAGGTCCCCAAAGCACACACATCCCTGGGTCGCTCGTCTTTCCAGTTCGCTGGAGCTGGCGACTGGAACGAGCTGCAACAAACACTCAAACTGGGCAGTTTTATCTCAATCTCTTCATTCAAAGGCTCAATCGTGGACACTCTCACTGACAGTTGTGGCTGCTTTGCGTGATGTATTGTTGTCTCTACCTTCTTACCCTTTGTGCTGTTGTCGGTGCCCAATAAAGTTTTAACCCTGTTTTGTGCTGCTACCATGTTGTGTTGCTTCCATGTTGTTGTCATGTTGTGTTGCTACCATGCTATGTTGTCATGTGTTGCTGCCATGCTATGTTGTTGTCTTAGGTCTCTATGTAGTGTTGTGTAGTCTTTCTTGTCATGATGTGCGTTTTGTCCTATATTTTTATAAAATCTTTATAAAATCTTTAATCCCAGCCCCCGTCCTCGCAGGAGGCCTTTTGCCTTTTGGTAGGCCGTCATTGTGAATAAGAATTTGTTCTTAACTGACTTGCCTAGTTAAATAAAGGTTAAATCAATAAAAAAAAAGAAATGAGCCTGAGATTATATAAAATGATTAAAAAGGATGAAAGAAGAAAATGAAAAAAGTTAGATGCATATGAATAAAAGAGAATGGTAAAAAAAGTTTCAAATATTAGTGCTTTAATCACATGGTTAATATTGGGAGATTGCATGTAATGTTCGATCTTGTGAAAAACAGGTACTGTCCTCGCACAGGTATGTACGCAAGTCTCGCCCCTGCAAGTTGTAACACTCACTACCTTGATTTATTACTGGCATCAAAGGTAAGTACTTATGTAATACTGTGTGTTATAAGTAGTTATATAACCCTGTGTGTGAACACAGTAACTCACTCCTGCCCACCTGTGGAGTACACACTCCATCCATGAAGGTTTGAAATGCAGTGGGGGTTGATGATGGCCACTAGGGACCACTGTTTACACATTAATCACGTAAGGTTGTCCAACTTCAACTAAGAGTCTCCAACTTCAACAATATTATACAAGTTGTATGTCTGGAACTGATGGGACAAGAGCGCGTAACATTCAAGTGTTTTTCTTCAGTTCAACTGCTTGGAACAACAATACGACGGTTATGACTGTAGGCCAAATTACCTCAAAATCAGTCAATATCCAACTTACATTTGAAGGCATTCTACAGTTCCAGAATTATTGTTGAAAAAAGTATTGTTGTCTATCAACAATGACAAGCCACCGGGATCTGACAATCTGGATTGAAAATTACTGAGGATAATAGCGCACGATATTGCCACACCTATTAGCCACATCTTAAATTTAAGCCCACTAGAAAGTGTGTGCCCTCAGGCCTGGAGGGAAGCTAAAGTCATTCCGTTACCTAAGAATAGTAAAGCCCCCTTTACTGGCTCAAATAGCTGACCAATCAGTCTGTTACCAACCCTTAGTAAACTTCTAGAAAAAAATTGTGTTTGACCAGATACAATGCTATTTAACAGTAAACAAATTGATAACAGACTTTCAGTACGCATATAGGGAAGGACACTCAACAAGCACGGCACTGACACAAATGACTGATGATTAGCTGAACGAAATTGATGATAAAATGATTGTGTGGGTGGTCTTGTTAGACTTCAGTGCAGCTTTTGACATTATTGATCATAGTCTGCTACTGGAAAAACTTGTGTGCTATGGCTTTACACCCCCTGCTATAATGTGGATAAATCCTTACTTGTCTAACAGAACACAGAGGGTGTTCTTTAATGGAAGCCTCTCAAACATAATCCAGGTAGAAGCAGGAATTCCCCAGGGTAGCTGTTTAGGCCCCTTGCTTTTTTCAATCTTTACTAATGACAGGCTTTGAGTAAGGCCAGTGTGTCTATGTATGCGGATGACTCAACACTATACATGTCAGCTACTACAGCAACTGAAATGACTGAAACACTTAATAAAGAGCTGCAGTTAGTTTCGGAATGGGTAGCAAGGAATAAGTTGGTCCTAAATATTTCCAAAACTAAAAGCATTGTATTTGGGACAAATCATTCACTAAAACCTAAACTTCAACTACATCTCGTAATGAACAATGTGGAAATTGAGCAAGTTGAGGTGATTAAACTGCTTGGAGTAACCCTGGAATGTAAACTGTCATGGTCAAAACATATTGATACAACAGTAGCTAAGATGGGGAGAAGTCTGTCCATAATAAAGCATTGCTCTGCCTTCTTAACAACACTATCAACCAGGCAGGTCCTACAGGCCCTGGTTTTGTCACATCTGGACTACTGTTCAGTCGTGTGGTCAGGTGCCACAAAGAGGGACTTGGGAAAATTGCAGTTGGCTCAGAACAGGGCAGCACGGCTGGCCCTTAAAAGTACACAGAGAGATGGCATTAATGACATGCATGTCAATCTCTCATGGCTCAAAGTGGAAGAGAGATTTACTTCCTCATTACTTGTTTTTGTAAGAGGTGTTGACAAGCTGAAGGTACCGAGCTGTCTGTTTAAAATACTAGCACACAGCTCGGTCACCCATGCATACCCCACAAGACATACCACCAGAGATCTCTTCACGGTCCCCAAGTCCAGAACATACTATGGGAGGCGGACAGTACTACATAGAGCCATGACTACATGGAACTCTATTCCATATCAGGTAACTGATGATGCAAGCAGTAGAATCAGAATTAAAAATCTGGTAAAAATACACCTTATGGAACAGCGGGGACTGTGAAGTAACACAAACATAGGCGCAGACACATGCATACAAACACATGATAACATACGCACTATTCACACACGTACACATGGATTTTGCGTTGTAGATATGTGGTAGTGGAGTATGGGCCTGGGGGCACACAGAGTGTTGTGAATTCTGTAATTAATATATTGTAATGTTTTTAAAATTGTATAACTGCCTTAATTTTGCCAGACCCCAGGAAGAGTAGCTGCTGCCTTGGCCATAATAAATACAAATACAGCATAATTGTAGTTGGTGTGAAATGCTTCACTCTCATTGGTTCCTCTATGGTAGCTACAACAGTCTCTCTCTGCTATCCTGTAGAATATGTTTAAACCCTGTCTGTCATCAAAACACAATAGCCCACGTTGAAGAAGCTCAGATTGAGTCAACGTGATCAGGTGGTGTCAGGGTATAAATTGTGCACTGCAGACATGGGCTCATTGTGAGTACATCAAGGTTAAAACCATTAAGGCCAGTCAACACAGAACCTGAACTCTTTGTTAACCTCATCCGCCACGTCGCTTTCCCGTTACAAAACACCCTTTAGGTGATACGTCCTTCAGTTAACTTATGGTTACATGTGTTATTATAAAGGTTGAACGCCTATAAAAAAAATATTTAAAAAAAATCACACACGTCATTGAATAAGAAAATAGTGATACTGTCTGGTCTGTACACTTCATTAAAAGTGAATGGGGCATTACATCTACAGAACGATGTGAGCTACATAACACTGCAAAATAATGGTTGAGAAACCCTCCATTCTGTCTTCCCGCCCTTGTTGACACACAACAAGATTTATGCTCGAGTGGAAGTTATTCCAAATCACTTTACAACCCCTCACGGCCCAACCCGGGACGTGCCCACTGGAAACGCAGTTTACCATCACACGGGCAGACTAACACTTTCGTTCTACCGCAAAACGCTATATTTCAAAATCTCCTGCATGATGTTTCCGATTATGTTTTTCAAGCCTTGCTTGGGTCGCAATTTCATTTTAATGACTCGGCTAGTTCTGTAACAATTCATTGCATAGCACATACTGTGTATGGTATGAAACGGTTCTGTTATGGTATGAAACAGTTATGTCTTAGAAAGCTCTTAATTAAACATTTGTCTACTTCATGTCAATACATATCCTACTTAATTTAAACTTTTTAAAAAGGAAAAAATGTACAGTCGTCCCAGTCCGTCGAACATTAAAACGAGATGCAAATCTTGTCATATAGGCCTACCAATTTGTCATAATGGTAGTGGGAAGACAAGAGACACATATTGATTCCTCTGATAGTACCTGTAAGGAGCACTTAAGGACCTTGCCTAGCAAAGAGCTAAAGGCAGGCAGGCAGTCAGCCACCCAGAACCAGCAGTCAGTCTGTGTAGCACATGTGCTACTGTTGGCCCAGCTAGCAGCCACCGGGCCTTGGGCCCAGAAGAGAATGTGGCGCTTCAGAGGCAAAGAGCAAAACATATCCAGATGTCTGGGACTCACATAAAACACTTGACGAAAAAGTCTGCTCGCTTGTGTGTTATATCAGGAACAGAGTATGTTAGCACCGCGTGGTTTGTAGCCCTAAGGGAAGGGGCAGTGGTGAGGGAGGTCAAAAGAGAAGGGTGACAACAGCACAATTGACAAACTCACTCAGTCAAAGAGAGACTGGTCATCGGGTAAACCTTCCCTCAAAACACCAAGCTAGAAACCAAACACTCATGATTTCCAGCAACCTTTCTGTGTGTGTGTGTGTGTGTGTGTATGACCAATACATGTCACTTTCAATGAAGCCCTTCCAAAGGGGTTGGTCTGTCTGACTGTATTGATGTCTGAGGTTGAGATGGTGATAAAAAAACAACCACTTGATGGTTTGAAATCTGTGGATATCTGTCTGGTGGGGGATCAAAACTCGCTGTCATAATATTGTGTTGTCATGGATACTACCCAGCACGGGATCATGCCTTTAACAGCACCTGCATGTTCAGCATGGCTGGACCAGAATGGAACCCAGCTCCACTCATAGTAATGCAGGTTAAATCAGACGGTCACATCTCATCTACTAACATACCAACACAGATATCCCCGACACCAAAATAATTATTGTAAACATAAAAAGGTGAGAACATAGTTTCTGTATCAGAGGAAGACTATCTGAGCCTGTGTTCATAAAGTGTCCCAGAGTAGAAGTGCTGATCTGGGATCAGGTCACCCCATGACCATTCATTATAATGTCAAAGGTAAAACTGATCCTAGACCAGCACTCCTACTCCGAGACGCTTTATGAATGCGGGCCCTGGTGTTTGTTAAGATTCGTCCCCGTTTTAAATTTGAGAAACGGAACTACACATCTAAAACGCAGCAATAAAGTATCTGGCCGGTGTCGCTACGATTCCCGCCAAAGATTCTAGCCTACTCCTGTCATTAGTGGCAAAATGACTTCGGAAGCTAAAGATCCATTTTTTGGCGAGAGGCTAAATTGCAACCGTCAGAAAACACACAGCTCAGCCTCCATGTGGTTGGTTGGCCAATTATGAGGTATGATTCACTAAGGAAATATCTGCCATTTGCCACTCGTGCAAATCACTTCTGGACCAGTTGTGATCCAACTCACCATAAATCCTACTTTGACAACTTCTGCAAGTAACCACTTCAGGCATTTTCATTCGTTTTATGACATTTGACTGATATTTGATGAAGGGGCGGCAGGTAGCCTAGTGGTTAGAGCGTTGGGCCAGTAACCGAAAGGTTGCTAGATCGAATCCCCGAGCTGACAAGGTAAAAATCTGTCATTCTGCCCCAGAACTGTTCTACCCCAGAACTGTTCCTAGGCCATCATTGTAAATAAGAATTTGATCTTAACTGACTTGCCTAGTTAAATAAAGGTTAAAAAAAATTTTTTAAAGGATAATAACACAGGAATAGTGATTTTGAAAATGTTGTACGAGTCATTGTGAAAACTCCAGTAAACCTCAGAAACAACATTTAAACAAATCTATTGAAATCAAACTGATGTGGGTTAAAAATAAGTCGGTGTGTGTGCGTGCATGCGATTGTCTTTGTGTATAAACTATTGATACCAGTAATCAGTGCATTAAAGTAAGCAAGACAGGGAGAGTGAGTTAGTTATTGAGTACATAAAAACTACTCTGGTAGTGTGTGACCATACCTTCATCAAGTGTTTGTTCACCCATTTTGTGAAGGTCTTTTTCTGTACTCGATCCCGTTCATCTGCAAGACACAACAAAGAGCAAACGTCAGACATGGTTCAAAAAATATATATATATTTGATACACCCTCTGAGTACATACAGTAATATTGATGTATTTTTTTAACGGGAGTTGAGAAAACTCGGTCTAGATTAAAACATGTCGCAGGGTATTAGGGACAAGGTAACGGACACTGCTGTGCACGTTGAACCTGACAAGATACGGTCGCGCTCAGAGAGGAAGACAACGATGCCTTAACGGGCAGATACTCCCATCTAGCAGATAGATACGGTTTCAGCCTCACCATACTGAGTGGAATTGACACACCCTCAGTCAAATACCCGGACACACCCCACTACCCTGGGGTACTGGAAAACATACTGCAGAGCGCAGACACAGACATACCAACTGCAGACACAGACCCTCCCCAACCAACAGGCATATCACCAACTGTTATTCATCATGCCAGACCACTTCACTGAAAGAGGGGTTAAATAACAGATACAAAAATAAAATAAACAAAGAATTCCCATTGAGATATAGTATTTGTTATATCACGGGAGATAGTACTGATGGCCAATCCAATAGCAATTCCAATAGGTCTCTTTATAAAGTCATACGTCGCATTGAAGATAACACTAGAGTTATTAGACTGAAGACTCATTATCCAGATAAAAGACATGGGTGTCCATATGAATAATAGTTAATTAACAAACTGCATTTAAGGTTCTTCATCAAAGCCTACCGTACAGCTAAAGGGAAAATACCACCCCAAAATCGACATTATGTGAAACCTGCTGTGTTTCTATGTTTTGTAGTAAAAAAAAGATAGAGGAAGATAAAATGTTTCCAATGACATCATCAACAAATTAGTAGACAATTAGTAGGCAATGCCTAATCACACGATAAAAATCACAATGCACACCAATGATGTCATTGGAAACACGTATCTTCCTCACAATTTTTTTTTTTTAAATGGCCATTTTCACATATGTTGATGTTGGGGTGGTGCTGGAGATTATGAATACGAAGTTGCATTTTTGGGGGGAATTTTTCCTTAAAGTGGTAATATGTAACTTTTTGGCCGACCCGACCAAGTCACATAGAATTGCGAGTTATACAACTATCATTCTACCTGAAAGCAAGTCTAAGAAACTGTATTTCTATGCTTCCCATTCTTAAGTGTTGCTTTTGAGTCTTTTATTTTTGGTTTCGTACACCAGCTTCAAACAGCTGAAACAACAATATTCATGGTTATGGTAAATACGTTTCACAGCGGTTTAGATGGTACAATGATTCTCTGCACTAAACTAGCTCATTTTGTCACAAAGTGAAATTCGGCGAACTATTAAGAGTTTTAGCAACCAGGAAATGGCAGAGCGATTTCTGCATAGTGCAACGCCCTGCCGAACCAAAGTACAATGTTGAAGGGAGTGCTGATTCACTGCGACCACAAACTGGACCCGCAGGCTACGTTTTAGTATTTTAAGGTGCGCCAGGTTGCTATTGTGTTATGGAAACACGTTGCCGTGGCAACCGTAGGGTGTGTGTGCGCCTGGAGACTGACGCAACTTTGACCTCTGTCATTCTCTGTCGTTCATCAATAAAGCGACAATGCGAGGGCAATCCTGATTGGTTGATTGCTGGCATAAATACTAATCAAATTTAGGACGTTTTGCAAAGGTCCCATAATCCTGGACAAACCCTGCACCTAGACCTGTGGTCATTCAACTAATGTAAATTCCAAATACCTGTGTTAGTCCAGCAGCAGTGTCCAGCTTGCAACCAGCACACACACCGCCGCAGTCATGACTCAGGCTAAGACAAACTATTTAAACTCCATTGTATACTGCCAAAGACAAACACAGTGATCACAAAGGTAAAAGGGGCAAAGGGTCCTACCTCCTTTACTCTGAGCCATCTCCTTGATCCACTGCAGGACAAAGGATCGTTTCAACCCATCGTAAAAAGTGGCAATCTAATAGGTCCTCCTGAGTGAGTCACTCTCAGCACTTGATACATAATTGACCATGAACCAATTCGCATATGACTATTACTCTACTGTTCTATGAAATAACCAGAAGTGAATGAGCAAGTAAGAAAATGTCATTCAGTAAGAAAAAGGTCCACCCAAATGTGCTTCAGCCCAGCTTAAACGGAAAAGGGAGTCGGGTGCTCGACTGAGGGACTTGAAATTCCCCCCAAAAATCTTTACCCCAGGACATTTCAATGGGTGACTATCCAGGACAATAATGAAAACAAAAAATATATACATTTACGGGACACAAACGGGAGCCTGTTTGTGTACCGTGCATAAATATTTCAGATCTATGCAGAAACAGAATGCCCCTTTCTCATTTTTCGCCTGGATAGTCAACCGTTGACGTGTCCTGGGTTAATAAGGAATGTTTTTTGGTCCATTCTATAGGAGTTTTATCAACAATGTATAGGCCTGCTGAGATTTCATCCCCTCTATTTCTCCCCCACATTTTGTGAATGGGTTCGCTGACCAATAGGGTGGGATGCGTTAGATTAGTGGGAGTGTCCACTCCTGGTCACAATGTGGACCACTGGAGAGACAGAAAACATTACAGAAAAAAAACTTCCTTTTAAATCTAAACGTATCCTCAGAATTGACACTTAAGAGAAGGGGAAACCCCGTAGACGATGATTAGAGAAAGCTCAAACTGTAATTGAGAGTGCACTAAAAGGGGCCCGAGGGCACACAGTCTGGTGTGAAATCGGTGAATGTATTGTAATGTTTCTAAAATTGTATGAACGGCCTTCATTTTGCTGGACCCCAGGAAGAGTATGGGGATCCATAATAAATACAAAAAATACAATAAAAGGCTCACAGTGGAAGCCTCAAGCCCTCTTTCAATTAAATTGACACGGACAGTTGGTATGTATCTTAGCATCATGAAGGGGCTCATTATTTCACAGACTAGCCAATCAGGCACCGACTTGAACCTCTGAATAGACTTGTCTGTGCAGGGATATGAAAATGGTCCAAACCTGTAACAGCAGTAAAACTTTTCCTTTCACAGGAACAAAAAAAAAACACCCAGCATTTTAACCCTCTCCCTTGTGCAAACATGAACCATAGTATCAGAGGCAAACTTTTCATATGAACCTATTTGACACAGAAAGTCTAGGTGTCTATGACTCACACTGTCTAAGTGAACACTGTCATACTCGTACCTATAGAACCAAACTTTTCATGTACTGTTAACGTCTATGACACATAGCCTCCTAGGTGAATGCTGTCGTACTGGTACCTTTCCTGCCGTCCGTAGACTTGAGCATCCCCTGGTAGTAGCTTTCGTCTGAGGGCACCCTGTCCCTTCCATCCCTGCCACCACTGTTATCTGTCGATAAGTTCCTGTATCGCTGTTGCTGACCGCTCATGATGCCACTCTACTCCGAATGAATGAATCAAACGTGCCCTCTAATGCGCTCTATGTGACCGCTTTGTCACCACACGGTTTCTGTCGGTAGCTATAACGTTTCTATCTCCTGCTCTTTTTCCTCTTAAAAATTCCTCAGTCCCCCTTTCACTCATGCAGTCGCGTTGCTAAGATCCAGTCTGCGCTTTCGATCTAGCCTACGATTTGTTCCTCTCTCGCTCTATCACCGTATGAGCTCTTCTTTTCTTTCCTTCCCGTTACGTTTTTTCTTCCTCTCCTCCTTTCGCAATAAGTTATGCCTGTGGGGTACGGTGTCTGGGCCTGTCCTTGTGCTGATCTGTACACTATGATACCTGCCTGTGTGTTTGGAGGACATTGTGGTGGGTAAGGCTCGGCCACACCCCTTCCTCTGCCCCGTCATATTGGTGTGGCTGGTGTGAGCAGGAAGGGGGGCAGGGAGAGAGAGTGAGTGATCGGACGAGGTGTGGTGGCCAGCAGGCCCGTTGTGTCATAAAATACACCACCTGCATACACTTTTACTCGTCATCTTACCTTCGTTTACACAAGAGTGCACAGTACACAGCCTGAATCATTCTACTTCGTTACGATGGCTGTATAAGCAATAACGAAGAATGGCACCGGAATAAATAACGCAATATTGTGTTCCGGTTTGATATATTATTTCATATTATTTTAGAACACTGTTCAATGTCTCCATCGATTTCTAATTACTTTTTAACACACACACACACCAATATGAATCATTGCCTACTCATGGCATTCCTGAGAGAGCTGTGGGTGTTACTCGGTGTGATGAGGAAGAGGGGGAGGCTGAAGGAAGGGCTACTTTGGCACCCACACACACAGAGAGATCAGCCATGACCCAACCCTCAACAAGACTATACAGTACCAGCTATACTCTCATCTACGGACATGTAGATTCTCGAACTAGACAAGTAGTGAAGGAGTACTTATTCCTTCTGCTATGCTGAAGGCCTGACAGTGTGTGTGTGTGTGTGTGTGTGTGTGTGTGCGTGCGTGCGTGCGTGCGTGCGTGCGTGCGTGCGTGCGTGCGTGCGTGTGCGTGCGTGTGTGTTTTCCCTTTAACTACACCAGCATGAACCCTCATGCACGCTCACAGACCTGATTTCCTCAAACTCTACACTCACCTGTGAAGACTTTACAGAAACATTCCAGCACAACTCCTCTACAACCAGCTAGCATCCTTACGCCAGCGATTATGATGATGAGTCCTTTATCGGCCTCTAACCCAGAGACGACCATTCAGATAACTGATCGGACACTATATCAGTGAGGACATCAGTGCGGACTTGTTTTGGTGTCTCATTCCCTCATAATAACACGGGAAGACACAAAATACACTGAAGACAGACCCAGGGAAGAGCAGGGGGGTATACTACAAAGTAGGATCAAGGAGTTAGCCAGCTTACTTTGATGAACAAAGTAAGCTGGCTTCATTAAAAAAGCTCGACATAAATATGCATTTTTGATTATTGAATCAATTAGAGTAAACCATACCCCTTTCAAGACCTTTCAAACATTTTTATTTGACTTCTATGACAATATTTAACTCACTCCTTGAATCTGCTTTGTAGTATACCCTTCAGGGTTCCTAGTCCTGTATATTTTGGGGCTTCACTAAGGTCCCTTCATTGTGGTCTAATCCCCTATGAGAACTGTAGGGTGCTGACACCCAAACCAACGCCACAGGGTGTGACCAACAGGCCCTGGTAAATCCTAGCCCTATGCATCTCATTTCCACACTCTGTCTGACATCACATTTGGAAGGATGTAAAAAAATAAAAATAAAAACTTTTCTTTCCAATGTGAGGTTATTAAGGCCTCTTGTTTGAACACGAAGCAGTTGATTTGTCAGGATGTGTGTGTTTGTTTTATTCAAACACTAAGTTCACAAAATTAGCAAGTTGTGGAGAGGCACACCTTAAATAATAGCTTTGTGTACTTCCACACGTCTAGGCAAGAACAGGAATTAAGGAGGGCAAGCCAATACCATAATACTGTACAGTCCAAGACACAGAAGGGAAGAGAACAGTAATAACAACACACTCATAATCGCACATTCGACAGTGCTGGAGGCTAAACATAAAAACACAGAGGATTCATATGATCACCTCTCACAGGGGAGTTTGGATGGTGTAGCATGTGAAATAAAGGACTCATATATGATGTCATTGATTTCTATGTGCTTGATAGTATCACTGATCTTTAAATAAGCTTTACGTATCGGCCTCACAGGCCTTTGTAAAAGGTTTTGTGCGTTTAAAAAATTATTGCGCCCAAAGGTAGACCTAGCCCCACCCACATCCGTTCGATGCATTGAATGGCGTTGGAGGCGAAGGATAAAACAAATAAGTGCCACCAAATATAACAATATGCATTTCTTAAATATTTGAATAAAGTGTGTACATAAAACGTATTAAACACGTCTTTAAAACCACAATGAGGACATCGACCTACCGAGCAAGTTTTCATGAATCATTGGGTACGGTGCAAGAAAAACATCAGAGTAATCTGTAATAGGGGCATAATTTATGTTCACATTTACAACGTAACATACATAGGCATTTCATCATTAAGACCTTTAGGAAATAATGTCTGGAGGGTGAAAATCCCAAAACATTCCATTTTACTCAGAGTATTATTTATATCACCTCCCCTGTCTGATATCTTAACCTTCTCTATGCCACAAAATCTAAAAAGGTAGACATGTCATGTTTTAGGTCATTAAAATGTACTGGATAATTAATCCCTGTCGTTTCTCCTGATTTAACTTTTATGTTCACTGATTCTCTGTTTGAGAGAACGAGAGGTGTTTAATAATGTAGATAAAATGGGTGGTGAAGCACATAATAATGTCATTTATTTGGATCTGTTTTCCTGTACTCACTCACTTCATCATACTGTTGCACTCTGCATTTATACTGTAGCTACCATTTGGAAGAGAGCGTAAAAGAACCTAGCTGATTTTCTTTTGTGGCTGGCAGTTGGCATGGACCAATTAATCGTGGCAATTGCGACCTCTCCTATATACAATAAGTGGTGGATTCTTAAATTCAGAAGGCAAAGCTGGGTCTGACAATAAAACATGCCAGTGTTTCTTGACCGCACCTCCCACTTTTCGCGAGTTCAAAGTATATGTAGTTGTGAACATTACAGAGTGTTCTTTAGCTCTAGCGGGTCTTTTTTGTAGCAGTTCGTCTCGTGTTTTCCCCAATGCCAAATGAAGAGCTTCATCCACACATTGTGGAGAATAGCTTGTTCTTAGAAACCTATTGCTCATCTCCGCTGCTTTTTCTAGATAGTCCTCTGTGGAGTGGCATATACGGCGCAGTCTGAAATACTGGCTTCTTGGAAGTCCTCTTTTTAGTGGCTCAGGGTGGAATCTGTCCCCCTGTAATAGAGTATTTCTGTCCATTTCTTTTCTTTACAGAGTTGTAAACAGGGTTCCATTTGATTTCTGAATCCACATATCGAGGTCATGAACACGTTTAGTGTCACATTCAATAGTGAATTTGAGATTGGGGTCAATGTCATTGAGTAATGCCATAAAGTCTGACAGCTCTTCTCCCGTTACTCCCCATATGCAAACATGTTTTGTCAATATATCGATACCACTTCAGGACTTTACTCAAAAATTGATTTTCGTTTTCATTATTAACAAAACGTTCTTCAAAAAGACACACATAAAGGTTAGCATAGCTCGGAGCGAATGTGGAGCCCATCGATGTTCCATTCGTTTGGAGGTAGTATTCATCATCAAACCTGAAATTGTCAGCTCCAGAATAAAGTTTGTTGGTGGGTATTTGTTAGTATCTCTGTCTCTCAAATAGTGAACTAGGGCTGCCAGCACACACATATGGGGAATGCTGGTATATAGACTCTCAACATCTAATGTAACCAAAATACAGTCGTCTGTTAAACCCGTTATAGGTGAGACCACAACACGTTCACCGCTACTGATATCTTAAAAATAGGTTGGGAGTTTTCTGGAACAGAGTGAGTTCATGGAATCAAATGTCAATGTGCATGGGGTGGAAAGAAAGCTAGAAAAGAGGTGAAGTGAAAGGAATTTGATCATATGGACTACTGCTTATACAGCTGATAGGTTGCTGACTGAGAGCAGGGCATGTGATGAGCTGTTGGAATGTGTCTGCGATCTCCTCTCTGCTGGCTGGTGCACTGGGCCAAAGTCCTAACCTAAATATCCTAACCCACCACACCAAACAAACACACACCCTTACCCCCGCACAGAAAGGATTGGTAAGCCTGCAAGAAGCTGATACGTGATAAGTCTGGCCATACAAATCACAAACACGTCATCTGCCACATCACATAAAAAACAAGTTGTATGAGCAAAGGTACATCTTGGGTGTAGCTTATTGTATAGCTTGACATACTGGACCGTACAGAATTTTATACCTGAAGGTCAACACTGCCGTGCGGTGGCAAAGGCCTTTCCCCTCACAGGTTTGAACACCAACGTTAGGCACTTCTCTTCAGCGGTGTGACATAACGATACGAACAGCTCCGGTGTGAAGTTTCCCCTAGGTACAGATATAGGATCAGCTTCCCCTCCATCATTCTGAACCCTAACAATTCATGGGGGAAATACAAAACTGTGCATTCAGTGCATTCGTATTCAGACCCCTTGACTTTTTCCACATTTTGTTACGTTACAGCCTTACTCTAAAATTTATTAAACTGTTTTTTCCCCCTCATCAATCTACATACAATACCCCATAATGACAAAGCAAAAACAGGTTTTTAGAAATGTTTGCTAATTTATAAAAAAAAAAAAAAAAAACAACTTAAATATCACATTTACAAAAGCATTCAGACCCTTTACTCAGTACTTTGTTGAAGCACTTTGGCAGCGTTTACAGCCTCAAGTCTTCTTGGGTATTTGGGGAGTTTCTCCCATTCTTCTCTGCAGATCCTCTCAAGTTCTGTCAGGTTAGATGGGGAGCGTTGCTGCACAGTTATTTTCAGGTCTCTCCAGAAATGTTAGATCGGGTTCAAGTTCGGGCTCTGGCTGGGCCATTCAAGGACATTCAGACACTTGTCCTGAAGCCACTCTTGCATTGTCTTGGCTGTGTGCTTAGTGTCGTTGTCCTGTTTTAAGGTGAACCTTCGCCCCAGTCCAAGGTCCTGAGCACTCTGGAGCAGATTTTCATCAAGGATCTCTCTGTACTTTGCTCCATTCATCTTTGCCTCGATCCTGACTAGTCTCCCAGTCCCTGAAAAACATCCCACAGCATGATACTGCCACCACCATGCTTCACCGTAGGGATAGTGCCAGGTTTCCTCCAGACATGATGCTTGGCATTCAGGCCAAAGAGTTCAATCTTGGTTTCATCAGACCAGAGAATCTTGTTTCTCATGGTCTGAGAGTCTTTAGGTGCCTTTTGGCAAACTCCAAACGGGCTGTCATGTGCCTTTTACTGAGGAGTGGCTTCCATCTGGCCACTCTACCATAAAGAGCTGATTGGTGGAGTGCTGCAGAGATGGCTGTCCTTCTGGAAGGTTCTCCCATCCCAACAGAGGAACTCTAGAGCTCTGTCAGAGTGACCATAGGGTTCTTGATCACCTACCTGACCAAAGCCCTTCTCCCCCGATTGCTCAGTTTAGCCGGGCGGCCAGCTCTGGGAAGAGTTTTGGTGTTTCCAAACTTCTTCCATTTAAGAAGGATGGAAACCACTGTTTTCTTGGGGACCTTCAATGCTGCAGAAATGTTTACCCTTCCACAGATCTGTGCCCCGACACAATCTTATCTCGGAGCTTTACGGACAATTCCTTCGACCTCATGGCTTGGTTTTTGCTCTGACATGCACTGTCAACTGTGGGACCTTATATAGACAGTTGTGCACCTTTTCAAATCATGCCCAATCAATGTAATTTACCACAGGTGGACTCCAATCAAGTTGTAGAAACATCTCAAGGATCACCAATGGAAACAGGATGCACCTGAGCTCAATTTCGAGTCTCATAGCAAAGGGTCTGAATACTTACAGTATGTAAATAAGATATGTTTTGTATCTTTACTAAATTGCAAAGATTTCTTAAAACCTGTTTTCGCTTTAACATTATGGGTTATTGTGTATAGATTGCTGAGGATTTTTTGTATTTAATCCATTTTAGAATAAGGTTAACGTAACAAAAAGTGGAAAAAGTCAAGGGGTCTGAATATTTCCCGAAGGCACTGTACCAAAACCAGGGTGTTAGGTACTTCACACATAACAATACCAAGCCCAGGGGGGCATAACAACGGGAAATGTGGAATGTCACAGGAAGGCCCAAACTGAAAAGAGCAGCCAACGTCAGAGATACCATGGAAAATCTTACTCGTGAAACTGTTTTTCGCCAAAGACGCTCCAAAGAAAGGATGTATCATTAAGGTCTACACATGCTTATAACCCTGCTCCCTCATGTGCCATCATCTAAACCAGATGGAACGCTTGGCCTTTTAAAAAACAGAAAGACTGTTGAAAACATGAAGAGATTTTCTTTCTCTCTCTCTCTAAATGACATGCTTGAGGTTCTCTTATTGCTAGAACGGGGACAGATTCAAGTAGAGTGTCTTGGGGATTCTCCTCATGTGTTCCCACACTGACTGGGCTTCATATGTGGACACCCTTAGCGAAGTTCCCAACAACTAGATGCATCCAGTTTTCAGGGATAAAGCGACTTCAACCAAGCCAGAAGTGGAAACTCCGCTTATGCGTTTATTTTACGCCTACTACGTTAGATTATATGTGGATGATGTGGATGGATCATTCTGGTGGGGGGGGGGAAGAGGGGGAGACCTCCTGGATCCACCCTTCTAATGTGTATGCCCAATGTTTCATTTCAAGGCTTGTGTATATTCAAAGAACTTAGAGACCCTACAAAGCCAAACTTTGTCAGACGTTTGTCCGCTGTCAAAACGAGTCAGCATCCCACACTATCAGTTGTGTATTCATCTCCATACTAAGTAGAAAAGAATATGCCCGCAAGCCTATGCATCTGCAGAAAGTCCCAGAGGAAAACAGCAAACACGTCTATATCACTGTGAATCCTCTGAACAGTTCCCATAATACTACGTCCTTGTCTCTGAAAGATCTACCAAATTGGGTTGACGGAAATTGTGATTTTTATCCAAAATCAACAGTGGTACAGTAGTTGTTTTCCATTTCAAATAGAAAACAACTAGGTTCCATTTCAAATAGCTTCTCATGGTACTCAACCCTGCTCACTCCAACTCCCTCCGCTATCTCAACTCAGCAGAGATAAGCATCACAGTCATAATCAACCAGGGTGGTGTTCATGAGGCACAAAACGGACTGAAACGTGGAGTGACCTTCAAAACGTATCCAATAAGAAAGGTTTGTTTCCGTTCTCCATTGCAAAACCTCCGGAGAGGTAGGCCTACTCCTGCAGCGATAGAAAAGTGTCCCCCGCAGACATTCTAACCCAGAGTTTAAGGGGAGAGGAATGGAGAACCACCCGAAGTTAACAGAAGATAACATAAGATAATCACAACACTATTGCGGCCACACCCTTTCTGTTTGAACTCGTTCGCAACTGTAAACGGTCACATAAATGCAATGCTATTGCCCGGCCCTTCAAAGTTGGAATGTCAAAGCCATTACGCTCTCCATATGAGCATTTGTACAGTATATGGCTCATGTCAAGTTCATCTGTAAAAATCATCAGGTCAAGCATCGTTGACTGAGACAATCGGTCTTGTAATCACAGGGAACATTAGGAAAACAGAGATTGAACAGAACAGAAAATACGGCCGTCACGATTTAGAAAGTCTTGAGCTCATGGAGAGAGAAACGGTGAGAAGAGGGGAGGAAGAGGAGGGTAGGTGTTAACGCCCCTCATTCCAGAGAAGGGAACAGCCTCACCCCTCCCTTAGAGGGACATCAGCCTCCCTCAGGATACCTAGCGCTCACTGACTCTCTCCCTCCCACTGTCCTGTCACTCCAGCCCAATGCAAGTGGGAGCGTGTATTCGGAATGTTAATAAAATAAAACCAAGAGGAACAAGTGGAATACACCTTGTTCCTGACTGTGTGTGTGTGTGTGAGCACACCCAGTTTGGGTCAGCTGTGTCTCACAAAGAAATAGAAATCAAAGGAACTACAGCACAGTGTACCTTTGAAATAGTCATAAAGATCAACAGACATATTGTCCCGTAATTGTTGCACTTTTTCTGTCTGTATAACAGGACATGAGGGGGTCGCTGCCGCAGCTATGGAATGACTCACTCGCTGTCCGACATTATCTTCACAGATCTAAATCCCTGTAGCAGGATGAGACGTCATAGTCAGAATTAGACCAAAAGATGAAGCTGTAAGCCCAATTTAACTCCGACTCAACACGGAATGGATTAGCCCTGACAGCTGAGGTTAAAAATGGCTAATTAGTCTACCGCTCCTGGAGCCATGGTGGAAAGCCCCACATCTGTGAATTAACGCTCACTCTCATGGACTTTCCTTGAGTAAACTTACACAAAGAGAAAAGTGAGTCTGTTTAATCAAGGTGTAGGTACGGTACCTGTACAATACAACACCCAGTCTCCCTCTATTGGAGATGGTATCATACTACACCAGCCGATGCACTCATTACAAACAATACTTTTCGACTGAGGGCAACAGACGCTTTATTTAAAGTATGCAAAAATGGAAATGACATATTGCCACTGAGAATACCTGTCAAAACATCACTCTCACTTCATTCCCTATCCCTTCAAAAATCATTATTACTGGTTTCCGTATTTGATGAACATTAGTGGAGGGCTGAATCGAGAATTATCTCACCGACGGTACATTTGAATGTGGAAAAAGAGGAACATGAGAGGGGTTGCTGTGGCAACATCTCCAAACATTCGGTAGCTTCCTGCGCCTGTGGCTGGGTTATTTTACTTATATTACTCACGGCTATATTTTTAGACGGGGAGCTGTGTCTTCCATGATTGACTAACTTCAGAGAGAAAGGAAAACAGTGGTTCTCCTCTGGAGGGAGATAAGAATAGAAAGTTCACGGAGTGAACACTAGATGGAAACAAAGCACAATGAGGACAGAGTGACTTTTCCTAGCCTTGTTATTAAGTTGCTATACTTTTTTTCTGTGGCCATGACCTAACCAGGATAAACTCTGGGCTCCATATAAGTCAGTTAAAGTCAAGTTACACGGTGAGAAGAAAAACTCCTGGATCTAGTTATTATGAAAAATGAACAATAAAAAAAACAGAGTAATGAAAACTTGCCAATCCTGCATACAGTAGACATTTCAAATCACACAAAAATAAATGTATGAAAAAGCAAATATAATGATGGTGCTATTCAGACCCTCTCAGAGTGCATTTATGGAAGGGGATACACAGCTAGACTCCATACCCACTGAATACTCTAAAACTGGGTTGTAGATAGTGACATGGAACTGGAAGTGTTACTTAAGACACTACTCGTCATCAGTGTCTCTAAAACAGTAATAGTTATAATAGCTGAATGACACCCTTGATGCTAACTGTCGGGACATTGCTTAATCCAGTCAGGGTGAGTAATACACAGCGCACTATCCCTACCCAATTAAACCCCTCCCCTCCCTCAGTCACTCAATCTGCATATTACCCAGCTGCCATGTCACACCCAGAGTGCAATAAAAACCTGTGAACTGTGTTAGAGAGGAATAAAAAGTGCATTATTATTTAACACTTACCATATACTGGAGTAGTTATTAATTACTATAGACTAATACTAAACTGTTAACAGTTTGACCTGTAGGCAGTTCCCATGCATAGAGAACAAATAGCTGGTCGCCTAATTCACGTGTATATTCGTGTGGGATTCTGAGTCAAGAAGACCCACCCCATTGGAGAGGCTTGCCAAAGCCCATGATGGTAGCCATGTGTGATTTGAGTGAGAGCTGGGGAGTAAGAGCTCCTTCAGTGTTCTACTTTAAACACATATGGAAGTGAGTTGGACATGAGACAGCTGGAGGCAATCAGCAAAACATCCGCCATTATATAACTGGAATCCAGGACGAGTTTAACTGTAACACTAAAAAGAGACAGCTAATCAAGTCTCGTACGCTTTCTCCCCCATTCACAAATCTCACATGCTACTAATATGTATTTATTTGAGAATTATACCACACATTCTGAATCCAGTCAGTTGCCCAAGATGTAAATGGTCATTCATTGAAAGAAAGAGGAGCCTAATCAACAACACACTTGAGGTATCAACATTTTCACTTGGAAATGGAAACTATCAAGTGAAAATAATACTATATTAACTATCATGTTGTAGGGCCCTGTGTTTTGCTCTATCATGTTACATGTCTGTTTTTTAACCCTTTTTTATATGACGGTCCTCCAGCACCATCCTTAGACAATTGTTTACATTGTTGGTGTAATTCTCATTTCTGGATTAGGTTTAAAATACAGGAACAAATCTTGCTATGTAAAATGATTGCGAAAAACACAGGGCCCTATACCATATATTAAACTTCAATTATACACTTCAATTATTACCAGTAACTACATTTGTATTACATGTGATCATATTTACTACTGTAGGACTAGAACCAGCGTGGGGAACGCCTAGTTTGCGTAACCCTTCCCCATGTCAGTATTTATATTTCTGCCACTCACCTACACAACACATTTTGCTGTACAAATATCTGCTTCTTTCTGCATAAAACATCTCGGGCAGGTGATTTTCCCGTTAATAAACTATTCCCAGATGAAAGAACGAATTTGCTCCAGTTGGAACTTCAGGGCTCCCCTGCGTCGCTATAACTTCAACAGAAGCGCTCACCGACCTTCCGGAGCGCAAGAATGCAAACACACTCGCTTTTCATGGTGCGACAGTCGAAGGAGAGAAAAAATGCTTTCTAATGGATGGGTGAAAGTTTCACTTTCACAACAGCCCTGCCCATCTCATTTGGGTCCTTTTATTTCCCAAAGGTATATGGACTTGTACTCTGTTCTATATCAATTGATATATACAGTATATAGGCCTATCCATTCAATATAGAAGTGAAATTATGAAATGTTACACTTTGTTAGAAATAATTTTAATATTCTTGGGATAAAGTTCAATTGCAATATTTATATGTGAGAATTAAAGCAAATGTTTGATCAGTTAATTTGATATTCGGTGGGAAATATAAAGTGTGAAAAACATAGTTTAATTATTTCACTTTGTGTGCGTACACATGCCTTTGAGAACCTTCCCGAGTGTTGTGGTCTATGAAGTGTGTTATCTGGGCTCTTTGGCAGTTTTAACAGTGGCCTGGGGTGATACAGGTCTTATAATGTCAATTTATTATGATAAAAACTGTCATCAGGTTACCTATGAGGCTCCCTTGGTACTGCATTCCACCTTGGAACTCACAGTACTTCAAGTCCAAAACCCTTCTACCACTGTTACGGCTGAATTCTCATTATGAAAGTAAAAGGGGATAAATCAGACTACTTTCTCTCATTCTAACAGGACCGTAATCAAACAATGAATGACTGTCCACATGGGTTGAGCGACACATACACCACCGTCGTCAGTCAAAGGAAGGGAGGTGGGGGGCTAATTTACAACAGGTCACAACTGACCTGATCCTAGGTCAGATTAAAGAGTGGGCAGATGGCCTGAATATGAGACTTCTCTTACAGATGACTGACCTCTGCTCCACAAACATACAACTGCACTTGTCTTCAGGCACTAAGGACTGGTTTCCCGCACCCATACTAAACAATCCTACTTCTGGACTAAAAAGCATATGGTCAACGGAGAATCTTCATTGAAAATGATTTTTAGCCCATGGAAATGCTTAATCTGGGTCCGGGAAACTGGACCTAGGATTCTAACTTCTAACCTTTAAGCAATATTATGTGACCCGTTTCAGGAAGCTAGGCGTATGTAGCTACTTCACAGGAGAGGCATTTGCGCATAATCCATTTTTTTTTTTTTATCAAAATAATTTTTGGGGCAGAAATGCCTTACAAATGCCTAACAAATTTGTATGCCATCTGTAAATAGGAATACAATTGTTAAAACTTCGAGTCGAGTTGGTTTAGCCACAGAAAAAGCTGAGATGATGGATGAGCTGGACATGCCGAGAGATGAGTTCGGATTGGTCTGCCATGTAGCATGCTTCTGTCTATAACATGAGCTGCTCAGTATGTGTAGATAATCCTCGCTACTGCGGCTGTTTTGAAAGATATAACGTTAGCGCTATTGACAAAGATCAGTGTGATCAAGTTGTGATGGACTACTTTCTGAACATGGTCAGTGTGAACCGGAGTGACTTGACACAATGTGGGTCAAACAAGCTGTACAAACAAAACAGAGTTTAAATGGGTTTAAGTCTGCCGTGAAGCCTTCCTCTATGTATACGGGTAAGAGTCTAGCTACATTTTCAGATATTATAAGTTTCTAATTTTTGGCAGAAAGTCATTTTCATTGTAAGTTAAAGCGTACTGTTATCTAGCTAGTGAACAATAGCTTGCTGGATCGCTAGCTAACGTCACATGTATGATCTGTGTAGTAATATTATTAGTATCTCAGAAAGCTATTAGCATTGCTAGTTACCGGTACCCCCTGTATATAGCCTCGCTACTGTTATTTTATTGTTGCTCTTTAAATATTAGTTATTTTTCTATTTTCTTATTTTAAATGTTATTATTTTAGTTATTTTTTACTTCAATTTATTTTAGTAAATACTTAAACACTTATTTTTCTTAAAACTGCATTGTTGGTTAAGGGCTTGTAAGTAAGCATTTCATTGTAAGGTCTACTACACCTGTTGTATTCGGGACATGTGACAAATAACATTTGATTTGATTTAGTTGTAGCCTAATGTTAGCTAGCTAGCTAACATTGAACCTGGTTGGTTAGTTTTAGCTACCTGCAGATTCATACTACAGCAGTTCATGCATGGTGGCTAGCTATGACAATCTGTTTGCATTGCTAGTAGTATGGGTTAGGATTATGGTTCATTGTTTAGCTAGCTAGCTACATGTCTAAACAAAATACTTCACTTCGCCAGATAATTACATGACTCATCAAGTTAGCCAGGTGTGTCTGGAGGTGATTAAGGCAATCTATTGTATGACATGAACACGTGTACATGTCTAGACAATAGTGACCCATCCACAGCTAGATGTGGCAGGGAGGTGGTTATAGCATTTTCTTTCACAGGACCCATACATTTAGAGAAGTGTGTCTGGGTAAGCATCATCTAATAATTAGAAATATTTATAAAATATGTTTATCCGGACACTATTTTTTATATTGCTGCTATGCAAATATGCAAGTAACCATTTCACTGTACAGTTTCCACCTTCTATATCCTGTGCATGTGACAAATAAATTTACATTTTACTGTTAGAATAGGTTAATTTAAATACAAATCTCATTTAATCCCACACTCAATGAACTACATACAATAAAAAGCCAACATTAATTTCCCCATAAAAAATAAACTGAATGGAGAGAAAACCCTATGAGGAACTTTCTGGAATAAGTGTCAGAGCTCAGACGATCACTGCCAGATGCTACCCACAGGGGGATATCCAACCCTCGCATGTCTCTCAATGAGCGTAGCCACACAGTGGTGAACTTCAGTTCTACAGTTCATTAGGTACACCCATCTAGTACCGGGTAGTACCCTCTTTGCTTCCAGAACAGCTTGAATTCGTTGGGGCATTCTATGAGGTATCGGAAACGTTCCACATGGATGTTAATCCATGCTGACGCAATGGCATCACACAGTTGCTGCAGATTGGACGGCGGTACATTCATGCTGCCATGTTCCATCTCATCCCAAAGATGCTCTATCAGGTTGAGGTCAGGTGACTGACCAGGCCACTCAAGTAAACTGAACTCACTGTCATGTTCCAAGTGATGTTTCTCCACTCCTCAATTGTCCAGCGTTGGTGATCACGTCCCCTCTGGAACCGCTTCTTCTTGTTTTTAGCTGACAGGAGTGGAACCGGTATTTTTGTCTGCTGCAATAGCCCATCCGTGACAAGACTCTATGAGTTGTGCGTTCCGAGGTGTCATTCTGCACACCACTGTTGTACTGCGCTGTTACTTGTCTGTTTGTGGCCTGCCTGTTAGCTTGAACAATTCTTGCCATTCTCCTTCGATCTCTCTAATCAACGAGCTGTTTTCGACCACAGGACTACCACTGACTGGATGTTTTTTTTGTTTGTCTCATCATTCTTGCTTGAAAAGCCCAGGAGGGCGGCCGTTTCTGAGACACTGGATCTGGCGTGCCTGGCACCGACAATCACACCACACTCAGAGTCACTTAAGTCACTGGTTTTTCCCATTCTAACGTGTTTAGACAGAAACATCAGTAGCGTTCACTGCTGATGAGTATTGAGGGAAACGGAGAGATTTGGGGAGGTTTGGGAATGTGCCCTGAGGAGAGATAAAATTATGGTTTTTCCAATGCCTCGCAAAGAAGGGCACCTATTGGTAGATGTGTAAAAAATAAATAATATGCAGACATTGAAAATCCCTTTGAGCATGGTGAAGTTATTAATAACACTTTGGATGGTGGATCAATACACTCAATCACTACAAAGATACAGACGTCCTTAACTCAGTTGTCGGAGAGGAAGGAAACCACTCAGGGATTTCACCATGAGGCCAATGGTGACTTTAAAACAGTTACAGAGTTTAATGGGTGTGATAGGAGAGAACTGAGGATGGATCAACATTGACAAAATAAGGAATTCTGTACAGAAACATAAATCCTGTTTGCCACAAGGCACTAAAGTAATAATGCAAAAAATGCGGCAAAGCAATTTACTTTTTTTCCTGAATACAAAATGTTATCTTTGGGGCAAATCCAATACAACACATTACTTCCACTCTCTGTATTTTCAAGCATAGTGGTGGCTGCATCATGTTATGGATATGCGTGTCATCATTAAGGACTAGGGAGTTTTTCTGGATAAAAAAGAAAAGGAATGGCCCTAAGCACAGGCAAAAACCTAGAAGACAACCTGGTTCAGTCTGCTTTCCAACAGACACTGGGAGATGAATTCACCTTTCAGCAGAACAATAAACTAAAACACAAGGCCAAATATACACTGGAGTTGTTGACCAAGATAACATTGAATGTTCCTGTGTGGCCGAGCTGGTTTAAATCAGCTTGAAAATCTATGGCAAGACTTGAAAATGGTTGTCTAGCAATGATTAACAACCAATTTGACAGAGCTTGAAGAATTTTGGAAATAATAAACGGGCAAATATTAAACAATCCTGGTGTGCAAATCTCTTAGAGACTTACCCCAGAAATACTCACAGCTGTAATCACTGCCAAGATGATTATAACATGTATTGACTCAGGGGTGTGAATACTTATGTAAATGAGATATTTCTGTGTTTCATTTTCAATACATCTGTAAAAATGTCTAAAAACATTTTTTAACTTTGTCATTATGGGGTATTGTGTGTAGATGGGTTAGAGGGAAAAAAATGAATCCATTTTGAATTCAGGCTGTAACACAACAAAATGTGGAATAAGTCAATGGGTATGAATACTTTCTGAAGGCACTGTATGTTGTAAATGGAAGCTTCTATTTCTGTATCATGAAATGTTGCAAACTGTAGTTTTTTTTCCAGTATAAGCTGTTATGTTGTTTGAGGACAACAAACCTGTACTCTTCAATGGCCATGAACATTCAATGTAACCAGTACTCTTCAAATATATATATTTTTTTGTTATTATATAATTTTCCTTATTTCAGGTCAACATCATAAACAAATTGTACATATATTTTAATTTCAAAATGAAACAAGGTAACATAAAACATAACCAACAAACACCAAAACAAAAACATACAAAAGCAATAAGATTTATACATTCCCTTTCAGTTCTCTGCTCTTAATTTTTATGACTTTAATATTTTTTTCCTCATTAATTGCATTAACACTATTATTTTGTATTTTCCTTACATACCATAAAATAATTTGACTGTCGCAAAATGTGTAGCTGTAGTGTGTAAAATTCCCATAAAAGAGTATAGAGGCCTATACAACAATATATTTATTTTATACAAGAAAGAGAACAGGGTCCAGTTGACCAATAAATTCATAGAATTTTTATATTGACACGTCTTCAGGTATCTGGGAAGATTAGGGGGAAGCGATAGTCAAAAGGGGTCCCATATTGTATAGAAATCACCTTCCTTACTCCTAAATATAGCACTCATTTTCACACTTTAAAGATCTCACAGTACCACTGATTTATTGTTGGTGGCTAGTCTTTCATCCGGTTAAGGAAAATGCATTTGCAGACCACAAAGAGTCATTTTTGAAGAAGATTGAGCTCTGCTAAGGTAAGTGAGGGCCTATTCCCAACGACACCTAGTCCAAATAGCCATGGGTCCATTCTTATAGGACATATGAACATGCTCCACAGCTCCGTTTTGACATTTTCCCCGAAAATTTTAATTCATGGGCAAGTCCAAATAAGATGGCCACGAGGGCCTTTTTCCTTCTTATACTTACAACAGGTGTCAGAGAATTCTGCTTTAATTTATAACATATAATAGGAGTCCTATGAACCGCTTGCATAATCTTGTATGGGATCTTACACCTTGTTGCAGGTGAACAGTTGTCTTGTGTGTTTAGGTCTTTCAGCTTTCAACAGGAGATTGTCCACTGGGGGTAACCAGTATTCTTTAGTGGGCAGTCCCATAGCTTTGATAAGGGTTTTAGGGCTTCACAGATAATGGGAGATACTTCTCCTAGATTAAATATCACTTAGAAAGAACTTCTCGGGATAAACAGAATGATGCTTATGTATACTAACTAGGGTGTGCTGTTGAGAAATCCCCTGATGAGGGCAGTGAGGTATAAATAAACTCTCAGCCTAGGACCGGATGTGTTTCCATGGTCCCAGAGCAACTCATAAATACAGCCTCAATGACTGGCACTCATGAGGTCCACATGAGGTCTGTACGTTGTTCCTCTGTGTTTTTGGCAGGGTCAAATGCTCTGCCCTCTCCCCTTCTCCCAGAGGACACTGCACAGCATCCAAAGTCAACAATCTGAACCAAACTACATGTCTGATTTATAACTCTGCTCCCCATGTTCCCCCTGTTGTCCACTGTTTATCTTGAAATTCTGGAACTTTCTGTTATGAATATCGTACCACACCAACACAGCTTTACAGGCAGAGTGTTGGTGTTAGGGGGATATGTGTTATTTCGTACACACTCATGGTTCCTGGAATGATAAGAAGCACACAAGTGAATCAAATTGAGTCACTCCCTCCCTCCCTCCTGGCCGGAATGTCGGTAGCAGCCTCCAGAGTAGGTGTGGGAGTTGTGATTGTTTCCAGGAAACACTGTGGAGCTTTCCTCCACACCAGAGACTCAGTGCCAAGCCACTCACCCCAGTCCTTCTACAGCATCATGAGTGTTTGTGTCATCTCTTGGACAACAGAGAATGATTTCTGTGTGTACAAATGTAAGAAAAGATCAATTCTTATGAAAATGTAGCAACTCTTGAGTTACTGTAAAAGTAGAGTGACAGATAAGGCAGATGGCGCCGACAGGTAGGGCACCCGTGCTTCTAGTTCCTAGGCAACTTTTCAGTATTTAGTTTTTTCTGTGTTATTTCTTACATTATTAGCCCAAAATATTTTTTGTGTTATTACATACAGCTGGAAAGAACTAGAGTGGACTTCTAGTCCGACTCAGGAGGCGCGCACACCACCCACCGCTTCCGAGTATATTACTCGCTAATGTTCGGTCTCTGGATAATAAAGTTGACGAGCTCAGGGCGAGGATTTCCTTCCAGAGAGACATCAGGGATTGGTATATACTCTGTTTCACGGAAACATGGCTCTCTCGGGATATACTGTCTGAGTCCGTACAGCCAGTTGGCTTCTCAGTTCATCGCTCAGACAGGAATAAATATCTCTCTGGTAAGAAGAAGGGGGGGGGTGTATATTTCAAGATTAACTACTCAAGGTGTGATTGTGATCACATACAGGAACTCAAGTCCTTTTGTTCACCCGACCGAGAATACCTCATAATCAAATGCCGATCTTATTACCTCCCAAGAGAATTCTCTTCGGTTATAGTCACAGCCGTGTATATTCCCCCTCAAGCCGATACCACGACGGCCCTCAAAGAACTTGACTGGACTTTATGCAAACTGGAAACCACATATCCTGAGGCTGCATTTATTGTAGCTGGGGATTTTAACAAAGCAAATTTCAGGAAACCGCTGCCGAAGTTCTATCAACATACTGACAGCTGTACTCACGCTGCTAAAACACTAGACCACTGCTCCAACTTCCGGGATGACTACAAGGCCCTCCCCCGCCCTCCCTTCGGCAAATCTGATCATGACTCCATTTTGCTCCTCCCTTCCTATATGCAGGAACTCAAACAGATAGTACCCGTGCTAAGGACTATTCAACGCTGGTCTGACCAATCGGAATCCACGTTTCAAGATTGTTTTGATCACACGGACTGGGATATGTTCCGGGTAGCCTCCGAGAATAACATTGACGAATACACTGATACGATGACTGAGTTTATCAGGAAGTGTATAGCAGATGTTGTACCCACTGTGGCTATTAAAACCTACCCTAACCAGAAATCGTGGATAGATGGCAGCATTCGCGCAAACTGAAAGGGCAAACAATCGCATTTAACCATGGCATTCCCTCCATAAAGCAATCAAACAGGCAAAACGTTAGTAGAGAGACAAAGTGGAGTTGCAATTCAACGGCTCAGACACGAGACGTATGTGGCAAGGTCTACAGACAATCACGGACTACAAAGGGAAAACCAGTCACGTCGGAGACACTGACATCTTGCTTCCGAACAAGCTTAATACCTTCATCGCCCGCTTTGAGGATAACACAGTGCCACCGACACGGCCCGCTACCAAGGACTGTGGGCTCTCCTCCGTGGGCGAGGTGAGTAAGACATTTAAGCGTGGTAACCCTCGCAGGGCTGCCCGCTCAGAGCATGCGCAGACCAGCTGGCTGGAGTGTTTACGGACATATTTAATCTCTCCCTATCCCAGTCTGCTGTCCCCAATTGCTTCAAGATGTCCACCATTGTTCCTGTACCCAAGAAAGCAAAGGTAACTGAACTAAATAACTATCACCCCGTAGCACTCAACTTCTGTCATCATGAAGTGCTTTGAGAAACTAGGATCATATCACCTCTACCTTACCTCACACTCTAGACCTACTTCAATTTGCCTACCGCCCCAATAGATCCACAGATGATGCAATCGCCATCGCACTGCACACTGCCCTAGCCCATCTGAACAAAAGGAATACATATGTAAGAATGCTGTTCATTGACTATAGCTCAGCATTCAACACCATAGTACCCTCCACGCTCATCATTAAGCTTGAGGCCCTGGGTCTGAACAACTGGGTCCTGGACATCCTGACGGGCCGCCCCCAGGTGGTGAAGGTAGGAAACAACACCTCCACTTCGCTGATCCTCAACACTGGGGCACCACAAGGGCCACGCACGCCTCCAACTCAATCATCAAGTTTGCAGTGACAACAGTAGTAGGCCTGATTACCAACAATGACGAGACAGCCTACAGGGAGGAGGTGAGAGCCCTGGGTGTGTGGTGACATGAAAATAACCTCTCACTCAATGTCAACAAAACAAAGGAGATGATCGTGGAAAAAGCAGAGGGAGCACCCCGTATCCACATCGATTGGACCGCAGTGGAGAAGGTGGAAAGCTTCAAGTTCCTCGGCATACACATCACTGACAAACTGAAATGGTCCACCCACACAGACAGTGTGGTGAAGAACAGCGCCTCTTCAAACTCAGGAGGATGAAGAAAGTTGGCTTGGTACCTAAAACCATCAAGCTTTTACAGACGCACAATTGAAGACATCCTGTCGTGCTGTGTCACCGCCTGGTACGGCAACTGCACCACCCACAACCGCAGGGCTCTCCAGATGGTTCCCAACGCATCAACGGGGGCAAACTACCTGCTCTCCAGGACACCTACAGCACCCGATGTCACAGGAAGGCCAAAAAAATTATCAAGGACAACAACCACCCGAGCCACTGCCTGTTCACCCTGCTATCATCCAGAAGGGAGGTCAGTACAGGTGCATCAATGCTGGGACCGAGAGACTGAAAAACAGCTTCTATCTCAAGGTCATCAGACTGTTAAATAGCCATCACTAGCACATTAGAGGCTGCTGCCCTATATACATAGACTTGAAATAACTGGCCACTTTAATAATGGAACACTAGTCATTTCAATAATGTTTACATATTTTGCATTACTCATCTCATATGTATATACTGTATTATATTCTATTCTACTGCATCTTAGTCTATGCCGCTCTGATGTTGCTCGTCCCAAAATGTATTCTTAATTCCATTCCTTTACTTTAGATTTCTGTGTATTGTGTGTATTGTTGTGAAATTGTTAGATATTGCTTGGTAGATATTACTGCACTGTTGGAGCTAGAGACACAAGCATTTCGCTACAGCCACAACAACATCTGCTAAACACATGTTTGTGACCATTAACATTTGATTGGATTGGATTATCTTTGTTGTATTTGCCATCTCTATATCTATCTACATGAGAAAGGATTGCCATAAGCCTGGATTAAACTGTCAACCACCTGTAAAACATGTTCTGCCTGAGAACTAGACAGATGAAGTCAGTATGTACCAATTATGCAAAACACTTCAAACGTTCCATCAACCGTCTGGGAAACACCCTCTCAAAACTAACCAGCCTCTGAATGTCACACACCTACTAGATACACACTATGCATAATAGGTGTAGAAGGAAAGAAGAATCCTTTAAAAAAAAGGTAGAACTTCCATGAACAACAGTTTAAATATTTGCATGACCCCCTAAGGAAGGATTTGCTAGGTATGGTTGCCTGGGGCGATGGTAAAAAAACACAAATTGAAAGGTTAAAGTTCAGAGAGAGAACGAAAGGTGATGCACCTTGTGCGTGAAAGTTTTTTTTTAATGGTTTTACTTAGCCACGCCCACTTACAATGACACTGACCCTGTATATAGCTTCCTCTCTTATTTCTAATTTCTCATGTTTTCTTTACTATACACTATAGAGTATATATATATTTGTTCAGATAAATGTATTATTATTATTTATTATTGGTTGTGATGTTTTTATGTTGATTGCTGCACTGTTAGGTGGAGCTTGCAGGTTGGGCATTTCACTGTACTTTAAACTTTAACTTTAAAATTAAACTTGAACTAGGTCAGGTCAGCAAATGATAGCCTCTTCCCGTTCCAGTGGGATCGTATTCATTACCTGTTTCAGTCCATTTGGTGCCAAATGAATGTGACCCAGTACAACAGAGCCAAACTACCTCTCCAATACAGAAGCAGGGGAATTGGCCACTGTATAATATACCTGCTATTATAAACTGGGTGGTTTGAGCCATGAATTCTGATTGGCTGAAAGCCACGGTATATCAGACAGTATACCACAGGTATGACAAAATGTTTAGTTTTACGTTGGTAACCAGTTTAATAGCATAAACCGTGGATAAAGGTATGTGATCCTCACTACTCTCATCATCACTCTGTATATTAAGGATGGGATCCACCTAAGAGGAATTGAGTGGGGTTGGGGGACAGACCTGTCATCATGCAGGCCGCTTCCAGTGACAGAGGACAGTTGGAGACCAGATACCCTTGATACCACCTGGTCACTGTCACTGCACAGGAAGAGCATCAATCACCAAGAGTACCCCATCTACTTAACCCTTTGACTGATGAGACTTCCTCCCACTGCATTCCCCCAGCTACCTAAACCTTTTACTTCCTCCCGCTGCATTCCCCCAGCTACTTAACCCTTTTACTTCCTCCCGCTGCATTCCCCCAGCTACTTAACCCTTTTACTTCCTCCCTCTGCATTCCCCGAGCTACCTAACCCTTTTACTTCCTCTCGCTGCATTCCCCCAGCTACTTAACCCTTTTACTTCTTCCCGCTGCATTCCCCCAGCTACCTAACCCTTTTACTTCCTCCCGCTGCATTCCCCCAGCTACCTAACCCTTTTACTTCCTCCCGCTGCGTTCCCCCAGCTACTTAACCCTTTTACTTCCTCCCTCTGCATTCCCCCAGCTACTTAACCCTTTTACTTCCTCCCGCTGCATTCTCCCAGCTACCTAACCCTTTTACTTCCTCCCTCTGCATTCCCCCAGCTACCTAACCCTTTTACTTCCTCCCTCTGCATTCCCACAGCTACCTAACCCTTTTACTTCCTCCCGCTGCATTCCCCCAGCTACTTAACACTTTTACTTCCTCTCGCTGCATTCCCCCAGCTACTTAACCCTTTTACTTCCTCCCTCTGCATTCCCCCAGCTACCTAACCCTTTTACTTCCTCCCGCTGCATTCCCCCAGCTACATAACCCTTTTACTTCCTCCCGCTGCATTCCCCCAGCTACTTAACCCTTTTACTTCCTCCCGCTGCATTCCCCCAGCTACTTAACCCTTTTACTTCCTCCCTCTGCATTCCCCCAGCTACCTAACCCTTTTACTTCCTCCCGCTGCATTCCCCCAGCTACTTAACCCTTTTACTTCCTCCCTCTGCATTCCCCCAGCTACCTAACCCTTTTACTTCCTCCCTCTGCATTCCCCCAGCTACTTAACCCTTTTACTTCCTCCCGCTGCATTCCCCCAGCTACCTAACCCTTTTACTTCCTCCCTCTGCATTCCCCCAGCTACCTAACTCTTTTACTTCCTCCCTCTGCATTCCCCCAGCTACCTAACCCTTTTACTTCCTCCCGCTGCATTCCCCCAGCTACTTAACCCTTTTACTTCCTCTCGCTGCATTCCCCCAGCTACCTAACCCTTTTACTTCCTCTCGCTGCATTCCCCCAGCTACCTAACCCTTTTACCTCCTCCCTCTGCATTCCCCCAGCTACCTAACCCTTTTACTTCCTCCCGCTGCATTCCCCCAGCTACCTAACCCTTTTACTTCCTCCCGCTGCATTCCCCCAGCTACTTAACCCTTTTACTTCCTCCCTCTGCATTCCCCCAGCTACCTAACCCTTTTACTTCCTCCCGCTGCATTCCCCCAGCTACCTAACCCTTTTACTTCCTCCCGCTGCATTCCCCCAGCTACCTAACCCTTTTACTTCCTCCCGCTGCATTCCCCCAGCTACTTAACCCTTTTACTTCCTCCCTCTGCATTCCCCCAGCTACCTAACCCTTTTACTTCCTCCCGCTGCATTCCCCCAGCTACCTAACCCTTTTACTTCCTCCCTCTGCATTCCCCCAGCTACCTAACCCCTTTACTTCCTCCCTCTGCATTCCCCCAGCTACTTAACCCTTTTACTTCCTCCCGCTGCATTCCCCCAGCTACCTAACCCTTTTACTTCCTCTCGCTGCATTCCCCCAGCTACCTAACCCTTTTACTTCCTCCCGCTGCATTCCCCCAGCTACTTAACCCTTTTACTTCCTCCCTCTGCATTCCCCCAGCTACCTAACCCTTTTACTTCCTCCCGCTGCATTCCCCCAGCTACCTAACCCTTTTACTTCCTCCCGCTGCATTCCCCCAGCTACCTAACCCTTTTACTTCCTCCCGCTGCATTCCCCCAGCTACCTAACCCTTTTACTTCCTCCCGCTGCATTCCCCCAGCTACTTAACCCTTTTACTTCCTCCCTCTGCATTCCCCCAGCTACCTAACCCTTTTACTTCCTCCCGCTGCATTCCCCCAGCTACCTAACCCTTTTACTTCCTCCCTCTGCATTCCCCCAGCTACCTAACCCCTTTACTTCCTCCCTCTGCATTCCCCCAGCTACTTAACCCTTTTACTTCCTCCCGCTGCATTCCCCCAGCTACTTAACCCTTTTACTTCCTCTCGCTGCATTCCCCCAGCTACCTAACCCTTTTACTTCCTCCCTCTGCATTCCCCCAGCTACCTAACCCTTTTACTTCCTCCCGCTGCATTCCCCCAGCTACCTAACCCTTTTACTTCCTCCCGCTGCATTCCCCCAGCTACCTAACCCTTTTACTTCCTCCTGCTGCATTCCCCCAGCTACCTAGCCCTTTTACTTCCTCCCGCTGCATTCCCCCAGCTACTTAACCCTTTTACTTCCTCCCTCTGCATTCCCCCAGCTACCTAACCCTTTTACTTCCTCCCGCTGCATTCCCCCAGCTACCTAACCCTTTTACTTCCTCCCTCTGCATTCCCCCAGCTACCTAACCCCTTTACTTCCTCCCTCTGCATTCCCCCAGCTACTTAACCCTTTTACTTCCTCCCGCTGCATTCCCCCAGCTACTTAACCCTTTTACTTCCTCCCGCTGCATTCCCCCAGCTACCTAACCCTTTTACTTCCTCCCTCTGCATTCCCCCAGCTACCTAACCCCTTTACTTCCTCCCTCTGCATTCCCCCAGCTACTTAACCCTTTTACTTCCTCCCGCTGCATTCCCCCAGCTACTTAACCCTTTTACTTCCTCCCTCTGCATTCCCCCATCTACCTAACCCTTTTACTTCCTCCCGCTGCATTCCCCCAGCTACCTAACCCTTTTACTTCCTCTCGCTGCATTCCCCCAGCTACCTAACCCCTTTACTTCCTCCCTCTGCATTCCCCCAGCTACTTAACCCTTTTACTTCCTCCCGCTGCATTCCCCCAGCTACTTAACCCTTTTACTTCCTCCCTCTGCATTCCCCGAGCTACCTAACCCTTTTACTTCCTCCCTCTGCATTCCCCCAGCTACCTAACCCCTTTACTTCCTCCCTCTGCATTCCCCCAGCTACTTAACCCTTTTACTTCCTCCCGCTGCATTCCCCCAGCTACTTAACCCTTTTACTTCCTCCCTCTGCATTCCCCGAGCTACCTAACCCTTTTACTTCCTCTCGCTGCATTCCCCCAGCTACCTAACCCTTTTACTTCCTCCCTCTGCATTCCCCCAGCTACCTAACCCTTTTACTTCCTCCCGCTGCATTCCCCCAGCTACTTAACCCTTTTACTTCCTCCCGCTGCATTCCCCCAGCTACTTAACCCTTTTACTTCCTCTCGCTGCATTCCCCCAGCTACTTAACTCTTGAGGACGTTTCTCTGCTATGTTCCACTTGATGCATGCATATGTGTGTGTGTGTGTGTGTGTGTGTGTGTGTGTGTGTGTGTGTGTGTGTGTGTGTGTGTGTGTGTGTGTGTGTGTGTGTTCACAACATACATGGCATAGTGGATGTTATTCTACCTAGATCCCAGGTCATGATATTATTGTGGATTTGTTTTTCTCTGTAGGAGCCCAACATTGTAACAGTGCTTAACCCCACCTAAAAGGATACAAGGCAACTTTCAACTCTCACAGGTGGGCACGCACACACACACACACACACCAGCCCGACACCGACGCCGACAGGCATAATCTTATACATGACTGAAACAGGTTTGGGAGCTTACACATTGTTCACACCTTACAACAATAAGCATAGCTAAGTCTCGCTGGGGTGGAGGTGGGGTGGTCAGGGAGAGCGCCTCAAGCATTCTCAGTGGTGTGACTTGTCACGATGGCTCTGGTGGGTCTAACGGGTCACAGGAAAACCTGCACCACAATACCAGGTGATGGGCTTCCCATGTTACCGTGCACTTACTGTGTAATGAGAGCTAAGCCCTTTGCTGCTGCTGCAGTAAGGTCACTTCAATCACGTACCGGTTGCTGACGTGCTATCGGCACGGAAAGACCCCGCAACCTTCACGGCTTGCCACGGGTTATGCCCTCCGACCACAGAGGTCAGGCATGAAAGTGACCACCTTATACATGCAACCTTTTCATAAAGGTGAAGCTGGTGTAAGCATGCAGGCCGAAATTAGCATGTTGTAAGCCAATTAAATCACAGCAAATCAAATCAATGTTGGAAGTACTGGAAGGCACTTATGACCCTCATATTAATTTCAATCTGAATCTAACGGAGAAACGGTCTGTTCTGTGCTATCGCCAAGATGAAAATGAGATAATTATATAACATTGTAAATACTGCAGCTGCTATTTATTCAGAGAGGCTTGATAGATTTGCAATTCGTAGATTTGTGATATAAGTAATGTCCTTTCAAACCTTGGACACTGATTCAGATCCAAAGAATAACAACTAGCGTGATATTAACAGATCAGCTACGCCCCCCCCCCCCCCCCCCCCCCCCCCCCCTCAATGCCTCTCTCACCACATGCCACGACTGCTAAGATGACTAGGATAGTAACCAGCATTAAGAGGGTTAACTTCCAACACAAGAGGGCTGAAGAGAGTAAAGCAAGAACGAGAGAGAGACAGAGAGTTACTGTAGGAAGAGAGAGGGCTGGTGACAGAGAGAAGTAGAGGAAAAAGGAGACCTACTGAATGGTGCAGCCGGCTACTCTATGACTTTGACTCTCCTTTACTTAAGGTTAGTGTGTCTTCTTAGTGGGAGATTACGATTGAAAAGCCCTTTCCCCTTTTCTCCCTATCTCCTGAAGTTTCTCTTACCTTGCCTCCTCAGTCTCGTCAATCGCCAGACTGCGATCAGGGTCACTATGTGCCCCAAAACCACCAGGGCGGGGAGTATGGGTCCTGGGGGGCTCGCCGCAGCAAGCATTAGGACAGAGATAAGCCCAGGACAACTTTGGCAGCACTGACAGACAGGTGGCAGGGCACGGAGTGGGAGGGGAGTGGGGCCGTGTGGGTGTGCCAGAGGAGAAGAGAGGTGGGAGGGTGGTTTAAAAAAGAAGGGCAGGCAGTTTCAACCTTTCCTGGCCAACACAGTGAACCCCCTAGCTTTCTCTCACTGCCTGCTACGCCCTCAACACCTCTTCTGTCCCTCATCTAGGCTTCTCTCTGTTTACAACTCTCTCTCTCTTTCTCTTTTCTTCCTCTCTCAACTCTCTCTCTCTCGTATGTTCCTATAATGTATGTGTAGGTTCTGTAATAACCAGCGCGCACTCTCTGTGTTTACAGTGTCTGCTTTCACCGCAAAGGGCTGTCGAAACTATGGTGTATCTAGTCACACTGGGCAATTAACTAGACTCTGTTCATTAAACGTACAGACACACACACACGCAGTCAGAAAAAGGCAAGATAGACATCAAATGAAGGAACAGTTAAAAAAACTACCACTGTAAAATGATGTCAAAATCCTATTGTCCCTCTTGAAACAATCTGATAATATGGTTAGAATTGAAGTAAACGTTAACAGTAGGTGGAAGTTTACATTGAGAGTATTGTGTTCTTACCACGTTGAATTGAACCCCCCCTCTGACTCATTCCAGTATCAATGTTCATTTTGTACCCCTTTTCTCTCTCTCACCGCAGCCTAATCGCTCCCATATGTTCCCCAATGAATTCCCCCCCCCCCCCCTCTTCTCCAACCTCTACACATACAGTACATCATAGTTCAACTGAACAAGGATTTAGTTCTACAGTATTTCGCAAGGAAGTAGGTGATGCAAATCCCTTTGTTAGGTCAATTACAGCGGGACTGGCTGGTCTGGAAGTGTTATCTGAAAAGGTCCCTGTCACAGAGCGATTCCAAAAGGAGAAAGCCCAGCCCGAAGGAAGAACGGTAATCAAAGTAAGGCCAGTCATCCCAGGGTAAAGGTCTCGCTGTGATTTCAACATCTAACAACGGCATGTTTACCATACCAGCCCATCAATTACGCCTTCACACATGCCCCATGTACAGTATCACCTCTATCTTGCAAAAAAAATGTCCTTCGAGAATAAGAGTGAACTAAGCGCAGACAATTTAAAGGGTGGTCAAATAATCATATGCCTTCTAAATCTCTATGAGAGAAACAGATAGACTACCAGTTAACTTGCTGACATACAACAACAACAATCCCAAATGGCCTGGCGACACTGGTGGCTTGAGCAAGGCTTGTGCAAGACACGAGAACAGGTGTAGTCTTTATATATATTTTTTTTAATTCAGCTATTCAGTATTCACAAATAGCCCAAACAGACACAGAGGAGTTTCAAAAGGAGCAACACTATCCTTCTAGCCAGTCACAACACTCTTTTTCTGGACGCACGTCTGTCCAACTCAGAGGACTAGACAGTCCCCTCCGAGTGGCATTTACATTTTTTTTTTTAAACAGTCAGCAGACATGATTCGCAATTCAAGTCTGCCATAGTGCCAACAACAGGTTTAAATATGGAATAGAATCCCTACTTCGGTAGCTGAAGGTTGCGGTTAAGCGGCCGTGAGTGTGTGCGTGTGTGGTGAATGTGCGTCTGTGTGTAGTACGGATGTGCGTCCCCCCCCCCCCCTCTCAGCAACACAACAACATTTCACACACCGCGTTTGCCAAAAACACACCGACGGACAGCCGACAGAGAGACGGATGGAACATTGACCACAACAACAGTCACCCCAGTCGGTTGACCTACCAGGTATGATCTTCATCTATGTTGTCAGGAAAAGAGAGAGGAAGAGGAAGTAGGAGGAACAGAGAGAGCCGAATCAGCGGGAATGAGGGGAAAGAGGAGGACTCCTGTTTGTTTGCTCTCCGCTGCCCCGTTTCTCCACCTTCTTAATTTTGACAGCCCCGTGACTGCTGCTAGGATTTGTCAGCCTGCTCTCTAGTGGCCTCACAATTAGAAGGGGGGGGCAAGGGGAACCGACAGGGCCGGGCGGGGCAGGGACGTGGAGGGGGAAGGAGGGGAGGGGGATGCAAGGGACGGTATTGAAGCTTACTGTGGGGCTATAAATACCAGACAGGGACAGATGATCACACCATCACAGTTTAGAAGCTGATGGAACCACCCTGGCGGCCATTTTGTTTGCCGCAGTAGCTACGACGCCAGGCTACTTCCCTTCTCAGATGAGATCTTTATTCAGTGAGATTATGTCACAGGTTTCAGCCAGGCCAGGAAAGAGACCTGACCCATTTAAGAGGAATCGGACGACGTATACAATTTGCCTGAGCACATACTGTACCTGCACACATGAAGTAAGTCCATCAGCTAATACTGTCATCAAATAGCCTACTATATAGCCATCATCTAATACCACTACGGTCAGTTGAGCTTTCTGCCAAAAGCCTGTCATCTATGTGACATGAAGACACAAGTGAAAAATCAACAGGTGAAGCAGGATCAAATCAAATCAAATCAAATGTATTTATATAGCCCTTCTTACATCAGCTGATATCTCAAAGTGCTGTACAGAAACCCAGCCTAAAACCCCAAACAGCAAGCAATGCAGGTGTAGAAGCAATGCAGGTGTAGAAGCAGGACAAGTGGTTCTCAATTAAGCACCGTGTCAATTACAATGTACTCTAACATACACCTGATTTCTCATATCCAGAACTGGAACTAATCTGGCTCAGGCTGGCTTGGTGGTCTTCTTTGTCACTGCTTTGGAATGTCAAACTGAACTGTCTAAATGCCAGTGAACACACTCCTGTTTAGTGAGAGATAGATTGGCGTGACCTAATCTCCAAGCCTCTCGAACTAATGATCCCCTGTTGCTTTGGGGACCCCTGCAATGTATAACCTTAGCTAAATATAGCATTTTTTTTTTTTAATTGGTGGCTATGTATCTAAGTGTGCTTGTGGCATTGTGAATTACGGTACTGACAATGTATGTTCCATTCGCAACAATACCATACCTACTTTCTGAGACAGTTTTTCTTTGGTCCCCTATGTTTGAGGATGAAAGGGGCCTTTCTAAAATCAGTATTATGTGTTCAATGTTAACTAGGCCTCGTCATTTGGAGCTCTGTGAAACTGAAAATCAGTTACAGAGATGGAAGATTTCAATATTTTGTCTGCTTAAAGGATTATCTATGGCCCAAACACAGTTCCTAGTAACATTGACATGGAATATTCCCACCAAATGAACCAATAAACGAGGCGCAGTCATTTCTGAAGTAGAGCTATATTACGACACCCCTTGGAGGCTCAGAGTGGTCCAAAGACATGACTTCCTGTTGGCATTTCTATACATCAACAGAGAGATAGTTCACCCCTGTAGTTCACCCTTGTGGTATCCATACACACGTCACTCACATTTCTGGAGTGATGAGGAGTTAGTGCCTAAAAAGGCAACAAACAAAAAAAAGTGCCTAAAAAGGCTTTGAACATTGAAGAACTGAGAAATAGTGCCATCTTTGTCATCTCCCTTAAACCTTTTGTAATTACATTTTTTTATAAAGGATATTTTTTATAAAGGATTATTTTCAACAGAAAGACTGGACATAACAAATACAAGAACAGTGTCCAAGAAAGGCACAACACTGGAAAAACACATAATTGTTCATTTAACTGACCATAAGTCCACATCCATTTTCGACCAAGCCATAAAGGGGCCCCATGTATATGTTCTATATATATGTATATCTATATGTACATGTTCTATATATCTAGTGAAGAAAGCTCAGCTAATTCTCTCTAGACCATGGAGTCCCTCTCTGCTCTAGTTAATGCTCCATCTAGACTCAGAGAACGTCAGGCGGGTAGCTGCTGAAAAACATACTGTTACAATTTGGGAGGTTCGTGTTGAAGGTCAAATGTTTCTGAGACCGTTGAAAAGAGTAGAGAAGCCCGAAAATATTTTGTATATGGGTGGGTGTTGTGGGAGTGAGTTTGTATGTGTGAGCGTGCATGTGTGCATGTGTGTGTACACGTCACAAAATCAACATTTACTTTTTAGAATCCATTCCCATCCCTCCTCTCAACACCCAGGGGAGGATCGTCATACCTGAGCCACATACAGTGCCTTCGGGAATTATTCATACCCGTTCACTTACAGTATTCCACATTTTGTTGTGTTACAGCCTGAATTCAACATTGATTTCTCACCCATCTACACACAACACCCCATAATGACAAAGTGAAAAGATGTTTTAATATATTTTTGAAAATATATTGAAAATGAAATACAGATATATCTCATATCTCATAAGTATTCACACCCCTGAGTCAATACATGTTAGACTCACCTTTGGCAGCGATTACAGCTGTGAGTCTTTCTGGGTAAGTCTCTAAGAGCCTTGCACACCTGGATTGTACAATATTTGCACATTATTATTTTTAAAAATCTTCAAGCTCTGTCAAGTTGGTTGTTGATCATTGCTAGACAGCCATTTTCAAGTCTTGCCATAGATTTTCAAGCCGATTTAAGTCAAAACTGTGACTACGCCACTCAGGAACATTCAATGTTGTCTTGGTAAGCAACTCCAGTGTAACGGTTTTCTTCCAGGGGTGAAGGAGAGGACCAAAGTGCAGCGCGGCTAGTGTTAAACATGTTTAATAAATAACAAGTGAAACACTACAAACAACAATACAAAATAACAAATGTGCAAAAACCGACACAGACCTATCTGGTGCAGACAATCACTGAGACAGGAAACAAACACCCACAAAATCCCAACACAAAACAAGCCTCCTATATATGATTCTCAATCAGGGACAACGATTACCATCTGCCTCTGATTGAGAACCATATTAGGCTGGACATAGAAACAGACAAACTAGACACACAACATAGAATTCCCACCCAGCTCACGTCCTGACCAACTAAACACATACAAAACAACAGAAAACAGGTCAGGAACGTGACAGAACCCCCCCCTCAAGGTGCGAACTCCGGGCGCACCCCTAAAACTCAAGGGGAGGGTCTGGGTGGGCATCTGTCCGCGGTGGCGGCTCCGGCGCAGGACGAGGACACCACTCCACCACTGTCTTTGTCCCCCTCCTTAGCGTCCTTTGAGTGGCGACCCTCGCCCACGACCTTGGCCTAAGAATCCTCCCCAAGGCCCCCACATGATTTAGGAGGTAGCTCAGGACAGAGAGGTAGCTCAGGACAGAGAGGTAGCTCAGGACAGAGAGGTAGCTCAGGACAGAGAGGTAGCTCAGGACAGAGGGGCAACTCCGGACTAATGGCAGCTCCGGACTGAGTGGCAGCTCCGGACTGAGTGGCAGCTCCGGACTGAGTGGCAGCTCCGGACTGAGTGGCAGCTCATGACTGGAGGGCAGCTCATGACTGGAGGGCAGCTCATGACTGGAGGGCAGCTCATGACTGGAGGGCAGCTCATGACTGGAGGGCAGCTCATGACTGTATGGCAGCTCATGACTGGAGGGCAGCTCATGACTGGAGGGCAGCTCATGACTATAGGGCAGCTCATGACTGGAGGGCAGCTCATGACTGGAGGGCAGCTCATGACTATAGGGCAGCTCATGACTATAGGGCAGCTCATGACTATAGGGCAGCTCATGACTGTAGGGCAGCTCATGACTGTAGGGCGTCTCTGGCAGCTCCTGACTGGCTGGCGTCTCTGGCAGCTCCTGACTGGCTGGCGTCTCTGGCAGCTCCTGACTGGCTGGCGTCTCTGGCAGCTCCTGACTGGCTGGCGTCTCTGGCAGCTCCTGACTGGCTGGCGTCTCTGGCAGCTCCTGACTGGCTGGCGTCTCTGGCAGCTCCTGACTGGCTGGCGTCTCTGGCAGCTCCTGACTGACGGACGGCTCTAGCGGCTCCTGACTGACGGACGGCTCTAATGGCTCGGGACAGACGGGCGGCTCTAATGGCTCGTGGCAGACGGATGACTCAGATGGCGCTGGGCAGACAGATGGCTCAGATGGCGCTGGGCAGACGGATGGCTCAGACGGCGCTGGGCAGACGGATGGCTCAGACGGCGCTGGGCAGACGGATGGCTCAGACGGCGCTGGGCAGACGGATGGCTCAGACGGCGCTGGGCAGACGGATGGCTCAGACGGCGCTGGGCAGGCAGGCAGCTCAGACGGCGCTGGGCAGACGGATGGCTCAGACGGCGCTGGGCAGACAGGCAGTGCAGGCGGCGTTGAGCAGACAGGCAGTGCAGGCGGCGTTGAGCAGACGGCCGACTCTGACCTGCTGAGGCGCACAGTAGGCCTGGTGCGTGGTGCCGGAACTGGAGGTACCGGGCTGAGGGCACGCACCTCAGGGCGAGTGCGGGGAGGAGGAACAGGGCTCTGGAGATGCACTGGAAGCCTGGTGCGTGGTGTAGGCACTGGTGGTACTGGTCTGGGGCGGGAAGGTGGCGCCGGATATACCGGACCGTGAAGGAGGACACGCGCTCTTGAGCACCGAGCCTCTCCAACCCTACCAGGTTGAATGGTCCCCGTAGCCCTGCCAGTGCGGCGAGGTGGAATAACCCGCACTGGGCTATGCAGGCGAACCGGGGACACCACCTGTAAGGCTGGTGCCATGTACGCCGGCCCGAGGAGACGTACTGGAGGCCAGATACGTTGGGCCGGCTTCATGACATCCGGCTCGATGCCCAACCTAGCCCTCCCAGTGCGGCAAGGTGGAATAGCCCGCACTGGGCTAAGCACGCGTACTGGGAACACCGTGCGCTTTACCGCATAACACGGTGTCTGACCAGTACGACGCCCTCTCACTCCACGGTAAGCCCGGGGAGTTGGCTCAGGTATCCAACCCGGCTTCGCCACACTCCCCTTTAGCCCCCCCCCAAGAAATTTTTGGGTGAGCCTCTCGGGTTTCCAGCCACTCTGCCTTGCAAGCGCCTCATAATGCCGCCTCTCCGCTTTTGATGCCTCCAGCTCCGCTTTGGGACGGCGACACTCCTCTGGCTCTGCCCAGGGTCCTTCTCCGTCCAGAATCTCCTCCCATGTCCATTCCTCCTTGTACCGCTGCTGCTGTTGCTGCTGCCCGTTGCCACGCTGCTTGGTCCGGGTTTGGTGGGTGTTTCTGTAACGGTTTTCTTCCAGGGGTGAAGGAGAGGACCAAAGTGCAGCGCGGCTAGTGTTAAACATGTTTAATAAATAACAAGTGAAACACTACAAACAACAATACAAAATAACAAATGTGCAAAAACCGACACAGACCTATCTGGTGCAGACAATCACTGAGACAGGAAACAAACACCCACAAAATCCCAACACAAAACAAGCCTCCTATATATGATTCTCAATCAGGGACAACGATTACCATCTGCCTCTGATTGAGAACCATATTAGGCTGGACATAGAAACAGACAAACTAGACACACAACATAGAATTCCCACCCAGCTCACGTCCTGACCAACTAAACACATACAAAACAACAGAAAACAGGTCAGGAACGTGACATCCAGTGTAGATTTTGCCTTGTGTTTTAGGTTATTGTCCTGATGAAAGGTGAATTTGTCTCCCAGTGTCTGTTGGAAAGCAGACTGAACCAGGTTGTCCTCTAGGATTTTGCCTGTGCTTAGCTCTATTTCATTTGTTTTCATCCTAAAAACTCCATATTCCTTGCCGATGACAAGCATAACCATAACATGATGCAGCCACCACCCATGCTTGAAAATATGAAGAGTGGTACTGAGTGATGTGTTGTGTTGGATTTGCCCCAAACATAACGCTTTGTATTCAGGACAAAAAGTTACATTCTTTGCCACATTTTTTGCAGTTTTACTTTAGTGCCTTATTGCAAACAGTATGCATGTTTTTGAATGTAAAAAAAAATCTGTACAGGCTTCCTTCTGTAATTTAGGTTAGTATTATGGAGTAACTACAATGTTGTTGATCCATTCTCAGTTTCCTATCACAGCCATTAAACTCTAACTGTTTTAAAGTCACCATTGTCCTCATGGTAAAATCCCTGAGTGGTTTCCTTCCTCTCCGACAACTGAGTTAGGAAGGACGCCTGTATCTTTGTAGTGACTGAGTGTATTGATCCACCATCCAAATCTATGTTTGAAATCCACTGCTCGACTGAGGGACCTTAGAGATAATTGTATGTGTGGGGTACAAAGACGAGGTAGTCCTTCAAAAATCATGTAACTTACAATGTGACTTGTTGAGCACATTTTTACTCCTAAACTTATTTAGGCTTGCCATAGCAAAGGGATTGAATACTCATTGACTCAAGACATTCCAGGTTTTCATTTTGGATTCATTTGTAAACATTTCTAAAAACATAATTCCACTTTGACATTATGGGGGTATGGGGTGTATGCCAGTGACACAAAATCTTATTTTAAATTCAGGCTGTAACACAACAAAATGTAGAAAAAGTCAAGGGGTGTGAATACTTTCTGAAGGCACTGTAGCTTCTAACGTATGTCGTCGACCAAGGACCAAAATCCAATATGTACCGTGGGAAATACCTAACGCCAGCTCATCTTGGCCTAGCACTCATTATAGGAACATATGCTATTGATTTGTGTGTTTGTTCCATAGTTTAGACTACAGTGAGTTAACGGTTAGATGGAGGCAGCCAGGCTGCACTCATTACATTGTATTACAAACTATAATTAACACTGGTTGTTCCAGCCGCCTTTTTCCTCCATGTGAGCCAGCTCTGCTCCAACAGGCAACCACTCTGCCTGCCTACGCTGGAAGACAATACCCAGCAGGCTCATGTGAGAGGACTATGTTACACAACCTTTAGACGCTGCCGCGATACACTATACTGTTATCTACATTGTTTCATTGTTTGATAAACGTTCCTACAATTGGATCAGACCCGTGTGACGTCAAGCCTGTGACGCGAATCACAAATTCTGCGCAAGCAGACAAAGTACATATCTCTCATTTCGTTATTTCAGAAATACGGAGCAACGCGTGTTTTCCTCATCAGCCGGCCTGTAAACACACAGGTGCCATCCCAGCCCAGGAGACATGCCTGGTGGTGTCAGCGGAAAGACATAGGAGCAGCTGTGCTACCCGACCTTGTTTTGAGCACAACAGCAAAGCCCAGATGTACAGCCTTACACTGTATTCAACATGCTCATCGCTGCGATGTCACACCGCAGGCTACTGATAGCGTGACGGCTAACAGAGCTCGACCCCCATGTTTTTTTTCACTCGCGGAAGGTTCGGCTCACACACTCACATTCGCCACACCACAATCGTGAGCCATTAGTATGAGAAGGGACAGAGGAGAATCCTGAGAGTTGCTGGTAATGTCATATATTACACAAATATGTGGGAATGCCGTGAACCGAGTAGAGAGAAGCCTAGGAAAACAACATGGCCTGTCAGAAATATGAGTTGGGGTTGGGGTAACGGCCTGTTGTGCCCCACGTGCGGGCAGATTTTTGAATGGCGCCAGCAGGCAGCCCCACTTATCATAAACACTGTAGCTTTTGTTTGAACATGCAGTCGTATTCATTCATCACACACGATTGCAAATGTCACAGACACAGCTTAAGTATTTTCCTGGGATTTCCCAGATCAAGAGTCACTGTTGGCTTGGCCTGATGTATAAAGAGCTTTAACACGACAAGATACGAACATGTCAATGCCAGATCTGAAGATCCCTGTTTTGATTTCCACACATGAACATATTCTATTGATCTATGTGTTCGATCCATAGTTTACATTACAGTGAGTTAACTGTTTTAATGGAGGCAGTAGATCTCCCAGTCAGTCTGAGCCAGCTCCCGGGTGGCGCAGCGGTCTAAGGCACTGCATCTCAGTGCTAGAGGCTTCACTACAGACCCTGGTTCGATTCCAGGCCGTATCATAACCCGGCCGTGATTGGGAGTCCCATAGGGCGGTGCAAAAATTGGACCAGCGTCGCCCGGGTTAGGCCGTCAGTGTGAATAAGAGTTTGTTCTTAACTGACTTGCCTTTTTAAATAAAAATAGCCACATTGACAGAAGTCGAAGAAAGGGTTGAATGTGTCCTGAGAGTCTCAGACAGTGTGACAGCAGCAGGATAAAAGTAGGCGTAGTGTATCTGAGGGTATTACTAAATCCGACAGCTATATAATCAGATTGCATACCGTGAATACTAGACGCTCTAGGATCTTCAGACATGAAGAGACACCCTCATACCAAATGTGGTGTCTGCTAAACATCTCCATTTGAAGTCATTATCAATCACTGCCAGATGTATTCCTTCACATAGATACTGTTTCTAACGTATCTTACGGTATGATTGACAGACTACATGATTGGTCACATGACATTCCAAAATTAATTTTAAAAAATTGCCCAGAGAAAGACCCTACGCTTTTACAGTGGTATTTCTGGGGTAATGAGTTATTATGGATGAGCTATTATGGATCATCCACTGTAGGTGGCAGCAGTGAGTTAGCCAACACTGGTATTATCTGCGGTTAGGATGGCACTCTGAAGTATGATGGGCTTCCCTGCCAGATCAGTTATACAGCATTTTCTAATCCCATGATATTCACATAAAGACCAAGGAACCTTATGTCTTTACATTTCACACTGATGCCAAGACAAAAAGGAATGTAATGCCATGACATACAGTATAACAATATGCCACTGGACATTATGAAGAAGATTTTGCCTCCTGATTTGTTATTCGATCCATATCTCAAACGCTCTAAATGCTGTTGACCAGGTGATCTGTTCGCACACACTAACTTTAAATTGCTGAGAGTGGAGTCGTTCTCCTGATGACGAACACAGCTTGACTGCTGCCTGTCATGTGAGCAACGCTGCTAATTCACTCCAGACCTGCAGAAGCAGTGTGACGTGCGGAACCGAGAACACACACACCCAGAAGAGTACAGCTATGGTGTGAGCAAACTATTCCAATTTCCTGTCTGTTCTGTCGCTCACACAACAGTACAGACAACGCCCATGTGTACTGCTCTCTCGCCACTCTGTGCGAGGGTTATATTCCACAGTATATACACATTAACACCCTGGTAATATATCTCAAAACCCACAATCCATAAATCTCAAAACCAAATTGTCGCCAACGTGCATCTCGCTTTAATAACAACCAACAACAGCAGAGAAACAGAGATTTATACTTTTCGTTCAGTCAAAGTCAACATGGGATAGCATTGGCAACATTTTTACGCAGATTCCAGCCCTTTCCGTGAGCCAATCTGGGCTGGAGAGCAGGGAGCTGCCAGCAGGTATAATAACATACTGTTCACAAGCCCCCCTAACGCTAGCCTGTTGTTCGATAATGCACACAAAGGCATACTATTATCACACCCGAGAGGGGAAACCAGAAACTGGAGACCACCGTTCAAAAATCACAGTGCCAAGAACACAACCTTCATGACAACAAAAAAAACACAGAGAGAGCGAGAGAGAGATTCTCAAAAGCACCACACCCCCTTCTCTCATTCATTCTCTTCTTCACTTTATAACGCAGGTCATCTCCACAGAGAAAAGACAGGAGGGGAGTCAGCTAGGCGTTGCACATAGTCACACCACAGAAATTACTGCAGGTCTGAATCATTTCTGGCAGGGAGACAGTGAATGTGCATTGCTTAAGTCTGCATTGCTTAAGTCTAAACTCAAAGTCAGGTGGCACTGGTGTTTGTACAACAAAAATACACGTTTCCACATGCTTTCCACACAATTTGCTGCTATGCATGAACATCTATCACATTTTTGACTTCATAGTATGTATAGGATTGTGTTATCTTCCCTGCCAGTGAAACAGATAGGATATGAATACACATTAGGGTGTGAACTACTATAGAGGCATGCTCTCTCATAGATGCTTAAATCACAGCTTCATCGTAGTTGGTTTGTACTCATTCATCATCTCACTGAAACTATTCCTAAAGAGCAACCGGCTCTAGAACAGAATATAAATCAAACACTGAAACTAAGGCCTGGGACTATAATACAGATTTTTTGCTGACCAAACTAATACCATAATTTGAACTTCAAAGGATATTGTCTGAAGGGAAAGATGCATAAACCAACAAGTATAATAACCTAAAAACTGTTTATACCACTATGCAACTAGAACATAATAGCACATGGTAAAAGACATGGTAGTGCCATCACCACAACGCCCACCTAAGATTTCCCACAGTACATACAAGGGAGGAAACCTCAGCAACAGTGACATCACACAATAAACACACAGGACAGGAAGTAAATAGGGGGAAAGAAGAAATTGTCTCAAACCTTCTATGAAGTTGGGGAAGGTCTTTTCCTCGGGTACGTCCAGAGAGTGGTCCCAGTCATCGTCGGAGATGGTGCTCTGGGCGGACTCGACCACCGCTCCCCCGGCCAGGAAAGCCCGTTCGATGGCCAGTGCGTGCAGGACATCAAAGTCCAGTTCTTGCCCTGTTATCTCAGGTACAACAGGAGGAGGAACCTCTCCTCCAGCCACTGCCTGTGGGCTATTTATGTGCTGCACCTCAATCACCTCCTCCACCACTACTATCTTCTTCCTCATGTTGTCCGCGTCTACAGGCTGGTCACAGGTGTCCTCCAGGTGAGGCTGTGCTGGCAGAGGGGCGGTGGCTGCAGTGGTAGCAGGGATCTGTGGGGGTTTGTTGTCCTTCTCCAAGGCCTTGGGAGGAACAGATAGACTTTTCTCCTTCTCCTCCTCTGTGCTCTGTGCTGCTGCTAAAGCGGCTGAGTGTTGTGCAACAACTCTGGGAAGCTCCCCCTGCTCAGTGTGGAGGCTGGCCCGTGCCTTGGCTCTGGCTGATGCTGTCTCTTCGGCTGCAACGGGTGCTTCCCTCGCAGAGGAGGTTTTTGGTTTCGGGTCCTCCCGTTTGATTTTTTCAGCAGAGAGCTGGGCAGGCTCCGCCTCTCCTTTGTCTAAAGCAGGGGACCCAGTCTGCACAGCTGCTGCCACGCTGGTTTCCTCAGACCACATTCTTTCCGGAGGCATCTTTGGAGAGCAGTCCATTACTTTTGCCCCGGGGGTGTTTCGGAGGTCAACCGTAACGGTGGCCCTGGTCAGCGACACCTCTGTTGGTGATAATGTTTCAGCTGCAGGTGGGGATAATGGTTTTGTGGTCTCACAGTCTGGGGAAGAAACATGCTTTTTCTTTTTAGCTTTTTTTGCCTTTGATGAATCAACCACAGCTGTTTCTATAGGGGCTTTAGCCTCCGGCACTATGGCAGGTTGTGGTGGTTGCAGGGGCAGTGTAAAGGTCATCTCCACAGGTCTGAGGGCTTCCTGTGTCATCGCCATCTTTATGGTCTTCGGCACTGTCACCATTTCCACTTTAGTGACACTCATCTCTGACCTGTGGGATATTTTTCCAGATGAGCCTGAGGTCACTTTATTGGTCGTCTCAGCCTTCTCCTGCACTTGGACAGTGATTGGAGGCTCAGCTGGAGGGGCTGCAACGGGATGGGGTGCATCTTGTAACACTACAGATTTCGTGTTGCTCTGTTCCACTGCTGGTTTGGAGGTCTGACGATCAGCCTCATTTGATTTTTGAATCTCAGCCTTAGTTTCTCTTCGAACCTCAGCCTTAGTTTCTCTTCGAACCTCAGCCTTAGTTTCTCTTCGAACCTCAGCCTTAGTTTCTCTTTGAACCTCAGCCTTAGTTTCTCTTTGAACCTCAGCCTTAGTTTCTCTTTGAACCTCAGCCTTAGTTTCTCTTTGAACCTCAGCCTTAGTTTCTCTTTGAACCTCAGCCTTAGTTTCTCTTCGAACCTCAGCCTTAGTTTCTTGTGTGGATTCTGATCCCTTGGGCTTTATTGATGATGTAATAGCTGGTGGGGGTTTGGCAGGCTCCTGTGTCTCTTCGTCTGGGGTCTTCAGTCCTTTGTCTGGGGACACCTTTGTGACAGGTGGTTCAGCAATCACAGCCTTCGCTGTTGCTTTTTTCTTCTTTGATTTGGAGCCATCTTCAATCATCACTTTCTTAGTTTCGATAACCTTTTCAATAACCTTTTCAGTGACAACACCGCCATTGCCATTGACCACTGGTAAGTGAGCAGTGATGTCAACTTTGAATGATTTGGTGGGTTCGGCTGAGAGTTTCGGGGTCTCTTGGGGGACAGTCATTTCTGATGCTTTCTTGGGTTCTGGAATGACCTTCACTTCTGTTTTTTTATCCTCCTTAACCTCTTTAGTAGGGGGCAGGGGTGCTGAGATGGCTGGCTTACTGGGGACAGGTTCAGCAGAGACTTTGAGGGTCTCCTCAGGGACGGTCACTGCTGCAGCTTTCTTGGGCTTCTCTTTACCTGCTTTATTGAAAGAGGATTCAGCTGAGACCTTCACTGCTGCAGCCCCAGCTACTGCAGCACTAGTTACTGCAGCAACAGCTAATGGGAGGGCTGTTTTGGAGGAGACTGACTTGATGCTGACCTGTGATTCCTGAACCGGAACCACCTGGGGCTTTTCTGCATGGACCTTAGTGATGATCTTCTCCTGGGAGGACACCACTGCTTTCCTGCTACTAGCCTCAGTGGTCTGAGAGAAGGTAACCGTGGATGCCCTCTTCCCCTGGCTTTCCTCCATCATTGAAGCCTCTGTGTGGAAGCCCCTTGCCTTCCTCAGGGGAGGCTGGGCCTGGGCCTCAGATTCCCATGGTGCTCTTGGTCTGACAGGCTCGGTGGCCATGGGGCGACCTCTGAACCTTGGCGTTCGGTCAGCGGGGCCTTCCTCCTCGGCTGCGTCCAGCCTCCTGTGTCGGTAGACCTGGCGCTCAGCCATAGCCTCCTGACTCTCTTCCCTGCCAGGTTTGGGGACATAAGACGTGGGGCCGTCCACTGACTGGACCCCACGCGCTGCCCTTTGGGCAACGGCCAAGGTGGCTGTTGGACGGCGAACCCTTTGCAGGGAAGAGGGGACGATCTCAGCAGGCAGACGGAGGTAGTCACGCAGGTAAACAATGCCCTCGTTGGTCAGGTACCAATAGAAGTGCCTCCAGGCGAACGTCTCCCTCAAGTAGCCCCTGGACTTGAGGGAGCCCATGGCGCGGATTACCTGCAGGTTTCCCACGCTGGGGATCTCTGGGTGCTTGGTCTGGGGCCGCTTGTCCTTCTTGGCCACCATGACGCCATCGCGAAACAGGAGCTCGTAGATGGCCCTCAAGTCCACCAAGGGCATCACCATTCCGGCCACCATTGTTGCTCTGTGTGTGTGTGGGTTTGTCCCTTCAAAGTACGACTAACAGCAAAGCTGGAGCCACTCCGCCAAGGGAGAATGAATTACAGGATGACCTCACTTCTCAGTCTGTGAAAGGGTCCAGTGGCTAAAACCGTCTGCCAAGTGCTTTTCAATCCAATCACAAAAAGTATGAATAAATCTTCTTATTCTCTCTTATTGCTTCTTCACTCTCTTCTTGATGCCTTTGAGCGTGTGAGGAAACAGAGAAAACTTAGTTAAAACTCCAGAAACTAAGTCAAAAGAGTACTGTTCCACCCTTTAGTCAGACTTGCTTGGAAGTGAACAGACTCCGGTCTGACGCATGTAGCGGCAGTGTCAGAAGGAGAGAGAGAGAGAGAGAGTGTGTGTGTGTGTGTGAGAAAGAGGCACACTGCTCCAAACGGCTCCTCCTACCTTCTCTCTACAGTTGAGGAAAAGTTGGCATCAGGGAAAAAAAAAAAACTTCAGAGTAAACATACTTAAACAACGGCAGAAGGCCGAAAATGACTGACGAGGGGGTGAATAAATGTGCCCAATCGAGATCAGATTAGGATATGCGAGTGAAAGAAAGAAAAGTTAAATGAATGGAAGCTACTAACAGACCGCTGTAGTACTTGAGCACATGCAGGGCTGTTGCTAAAAGAAGACGCCCACCCACATACGTGTGCTCACAGTCACACACTGTGGGTTGGACCAGGAGAGACTAGCTAGCGACAGTACAGGGAGACAACCTTTAGGCATGCCATCCTACACTGCAGAGACACACGAGACGTTTACTTACGGGAGGCTTGTTACCCTCGACCACCCTGGTTTACACATTTCAGATCCAGTAGATGCAGTTCAGGATCTGCCTGAAAACGGCATGTCTCCAGACCCCATGCCTAAGAGAGTAAACACACTTTCTTCTTGTATATAGTATGACACATATAGATAACGTGAGAGATAAAAAAAGAGAGAGATAGGCTATAGCCACAGCTACGGTAACATGGACAGAGGCTTTGATGTGACCGACTAAAATTAGAATACTGTAACTTGATAGTTCGACAAGTCAGGGCGTAAAGCACAAATAGCCCTATGGACTGAACTTATGTCACTAATCAATCGTGTTTACAAGCCAAAGAGGTATAGCCAGATCGCACGCATACAACTAATCAAACAATTGATTTAATTCAACTCTATTCATGTCAGTGTTTTGTTAGTGCACCAGGCGAACAGGAAATAAAAGAATCTCACCAACTTCTCCCAATGTAAACCATTAAAGTGATGCAACAGGCTGTAAGAACCACTATTCCCACTGTCCAAACGGCTCACATGGAGGCTTCATGCCCTGATATAGCCAGTGAACTTGTACTGCCTGACTCGACTATATAAAGAGCCTGTACATTATAGCTAACCTTTCACAGCACCCAGGAACGTGAGATCAGATTACCCTCCCCGAGATCACTTCTCTCTCTTCAGGGAATATCTCTCTCTTCTCTCTCTTCTCTCTCTTCTCTCTCTCTCTCTCTCTCTCTCTCTCTCATTGATGTGTCAGAGAGAGTCTCCAGTGCATTCATGTGTGTAAGAGAGGAAAACTAGAAAGTGGCCTTAGGGGAAGAGCGATCGAGGAAGAACATTTCATTAGTGTAAATGATATTCCGTTCACACACTTATCGGGTACAACAAACATGTGGGTCTGAAACTCACGGATAGATAGTACGTGAGTAACGCCTGTGGCGACAACGCAAAAAATGCCATGAGGAAACTCATAGGCTACTATTTCCAACCACAAAAAAAAAGGGTTTTCTTTTTCATCGCCATGGCGACAGTCATACAAGACAGTGTTCCAGTTCAGAGCAAGTCAAATACAGCTCACCAGCTTGTAATCCTAAAACCCGGAAATGAGTTACCTCTGGTTCGTTCAGCCATTCCTATGGGGGAAATGAATGGGGGAAAAATAGGGTTTTGAGATGAACGGCAAAAATAAGGCCTGAGGTTAACACAGGCTTAGGAAATCTTCGGAAATAAATGTTGTTCTATGAGATAATATCAGTCAGTTGACCCGACCTTTATGACTTATGAAGCCTTTATGTGCTTTGTGCATTTTAGGATTACATAAATGCTTCAAAATTCACAAAAAGTGACATTAGCTGTTGAATATTATCTCATCGAACAAAACGTATAAGGTCTCCTAAGCCTGTGTTCACCACAAGCCTTATTTTCGTCATTTATCAAAAAAACAACAAAAAAAACACCATTCATTTCCCCATAGGCTTTGCCCAAGGAACCATGGCGGAGTTAGTGCCTACAAAAAGATACCATTACTATCTCTCTATATCCTCTTTCAGGGCTGCAGTGGGCCATAAATATGTTATTCAGGGCAGCTTGACTCCACTGTCACTTCACAGACAGCTGTCTGCAACAGTTAGCATTGCGCTCTCAGCCAAACTATACAATAGGCGCGAGTCAGCGTTCCATCACCGATCAAGTCATCCTAAATAATCACCTGATGTAATTGCGCTCTTTAGGTCTATATTTTAGAATACAGACAGCTAACGGCATGCAATTAGATCTAAGGCGTTCATTTAAAAAAAAAAGTGCATACTGCCACAATAATGGCCTAGTTCATGAACACTGCTTGTTTTTATGCATTATATAGCAACAAATGTAAATATTTCTAACAGAGGAGTTATAAAAAGCACATGCATGAGCAGGGTAGCAATTGAAAGAAAAGACTTTGGAAATGATGGGGAAATTGTCAGACCAAAAGGTGAGGACACAACTGTTCACCTGACACACAAGACTGAATCCAAACGCTACACCGTTGATTTTATGTGCATTTGACTTTGACCGTACTTTTCACAGCATTTGTCAACAACAACATCTGAAAATACTCTGGATACGTTCAACATAATACGAATGTTCACTGTAATCTTGGAGTAGGGGCAAGATGAGAAAAAAAACAATTACGGGTTTGAGTGAGAGGACTAACTGGTGTCTCCACGTGGCCACACACCTGTCCAAACTTGAAAGTAGCTTCAATGCACTTTTATGACTCACGAAAAGAGCTCTCAACAGCACGGTGCTTAGTTTTTTTAAACATTTTTTTAGCTCTCCTAGCTTTGCCACTGAGGAACTGAAGCAAGCACCCTTGTTGTTTTGTTTGGAACACAGGCCTGTGCCCCCACCATCACACAATTACTGTTGTTGTTTACATAATCCCAAAAAACGTTCCATTATAAATCACAATCTGGGTCAGGCGGGTAACACTTGAAAGCTTATTCTATTGCCAACATGATAGCTAAACGATAAAACGCCATAACTCAAGAGTAGCGACTCTTTCACAAGAAGGGTCAGTGGCCACATTTAATAGCGTAGAAGCACAAGGAATGCTGAAGGTAAAGTACTGCACACACATTCCTCGCAACTACGAAAGAAATGGATTATCATTAGCATGCTACAGACTGCCTGATCAGAGAAAGGAAGGTTGTGCAGGTGTGCGTTTGTACTCCTACATGACTCGTATTAAGTTGCAATACGCAGAAATCGCCATTTCCTGGTTGCTGAAACGCGAATAGTTCACCTCATTTCAGTTTGTGACAAAACAACTGTAGAGAATCATTGTACCATCTAAACCGCTGTGAAATATATTTTCAATAACCAAAAAGATTGGATTTTCAGCTGGTGTACAAAACCGAAAGTAAAAGAAGAAAACGAAACTTAAGCAAGGGAAGCATAGAAATAGCTCACATAGAACGGATCTCCCGCTGCTTAGACTTGCTTTCAATGACAGTGACAGCTCTATAACTCACTATCAATCACTATTTTATTTTATGCTTTAAAAGGAAACGTATCCAATCAATCATCCATTTCAAAAGGATCATGATCTATCAGGTTATAATGAACAGAGATGACCCTATTACTTCCTAGTGAAAATATGCTCCTGGTTAAAAACTATAAACTGGCAATAGGCACCTTAATACCATCCCCCAATTTCACTGTGCCATGCCATGTACCCTAGTTGTGCCCCTCTGCCCATGCCAGCACTCCTCATTAGGGATCATTTGCATCCACATGCCCTGTGCCCTCCTCTTAGAACTGCCCATCAGTGGGATTTCATGCACTGTTTGTGCACAAAGCGCTAACTGAACAACCCACTGTCTCACAATGACCTATGAACCGGTTAAATGCCCAGACCCACTTATAACCCCTTCCTCCAAACCATGAAACTCTATAACACAGCTGACCATCGATTCAGTCTTTCAACAGGTCGTAATGGTTCCAACTGCTTTATGATTGCTGATACTGTATGTTTGCATTATCAGCCAAATGAATGGTCAGAAATAGAAGTCGAAGAGAGAGGGAAGAGTTTCCACTGTACTCAATAAGCTGTTCATTATCTCTGGACTGCTGAAGTTGGCAATGGGACAATGTCGGGTCAGGGAGTGGAAGTCAACATTGATAATAGATAGAGAGATGAAGAATGAGATCATCAGAAACGAGAGAGAGAGAGAGAGAGAGGCGAGATCGTAGGAGAGTCCACTCCAGCCAGATCCTGTTCCTGGTAAGTCTGCTTAGATGTGTCAGACAACCCACTCTGCCCAGAATAGACATGTCAGCACCCACACCAGGGACGCTGACTGGGCTCCATGCCCACTATAAAGGCTCTGTGCTCTGGGGCTCAATGGTCCGTCCAAGACACGTGCCTACGGCCTGCCCACTCTGATATCAGACCCCAAGCCATTCCAGCCACTCCCAGGGAAAAACAAAGGTCATCAGGATAGGTCTTAGAGACCAGTTGTGTGTGTCTGTTGCACTGAGAGTAATATGTCCAGGAATCAAATGAAGCTCAAATTCATGTGGCTGGTAGATGTAATTACAGCTGCTAATAAATGACTGAGACCCCCACAATCTGTCTCTGGGAGGAAGAACGTAAGGGAGAAAATAAAGAGAGCAATTCAACAGGATGCTTGACAGCTGAGTTCCCCAGCAAAACATTCAAGTGCTCTCCTGTGGATAATGGCACAAACCACATCCAGGTAGTAAGTTCCCAACAGTACTGCAGGTAGTCTAACTGACCTATGATAGGTCTTTAGATGACTAAACACACCACAGATCATTACGAGCCCACATGTCATGCCCTGACCATAGAGAGCTGTTTTTTCTCTATGTTGGTTGGGGCGTGACAGTGACTAGGGTGGGTTATCTAGGTGATTAATGATTTATGTTGGCCTGGTATGGTTCCCAATCAGAGGCAGCTGTTTATCGTTGTCTCTGATTGGGGATCATATTTAGGCAGCCATTTCCCCATTGTGCTTGGTGGGATCTTGACTATGGATAGTTGCCTGTTAACACTATTGTTTAGCTTCACGTTTCGTTTGAGATGTTATTGTTTTGTTTAGTTGTGAGCTTCACTTAGTAATAAAAAGATGTGGAACCCAGATTACGCTGTGCTTTGGTCCACTTATTATGATGAGCGTGACACTGAGTTAGAGCTAGGACTTACAACTTGCTTCCATTCAGCCACAATCGCATTAGTGAGGTCGGGCACTGATGTTGGGTGATTAGGCCTGGCTCGCAGTCTGCGTTCCAATTCATCCTAAAGGTGTTCGATGGGGTAGAGGTCAGGGCTCTGTGCAGGCCACTCAAATTCTTCCACACCGATCTCAACAAACCATTTCTGTATGGACCTCGCCTTGTGGGCCTTCCACAACTTTTGCCACAAAGTTGGAAGCACAGAACCTTCTACAATGTCATTGTTGCTGTAGCCTTAAGATTTCCCTAGCCCGAACCATGAAAAACAGCCCCAGACCATTATTCCTCCTCCATCAAACTTTACAGTTGGCACTACGCATTGGGGCAGGTAGCGTTCTCCTGGCATCCACCAAACCCAGATTCGTCCGCCGGACTGCCAGATGGAAGCGTGATTCATCACTCCAGAGAATACGTTTACACTGCTCTAAATTCCAATGGTGGCGAACTTTACAGCACTGCAGCCAACGCTTGGCATTGCGCATGGTTATCTTAGGCTTGTGTGCGGCTGCTCGGCTATGGAAAGCCATTTCATGAAGCCCCCAAAGAACAGTTTGTGATGACGTTGCTTCCAGAGGCAGTTTGGAACTCAGTAGTGAGTGTTGTAATCGAGGACAGACAAATTTTATGCGCTACGTGCTTTAGCACTCGACGGTCTCATTCTGTGAGCTGTGTGGCCTACCACTTCGTGGCTGAGCCGTTGTTTCTTCGAGACGTTTCTACTTCAAAATAACAGTTTGAGCCACGAATGCTGATTGGCTGACAGCCGTGATATATTTTTTTATTTACCTTTATTTAACTAGGCAAGTCAGTCAGCTCTAACCACTAGGCTACCTGCGCCCCAGATGAGGAAAAACATTTATGTAATCAATTTTAAAATAGGGCCTTGTAACCAAATTTAGAAAAAGTAAAGGGGTCTGAATACTTTCAGAATGCACTGTATATCTGAGTGCTGACTTTTAAATGCAATCGAATGAAGCAAGGGGTATGAGGGTAATGAGGGGGAATCTTGTGTATTTTGTTTTGTGGTAGAAAGTGCTTCTGTGGTAAAATGTTGTTGGAAGGCAGTTTGGGACTGCAGTGACTCAAGTGGACACATGGTCCTCTCTGCAACCCTGGAATTGACAGCCATTTGCTTTCACTAGAGCATGGGCTGCAACAAATCATTTGCCAGTTTTATTTACATAGCAAATACGTTACAGTAAGGGAGCAGCCTTTCTTTACCATTACTAACTTTCACTTTTGATATCAGTCTCATTACAGGGAATACGAGTACTCATCTCCAGACACTGGTCTTAGGTTGGACTCCTGTGGAGAAGGGTACTGTCCTGTGCAATTACACATTTACAACCCCTATTGCTTTTGTGCTCGCTTGATCTGGTTTTGAGGATGACCCCCTCAGATTGGGACAAGCTTCCAACTGTCCACTCTGAACAAGAGCTGACGTGTGTGACTCGCACGTCACCTCGCCACCCCCCGGAATCTCTCGACTGGGGGAGTACTGTAACCAGCTGGAGGGGCGCTTTTACCCCGATAACACCTCTTAAAATGGGCTACTTATTGAGAGAAAATCACAAACTTATATGTTGGGGTAACAAGGCAACCGTGGACATGGAGATTAGTATTGATGTCAATATGACTATATCCAGGAGGATCCATCGAGAAAGTTTTCTAGAAACAGATTATGCCTAGTTCTGGACTAAGCACTTTCAATGTGAATCCTCCATTGACCATTCTTTTTAGTCCAGGATTAAGGTTCATCTGTCCGGGAAACCAGCCCCTAGTGTTCAGAGGCTGGAAGTGTCCACTTATTGGTTATACATTCGTGACATCTGTGTTTGATGTCTTTTGAGAGAATTTGCCCACAAAACATGTTTTTTTTTCAGTCAGCGACAGTTGGTCAATTCCCTGGATACTGGGTCACCAATTGGGGTAACAGGGTTTTGGGAGCCTCGGCAACTTGACAGATGTGACCTAGTTTTAGAAAGCACCTCTGTTGACCCCTTCTCTGTACGGTAACGGTTACAAGTGCCATCCGGGTGACTGACGGCTTTCAAAATAGCAAAGGTCAACAGGTTGACTGGTCACTTGTTATAAAATGGTTTATGACCCGAGTGGCATCAAGCGGCATCAAGGGCCAGAGAGCTCATTCACTGAGGTGACCTTGATACACAGTGTGTCTTGTTAATGGTGTGTAGCCCTAAATTGGGATGATTAATTATGATTAATCCCAATTTAGTCGCCCGCTTCGTGCCAGGGGTTAATCTATGCTGCTCTGGCCCTCTTGCATTTCAAAGGTGCCACTCAAGGCTGGCCAAGGTGCTGATTGGTGAGATCCAAAATGGAGGGCTTCAGCGTCCCTGGTGTGACTTGGCATGAAATTCTAAAACCAGAGGAAAACAAAAGAGAGGTGTGGTGGGTGAGTTGGCATCGCAATGGACAGCCTCTGTTGGTAAACCACCAAAGACCACCGCAAGGAAATACTGGAAAACCACAAAGGACTGTTGCAGACAAAAGAGCAGTGTTTTGTTCATGAGCAGGCTACAAGAGGGAAGGAGAAGGAGAGAAAAAGAGGTGCCATTGGCATTCCACACATTGAGAGGAAAATAAACAAGTTGACTGCTCTCGGCTAATCGAAATTAAACATCAGCTCCGACTGCAAGGGGAGAAAGTTATGGCATGTTGACACAGAGGGTGTTGAGTCCATGAGAGGTGAACAGAGAGAGAGAGAGAGAGAGAGAGAGAAACACACATATTGTGAGGAGATCAATGGCAAACTCCAGGATCTGTTCTGCAAACTAGAACTGTCTCCAGACGCTGCCTAATAAATTAAATAGTTTTGGAACCAAGTAAAGCAAGTCAGAACGGCTAAGTGGTAAAAAAACGAAGCTTTTACATAAGACGTGGGTGTGCCAAGAACTTTTCTCTTGGGCAGAGTTCACCTATATAAAAAATTATACTGGTGTCACATCTGAAGAATAGGCTATTGTGTGTTACACAAGAGGAAGTTTCAAGTTGTGTTTGTCACATGCACAGGGACAGTGAAATGCTTCACTTGCGAGCCCTTCCAAATAGCGCAGTATTCAATATCCACCTAGTATAACAATACATTTAAATTAAATAAAAACCAGAATGTAAGCTACATACAGGGTCAGTGCCCAGTACAATGTGCAGGCATACTGGAGTAGTTGAGGTAGATATGTACATGTGGGCACGGCTTAGGACAAAGTGACTGATAGCAGGATAAATAATGAGAATAGGAATAACAGTAAACAGCACGTCAGCAGCATAAGTGGATGGTGAACGTGTGTATAGGTGTTAGTGTGTGTGTGCAAGTGTGTCAGTGTAAGCGTGAGAGGTGGATATACATGTTAACGGGGCTGAAAAGTGACTAGTAGCAAGAATATACGTATGGTAATATACTACCGGTAATATAAACAGGAGTAAGTGACCAGTAGCAGGATAAATAGATACTAATAATGGCAATCAATAATCAATGAACAGCAGCGTGGTGGTATTAATACATCGAAATCAATAATCCTTTTAGCAGCAGCATAGGTGTTAAGGGAGAGCGGCTTGGCTGAGTTCTCAGAGGCACGAAACACACATGGAAAACCTATAAATTGGGTGCAGAGCTTGAGGTAAAAATATCAACTCTATGAGTCATGGATCACAACGACTTCTCCTTTTCCAGAGTGGAAAGAAATATGAAGTCGGAGATTATCGCTCACCCGCCCGAAAATAAGCACCTCCCCCACTTCCCAGTGTTGCTACTTGTCTAATCTAATGAGCCGAGATTCAGTGGGGGACAGCGGTGCGCTCCCTGACCAACCTAACTGTAACTGCGCCCCCTGCAGATCCTGGCGGAGGAGCCCAACGGGACTCACTATGGGCAAGGGCTGAAACCGTAAGGGAGTCTGACAGATTTACAGTGTATTACATTAAGGTGTAATGTTTATCAACTCCAACATTATTACTGTAAAACCTGTCAGACTATCGAGCAATGCTTCATTTCACATCAATGTTTCAATTCTGAGGAGAAAAAGTAAGACGTGTGCCAAAAATCCCACTTTGCATTTCGTAATGAAAATCAGGTTTGAAAGTTTGGTGGTACATTGTGTACACCAAGGCTTTGTGTGCGATAAACAAGTTCCAGCAGACACAGGGATCTGATGTCAGCAGGGAATGTGAAACAGTCCTCCTCCTTCCCAGATCCCCTGTGGGAACCATAGATTTCCACACAGCACAGCTCTGCAGCAGCCAAAACATCAAGGTGATTACTTCACTTTTGCGCCAGTCAGGATTAACCATTGACGGGCAGACTGTGGGGGTCCAACAATCTCTCATATCAATCCCTCAATCTCTCCACTACAGCCCCTCTGGACGACAGACTACGTAGAATGGAAAGCAGGGCGTGTCATCTTTCAGTCACGCTTAGAACGTAAAAGAAAGTAGCCACAAACTCAATCGTATTTATAATTGAACCAAAACAAATACACCTCAGTCACACACCTGGGTGGTGGCAGTACCTGCAAAATGTACGCCTCCAAAACGTATGTAAATGCGCAATAGAAGGTATGTGGGAAACTAAAAAGCAACTGGAAAAAAAGAATGTGGGAGAGGGAGGAGTGCTCTGACCAAGACTTCAAGGCATGCACCTCAACCATCCACCTGTCCAAAGAAAAGATAAACAGCTAGCTGGCTTCCATCCACGCACCCACTCTGTCTTTCACCTCCCCCCTTCTCATGTCTATTCTCACCTCTACCTCTGAGGAATGTCGCACCAGTCTGGTTTGTCTCCTACCTGTCTTAGGAATGTCGCACCAGTCTGGTTTGTCTCCTACCTTTCTTAGGAATGTCGCATCAGTCTGGTTGGTCTCCTACCTGCCTTAGGAATGTCGCACCAGTCTGGTTTGTCTCCTACCTGTCTTAGGAATGTCACACCAGTCTGGTTTGTCTCCAACCTTTCTTAGGAATGTCACATCAGTCTGGTTTGTCTCCTACCTGTCTTAGGAATGTCACACCAGTCTGGTTTGTCTCCAACCTTCCTTAGGAATGTCGCATCAGTCCGGTTTGTCTCCTACCATTCTTAGGAATGTCTTGTCAGTCTGGTTTGTCACCTACCTTTCTTAGTGCCGCGCCAGAAGCGGTCTCCCAGTGGGTCGCCCATTGACCTCTCAGCCATGTCCATGGCGCTTTGACCTCTCAGTGTCACCTCAGGTTCTCCTGGGTCCATCCACTCCAACCCTCGAGACCATATAGACTATACCAAACCTTCCACCACCTTCACTGCCTTAGGCCAGAATTGAACCACTCCTCTCCCCCATGTGAAACCTATTGCCCGTCTTGTCTTGTAGATCCACACTGCATGCAAGAAGTGACAAGGAAGAGAAGGAGGGGGTGGATGGAACAAGGGCTTCTTTTCATCTTATGCCCAATGTGCCCATAAAGACAAAGCAACATCTGAGTAGGCCTACCCCATAAATCTGAGGCCTTGCCAGGAACCAATGTGTCCTCCTCCGGCCTCTGCCCGCCCGCCCGCCTCTGTCTCTCTCTCTCTCTCTCTCTCGTTACCCCGTACCCCATACATCTAAGAGCACCCACACATTGTTCCAGAAACACTCTGTCAGGTCAGATACACAAACACACACACACAGGGCGCCTTGTCCCTGGAGTCCTCACAAATTTCAGCCTTGCTGATTAAGACGAAGGTCGGACATTGCCATGGAGCGATAGAGTGGCAAAGAGAAAACTAGAGGAGGGACAAAAGCAAGGAGTGATTCTGGCCTGCTTCGCTTAAGCAGCAATGCAGTATTGCATTGTTACCCAAGTTCGCCCCACAGTCAATCTTCGCCTCTCTTCTACTCTCTCCTACTCATCCCTGAGTTCATGGAGGAGAGCGATTAGGCCTTGTCCAGGTTGTTAAAAGAAACATTCCGTTCTTCTGCAGACAGTTGGAGGCTGAAAGGAGTGTTGAGGCCCAGGGAGAAAGCGACAAGAGATCCAGATATCCTCCCTTACTCAAGCCTCCATAACAGTTCAAACCTGTATTAATAATCAATACTCTCTTTGTTTTGAGTGGCTGAGGAAGGATTACCCAAGTTGTTAACATTTTTGAAGAGGACATGGGCTGGAAGATAACATTCGCAACACATTTGGGACACACGGATATAAGCCAGTGCACTTGGCTGGATGCCTTCTCAGTGGATTGAACAACGCACTTTGAAGGATAAGATCAAGATAGGAAAGATAACAGTAAAAAACCATTGTGCAAATTTCAACAATAAAATAATTGTGCAGGCGTCAGACCTGTCTCTACTTGCTTTCCCAGACTGCACTGGTGATGACTCTCTTATAAGGTTTTCCAACTCTGGGTCTCATTTGAACATGTAGAAAACGCCTGTAGCATTATTGCCATTTTTAATCATAAGAGCAGTGTGGAATTGCTGAAGATGACACGGGACACTGTTCACTAAGAGTTGCATCCACATTGTTTGCATAAGTAACACTACAACCAATGCCCTATCATGAACTTCTTCTTACACTATTCACAAGGCCGTTTCTGGAGAGATAAGTGTTATTGATTTTCTCCTGCACTTCCCGTCGGAGTTTGAAATGGAACTAAGATGGAGGAGCAGGGAGAAAATGTCTGTCGGGCCGGGAGTGCCAGCCAACACCGGGCTCGGCCCGTTTGCGCCACCCAGAGCCCGGCGGCTGCTCCAGACCAGAAGGAAGCATTCATTCCACAGTGTCGATATGATTAATGAAGTTCAACTACACAGCAGGGGAAAGCCACAGTAGAGGAAGAATCTGGGTGACAGAGACTAAGTCTCACACTCAAAAGTGTCCCACAGTAAAACAAAAGGGCAGCAGTTAAGTCGGGTGTTGAGGGAGCAAAAGCACGATAAAAACCTAGGGAATGTTCGCGCTATGACTCAGCGACATTCAGCGACTACAAAACCACACATGGGAGTGGTCATGCTGATCCACGTGTTGCCATAGAGACGCCGCCTGTAAATGGGACACAGACTAGGCAAATACAGTACTGTCTGTGGCTGAGGTCGAAAGAACGTGGCTGTTGCCCCAGCAACCGTCCCCGAAACAAAACTGACACAAGATACCCTTCCTTACTGGCAGTGACTTGGGTAGAATTTGCATTGCGACCTGAAGAGGCTTCGTTGTATTATATTTTTAGACAGGCATCCTGAAAATCAACTTAGTCAACATTTAAACCAACAAACACACACACAAAATGATGCACACAGGCACGGCGGGCACCTCAACAAATGAGCACACACAATACGGTGATTTATTATCCACACTTTGCCCATAAAAACCCCTCCATCTGGAGAGAATAAATCAGTCGCATTCTTTCCGCTGTGCGGAACAGGAGGGGGAAAAAAATTCCTGGAAGAACTGCCATTCGTAAAAGCAGCTTGCTGTAATTGATTTAGTTTGTTTGTGGCTGAGAAAAGAAAGGGTCCTTTCTCTAACAGCTCTGGACATCAATATCAGCAGTAACTTTCCAACGTTGTCGTTCCTCTCTAGCTGTCATCAAATGGACTGTCTATGAGCTGATCTCTCCACAAGGGAGCTCTTTGTGATTCCAGGGACACAGTAGTCAGAGACAGCAACATAGCAGGGTCTGTCCATTCTGCGGGCTTTAGCTGGAGAACCAGAAAGGGAACTATCCCTATAGCAACCCTAGTTCAATAGCAACCCTATAGCAACCCTAGTTCAATAGCAACCCTATAGTAACCCTAGTTCAATAGCAACCCTATAGCAACCCTAGTTCAATAGCAACCCTATAGTAACCCTAGTTCAATAGCAACCCTATAGCAACCCTAGTTCAATAGCAACCCTATAGTAACCCTAGTTCAATAGCAACCCTATAGCAACCCTAGTTCAATAGCAACCCTATAGCAACCCTAGTTCAATAGCAACCCTATAGCAACTATATAGCAACCCTACAGCAACCCTAGTTCAATAGCAACCCTATAGCAACCCTAGTTCAATAGCAACCCTATAGCAACAGCAACCCTATAGCAACCCTATAGCAACCGTAGTTCAATAGCAACCCTAAAGCAACCCTAGTTCAATAGCAACCCTATAGCAACAGCAACCCTATAGCAACCGTAGTTCAATAGCAACCCTAAAGCAACCCTAGTTCAATAGCAACCCTATAGCAACCCTATAGCAACCCTAGTTCAATAGCAACCCTATAGCAACAGCAACCCTATAGCAACCCTATAGCAACCTTAGCTCAATAGCAACCCTATAGCAACCGTAGTTCAATAGCAACCCTAAAGCAACCCTAGTTCAATAGCAACCCTATAGCAACAGCAACCCTATAGCAACCCTATAGCAACCCTAGTTCAATAGCAACCCTATAGCAACAGCAACCCTATAGCAACCGTAGTTCAACAGCAACCCTATAGCAACCCTATAGCAACCCTAGTACAATAGCAACCCTATAGCAACCCTAGTTCAATAGCAACTCTATAGCAACCCTAGTTCAATAGCAACCCTATAGCAACCGTAGTTCAATAGCAACCCTATAGCAACCCTAGTTCAATAGCAACCCTATAGTAACCCTAGTTCAATAGCAACCCTATAGTAACCCTAGTTCAATAGCAACCCTATAGTAACCCTAGTTCAATAGCAACCCTATAGTAACCCTAGTTCAATAGCAACCCTATAGCAACCCTAGTTCAATAGCAACCCTATAGCAACCCTAGTTCAATAGCAACCCTATAGCAACTATATAGCAACCCTACAGCAACCCTAGTTCAATAGCAACCCTATAGCAACCCTAGTTCAATAGCAACCCTATAGCAACCCTATAGCAACCCTAGTTCAATAGCAACCCTATAGCAACCCTAGTTCAATAGCAACCCTATAGTAACCCTAGTTCAATAGCAACCCTATAGCAACCCTGGTTCATTAGCAACCCTATAGCAACCCTAGTTCAATAGCAACCCTATAGCAACCCTATAGTAACCCTAGTTCAATAGCAACCCTATAGCAACCCTGGTTCATTAGCAACCCTATAGTAACCCTAGTTCAATAGCAACCCCATAGCAACCCTAGTTTAATAGCAACCCTATAGCAACCCTAGTTTAATAGCAACCCTATAGCAACCCTAGTTCAATAGCAACCCTATAGTAACCCTAGTTCAATAGCAACCCTATAGTAACCCTAGTTCAATAGCAACCCTATAGCAACCCTAGTTCAATAGCAACCCTATAGCAACCCTAGTTCAATAGCAACCCTATAGCAACTATATAGCAACCCTACAGCAACCCTAGTTCAATAGCAACCCTATAGCAACCCTAGTTCAATAGCAACCCTATAGCAACAGCAACCCTATAGCAACCCTATAGCAACCGTAGTTCAATAGCAACCCTAAAGCAACCCTAGTTCAATAGCAACCCTATAGCAACAGCAACCCTATAGCAACCGTAGTTCAATAGCAACCCTAAAGCAACCCTAGTTCAATAGCAACCCTATAGCAACCCTATAGCAACCCTAGTTCAATAGCAACCCTATAGCAACAGCAACCCTATAGCAACCCTATAGCAACCTTAGCTCAATAGCAACCCTATAGCAACCGTAGTTCAATAGCAACCCTAAAGCAACCCTAGTTCAATAGCAACCCTATAGCAACAGCAACCCTATAGCAACCCTATAGCAACCCTAGTTCAATAGCAACCCTATAGCAACAGCAACCCTATAGCAACCGTAGTTCAACAGCAACCCTATAGCAACCCTATAGCAACCCTAGTACAATAGCAACCCTATAGCAACCCTAGTTCAATAGCAACCCTATAGCAACCCTAGTTCAATAGCAACCCTATAGCAACCGTAGTTCAATAGCAACCCTATAGCAACCCTAGTTCAATAGCAACCCTATAGTAACCCTAGTTCAACAGCAACCCTATAGTAACCCTAGTTCAATAGCAACCCTATAGTAACCCTAGTTCAATAGCAACCCTATAGTAACCCTAGTTCAATAGCAACCCTATAGTAACCCTAGTTCAATAGCAACCCTATAGTAACCCTAGTTCAATAGCAACCCTATAGCAACCCTAGTTCAATAGCAACCCTATAGCAACCCTAGTTCAATAGCAACCCTATAGCAACTATATAGCAACCCTACAGCAACCCTAGTTCAATAGCAACCCTATAGCAACCCTAGTTCAATAGCAACCCTATAGCAACCCTATAGCAACCCTAGTTCAATAGCAACCCTATAGCAACCCTAGTTCAATAGCAACCCTATAGCAACCCTGGTTCATTAGCAACCCTATAGCAACCCTAGTTTAATAGCAACCCTATAGCAACCCTAGTTCAATAGCAACCCTATAGCAACCCTAGTTCAATAGCAACCCTATAGCAACCCTAGTTCAATAGCAACCCTATAGCAACCCTGGTTCATTAGCAACCCTATAGCAACCCTAGTTTAATAGCAACCCTATAGCAACCCTAGTTCAATAGCAACCCTATAGCAACCCTAGTTCAATAGCAACCCTATAGCAACCCTATAGCAACCCTAGTTCAATAGCAACCCTATAGCAACCCTAGTTCAATAGCAACCCTATAGCAACCCTGGTTCATTAGCAACCCTATAGTAACCCTAGTTCAATAGCAACCCTATAGCAACCCTAGTTTAATAGCAACCCTATAGCAACCCTAGTTTAATAGCAACCCTATAGCAACCCTAGTTCAATAGCAACCCTATAGCAACAGCAACCCTATAGCAACCCTAGTTCAATAGCAACCCTAAAGCAACCCTAGTTCAATAGCAACCCTATAGCAACAGCAACCCTATAGCAACCCTAGTTCAATAGCAACCCTAAAGCAACCCTAGTTCAAAAGCAACCCTATAGCAACCCTATAGCAACCCTAGTTCAATAGCAACCCTATAGCAACAGCAACCCTATAGCAACCCTATAGCAACCCTAGTTCAATAGCAACCCTATAGCAACAGCAACCCTATAGCAACCCTATAGCAACCCTAGCTCAATAGCAACCCTATAGCAACCGTAGTTCAATAGCAACCTTAAAGCAACCCTAGTTCAATAGCAACCCTATAGCAACAGCAACCCTATAGCAACCCTATAGCAACCCTAGTTCAATAGCAACCCTATAGCAACAGCAACCCTATAGCAACCGTAGTTCAACAGCAACCCTATAGCAACCCTAGTACAATAGCAACCCTATAGCAACCCTAGTTCAATAGCAACCCTATAGCAACCCTAGTTCAATAGCAACCCTATAGCAACCGTAGTTCAATAGCAACCCTATAGCAACCGTAGTTCAATATCAACCCTATAGCAACCCTAGTTCAATAGCAACCCTATAGCAACCCTAGTTCAATAGCAACCCTATAGCAACCCTATAGCAATCCTAGTTCAATAGCAACCCTATAGCAACCCTAGTTCAATAGCAACCCTATAGCAACCCTAGTTCAATAGCAACCCTATAGCAACCCTAGTTCAATAGCAACCCTATAGCAACCCTAAAGCAACCCTATTTCAATAGCAACCCTATAGCAACCCTAGTTTAATAGCAACCCTATAGCAACCCTATAGCAACCGTAGTTCAATAGCAACCCTATAGCAACCCTAGTTCAATAGCAACCCTATAGCAACCCTATAGCAACCCTAGTTCAATAGCAACCCTATAGCAACCCTAGTTCAATAGCAACCCTAGTTCAATAGCAACCCTATAGCAACCCTGGTTCATTAGCAACCCTATAGTAACCCTAGTTCAATAGCAACCCCATAGCAACCCTAGTTTAATAGCAACCCTATAGCAACCCTAGTTTAATAGCAACCCTATAGCAACCCTAGTTTAATAGCAACCCTATAGCAACCCTAGTTCAATAGCAACCCTATAGCAACCGTAGAGGGATAGATCAGCCATAATCCGAATGGAAGTAGTGTATCTCTTAACTGGACGCGTGAGAACATTCTTTTTGCTCTATGACTGCAATATTTCAGTACAATTCTTGTACATTTTTCAGATTTTTATTTTATTTTTGAGGAAAGTAAAGACGGGCATTCCTTAAACATTGAATAACGTGTATCCTATGTGTATGCTCTGAGGGAGGGAAAATAAGCAGTTCCTGAAATCCTCTCATACCGTCGTTATGGAGGTGAGGAGAGACAGGCGACGCCCATAGGAAGTGACTGACAGCTATGAAGTCAACCATGAAGTGAAGTCAAACCACCTATACAGATGTGCTGGAGGGAGAGATTAATGGTAAAGGTGTACATTTATGAATGCAAAGGCTGAACGCAAGGACACTATAGGAAGTTACAATGCCAAGAAAAATCACCAGAAACTGAAGTGAAGCAATATATACACTATATATAAACAAAAGTATATGTACACCCCTTTAAATTAGTGAATTCGGCTATTTCAGCCACACCTGTTGCTGACAAGTGTATAAAATCGAGCCACAGCCATGCAATCTCCATAGACAAACACTCCATAGACAAACGCCTTACCGAAGAGCTCAGTGACTTTCAACGTGGCACCGTCATAGGACCCCACCTTTCCAACAAGTCAGTTTGTTCAATTTCTGCCCTGCTAGAGCTGCCCCGGTCAACTGTAAGTGCTCTTATCGTGAAGTGGAAATTTTTAGGCGTAACAACCACTCAGCCACAAAGTGGTAGGCCACACAAGCTCAAAGAACGGGACCACCTAGTGCTGAAGCGCGTAGAGCGTAAAAATCATCTGTCCTTGGTTGCAACATTCACTACCGAATTCCAAACTGCCTCTGGAAGCAACGTCAGCACAAGAACTGTTTGTCGGGAGCTTCATGAAATGGATTTCCATGGCCGAGCAGCTGCACACAAGCCTACGATCATCATGCGCAATGCCTAGCATCGGCTGGAGTGGTGTAAAGCCGCCACCATTGGAGTGATGAATCACGCTTCACCATCTGGCAGTCCGAATGACAAATCTGGGTTTGGCGGATGCCAGGAGAATGCTACCTGCCCCAATGCATAGTTTGGTGAAGGCCCTTTCCTGTTTCAGCATGACAATGCCACCATGCAAAGTGAGGTCCATACAGAAATGGTTTGTCGAGAGTGGGGAAGAACTTGACTGGCCTGCCCAGAGCCCTGACAATCAACCCCATCAAACACCTTTGAGATGAATTGGAACGCCGACTGCGAGCCAGGCCTAATCGCCCAACATCAGTGCCCGACCTCACTAACGCTCGTGGCTGAATGGAAGCAAGTCCCCCCAGCAATGTTCCAACATCTAGTGGAAAGCCTTCCCAGAAAAGAGTGGAGGCTGTTAGAAAAGCTAAAGGGGGGACCAACTCCATATTATTGCCCATGATTTTGGAAAGAGATGTTCGACGAGCAGGTGTCCACATACTTCTGGTCATGTAGTGTATTTGCAGAGATGAAGAAACTTCCCGAGACCTTTCCCATGACCTAACTATGCTTTTATATACTGTAAGTTGAGCCCTTAGAAATAGAATTACTGGAATTCTATTTCTATGGTTCCGCTCCTTCTCGGCGTGTTTCCTCTTGTGAGAAGAGCAGGTGGGACATTCACTAGCAGTCTATAAATGTTGGAGTCCTAGATGTAGGAGTCGTACATTTAGGACTCATTTCCTACCACATTTAGGCTCTTAAGAGTTCTACATGTATAGTTCGGTCTTTAAATGTCGCAGTCCTAACTTCTGTCCGTAACACAGTTGAACTGAGTTATTACACAACATAAACTCAAGACAACATGCCAAATAGATAGAGGTGGCTGTTAGAACTCATATAACTCTCATAAAAAAGTCAACATCACTACAATTTGGTGTCATTGGCTGTTGTAAGTCAAGGATCTCTCCCAAAGATAATCGTGCAACACCAAGGTAAAAGATTAGGAGGATATTGATCAAATACTAGGCAATAATCCAAGAGCACCATCTGATAACGCATGTTTGTTTTCCTTTTCTCACGCGGCGTCTTTCGAGACACCTCTGGCCCGGCTTCAAGTGTTCAGCGGGCCACAGGGGTAGAACAACAAATTCACCACGCCCAAAGTTACAGCGCAGCAGAGCAATTGCAATATCACATGGCGGTTACGGTTGGGAATGATTGCAGAGGGGAGTGGTTCAGTGGTGGTCGAGATGCTAAGCCTTTAGCCCACATCAACTCAACAGCATTAGGATTCACCGCGTTACAAAAGGTTTGAGTCCTCCTGCATTAGGCTATTTCTATAACCAAACATATCATGAAGAAAATGATCGAGCCTCAACCTGCGCGCCAATTCGTTTTAATACAGTACCTGACGTTTTCTGGGCTCTTAATATCTAGCATTTTTTAATGTCACCAGTCACCATCGCTGCAAGAGGTGACATTTACTTTGCCTTCGCTTATCAGCACAGCTGGACTGGGTCTCGCCCTATCCTGTTTTGCACTGTGAGTACCGAGCAAAGCAAACACGCTCCTTCTAACAGAGAAAGAGCCAGTTCAAACAACAGGCAGATGATACGTGCTCTTCATCCTTCATTTCAGCGCTGGTCATATATAAAAAAAAGCCTACAGTATGTGGGCCTCTCAGACCCCCTCTAAGAAGAGGCTACGGGCAACAGTGTGAGTTGCAGTGTGTTCACATTTTGAGAGAGAGAGAGAGCGAGAGAGAGAGAGAGCGCGAGAGAGAGAGAGAGAGAGAGAGAGAGAGAGAGAGAGAGAGAGAGAGAGAGAGAGAGCTACTATATCTATGGCCAGCAGCCTATCATGTTTCTCCCCTGACAACTCTGAGCTCCCCAGAGAGTAGTGGTACAGTAACCTATCAGGGCCACTAGAGACAACACATCAAAGTCAACGAACATACTTTGATCTGGCGGAGGATTTCATTTGGGATTAGAAACAGACTAAAATCAGTAATATAATCCTGCGGCTCTGCGTTCACATAGACAATTATACTATATGGGCAAATGTTATCCTGTGGTGGAAGGTGGAGGTAGTCTCTCCCAGAGAGATTCATAGCTAGCTTAAGATTTGATAATGGCTCGCAAGAATAAAGACGAGCTGACATACTGTATTAACACTGGTGGATGGAAAGTGATACCAGCCTCCCTAGAGAGGAATCGAATGCCAACCAGATGGATTTACTTTCAAAATAACCTCCCTTCGATTGTCTCGCAGAAAGAGGACACATGCCTGGTGTGCCCAGGTTGTTGCATGATGAATTGCATGCCCTCAGGTGCTAAAATGACACCTGCACACTCTGTGTGCTGTCTAGAACCTAAAAGGGTTTGTCGACTGTTCCCACAGCAAAACCCTTTGAAGAACCCTTTTCGGTTCCAGGTAGAATCCTTTTGGGTTCCATGTAGAACCCTTACCACAGAGGGTTCTACATAAAACCCAAAACGTTTTTTACCTGGAAACAAAAACGGGTATCCTAACGGCGACAGCCGAAGAACCCTTTTGGAACCATTTTTTCCTAAGAGTGTACTCTAGCCGAGCTAGCAAGAGGGTTGTAGTCCGTGGCCTGCTCAACGATGCACCTCGCCTCCTACTTTATCAGCCTGCTATCTCGAACTATACTTTCATTCTACATGTTTTTGTCGACCGCCTGCAGCTTTCCGAGGGTCTGCAAAAGGCATGTAAACGCATGTACAGTCACGAGTCTGTTGACTCTCGATACTTGAAAGTAAATTGCTAAACACACACACACACACACACACACACACACACACACACACACACACACACACACACACACACACACACACACACACACACTTCACAAAACTGGATGCTAAGTCCAAAGGTAGAGCACATGTGCTCTTCCAATGCTGCAGCATGGTGGTGACCTCTCCCAGTCTCCCGTTTTTGGGCAAGTCCTCTCACTCAGGTGTCGCTCATCTACAGTAGGTGTTACAGCACCTACACAGGTCAGAAGGGGCGTGAAGCATTCCAGCGAGTTTTAAGACGCTAGTATAAGTGGTCTGGGAACAGGGCAAGTCACAGCCCAGCCTCTTCAACTTCACTAGAGGGGCGTCTCTTTCAAGACAGCATAAAAAACAACAACACTGTTACAGGGATGTTTCGGTATGATGAACACATGTTGTGTGTGTGTGCGCGTGTTCCTGCATGTGCATGTAAGGAATTTCATATCTACATGCCAGTGATTCCATTTCCCAAATGCGCCACCTTGGAGACAATTGTTATTACCATCGCTGTTCATCGCTGTTCACCTTGAAACACTTGATTATCCCCTAACTATTTGATACAAGGCAGCTCCCTGCACAACTACACTGGCCTGAAACGCAATGCATCATTGTGATGGATTTGGCGAAGAAATTGAAAGGCTGCACGCCTACATCTGTACACATTGTCCTGTCATCTCGTATACAAATCCCAGCCAATGCAAATGCAAAACAGCAACACAGCTAAACCTGCCTGAGAACACTTATGGCAAACGTCGTTTCCAACCATTACAATAACATTATCTGTCCGACATTTTCTCCGACATTTACCTACGCCTTTATGTGGATTCCTTCTGTCCCTCATGTTTGTTCATGTTATTCGAGTATTGTTCTTCTACTGAGACAGATGGCAGCAGACCCCGGTGTCCCACCCTTCCTTCCAATGAGTCAAACAAGGGAAGAAGAACTCATTAGTTCATTGCATATTATTTGAACCCATTTTTGTGTTCAATGTAAATCTTCAATATGTTCGCAACTAGTAAAGCACACCAAGACAAACATGTCAAATTTTAACAACCCATGACTCTTTCAAAGTCTTAAGTTAAACGGTTTTCATGTCTCAGAGCCCATCCGTGTGAGAGGCGGTTGAACTTTCCGCGGTAAACCTTGAACCTTTCTTCCTTCCATTAAAAGAGAACAATGGGATCGGCCTACAGCTGAACTGTTTCGATGTTTCTTTCGCATCTGAGTGTTGCAAACAAACACAATAAATGAATAGTAGAGTAAGCAACAAGTCTTGAGCTTTCAGAGGGGATTCGTGACACTGAGGAGTCTAGGCTATAGCTCAGTAGTAGATGCTTCAGCGGTAGATGTATGGTCGCTGTAGGATTGTGCCCTGTATATAATCCCCCTGACGCATCAACCTAGTTTGCACTGAGAGACCTCACACCATGGCAAGGCCTGGTTGACTTGCCAACATTGCCACCTGCTGGGATTAAAGAGCCATGTGTTCAAAATGTGACATATTACGCTTTGGCCATAAGTCAATAGGCTTACTTTTCATCCCCCCCCAAATGGAAGTATAATTATACTGGTATAATCTAATACTAACTGTATATCAATGTAGACATGATCTACAAATACAAGTTCAATGTAACTTCCCTACTTGGAGACATAGGCTACTAGGTCTACTTCAAATATCCAGTCAAATACTGACACCTAGCCATTTACTGACATGACACTGTATAATTTACCTGGGCATCTACCTTTTTAAAACGCAGCAAGTGCCCATATACCCTATTGTTGTCGACTTTAGCCTTTAAACCTAAAAAAGTAACGCGTTTGTAGCTTGTCATTACGCGATGTGTTTATTTCGGAATGTTCCTCAACATGTGAGATAGTGACGTTTTTTTTCCATTAACTTCAACTTGAACTAGGCTACTATGAAATAACAACTACAGCTGGCCTGAAACTGAGGTCGCTCCAACCTGCCCTGTGTATTTACCAACCACGAAGCCTTGCTGCCATTTCCCAGTGCATAACCATCACTACGTTAAATCACCACCTTGGTGACGCCTCTGAACCAGAGGACCTCTATAGAGTAGCCTTAAAATAGGCCTCGTCTAAAAGAGGCAATGGTATACAAGAGCCGGCATCTTTGAATAACTGGTGATTTATGGACTCATCTACTCATCAATGATCTATTAGGAGGGCGGTATCCTCAGAGGAACTAACACCCAGGATTCCATGATTCAAGATGTTTAACAGTGATGTAGGCCTTGTCCCAGATCTGTTTGTGCCATCTTGCCAGCTCCTATGGGAGTTGACAAGACAGAACAGATAGATCTAGGAACAGGCAAGTGAGTGATGATTGTGGGTGGGGGGGGGGGAAACATTACGGGTGACGGACGGGCCGTTCTGTGCACTTTGGAGACGAAACAACAAACAGAGAGCACAACGAAAATCTGGGAGGGAAATAATATGAACTCTTAACTACTTCTACTCTCTGAACTCTTAACTACTCCTACTCTGGAACATTCCAGGATAGTCACATCTCCTGGAAGGACGCAAACCAGCTGCACAAGGGCCAGAAAGACTCAAGCCTGTCAAGCATCAAAGGGAGCGCGTCAATAAGTAGAAAAATGCATTGTAACTCTGTATTATTGTACTCGGCTATATTCAAGGTTGACACCATGACTTAAATATACCCTACTTTATTGAGAAATGTTCTTCTCTGGACACACACACACATATACATTCACGTGCCATCATACACATGCACATGCCCACACCCACCCACCCACCCATCCACCCACCCACTACACCCACGACAATCAGAAACTCTGCATAATATTTTCCCATTGGCAGCCTGTTCCTCAGAGCTGGTGTTTACTGTAACGCCCATCAATACCAGTAGGAAGAAAGACTGCAACACTGGAGGGACTTGGTGGAGAAAAACACACCCTTGGCCATTGTCATCCAACAATGTCCAAACGCAACACACACACACACACACACACACACACACACACACACACACACACACACACACACACACACACACACACACACACACACACACACACACACACACACACACACACACACACACACACACACACACCGAGCCCTCAACTCTCTCCCTTTCTCCCTCTCTCCGAATACAGGCCAATGCATTCTGCCTCGACCAGCCAAACTGCAACCTCGGCCAGACCGCAGTTTTAGGCTTTTCCTAAACTCAACTGGCATTCACAGCCACAAAAATCACAGACAGACACGCTCCTCATTCCATTCCATGGGAGGTCTCGATGGAGACACGTCTCGATGGAGACACAGAGGGACCTTTCACCCTTAGACGGACGCAGACGCACACAGACACACAGACACAGACACAGACTAGTGGCCACTAGACTAGGAATCAGCTGCAGCCTCAGATTAAGTAGGACAGACACACGGGCTGATCTGGAGAGGTCACTGTGCTGCTTAGTGTTTAGAAGAGGAGACAGTAACGGTGGCCTAAATAGCTCACTTAACCTCTACAGTACAGAACTGATGTCAGGTCTGGATTAGTTTGACGTGAATCTCAAGTCTTTCATCAATTCATAAGCGTCCCCCCCCCCCCATGACCTTTTCATACAATGAGTTGAGAGGGAGGCAGGGAGAGGGCTATTGACAAGAGAGTTTTTAATGATGGGGTGTTATTGAGAAAGGCAGAGGGTGAGAGGGAGAAGAGTATAGAGAAGGCAGTATGTGTCTGTGTGTTACTGTAGGCCATGTTCAGGCAAACTTTATGTTCGTCAGAAACAGATTGAAACAACAGGTGGCTATTTGTTGTACCTTTGACAGACAAGCAGGTGTGTGTGTGTGCACAGTGTAGTGCCTCCATCTGTCTGTATAGGCCTTGTTGCATTCTGTGTGTGTGTGTGTGTGTGTGTGTGTGTGTGTGTGTGTGTGTGTGTGTGTGTGTGTGTATAAATAAATATATATATATATATATATATACACTACCGTTAAAAAGTACATTAGAGTGTCTAGTTTGAGAAACAGACGCCTCACAAGTCCTCAACTGGCAGCTTCATTAAATAGTACCCACAAAACACCAGTCTCAACGTCAACAGTGGAGAGGTGATTCCGGGATGCTGGCCTTCTAGGCAGAGTTCCTCTGTCCAGTGTCTGTGTTCTATTGCCCATCTTAATCTTTTCTTTTTATTGGCCAGTCTGAGATATGGCTTTTTCTTTGCAACTCTGCCTAGAATGCCAGCATCCCGGAGTCACCTCTTCACTGTTGACGTTGAGACTGGTGTTTTGCGGGTACTATTTAATGAAGCTTCCAGTTGAGGACTCGTGAGGCGTCTGTTTCTCAAACTAGACACTAATGTACTTGTCCTCTTGCTCAGTTGTGCACCGGGGCCTCCCACTCCTCTTTCTATTCTGGTTAGAGCTAGTTTGCGCTGTTCTGTGAAGGGAGTAGTACACAGTGTTGTACGAGATATTCAGTTTCTTGGCAATTTCTTGCATGGAATAGCCATCATCTCAGAACAAGAATAGACTGACTGTAACGCTCGTCTTCGGGTGAAAGAGAGGAGGACCAAGGCGCAGCGTGGTAAATGTTCATGATGATGAATTTAATGCGAAATCCAACAAACAGAACACTAACAAAATACAAAACAATAAACGAAGGGAACAAACGAACAAAACAGTACCGTATGGGGAACAAACACTGACACGGCAACAAACACCCACAAACCAAAAGTGAAACCCAGGGTGCCTAAGTATGATTCTCAATCAGGGACAACGATTGACAGCTGCCTCTGATTGAGAATCATACCAGGCCGAACACAAAAACCCCAACATAGAAAAACACACATAGAATGCCCACCCAGCTCACGTCCTGACCAACTAAACAAGACTGAACAAAGGAAATAAGGTCAGGAACGTGACACTGACGAGTTTCAGAAGAAAGTCTTTGTTTTGGGACATTTTGAGCCTGTAATCGAACCCATAAATGCTGATTCTCCAGATCCTCAACTAGTCTAAAGAAGGCCAGTTTTATTGCTTCTTTAATCAGAACAACAGTTTTCAGCTGTGCTAACATAATTGCAAAAGGGTTTTCTAATGATCAATTAGCCTTTTAAAATGATCAACTTGGATTAGCTAACACAACGTGCCATTGGAACACAGGAGTGATGGTTGCTGATAATGGTCCTATGTAGATATTCCATTAAAAATCTGCCGTTTCCAGCTACAATAGTCATTTACAACATTAAAATTTTTATTTTAATGGACAAAAATTGACAAAAAATGTAATTTTCCTTCAAAAACAAGGACATTTCTATGTGACCCCAAACTTTTGAACGGTAGTGTATATACAGTTGAAGTCGGAAGTTTACATACACTTATGTTGGAGTCATGAAAACTCGTTTTTCAACCACTCTTCTTGTTAGCAAACTATAGTTTGGACTAGGACTAACTGACCTAAGACAGGGAATTTTTACTAGGATTAAATGTCAGGAATTGTAAAAAGGTAGACAGATTAGTATGTAGTAGAGGGAAAGCAGAGGGAAGGTGGGTACTGTTGCTTAATCCTGCAAAACAGCAAACGGAGTCACTCACATCAACGATTAGGCTTGGGATTCTTATGACATTTAAATAACCCTTTTTTTCTTGTTGGGGCAGTCTAGAAATAGAACATCAATCATCATATCATACCATTTGACTAGGCTACACGTACAGGACCAAGGCAGAGGTATAAGGACAACAAAACCGAGACCCTTAATTACTAAAGGCATACACAACAATTACCAGCTCTCAAGCTTGCGGTCTTGTCTACCCTGCAAGCACAGACAGAAGGAGCACACAGTAAACTAACTGTGCATAAACAGCCCATTGGCAGTCAGCCAGGCTGAACTTTTCTCAATACATTATGTTTGTTGATGGCATCAAGTTTTATGCACTAATCCCTGTAGATGTGCAGAGAGACCACACATGCATTTCCCCATATCTCATTCCCATACACGTGCGCGCACACACACCCACGCGCACCGTATGCCTTTGTAACCGTGAAGTACCGTGAAATACGGTGCAGAAGGATCTGAACTCCCCTGGCCTACAGTATGCAGCCCCTAGATACAGACAGACAGACACCGGTTGTGTGTTGACTCTAGTGTGCTATGGTGTCTATACTCCCATGCTAATCCAGAGGGTCTGTCACGCATACTCTGCACCTGCGTTTGTTTCCTCCACCATTCTTTGGATTTCTTCACTTTCGGCGTCCAATCCGCTGGCTTACCTTTGGTCGAGGAGTAGGAAGAAGACATGCCTTAGCAGCTACTGAGACCTTTGGAACTGCAGGAGCTAGGTCTCTTGAGATTCCTTGCTGAACCGTTTAGTTTTTCTTTTCTCCCCGTCTCTTGATCTCAGTTCGTGCAGCCTGGTTTCTGTCTTTCTCTGTCTACCGTCCTCTCCCTTTCTAACACGTCACGCCTCGTAGTTCCACAGAACAGGAGTCCCCCTCCCCCCTTCACAGGTTAGAGCCGCCCTCACTCATAAGGCCCATGTAAGCACCGCTTGTGTGAGAGAGAGAGAGAGTGTGTGTGTGTGTGTGTGTGTGTGTGTGTGTGTGTGTGTGTGTGTGTGTGTGTGTGTGTGTGTGTGTGTGTGTGTGTGTCAATGCAGCGCTCAAGTGCTTTGAGAGAGGCGAGGTATTCACATCAGCAACAAAGGCCAGCGGGGAATAAAAAAAACTTCAAAAGAACCGGACAAGAATGCAGAATGAGAAAATAGTTCTGCATTCGAAATTCAGTGACAAATGCAAACCAGCCAACCACTGACACTGTGCACTTGAGACGTGAGACGCAGGCTCATGATTCATTATAAGGAGACAAGTGCATGACATCCCCAGCTGCCATCCTCTATTGCACAGTTCATAGCTTAGCTAGCGGCGTTAAAAAACAGTTTGCACCTCTGGAGAGATCCTGTGGTAGAGTGAAGTATATATCCTGACTGACAGCCAGACGGACAGATAGCCAGACAGAGATACAGACGGAGGGACAGACAGAGGACGCCTTGATGAAAGCAGCAGTGGGGGGGGGGGGGGGGGGGGGCTATCACCACAGAGTTCCATGGAGGCGGGGGGTCGAGATGGTTAAGTGGTCTAGCACAGTGACAGAGTGGTTCAGTGGCGTGGCCCTCTGCCAGCCCTACTGAGGGAGCGGGGGGGTATACAGTCTGTTTGGGAATGCAGTAGAATACAGAATGTGCCCTATATAGAAACAATCTACTAGCCCCTTAACCTAAACACTACATGTAGATGTGAAAGAATTAGACAGGTGTAAGAAATATGGTAATAGCTCCACCTTGCCCTCTAGTAAACTAAACGGGTACTTTAGACCATATTGCTTGTGCCCACCCAATTATTTAGGATCTATACAAGTCTATGTAAGTCCAAGGGGTAGGGCTAGACGTTGTTTCTTGACCTTTGTGCAGCCTTTATATAGAGTAAGTACAAAGCAGAGAGGTGTAGTGCGCAACATCAGCATCGATAAGTCGCTGTAACACTAAAGAACGTGTAGCAGTCGTAGCGCAGGTGTGTCACGTGTGTGTGTGCGCCTTGCGTTACTACACGTGTAGCTTCACGGTGGTGTAGTTCAAAAAGGTGCCGTGTTGAGGAGCTGGAGACTGACGACGCTATGTGCACGCAGTTAACCATTTACAGTTATCATGGCCTAATGGCACACCGCATGTAAGCACAACACAAGCTAAGTATGACTGCAGCAGTACGCAAACGCTGACCTCAAAAGAGGCTCCGCCGTGACAATTGAGCTGAGTGAAACTGTATCTCCACACCAAGACAACGGAGACAAATCTTTTTTGCAAACCTTAGTAACACCAGCTGGAGTTGGGGGGGGTTAACGGAGGCGAGGGATGTGATTGTTACGGCGGTGAGGGACGTGACTGTTTGTTTTGTGGGCAATTTTTTTTTAAACGCGGAGAATGTTTGTCGTTTTTGTCCAATTCCATTTATTGTAATCTCCCATAAAAAAACTTTTTTTTTTGCGAAATACCAAACAAATCTCTTCCTTTTCCGTGGCAAAACATTTTACTACGGTGTGCACTAATGAGTAAAACCCCAGCTGTACCCTGTTTCTGCTTCTGTCCTGATCACATATTAACCACCAGCAGAGGGACACTTTACCCAGGGAAAGCCTTCACCTGCAGCTGTGGAGGGACATGCCTTATGTTTATCTACTGTACTGTCTACTGCTCCCCTGGGTCTCACAATCACTGTGGATAGCTGGACAACCGAGGTGGAAAACAGTCCTGTGATGCATTTCCTACCAGTGATGACCATGTCAAAGGAATGTCCTGCTTTGAGGAAGCTTGTAGCGCTGGTGTGGCAGAGTGGTGGTGGGAAATTGGGAATTGGCGTGAAACCACAGGAATGGAGGTCTGAATCCCATTTGGAGACATTTTGGAACTGTTGAGATGAACTAATAAAGCTCTATGAGTGCATGAGTCAGCATTGTTTGTTCAACAGTAATAGGATATTGCTGACAATGGCTATATCCACTTAACAGTTTGTTGTTACTAACTAGTTCAAGGGTTCTCAACCTTATCTGTTCAGGCCAACTGAAATGCCTTTTAAAATCCCCCTACATAAGAGATCATTCAATAGAAGCTATCCTTGAGAGGTTATCCAGGGACAGTGTTTTGATACCTAAGGCAGTTTTTCCATATCCCACCCACATACGTACACACACACGCACACACTCACACACACCCATCAACATCGCCCTCAGAATCAAGGCCAGAGTGTTTGATGGGATTCCCAGATGAAGTAACTGGGATAAACTGGGAGGGACAACCGTCGGATGGGAGATCCCATTCCCTGCCCCACCAAAACAAGCAGACATAAATAATACCAGACAATGGGACCAGCAGCTCCCAGCCATCGTTCTACACACCAAAACACTGTAGCCACCTCCGCTAGTATACAGTAGCCAGCTGACTCGAGTATGATAGCGATCATCAGTGGTAAATCACAGGGTTACTGTTGTGGTTTCAGGACTCTCAGACTAGACATAGGAATGGATCAGATGAAACTGCATTCTGGTTCTCCCTGATAGAGCAGGCAGTGACGCATCCCCCCTCCTGTCATTGGCAGCTGAGCGGAGGAATCGATGGGCTCTTCTGTCTGTCTGTCTGCTCACTGATTATTAACCATTCCCAGTGAGTCAAGCATCTCTACCAAAGCGCTGTTGTTACATTCTGACTGCCGCCATACCATCAGTGATCAATGGGAAAGCCAAACACTTGGGTAAATAACTTAAGAGTAATGAGATGTTGATCAGGGCCACTGCCCTGCTAAGGGTGTTGCCTGCAGATAGAACATTACAGTAAATCAAGGTCCTGTTCATGAGCTGTTAATCCCGATGTCCTGGCTCAAACAACAAACTTGGCCCCTCATACTGTACTACCCTGACCAACTAGTCGTAGGCTAATCTTCCCTTCCAATTGGCTCATTTGAACCCTCTGCTCTCCAACGCAACTCTTCCCCAATCCCCATCTTATTTAGAGCGATATATCGGTTCACCTATATTATTGGCCGATATTGGCCTTTTACCGAGATATCTGTATCAGCTAATAATAACTGATCATCAATAAATAGGAATTGAAACCATAGTAGGAAATGGATGTCCTCAAATCAACAGTAGAGGGCAGAAAAAAGGGTCCAAGCAACAGACTGAGTGATGACAAGTCAGCCAGATATAGCCTAGTACGGAGGGATATTTGAGGTCGGTTCGATTTAGGTTAGGTTTAAAAAATATATATAATGATCAAATAATGACATTAAAATGATTTAAGAACTTTTTATTGGGAATTCCAAAGCCTAATATAGTGAACAATCAATTTCCAAAACATTGAAAACATTTCATTGTCTCTGTCAGGTCCACATTGCATAGACATCAAGCAGCAGAAGCAGCCAGCCAGCCAGCCAGCCAGCCAGCCAGCCAGACATCCAAACGTTATCTCTATGCCCCCCATACTGTACTGTCTTTGAGATATCCTATTTAGCTAGGCTAGTCACTAGCCGGCTAGCTAGTAGCTGCCTAAGTATGCTGCAGAGCTGTCTGACAAAATTATTTGACTAGTTCTTCAAAGTAGATGCATACTGTACTACAACTATCAAGCAGGGAAGAACAAGTGCAACGGATTATGGTCATTGTAGATAATTACCACATTTCTGCGCTGAACTTGGATGAATATTTGCCCAGAGTCCCACATAGTTCTTGACTTGATTTCTCTCATGAATGATTTAATTTCTCTCTAGAGAAACGGCGCGCTCAGCTCACAAAAACATTTCAACAAAATGGCAATTCAAGTAATTAAAGCGACGTCATGTCAATTAATTTAAGACATTTAAAAAAAATATATAATAGCAAAAGGTTAAACCACTCCTCACTAGCCAGATATCTCATCTGCTGGCGTCATATCCTACATCTGCATTGTTGCACAGGAATTCTGTCCTATTTTGTGGAATCCTTGCCCTCGGAACCCTCTGGATTTCATAACATAATTCAGGGATGGGTAACTGGCGGCCCGCAAGACCCCCTTTTGAAGGCCTTCAGTCGGGGTCTCAACTTACTGTTGCAGGCTAGAATAGTAGAATACACATGACTGAGAAAAACTGCTGATGCACAACCAGACACTGATAGTTGACATGTGCTAACTGAGTGACTAACATCTTTCAGATTGGTAAACTAGTCTAGTGGGCAGCTACCTAAAAACGGAGTAATCATGGTCGAATTACCCCAATTGATTTTGTTAGTCAGTCTCACTAAGATGTCATATAAAAAAATGCAAACATTTCTCTCCACCCTACAACAAAATGTGTAGATTTGCAGGAAATTAGCTGTAAAACAGAACATTTGACTCTCCGGCCAATGGCAAAATGAGTAGAATTGCATGAAATGACTTATAAAATTGCAAAATCCACATGTGGGTACGCAGACCCGCGAGCAACTGCCGCCCTTGAGTTCAGATTTTTGTTGTAGCCCCCGCCCCCATCAAAGTTCCCCATCCCTGACACAATTTATTGGCTTTGCAAACAACTCTATTGACAGCTGACTTAGTTTGACAATTGAAACATCACCAGGAAAAGAACCTGGTTGTCTACTAGACCCGCCGCAGCAGTGCAGGTACAGTACTATAGATGTACAGATGTCATATCATAATTTGAGCCAGTTTCACACAGCAGGAAAACAGTCCTGCAGCCACAGGAAATGAGAATTGTTATGATTATAATTAAAGGATTATAATTAATGGAGATTTTTTTTTGGGGGGGGGGTTGATACATTTTTCATTCGAGCAAATCAAGTCACATTTTTTATTAGAAATTATACATTTTAGAAGCCTTTTTAAACCTTGAATACACTACACGTTTGCATTTCTTGCAACACCAGGATGATCAAATTAAGATACAGCATCTGCAAATCTCTAGTTCAAGGAGTAAGCGCCAGACTATCCATGTCTTCCTGTAGAATTCCTTTCATTCTGCTAAGACTGAGGCAGGCTCATACTAAAAAGCAAACAGTCACTTCACACACAAGGGGGCATGGCTTTACAGTAGCTCCAATGTACAGAATACTTCCCTTTCATCTGATATCAGATTTCATAAAAGCAGCTACAATTTCCAATTTCTTCAACAACAAAAAAACACTTTTCCTTCCTGTCTTTGTTCAAAACTCCTTCAAAACTCTCACCAGAATCTGATTCACTGATTCACTGAATCCCTGAACATGCACACACACACACACACACACACACACACACACACACACACACACACACACACACACACACACACACACACACACACACACACACACACACACACAGAGTGCCTTTCGGAAGTTGTCACAACCCTTGTCTTTTTCCACATTTTGTTGCATTACAGTTTGAATATAAAATTGATTAAATTCAAATGTTGTGTTACTGGGTCACTGGCCTACACACACATACACACACAATACCCATTATGTTTTAAGACATTTTTACAAATGAAAAAATTTATAAAATGCTGAAATGTCTTGAGTCAATAAGTATTCAACCCCTTTATTATGACAAGCCTAAATAAGTTCAGGAGTAAAATTTTACTTAACAAGTCACATAATAGGTTGCATGGACTCACTCTGTGTGCAATAATAGTTATTTTTTTAATGTCTACCTCATCTCTGTACCCCACACATACAATTATCTCTAAGGTCCCTCAGTCGAGCAGTGAATTTCAAACACAGATTCAACCACAAAGATCAGGGAGGTTTTCCAATGCCTCGCAAAGACATAGAATATCTCTTTGAGCATGGTAAAGTTATTAATTACACCCTGGATGGTGTATCAATACACCCAGTTACTACAAAAGAAACAGGGGTCCTTCCTAACTCAGTGGCTGGAGAGGAAGGAAACCACTAAGGGATTTCACTATTAGGCCAATGGTGACTTTAAAACAGATACAGAGTTTAACGGCTGTGATAGAAGAAAACTTAGGATGGATCAACAACATTGTAGTTATTCAGAGGTTTAAGGCACTGCATCTCAGTGCTTAAGGCGTCACTACAGACACCCTGGTACGATTCCAGGCTGTATCACAACCGGCCGTGATTGGGAGTCTCATAGGGCGGCGCACAATTGGTCCCAGCTTCGTCCGTGTTTGGCCGGTGTAGACCGTCATTGTAAATAAGAATTTGTTCTTCACTGACTTGCCTATTTAAATAAATGTTAAAAAAATGAAAAGAAGGAAGCCTGTACACAACAAAAAATATTCCAAAACTTGCATCCTGTTTGCAATAAGGCACTAAAATAAAACTGCAAAAAATGTGGGAAAGAAATTAACTTTATGTTCTGAATGTTTGGGGCAAATCCAACACAACACAGTACCAGTCTTCATATTTTCAAGCATGGTGGTGGCTGCATCATGTTATGGGTATGCTTGTCATTGGCAAGGACTCTGGAGTTTTGGGGGGGATAAAAAAAAACTGAATAGAGCTAAGCACAGGCAAAATCCTAAAGGAAAACCTGGTTCAGTCTGCTTTCCAACAGACACTGGAGGACAAATTCACCATTTAAGCAAGACAATGAACTAAAACAGAAGGCCAAATATACACAGGAGTTGCTTACCAAGACAACATTGAATGTTCATGAGTGGCCTAGTTACAGTTTTGACTTAAATCAGCTTGAAAATCTATGGCAAGAACTGAAAATGGCTGTCTAGAGCATGAATAATAAAAAATAAAATAAAAATTCCACAATCCAGGTCTGGAAAGCTCGTAGAGAGACTTACCAAGAAATATTCAGCTATAGTCGCTGCCAAAGGTGATTCTAACATATATTGACTCAGGGGTGTGAATACTTATGTAAATTAGATATTTAATTTGCAATACATTTGCATACAATAACAAAAAATTTGTTTTCACTTCGTCATTATGGGATATTGTGTGTGAGAAAGAAAATTGATTTGAATCCATTTTGAATTCAGGCTGTAACAACAAAATATAGAACAGATCAAGTGGTAAGAATACTTTCTGATGGCACTGTACATGTATCTACACAGACACACAGTAGACACAGCATAGTACTGTATTCACAGCAGCACACACACAGGCGTATCCCCACCATGTTTAGCAGGCTAGCTGCGCCACTAACTTCCACTAATTGTGTCAAAACAGCTGATTCCACAATTACGGTAACGAGTGAGATCAATGACGCCAAGTTAATCTGTACCTTGCATTCCTGAGTATGAAGAATGTTGCAGGAGGAATCCGACAACATCTCAACACCAGATACAGGGAAATCAAGAAAGGAGACTTATTGGGGGAGATATAGCAGACACTTGGAACAAACAAACAAACTGTGCGGTCAGCGTGGACCACCAGTAAGGTCATGTGAACCCCAGTCCCCTGGCCAAAGGCCAACCAGAACATGCCTTGCTGGGAAGTTGTCTGTCCTCACATCTTTGTGACTTTCCTAATGAGTCAGGAGGTGTGTGGAGGAGACGCTGGGGCTGATGAGTCAGCTGTAAAATAACACTGTCAAACACACACACACACACACACACACACACACACACACACACACACACACACACACACACACACACACACACACACACACACACACACCCCTCTCTCACTCTATCGTCAGAGTGGCGCAGTGGTCTAAGGCATAGCATCTCAGTGCTAGATGTGTCACTACAGACCCTGGATTGATTCCAGGCTGTATCACAACTGGCTGTGATTAGGGGTGGCAGGTAGCCTAGTTGTTAGAGTGTTGGGCCAGCAACCAAAAGGTTGCTAGATCGAATCCCTGAGCTGACAAGGAAAAAACCTGTCGTTCTGCCGCTAAACAACGCAGTTAACCCACTGTTCCTAGGCCGTCATTGTAAATAAGAATTTGTTCTTAACTGACTTGCCTAGTTAAATAAAGATTAAATAAATAAATTAGGAGTCTGATAGGGAGGTGCACAATTGGCCCATAGGGTTTGGCTGGGGTAGGCCATCATTGTAAATAATAATTTGTTCTTAACTGACTTGCCTAGTTAATAAAGGTTAAATAAAAATACACAAATGGGCCAACATTCATCATATATCCTACTGTGGTGCCTCTTGAAGTCTGACGGAAAAGTCCAACTTGTAGTGTAAGACCGATGTCTAACAGTGCCCTGTAATCATCATCATCAGACCGGTGGTAATTTGACCAAGGTCAGTTTGTTATTGACATGGCACTCTGTTCACATTGTCTTGATGAGGTTTGACACATTAAAGTTGACACACTCAACTCTACTGAAGTTGAATAACATCTGTGAGTGGAAAATAACCCTCCCGAACTCCTTGCATATTGATACTTGTCTGTACATTTTGTTATGGCTTTACACATAGCCGAAGAAAATACCATTTAAATTGACATTCAAGGCCTATGCTCAGTAAAGTATATTGACGTCAACTAACTCAAACATATTGTTTCAACCAATGTGACTGATTTTAAAAGTCTAGTCAAATGGCATTATGAGTATTTTAGACTTATACAATAGTGAGAGGGGGTTAGGCACGCCAACATCTTTCAGCAAAACTAGGTCAAGTCTCAGCACTTGAATTCTGAAAGAGGCTGAGGTATTTGATGCCGCCCTGCTTGCCATTCAAAGACTAGCCCAGCACAGTGAGAGGGCACAACCCAGTGCAAACACTCCACACAATCACGTGTTACTGACTGCGGGCCTGTGTGGCTCAGTTGGTAATAGTGTGGCACTAACAACACCAGGGTTGTTGGTTCAATTCCCACTGGGACCATAAAATGTGTAGCCTCACTGTACTGTACTTTGGACAAAAGTGTCTGCTAAGTAGCATATATTATTATGAGGGCAGTTAGAACTTCATGGCTAAGAAGAAAAATCATTTCAAAATAGCTCATCAAAGAGCTTAACCTTTATCATTATAATTACCAGTTAGGGGAACGTCAAATATTCTCTGACAAGGGGGTATGGGGAGGTAAGAGGGAGGCCCTCTAGCAGGGTCTCCCCAACTCCTCCTTGTATCACACCTGGCGGGTTTGGGTCAAACTGTCTTTGGCAGGCTAGTGCGAAGAGGTAAGGGAGGAGCCCTCTAGTAGGGCCTCTTCAGCCCCTCCTGGTAGAATGCCTGGTAAGGACTAATCGGGCCATCTCGAGCAGGCTAGTGTGGGGAGGTAGTGAGGGGGCCCTCATGTAGGACCCCTCCGTTCCCTTCTTATATGCAATCTGGTTGAGGCAAATCGGAATATATCAAATCATAAACAATAACATCCGGACTTATCAGGCATGGGCACACGTACTGTAACTACATGATAGTGTATACACTTGGTAAGTACAAGCGAAATAACACACCTGTTTTTTATGTTTTCTGTTGTCACCAGGAGTTCAGTATTGCAGTACTTGGTCTGACTGACCTCGGCGCCAAGGAAATGAGGGTGCAGGGACTTCAGGAAGACAGGGTATGTGGAGTACCTCCCTGCATGCCACTCATGCAAGACCCAGGGATTCCCCCTTACATAGGGTTGCAAAACTACCAGTAATTTACCAAAGTTACCAAAATCCAGCAGTGTCATTAGGTCTGGGCTTCAGGGGCCTCAGTCCCGGATGTTTTTGGTCCAGCCCCAAACCTTTAAAAAAATAATGCAGTATTTAAAACAAAATGTTTTAGTGACAAAAATAAACGGACAAAAAATAAATAATACAATATACTGAGCAAGGCAGTAGCAGGCACTGCAAGAAACCCCTGGTGTGACGCGGTGCCTGCTGTGATTGGTGGAGATTTCAGAATGTAGTGGACCGCTCACCACGCCTCAAATTTCCCGGCGGCATCGACGGCCATGGCCCTATGTGTTGCCGTAATGCCCCCTAAATAAAAATCTGTCCGTTGTGCCCTTGAGCTGAATATAATAATTTTAACTCCCTTCTCCTGGCTGCCAATCGCCACGCTCCAAAGCACCTCTCACTCACGTGGCTCTCTCAGATATCTCAATCGTTATTAGCCAATGCCCGGTTCGGTACGATACGGTAGAGTGGTGTCACGGTTCGGTACGGTTTCGATACATCGACAAAATAAATGCCTGAGAAATATGTCATTTGTATTTAGATTTTCCATTTATTATAATAGTAAACACGGGTAGCTTGAATTCCCAGGAGCATATGGAAACAAAGGGACAACAAAGAAACAACAGAACTTCAACAAGAGTGCATAGTCCAGCAGCATATATCAAAATTAAGTCACATAGCAGCGTGTGACTTAAAAAAAAATATGTACCTGAGAAAATGTATTTCCTATTTCCCATGTATAACAATAAACAACATTGGGTGGCTTGGTTTTTAGCAGCATAGGGAAACATACACAAAACAGCAGTGCCTGCCTTACAACATCAAACAATAAAATTGTCATTTAAAAAACAACTTCCAACAAAAGAGTGCATAGTCCAGCAACATATTGAAAAAAATTGTCACATAGCAGTACCTTAAACAAAATAGGACCACTTGAGACTGGTTACTTGGGGGGAAAAAAATAAAAAATCTTTACGATTATTCTATCCACATTATCTGCAGTGAGCACAGATAATGCTTGCTGTGACAATGTCAGCCGCTGTGGAGAATACCCTCTCGTTAGGGACAGAGGTCCACAGCCAGGTAGCGCCTTGCTAACATGGCAAAATGACGGTAAGCTAACCCTTTAGTCTTGCACCATGTAAGTGGATTAGCATCCAGGGGAATACCGTCCACTTCCCTGTACGAGGTCACCTCCTCCTCTATGACCTTGACCTTTGACTTGGTTCACTGCTCCGGGGTTGTGAACAACTCCCCAAAAAAGCTCAGCCATGGCAGACTTCTTTTCTGGAGGAGAACCCCTGTCGTCTGCCGTCTCTGGAGAGGGGTTGGCTCCTGTGGCATCTGAGGCTTGACCCTGCAGAATTAAATTATATGAAAATTACTATCTCTGAAGTGGCTTTAAAAATATGATTTGTTGTTTGAAATATATAAATCAGACACTATTATGACAATTACAATTATTAATTTATTAATTAATTAATTAATTAATAATTAATTGTTAAATCCCTCATTAACAAAATAAATACAATACCTGTTGTATATTGGTCACAATCTCTGCTGTGAGTTCATTGTAGACTCTCAGACGAGCAGCAACATCCAGGTGCAGCAGGGACTTGAACCGGGGGTCCATATTTAGGCTCCAGGTTAACTCTGATAGCAGTCTTGACATCCGTTACTGCGGGTTAATCTTCGTCAGATGCCACCATTGATTTCAGGATCATTGTTTTTCATAGGCAGGACCATGGAAACTGATGGAATGCTCTCAGTGCAGATCAGTGTTGTGACTGTTTTGAGAGGTTTGCACACTTTGATAACTTCCTCTGCTAGTCTTACGTCTTTTTCAGACAAAGTCACAATATCTTTGACATTCTTCCTCACAGCTTGATCAGTCAGTGTAGAATACACCGCAACTTTCTGCTCAAGGTATCTCTCAACCATGTCATGGCTTAAATTCCATCTAGTAGGGACATCTTGGATTAGTTTGTGATTTTTCAGCTCCAGCAGCTCCTGTTTTGTCTTGAAAACGTGCAGCAGTTGTGCTTTTATGAAAGAAGGATACCACCTTCCTGATCTTTGCTTGGAGGCGAGAGACAGGATTCACTTACATTGCTTTTTGAGATGCGGATTAATAACGTGAGTAAAGCATCCTATCTGTGGCCCCAATCCAGCTAGTGCAGCTGCATTTACAATATTTCTAGTGTTGTCAGTGGTCACAGGACTCATTATCCCTCTCCTACTTCCACACTGCAACTACTTCCCTCAGCTCTTCCCCCAAGTTTACCCTGGTGTGACGGCTCTCTAGGGGACGTGTTTGAAGGACGTGGCTTTTTATCTCCCACTCTGCCGTAATGAAATGAGCCGCTACAGTAAGGTAGCTCTCTGTAGCTCTAGACGTCCAACTGTCTGTTGTTAGAGCAAGGTGCAAGGTGCAAGTTGCAAGTTATCAATGTTCTCATCTCTCAATGATGCTCCCAGAACCCCTACTGTATATATATATACCGAAAGGTTGCTGGATCGAATCCCCGAGCTGACAATGACGGTAAATAAGAATTTGTTCTTAACTGACTTGCCTAGTTAAATATATATATATATATTTACATGTGATAAGGCCACAGATGGCCAAAGATAATTACAAACACCCGTGATAATCTGAAGTACCCAAAAAAGGTCATTAAATATCATGTGATAAAATTCCATAAAAGTTACAAAAATGCTGGTAAAATTTGAAAGATTCCAGTAATATACCCTCCCTATGCAACCTTACCCATACACTAATTACAGCTTGTGTGTGTAGTGTGAGAGGTTCAGTGTGCCAACACCATTTTGGAGGCAAGGCAGAGACACCATTTTGCTTAACTTAGGGTAAAGGCAAGAGTTTATAAATTTTTTATTTATGATTCCTAATACTCCCATTAGATCCAAAAATGACTGTTTGCCTCAGGCACAGAGTAAATCTCAGTTCATTTATGGTACTACATAAATACAAACGCTTGTTAGGCAGAAATCGGAGAGATTCCAAGATATTTCCTGGAGTCAAACCTGATTTAATGTACTTTTCTCTCTCTAATAGACCTAATCTTTGAGTGGCATATTAACCTTGTTTTTTTAACCTATTAGCAGTATTCTCCATTACTTCTTCCTGACACACACAGTAGATGGGAGGTAAAGTACACACACATGTAGTTGGAACACTTCCTGTGTAATCAGAGGTGTTTCCTTTAGACAGCAACACCCTTTGTTCAGTGTGTGCGCGTGCGTGCGTTCATGCATTTCGGTTGTGCGTGGGTCTCACCAGCTCTTTGCTCAGCTGCACTGCAGTGGCTTAATGGACTGAGTTTGGACAGTTTAAATCAAAACCTATCCCATACCGCTGAAGGCTTTTTTTAATTTCAGAAATTCACAGCCTATCAAATAGGGGAGTGGCTCATCCAGCATATGAGCGGATCATCCTTCCTCAAGCAAATGCTTTACCTTGCAGTCCGCTGCTCACTTGGTGGGGAGTTTTTTTTTTAGACAGTCCAAAGCATCAATACACTATTTTAGGTTCCAAGATACCATGCCATTTTTAACACACACACACACACACACACACAACGGCATCATCCCTCATGGGGAGAGTCTATATATTCTACAATATACTATGACAGCATCAGATTAAGACCAGAGGGAGAAGACCAGAGGGAGAATGTATATTCTGTATATATATTCTGTATATTCTCTCCCTCTTCCCCAGGCCAGCCATAAAGCTCCTATTCATCATACGGTACAGTGCAGAGCTATATATTTAGATGGCTCTAGAACAGTGGTGTGGTTCACCGTGCAGCAGGGCTACAGTGGGTTTATATGGCTGTAGATCTCCACCGGGAAGTCCAGCTCAGACTGAAATCGATCGGCGGTCTGGAGAGCTGATTTACGAGAGGCTGCTGGGTTGGTGATCAAGGGGGAGATGAGATGAATCACCCATCTAGAAACCACTTCCTGGCAACACACCCTCTTAACAGCACTCACTGATGCACATGTTATATACTATGTAACATACACAAACACACCCACCAATGCACTCGTGCAGGCACACACAAACGCAGTAAGCGCACGCAAACACACAAGTAAGGATATAGGCTTCAACTATCCCAGTGCTGGAAGAGAGCTAGCCTAATGCCCACTCCTCCCTGCTTCTTCACCATGACTGCAAATTCCTCCATCTGACCGATGGGCATTGATGACAAGGTGTCATCTAAAATGCATCAGTAGGCCTTGTCCAAATGTAGCACCATGGCGAGACACAATGTGTTCTATTAGCACGTCAGTGTTAACAGGCTAGCCTAGGGACGGGGCATCAGAGAGAGTGAGTGACATGTCTGTAATTATACAGAGCGATTGATCCTGGACTTCTGATGAACACAGTGGCTGAGAGGAGTGCTTACGCCAGACTAAGACAGGAGTCAAACGATATTAACCCCTCGCGCCAATCGTCCGATGGGTGTGGTGGAACTGCATTTGTGCTGTGCCAGTGTGAGGTTAGTGGCAACACAGCCTCTTCATTAAGATCACACGCATGTGTGCACACACATACACAAACGCCTTCGCTTTGCTCTCACGCTCCCTGGTGAAATGTCATCTCAGCTCTGCTGGCCGGGTGGCAGGGTCAAGGAGTGCCCGTCATGACATCATTAAGTCACACCACTGTCTGGTGCTCGACAGGATTATTGCTGAATGGCTTCATTTTTTGTCACACACACACACACACACACACACACTTCGGGCAAACAAGCAAGTAAGTATCGTGGACAACACCATCCTCATCGTCATCCTCATCAAAACAATCATAATTTAGGCTATGGCCATGCTAAATTCTCCCACAGTTTTCCCTGTTCAAAATATTACAAATAAATGGTGGTAGATAGTTGTTTGGTCTACATGGTCGACACACTTAGCATTGTTTTGCTGATGAAATCACATGTCCGTCATTACATCATGACAGCAGAAACCTGTAACGGAATGATTTAGAAGACAAAACTTGACTGGTTACTCCAGCATGTTTACATAGACCTAAAGAAAAGACCATACACATCTCTAAAATGGTTCATTCATAGGGTTTGAGTCGCTGTAGTAGTACTAACTGCTGGAAAGGTGCAGGTCAGATTTGCCTGATGGGTGTGCATAGGAAATATGAGGTTGAGATGATAGTGCTCCCATGACACACATCAGCACACTACTACACACTCTACACAGCTCCTCTAGGACTGCAGCTGTCTGTCAGGTGACAGGTCAGTCGAAGCAAAGACATTGTAGCTTTCCTATACAAAATTCAAAAGGCACTCGCACATCTGAGCAATCTTATTTTGCAGGTGCATGGCAACAATTGAACAAGATGAAGGAAAAAGGAAACCGCACACTGCTCTTGATAGTATCACCGATGTTTTGTGAGCTTTCCTATACAAACAATGCAGACTTAGGAGACACAGACAGACACTCTTGCCTTTTCTCTCTCGCACACACACACACGCACGCACGCACGCACACACACACACACACACACACACACACACACACACACACTCTCTTTCTCTCTCTGAAACACACATGCAAGGGCTCAGTGTAAATGTCTGAGCTGGGAGATATTCAACCAGAACTTCCCCCTCTGCGCTAAAAACAATGGCATTGCCGGACACCCCTTCCTCACAGACTGCCTAAAAAAGAAAAACAATGTTGCTTTGGGGCAATTCCACAGTAACAGAGTGACAACTGAGACAGATTTTTCACTTAAAAAATGTATGTCAAACAAAAAAAACAAATGAGTGTAAAGTTAAACAAACCGTACAACTCCATGCACAAGGACTACTTTTAACAATTTCCACAGAAAAATGTTAAAAGTAGTCCTTGTGCATAGAGTTGTATGGTCTGTCTGTCTGTCTGTCTGTCTGTCTGTCTGTCTGTCTGTCTGTCTGTCTGTCTGTCTGTCTGTCTGTCTGTCTGTCTGTCTGTCTGTCTGTCTACAGTCTTTGTCCCTGTCCCTGGTTAAGTACAAAGATGCACGCACAGAGAGTTCCTCTGTAAACTCCCCCGTTACAAGTATACTGTGACAGTGACAGTGACAGTACAAAGTAAAGTCTGCCCGCAGTCCAGACAGAAAGTACCTTTGAGAGAAATGATCTCCTGCTGAATGGACCGGTGGCCTTCCATTCTGACTCTCTGGCCTGCTGTTGATGGTTGATGCCAGTTCTCTGTGATTCTGATGACAGTGACGATGTTGATGCCAGTTCTCTGTGATGTTGATGACAGTGACGATGTTGATGCCAGTTCTCGGTGCAGCTCCCACTGTGTACCTCTGCCTCAAGTTGACTTTGCAAGTGTCTGTGAGTCCTGGCTACTCCGACGCAGGCTTAGGAACTGCCCAATCTCTGTCTATCTCTTCTTGCTCTCTTTCTTTCGGTCTCTGTAGTGCTGCTTGCCGGGAGAGGCTGCTGTGTTTGGGTCCCCTCTCAAATACACATGCACACACACACACACCTTGTGTGTACAGGAATATCCTTCTGTGGGAAGCACCTCCCTCCTCCTCCGCCTAAAGCCGGCTTTTCACCGAGGGCTGTGCCTCTGCAAATCACTGCACTGCACAGTCCTCTCATTCACCATGACTCAGCCAATGGTTGCAGGGCACTGGCATCCACTTCATTATAGCGCAACCAATCACAGTGTAAAACTCTGCCATTCAGACTCATTACTGTAACAAGTGGAGATTGAATGATGGTGAGTTTTAAAGTAGAGATGGCGGCAGAGAGAGAGCTAGAGGGGGGGGGGGGGGGGGGGGGAATAGAGTAATAGACATACAGAGCGATGGTGGGAAGGATGGAAAGTGAAGCTGGGGAGGAATAAAATCCCCGTGCCACACCCTGTTCCCGAACCAGACAGACCAGAAATCCCAAGTCATGTGGAAACGGAAGATAAAACTAAGGAAGGAAGATCTCTTATCAACACACAGACATGAATAGGCTAGACGCCATCTCGCACACCCGTGAAACTCATAAGAGCAATCCCCGGTCAGACTTGGGGGGGGGTAGAGGAAGGATACGCAAACAGTAACCCCACTCTAAATCTGGGCTGAGACAGCAACCTTCTCTATCAGTGTTAATCTATGCTATATCACAACAGGGTGAAAAGGTCAGGACCAATCCCATTAATGAAATCTAATTTCATGTGGTGTACTGGTGTACTGTCAGGTGTACTGTCATACCTGGTGGTATAATATTATATATATTATATATATTTCAACTCGTCGGACACTGCTTGACAGATCTGCATTGCAAAAACATGATCACTGCAGAACTATTGACCCAGTAAAAGTCATTTAATTAAGACCGCCATCAACATGACTTGACTTTCACCTCTGCTCTAATTCATACAGTCACTGTCCACAGTAGCAACTAACCAATGCTCAAATATCACTGTTTAGCTGCTGAAATGCCACTGAAAAACTGCCAGTCTTTGTACTGTGTCAAATGTTCCAGTTACGGTCCATGTTCAATTTCAACATAACCCACCCCGTCCCATCTTTAGGGTCCCCTGGGTTCCTTCAATATTACACAGAGCCCCCAGGCTACACTGAAGACAGAGAGGCACAACATCTGAGCATATTTCACAGCAACCTTTGCTCCACTCTCATGGACAGAGACAACTCTGACTAAAAACCACACAATAACTAATGATAGTAATGCGATCCTCATGTAGATGATTGACTATGGGCAATCCCATGGTAAAATAATGATGCCGAGACTCACTTTAAAACGCCAAACAAGAACAAGCTAGTTTCATAACAGAATGACAGTAAAATCTCCCTCAGTTTATGTTATGACGTTTTCCGAAATCTTTGTTAAATGTCTACTCTGAATGAAGATTCAAAGATGTTTGCGAAAATAATGGGGTGTCAAATATGACAACACCTTGAGTTTGAAAAAAATGTATTTTGCTTATTGAACTACAGTAAGAGAAGTGGATTAACACCTGATTGTTTGGGTATTATTCAACACGTTGACTATTATTCTAATGAGCTCCCCAACCCATTAAAGATTTTCAGTCATTCTGTTACGGATTTTGTAACAGAATGACACGTTTTACACCGGCCAAACCAGGACGACGCTGGGCCAATTGTGCGCCGCTCTATGGGACTCCCAGTCACAACCGGTTGTGATACAGCCTGGATTCAAACCAGGGTGTCTGTAGTGACGCCTCTTGCAATGAGATGCAGTGCCTTAGACCGCTGCGCCACTCGGGAGCCCAGTTTTAATCCCTTAATAAATCATAAACAAAATTGTTATCAGTAAAAACACAAATTGGTAGCTCTACCTTTATTTGTTACTTCTGTGAACTTTCATTTTCCGTCCTCGTGATAATTATTTGTATTAAATACTGTATCTTAAAGATACAGTAGGTGAGGTTTTTCTAACATAGTTTCAAGACACTAGGCAATGTAACAGAAGGCAAATCATTCAGGCAAAATGAAATAGAAATGTTGATATTAGTTCGCAAGGGACTTAACTTCAACATTATTGAAGTTTTGATGTATTTCTGATACCTTTTAATACTTTTTCTAGTATATGTTTTCTAAGACCCCTTTTCCATCTGTTTGACCAGAAATCAAAGCCTTCGCTTATTCCTAATTTTAGAATGTAAAATGGTTGAAAAATGTATATAGGTCTTCATTTATTTAAAAAATGTAAAAGGCTCTTGGCTTTCATTTGACACCAAATTTGAAATTTGAAGGCTTCTGTCTATTTGAGCTGGTACGTCTGTGTTGGTAATACTGTCGAAAGCAGCATTTCATTTTTTTTTATTGTGTAGTAGAGCTGCATAGCTAAGTGTTGCTCTCCACTCTCTGGAGGATCAAGTTTTGAAATGATTGGAATTAGATTATGATAGCTAAAGAGATGGAGAAAACACCTGTCTCCGGATTACATCTTCAAACTAAGGGCAACTGTGGCATGGCATCCATGACATGGAAATGTGTCCATCATGCATGATGATGTAAACGGGCAAGATAGTCTAGTGTTAGCTAGCTAAATTTTCAGATATTTCAGATATTTTTTGGGGTGAAATATCTTGACAAAAAGTGGTTTAATTTCAAGCTAAAGTATACTGTTAGCTAGTTAGCTAACGTTAGCTGGCTGGCTCCCTAGCTGACGTTATTATTGGCATCCCACAGCTGTTTGCTTCGCTAGTTAGCGCCTAATGTTAGCTAGCTAACAATGAACCTGGATGGTTAGCTCCCAGCATATTCATGCAGGGTAGTAACGACATGATTTTGCACTATGTTCCTTGTTGTTTAACTAGCTAACGTTAGCTGGCTGGCTCGTTAGCTAACGTACGTGTGTGATCTTACACTTTGTTTACCTAGTTAGGTTCATTGTTTAACCAGCTAGCTACATGTCTTGAGATAAAGTGTACATCACGCATTGGATATGGCCGGTGTCAGTAAACGTCTGCAAAGAAGCATTATGAAATTGTTGCCAGAAGAGCTGGTTAGATTGTTTTCATGTTTTCCAGAGGTAAACAAATCATCGGCCAGAGCGTCAAGTGTGCGCTCTGAACGCTCCAAGGGCGAAACAAGAAGGGTGGGTCTAAAGCTTAAGAGGGTGTGAACAATGCTGAATGTGTGTAGATAAAGATATCACTAGATACCAAAACATTCAAAGGCCATTTTCTCAAAAGTTAGTTTTCCGAGTTCATCAACTTTCAAAGCAGAATAACTTTCGCATTGTTCCTCAACAATGCAGTATGATATACCATTTTGTAGCTCTGAGTCTCTACTTTTATCCAATGTAAAAAACACAATTTCAAATTTTGCTACATAAGACCGAAACCAGGTGGTGAGTCACATATAAAGTCCCCCAGTTGACAGTGCATGTCAGAGCAAAAACCATGAGGTCGAAGGAATTCTCCGTAAAGCTCCGAGACAGGATTGTGTCGAGGGGCACCAAAAAATGTCTGCAGCATTAAAGGTCCCCAAGAACACAGTGGCCTCCACCATTCTTAAATGGAAGAAGTTTGGAACCGCCAAAACGCTTCCTAGAGTGAAGTGACCAAGAACCCAATGGTCACTCTGACAGAGCTCCAGAGTTCCTCTGTGGAGATGGGAGAACCTTCCAGAAGGACAACCATTCAGCAGCACTCCACCAATCAGGTCTTTATGGTATTGGCCAGACTGAAGACACTCCTCAGTAAAAGGCACATGAATTTTCTAAAAGGCACCTAAAGACTTTCAGACCATAAAAAACAAGATTCTCTGGTCTGATGAAACTAAGATTGAACTCTTTGGCCTGAATGCCAAGCATCACATCTGGAGGATGGCACCATCCCTACAGTGAAGCATGGTGGTGGCAGCGTCATGCTGTGGGGATGTGTTTCACCAGCAGGGACTGGGAGACTAGTCAAGAGAGGGAAAGATGAACAGCGCAAAGTACAGAGAGATCCTTGAAGAAAACCTGCTCCAGAGTGCTCAGGACATCAAACTGGGGAGAAGGTTCACCTTCCAACAGGACAATGACCCTAAGCACAGAGCCAAGACAACGCAGGAGTGGCTTCAGGACAAGTGTCTGAATGTCCTTGAGTGGCCCAGCCAGAGCCCGGACTTGAACCCGATCGAACATCTCTGGAGAGACCTGACAATAGCTGTGCAGTGATGCTCCCCATTCAACCTGACAGAGCTTGAGAGGATCTGCAGAGAAGAATTGGAGAAACTCCCCAAATACATACCCAAGAAGACTCCAGGCTGTAATCACTACCAAAAGGTCTTCAACAAAGTACTGAGTAAAGTGTCTGAAAACGTATGCAAATGTGATGTCAGTTTCTTATTTTTAATAACTTTGTCCCCCCCAAGAAATTTGTAACTGTTTTTGCTTTGTCATTATGGGGTATTGTGTGTAGATTGATGGCTGTAATGTAACAAAATGTGGAAAAAGTCAAGGGGTCTGAATACTTTCCGAATGCACTGCACATGGAAACGACCCTATACTTCTGAAGCATCGGTCTGATTCAGAGTACACAACCCTGAAGCTGTCTTCCTGTAATGAATGGTGCTATTATTTGAGTCACAATCAGCATTGCTTTCTCTCCCTCTCTCATAAAATAAAGGAAGGGGGGAGGAAACGAGTGACATACTGTTGGCCGCAAAGGAACTGGCAGTCTAGCCATTCTGTAATATCAAGGAAAAATACATACACAAAACAGTGTGTGTGTGTGTGTCCATGGCTGGGGTCCCTGACTATTTCCTTATGGATGTGTTCCCTGCTATCCCAGCATTCCACAGCACCAGAGAGACTAAACAGCCAACAAAAGACACAGAGAGATGGCACAGCTGTGTATGGGGTGACTGTTGTTTGGATTGGCTCACACCAGCATCCCTTTGGACCTGTGCCTCCCTCTCTTCCTGTACCTCCCGCTTTGTCAGTGTGACAGGTTGAATGAACACTAACCAGCATGTAACCAACAGAAGGCAATAGGCAAGAACTGTAATGAATTAGATGTGACAATAGCAAAAACACTCCCCAATAACTTCTAGATGGGTGAGCTGACTAACGGAGAAGTGGATCCAGATTAAATCTGGACTACTTTGAACTGGACTGCTCACATGTCACTCACAGGTGCAACAGGATAGAAGGTGTGGAGAGATGAATATGTCTGGCCAATTTCATTTGTCGTATCGCATACATGTGATTAAATGCTGAATGCATTTTTCCACACCGGACACACAGGAGTGCCTCATTGTTCATCATGAGAATCTCTACAGCATGTGTTAATGAGTTTGAGAAGAGAATAGCAGAGCTATACTGTATTCCCTCTACTCTACCCAACTTAGATTGGATGATCTGAGTCCTTAGTCCTTATCCAATAGGTACTATAGATAAACCACTGATACTAGTGGCAGGAGGTTTAGAAGATAAGGATCATGTCAAAACAGCATTCCACTCAGAGAGATTTGTGCGCGTTTGAATAAGCCTAATACCCCGTTGAATGTGTTTGTTGTCACACAGTAAACATTGTCTCCCAGATGAAATATGTCCAAATGTGAATCCCTATGAAAAACTCTATGTTTTGTCCTCCTGAAGAGACCAGATAGAGTCCATAAGTCTATTTATTAGCATGCTTGATTAGTGTTTACTGTTTGTGTTCAGCAGGAATGGACACCGAATTCATCCTATGCTGTTGTAACTGCAGCCTACTGTATGGTGTTCACCAGCATCACTGCATGTTTGAGTGAGCCTTAGTGACTGACTGAGATTTAGGTACAGCAGACCTGGGTTCACATAGCATTTGGCATCTTTCAAATACTTCAGCTGAGATTGATTGAGCTTGATATTCCCAAAAGTGCAAACGTTCAAAGTATTTGAAAGATTTCGAATGCCATTTAAAAACAAGTCTGAGCTACAGTATGGACGGGTGTATTCAAGATAACAAACAGTTGTGACTACAAGTTACAAATTCTTTGAAGGATTTGTTCCAGTAATAGTAATCTTGGTCACATATGGTCAAGGATACAGAGATGGAACTTTGTTTCATTATCAGTAGCGGGCATTTGTTCGTGACAAAGAGCCTCAGTGGAATGAAGTTATGAGGCAGAGGCCTTTGTCGTAACAGTAGGGCCTGTGTTGGAGCTATGTGCGTGTCTGCAGTTTATATGCAGAGTGCAGACTTATGTGGGGAACATGTCAATCCACACAGCCGTTTATTAGTGGTCCGGGTTACAAAGTGTTAACGCCTGCAAGAGGAATCCTCTTTTCTCCTCTCACAAAACCATGACGAATCCAATGGCCTGTTTCACTCTCCCAGTGATGTCTCTATTGCTCCATGTCTCTCTCAGCACTGGTTTTCACACGCAGCTTAAGTCGAGATATTACTGGCTTTCTGCGGAGGAACAGTATTGTAGATTGTGCGAGCATGTGGATATGGATCGAATGTGGGATGTGGGATAGAACTCTTTCCAGTGCTCTCTTTCTTTCAATCTTCCACAGAAAGGCTGTGTGGGACAGTGTAGCACCTAGTATCGGAGTGGACACTCCCTCACAGTCCTGTCCATTTCAGAGTGATTACCATTTCAGAGCCCTGTCCATTTCAGAGCCCTATATCCTTTCACCCCTGACTGTGTGGGCCATGAATGTGTTTGCAGCCCCTGGCCAGTTTACGCCGGTAGCCCCGCTGTGAATGTCCAGACAAAACATTCCATCTCCCTGAAGTCACACAGCCACACAAATCTCCGGTCCTATGTGACAGCTTAGAGCGCAGGGCAGCGGCCAGGCCGGACAGATTTCCCGCAGCACCGAGAGAAAAGCTTTGCACAGAGCCAGTATCTGGTGATAAAACTGTTAGTCAACGGACAGGCCAAGGCCAAACACAACAGGTCCCCAGTCTATTGATCACACACTACAAAGAGGACACACACACTCACACACTTAGTAAATATCCCTGTGAAACATCACTCACTGTCTACTTCATTAAAGTCACTGGTGATGATGGTAACTAAGGATCTCTTGCAGGTGTACTTGAATAATCTCGAGGTTAAATACCACGCGTAGAGTGTTAGACACACACGGCTGCATAGAATGCACATGCACATACACACAAACGTGCACACGCGCACGGACGCACACACACACACACACACACACACACACGGGAGATATAATCCTCTGTAAGAGTGTGCTGAGAGGGCAGGGTACTTTGGCACACATTCTGCCCGACACACCTCCACCATTGTTGCCTGCTACTAAAGGCTGTCCACTACAGGATCATACTGCCTTATCGTCCACCTCACCGGATATTCACTTCTCGAGATAAGAAGAAGATAATGTCAACACACAGCGAGAGAACCCAGAGTTTCAACCTCATGCCCTCAGGTGGATATTGCCGAATACACTTCCTGAAAGGCCAAATCCCTCGCGCAATAACTGAAGCTTATCAACTTCCATAACTTAATTCCAAAGTCTCTAATAAGACCTGGACATGTATTTCAAACAACTGCTACTTACGTCATTATTTATACCATGACATTTGATTGACATTACAATCTTGATTCCGTCTATACGCTGACCAACACATGATGTGTGTGGTGAGAGAATGAGTGGGTACTGTCACTGTGGATCTGCTTCTCTACGTCTGCTTGCCTACAGTATGTTGACCGGCATACAGCATGCAGCTGCTCTAACTCTGTCCAGGGAGCTGGTTTCCGACCCAGAAGGCTGGGCGGCTGGCGGGGTAGCGTGCGTTGGCCTGGTGCAGGAATGCTGGGAATGGGACTGGAGGGTAACGGAGCACAGAAAGTGATGACTGCAGCCAGGTTTCCTCTATGTTCTGTCCCAGACCAGGGACCAGACCAGGGACCAGACCAGGGACCAGACCAGGGACCAGACCTGGGACCAGACCAGACCAGGCCCCAGGGTTTAAAGGCACACACCCATGCTCAAAGGGAATGGCCAAGGAAGTCAAGGTCAGAGGGCTGGAGCTGGACCATGAGCCCCGCTGGACACTGGAGAGATGCTGTCATCTCAGTAGCTAAAGGCAGACCGAATTCTGTGTGTTTGAGATGATCAAAACATGCATGTCCTTCTGTAAAAATCTATGTTCAAATTCAAACGTAAAAAAATTGAGTATTCATTGCAATATTTGATAGTTCATAATCACAGTACTTATTTGCTTGGCTATAATATTCCAGAGGTACCTTTTATCCGAAGCCTGACACAATCTCCTCTTTCAAACAAGTGAACAGTGGATCCAAGAGTTTTTATACGTTGTTATGTGGACTATGTTCCACCAGGGGCTGTGCTTACACTGTACAGCCAAACTATCCCCAACTCTCTTGAGTAGGACTCAGTGGAAAAAGGGTGAAAAGACAACTATTTGTTTTCTAGGACACAGTTCGTTAAATTACAGGAAGCAAGACAGCAGTTACTGTCAAGACGGCAAGAAAATAGCTAAATGCTATTTTGGTTTGTTTAAGAAAATTAGTCACAAACAGATTGAATCACAATCACATATGTGCTCGGGCATGCGGGGAAATGGAGTAGTTTTACCATATTTCTTACATACATGTATACGAAACAGCATATTCATTATGGACGCCACCCTCGGTAACATTCATTTTTAATCGGTTGCATACATTTCCTACGTGAATAGAAAACTGCTGAGTCAGCATGTTGCAGTTTCACAGGGAGTATAGCAGGTTGCCATGGGAGATGTAAACTGGATGCTCACATATGGCTCAAAATGTTGCCCTTGCCAAGGGGCTGTCTCTTGGGGGGCGAGAGAGAGAGTGAGTGAGTGAGTGCGTCTCTTCTCGCTTGCCTAGATATCGTTGCAGCGAATCAGCAGAAACAGACAGCCTTTTCAGGGCTGAACATGAGTCCCACAGTGACAGGGCTGTACTGTCACCTTACACATGTCTAATAACGGAAACAAACTGCTGAGGGGAAGCCAACCACACAGCTGATCAATACAGTAGCACTGAGAGACAAATAGCCTCTCTCTTCCGTGTCTCTCTTTCTCCCTCTCTGTGTTTTCCTCCCTCTCATACTCTCCCATCTCTCTCCCTCTCTCTCTGTATATGCCCGGAATATGTAACGATGCGAGGAGTTTTTGATTGAAGGAGCCGGCTCGGCTCCTTCGTGTTCCCCGAGTGCCTGGCCAGACTCATCCAAGATGTCTGTCTCTGCCTGGACCTGGGTACTGTTGTACTGATTCTGTTACAGGAGCCTCAGCATCTCCAGAATAAACATACGTCTCTCTCCTCTCTTCTAACTGCTGCCTCATAAGGGCCACATCCAGCAAGCCCTGGGGGAATCTATCGTCTGCAACCAAAACAGGTACAATACATAAAAATGACCACAGCTTTACTAGCTTGGTAAAACCAGATCGAACGCTGTGCTCAATTAGTGAGCAGCAGCATTCACTCTGGTTTAACGAGGCTAACAACGTACAGCCCCTCAAGGAGTCCTTTCCTTTATGAGACATCGAAAACATAGCTAGAATTTCACACATAATCCATTCACATACGATACAATGCATTAGGATTATGCGTTATTCAAACCAAATCACGTTTTATTGGTCACATACACATCCTAGCTCCAACAGTGCACTAGTACCTAACAAGTCACAACAATGCACACAAATCTAAAAGTACAAAAATGGAATTAAGAAATATATAAATATTAGGACGAGCAATGTCATTGTGTGGCATTGACTAGAATACAGTAGAATAGAATACAGTATATACACATGAGATGAGTACAGATTATTGCACGACAGTACTATCAGAAGCTAAAAAACAAGTACTTAAAAAGAAACACACTCACACACAGACATTAACACTAGCGGTGACACAACAAGCAGTTGTCATGGCATGTCCAGGTACACAAACCTTGAGCTACAGATTCCTAACATGACAATAGAACTGCAGAGTGACGATGCCAGTCAGAGGACATGACATTTACACTATATACTGAGTGTACTAAACATTAAGAACACCTTCCTAATATTGTGTTGCACCCCCCCCCCTTTGCCTTCAGAACAGCCTCAATTCTTCGGGGCATGGACTCTACAAGGTGTCGGAAGTGTTCCACAGGGATGCTGGCTCATGTTGACTCCAATGCTTCCCATAGGATGTTATTTGGGTGGTGGACCATTCTAGATACACACGGGAAACTATTGAGCGTGAAAAACCCAGCAGCGTTGCAGTTCTTGACACACTCAAACCGGTGCGCCTGGCACCTACCAACCATAACCTTTTCAAAAACATTTCAATATTTTGTCTTGCCCATTCACCCTCTGAATGGCACACGTACACAATCCGTGTCTCAACTGTCTCAAGGCTTAAAAATATTCTCCTCCCCTTCATCTACACTGATTTTGAAGGGGATTTAACAAGTGACATCAATAAAGGACCAAAGCTTTCAGCTGGATTAATCTGGTCAGTTTAAATGTTTTGTGCACTCAGTGTATAGCATACGTACTGTACATGGGCAGTAATGTATGTCCTCTTTTAAGCATTGTTTTGTTCTCTTTTATCAAACATAAAACACTGTAAAACGCTCCTACTGAGGTGAAATGCTGATGCAGTGAACCGTGAAGCGGACTGAACCTGAAAAGATATTCAGCAACTCTTGGAAAGACAATGTCAAAGCAAACGATCATTGTCCTACCAAGAGTTTGCTGAATATCTTTCCATATTTGATTCTTCACGCTGCGTTTGCGAGCACTGACAAGAGAGCTCAGATAGGACCTTGCTTTGCTACTGTTGAGAAATGCTTCAAAACACTGAACGACCTTGCCCCGAGGTTGCTCTGACTGATTCAACATGTCTACAGGAGGGGCTACAACAGGAAAACCCAGAATTAGCTGTGCTCTTAGCGCTTTGATAAAATAAAAACTGTTTTCCAGTGTGGCCATTCTTCCCCGCAGGAGAAGGGGTACACCCCTCTGGGCTGCAGAGGTCAGAGACCAACATTACATTTCGTTTGACCTTTATTTCTGAAGGGAGTCACATTGAGACCCAGGTCTCCTTTTCAAATGAGAATACCCCTCAAAAAATGTGAAATACAAAATGCAATCTGTAGCAGAGTCAAAAACAGTTACCACAAGAGTTTCCCCACATTCAGGTATCTGAGACCTTGTTCACACATCTGATAGATGAGTTGGTATTCCGTATGCAAGACGTTTGGGGTAATGGCAACTTCTGTCACTCAGTGTTTTGCTTGGTATTGTTGAGGCTGGGGAATAACGGCTTGCGAGGTATTTGTCTCTGCCACCAGGCATCACTTCTCAAAAGTCTTTAGCGTGTCAATGTGAGGCAAACCGAGCAGGGGAGAATGTAGCAAGTGATACCTCAAGGACAATCTGTATTACCCCGGGGTTTTCTACGTGTGAGTGTGAGTGTGAGTGTGTGTGTGTGTGTGTGTGTGTGTGTGTGTGTGTGTTTGTGGGCGCTCACGTGCATGCATGTGTGCACGCATTCTTGTGTCGGTGTGTGCGGCAGCTGTGCAGGATGACCTGCTGTGACATTACCGGCCCTCGTGGTGACTCTGTCATGCCGGCTCGAGTTGCGCAACGTGTCTGGAAGCAGCAATGTGCCAGAGAATGACATGGCAGACCCCTAACACACACACACACACACACAGATCGATCTAAATCTCTTCCACACAGAAAGCACCCTCATTTCTCACCGATTGCTCACAGGATCACTAATAAACATATGACCTTTTAGGGACTTGTTTGAGTACTGTTACCCACTAGAAGAAGGCTCGACTGTTTCATGTCCATTTCAATCCATGCCCTCTCTCTCTCTGGAGCGGAAAACATCCTCAGCCAATTGCTTCTCTCTCAGGAAGAAGGACCGTCTTCGATTTGAATATGAATAAAAGTGCTATCCAACAGAGCTTGTTCTCTCGTGCAGTCCTCCTCCACAGAGCATACAGACAGACACGTCCGTTTAACAACTCAGCACAGCACGAGACTCCGCATTGAAGAAGAGGTCCAATTAGGGCCATGGAAAACAATACACACTGTAGCCATTCCATCCTGATACCTTTATCTTCTATGCATTCTGTGCTATGTGTGTGTGTGGGGGGGTCTGAGTGTGTGTGTGTGTGTGGGTCTGAGTGTATGTTTGTGTGTGGGTCTGAGTGTGTGTGTGTGTGTGTGTGTGTGTGTGTGTGTGTGTGTGTGTGTGTGTGTGTGTGTGTGTGGGGGTCTGAGTGTATGTTTGTGTGTGTGTGTGTGTGTGTGTGTGTGTGTGTGTGTGTGTGTGTGTGTGTGTGTGTGTGTTTCAGGACTCTTATTAATAGCTGAGGTATTGAAAAGCTTGACGAATAAGTGGCTTACAAAACTTTACTCCACTTTCTTCTACAAACATGCGTACACATTGACACTTCCCTAGCATGTTGACACACACATTAACATAGATGTCAATGTTCAAAACACACACCTGTTACTCCTTCCAGACACACACACACACACACACACACACACACACACACACACACATACACACACACACTGTCCTCACTATGGTTAAAATGAGCATGTGAGAAGGAAGGGTTGGGAAATGAGGGGGAGGGAAGATTCCCTGTGCACTGACTGGATATGACACCGAATGGCGCTTTAACGACCCAGCCCCCAGTGAGTGTGCATGTGTGCCTGCTTGCCCGCGTACATGTGGGGCTGGGAATTGCCAGGGACCTCACGATACGATATTATCACAATCCTTAGGTGCCGATATGGCACGTATTGCGATTCTATCATGTATTCTTCGATACCGCAATTTTATTGTGATTTGATGTTTCACACCCAGATAACACGCACACCATTGGCCGACGTATCAAATACCGTGGAGAATATGTCGTTTGGAGAGCGTTTGCACGTCGGGGAAGATGTCGACGAGACATCAGAATAGGAATGTTGATGTCTGGCCAACGTACAAACGCATCTGCGGGACATCTTGGCGATGAGCAAACGTTACGCGTGTGTGAGTGCATGTGGATGTGGTTGCGTGTGTGTGTGTATGTGTGTGTGGTTGCGTGTGTGTGTGTGTGTGCGTGCGTGCGTGCGTGCGTGCGTGCGTGCGTGCGCGCGCGTGCAGCTGCAGGAGCAAAACGATTACTCCTATATGTTTTCATTGCTTACTGACGCCTTGGGGCAGCCGTCCCAGACACATAGTGCAGTCAATAAAGCCTAACCCTAGTAGCCCTAGACAGAGGAACAGAGAAACAGGGACGCAGAGAGATGGAGGAAGAAAGAGAGGCATTGTGTCAAACACAGTCCAGGTGCAAACAGTGTTTTTCCACATAATTCCCAACAACAGTTGAATGAAAGTCATGTGTCTCCATGAAAAGCTTAAAGGAACTGTTGCAAAAAAATGATGCAGTGACCCCTGCTTGTACGTAGCATATAATCGACCCGAGGTTGAAACTAAAGCAGGGGCGAAGGAGATCTGAAAAGTTATCTGGTACGCTGAGCTGTCACTCCATCAGACGCTGACACCTGTCACTCCGCTAAACTGTCAATCGTGCCGCTTTCAAAACGAAGATGGCTGAGAAAACATCAAATAAAGATGTCACGTCATGTAGTTTGAGGAGAAGAGATGAGGTGGGCAAAAACCATGACTGTAAGCGAATGGGACGGCTCAGCATTTCACCGACTTTATCAGCAGCCTGCAGATCGGTCTGTTCAGCATGTTCAGAGGCTCAGATGGTGTGTGTGTGTGTGTGTGTGTGTGTGCGCACTCCCTCACGTGTAGTGTTTGACAACATTGTTACAAACTGAGTTTCAACAGACACATTACGCGCGAGGGAGTACACAGACACAGACACAGACAGAGACACAGACACAGACAGAGACAGACAGGGACAGACAGAGACACCGACAGAGACACACACAGAGACACACACAGAGACACACACAGACAGAGACACCGACAGAGACACACACAGAGACACCGACAGAGACACCGACAGAGACACAGAGACACAGACAGAGACACAGACAGAGAGCAGATTTTACTGTGGAAAAAAAGCAATTTGATGAATAAGCCCATATGTGATTCTGCACTTGCTGTAATCCAAGCAAACAGTAGCTTCTGCACAGCTATGCCTCTCTGACAGGAAACGGACGGTAAATCATTGGGAAGCCTCCCAGCGGACTCTGCAAAGTCCCTATAAGGCCGGAGGAATCTCTGTAAAGCATCTATTATCATCCCTCCTGGCTGGTCATAGCTGGAAGGGTCTAGCCATGACCGGCCAGGACGTATTTTTGCCAAATTAAAGTCCAAAGTAAATTTTTTGGGGCATTTTAGCTAACCCTAACTCTTTTCCTAACCTTAACCTAATTCTCCTAACATGATACGTTAATTATCCTAAGGTTCTGCATAAGTTCTCCTAACCTGCTACGAAAAGTCAAATCTGATGTTCATTTGACAAAAGCTGGATCCCGTCTAGCCATGACCCTCCTGGCCTTGAAGTGACCTCTCACCTGAGCTATGTGTCAGTGTTGATCTATCCCAGGCTGCTGCCACCGGCCCTAAGAATGCTGACATGACAGGAATACAGAAACACACAGAGGCCGGGAAAAGACCCGGAATAACCCGCCGTCTTTCCCTCAGCATGGTTCTGACGCCTCTCAGAGTTAAGTCCGACGGAACAAAGGACTCTCTCTCTCCCACTCATACTTTATCCATCTCTCTCCCCCGCTCTCTCTCTCCCCCCCTCTCTTTCTCTAACACACACTCCCTCGCTCTCTTTTTTCACTCTCACACTCTGAGCCCGCTGCATTTCTGCTGCAACGATTTCACAGACATACTGTACAGAAAATTTCCATTACCGAGATTTCCATTATTTTCCTTTTCAATTTTTGCTCCAAAAAACTGCCAGCTTAAGCTCTTTGAAAGGGAACATTTTGGTAGCCACTCAATTAAGGAAAACGTCCTCATAATGTCACACATTTTACACAGCAGACAGCACACACGCACTTTGATATTCTAACTAGGCACAATTGTTCATGACTTCCTTTAGCATTCACATATCATTTGTGCCTGGTTGACCTCTGCGTCAGTTCAGTGTGTGTGTGTGTATGTGATTCACAGAGCTACAGCCACACGGGCCACAGTAGGACAATGCTGCAGAGGGTGAGGGGCGATATACGAGTAGACACAAGCACTGAGGGTACTAAAATCACAGGTATGTTGTCAGCAAAGCTATATAAGACAGTACAGTAGGCTACAACACCTGATTCCAATGCACCTGTGTTGGAGTCAATGAGGAGAGGGACAATGCTTACCTGTGAGACAGAACACAAGACAGACAGAGACACGTGTGATTAGCATGGTTCTCAAATGTATGTATTATTCCATTGCAGTACTTCTGCGGCAAGGTAAAAGCAAGTGGTATGCGAATAGCTTCATACATACTGCGTATGTATGGATTTCCATTTCAAGTGGTTACACAAACACACAAAAAAGGTCGACAGGAGACATGCATGGAGAGTCTTTGAGAAAGAGAGAGGGGGAGTGATAGAGAGAGAGAGACAGAGAGACAGAGAGAGAGAGAGAGAGAGAGACAGAGAGACAGAGAGAGAGACAGAGAGAGACAGAGAGACAGAGAGAGACAGAGAGAGAGACAGAGAGACAGAGAGACAGAGAGACAGAGAGACAGAGAGACAGAGAGAGAGAGTAGTGATTCATTGAGATCTGACGTGTCACTGACCCTGATCCTTACAATCCCCATCACTTCAGCCTATCAGCCACAAGAAGCTCCTCGGGCCCACCACATACCCATCACTCACTAGCCTGTCCATTGGGGAAACCTGATCTGCCAGCTCATATATACACTGAACAATAATATAAACGCAACATGCAACAATTTCAACGCTTTTACTGAGTTACAGTTCATGTAAGGAAATCAGGCAATTTAGATAAATTCAGTAGGCCCTAATCCAGGGATCATCAACTAGATTCAGCTACGGGACAATTTATTTTGAGAGGATGGTCGGGGGGACGTAAACTAATTAAAAATAATTTGTAGACTGCAAATTGACCGCAAGAAGCCAAACAGATATTAACAGATATAATATTTCACCTAAACATAATAATTTCAGACCTTGCTTACATTTGTATATGATCACATCTCTCTATTATGCATGGAAAAACTTGGGAACAGATTTCCTAAATTAAAATCACTTGGAGCTGATTTCCTTGTGTTTTTACAGTTTTTTTATGTCCAAAAATGAAAATAAAATATATATATTTATTTTTCTCAGAAAACTTGGGGGGCCGAATAAAATCAACCTGTTGGGGAACCCTGCTCTAATCTATGGATTTCACATGACTGAGCAAGTGGGTGGCATTGGCTACGCCCCTGCCCAGTCATGTGAAATCCATAGATTAGGGCAGGAATCCCCAACTGGCGGCCCGCGAGCTGAATTTGGCCCACGGGTGGTTTTATTTGGCCCCCCAAGTTTTCTGAGCAAAAAAAGATTAAAAACTATAAAAACACCAGGAAATCAGCTCCAAGTTATTTTAATTAGGGACATCTGTGGTCTGTGGTTGTGAGGCCGGTTTTGTGCGTACGGAAAATGTCTGGGATCTTTTACCTCAGCTCATGAAACATGGGACCAACACTTTACATTTTGCGTTTATATTTTTGTTCATTATATACAGTATACGCACTCACTCACCACTTTAAAACAGACAAAGTCACTACAGTCGCACATTATATAGCTACGGTAGAATAGACACCACTGGTTTGAAATAGTTTGTTCATTCATAAAGCTGGGTGACTGACCACTTCCCAAAGGATGTTACACAAGACCCCTAAATATAACTTAAGTCATCCACTGACAGACTCCTGATTGATCGATGGAGATTCATCAAGTTCGGCTTGTCACGACTCACCACAGTCTTTTCTTGTGAGTTTCTTCCCCTCAGTTTCTACAACCTGAAACCTTTGTTTTTTCCCCTTTTTTAAGTAGCATGAGTAATGATTCCATCATTCCACAGCATAAGCACATTTATATCAAATCAAATGATTAACCACAGTCCATATATGTATGTGTTTAATACCCCAGAATAAAATGGTACAATCAAAGTCTACCCTCGAGCCAAAAATAACTATTTAATTGGCTGGCCGAACAAGGCTGAGGTTATATTTGGGGGTTATTTTAAGCCTCGTGGGGTGTAGGAAGGCGCCGTGGAAGTTGGCGGTGGGAGAGAGCGTGGATGCCAACCGTAGTCCGCCCGTCCACCCGGCACGTCCAATCCTGACTGGGGAAATCCCCCTCACCGGCGGCCCAGTGACGATCTGTCCACATCACCTGCCGTCACAAATTGCATTAGAGGGCGCTGGGAAGCCGGCCAGCTACAGTAGCCTGCCTGCCTCCCTCACTCCCTTCGCCATGCTGGGACAATGAGACAGCACAAGTGAATGAAATAGGGAGAGCACAGGCTGACTAACTTCCAAGGAGGGGTATGTTCTATACACAAACTCTGACGAATGTAAGACAGAAGCGTCATGTTGTCTCCCGAGCAAATGAACCAAAGAGAAATGTTTGACTAACTCCTACAGAGGGATATAGTATATATATATATAAACACATACAAACGTATTACAGTACTGTTATCCATTAATGTTGTCCGTCTTCCTGATATGACAGTGGATCAAAGAACACAGGCTGAGTGGCTCCTAGAGAGGGACATATTCTATATAGTGTACATACTGTGATGAATGTAAGATCCAAGTGTCATGTTGACCATCTGGCGGTATGACAGAATGGGGGGGGGGGGGAATTTTCAAATAGTTGTTTCATCACCCAGGGGGATACGTCTTCTACCGTAGATAAACTCTGACTAATGCAATGGAGGAGCATCAGTACAAAGCACCAGAGCAATGACTTAGCATTCTATTCAGATATATTTACCTCATCTCACATAAGATGCATCACCAACTTCCTTCTCCCATTGAATATCATCATTTCGGAATCGTCGGCTGACAACTCCGCCCCAGACTTCGAGCGCAGTCATTCAAGTGTTCCATAATCCGGCACTTCCATGGCAACCACTCCTCCTTCTAACAGTGAGGCGAGAAGCACACTACGGCTCAAAGCGAATGGGGAATTCTCCGGTGAGTGGTGAGTGTGGACAACGAAGTCAAATCTCCCAGTGTAACTCCAATACTGTCACGCTATGCTGCTGTGGCTAAAGACGCCTAGCGGAAGAACAATCAGACATGTGAACGCCGAGCCACCTAGCAATGTTTACAGACTAAATACTTTCTATTATCGGACATCAGTCGGCACACTAGGTCCTACTGTATGCCGAGAGATACACAGAGGAGAACAAGAACACGAGTTGAAGGCAAGGGGGTTTTTACAAGAAGTCTGATGAGTCGTGACCTTAGATTCACCTGTGCGTGATAGTGAGGAAACACCACCATGACACCACTGAAAAGAACACAGGTTCAGATTAAAACAATGAACTCAAGCAATCAAGAGACAGAGAATGAGACACACTGGGAGGGATGGCGAAAGACGGAGAAAGAAAGAGAGAGAGATACTGGGAGGGATGGCGAGAGACAGAGGAAGAAAGAGAGAGAGACAGAGATGCTGGGAGGGATGGCGAGAGACAGAGAGTGGGGGTGATACAGAGAGAGACAAGAGACTGGGAGGAATGGAGAGAGAGAAAGAGACAGACAGAGATACAGGGACGGACAGAGAGCAAAAGAGAGAGAGGGGTCTGAGACAGAGAGAGACTGGGAGAGATGGAGAGAGACAGATGAGCAGCTCATTGCCTCCCTGACTCCTGTGCCTTAATAAGGAGAGCAGAGCAGGACAGTCTTGCCTGTTTTACGTTCCTTGCCTGTAGGACAGATACTGTGAATACAGAACACAGAGGAACGTCTCAAATATAAACACCTGCCTGGCTGCCACCGTTCTTGTCCATGCGTTCTATAACCCCCCCAAAACACACACACACACACACACACACACACACACACACACACAGTGAACTAAGCTTGAAATAAAACAAAACACGTGTGTATGCATGCACCCATACACACACACACACACACCCATATAGTTCACAAACAGAAACCCACAAACGTGCAGATCCACCCAGCAACAGCCAAATAGATTCAGCACCGGGGATCATTCTCCAGATTCTCTCGGAGAAAAAAAAAAAACTGGGGCGATATTTATAGACGAGCTCTCTGTTTTCTGAAGGAAGGACCAGCTGGAAGGAATACTTCCTAGGGGAAAGCAGAATGGGGATACATAAAGGGGAGCGAAAATGTAGGGAGAAGGAGAGAGAAGGGACATGGATGAGCGAGATGGAGGGAGATAAAGCTTTGAGATCCAGAACAGTAAAGGAATAAGGGAAGACATGCAGAGAGATGGGGATATGGAGAGAAGGAGTTATGGGTACCAATGCAGGTGTGAAATAGCAATGGAGGAGTTTCGGGGTGTGGATGAGGTTTTCTGTGGATGAGGATAGTGGATGAGGCCTGACCGTCAATGGATGCAGTATGATATGATTGAGGTCGTGCATAATCACATTCGCTTTTTTCCCCCCATGGTGATATAAAATCACAGACTGGTCTGGGGTACTGTATAAAAGCCCTATGCAAACTACCAGGTAGACTCCCCTCACAGGTATGCCTTCACTTTTCAGACGTGTGAAAGCAGGGTGACATTTTTAAACAAAGACTGTGCATTGAATTCCAGCCTATAATACCATATGAACATCATGAACCAAAAGGAGATATTGACACTACAACCAGTGGATGTGACAGACTACGAACGACAGAACCTTCTTTAAAAGGAACATTAGCCAAGTGGCTCAAAAGAGACAATTAAAGAGAACATTCATATTAACTGTGGTAGATGACACATTATGTGATATTATGCTCAGTACATTTCATTGTAGAGAAACAACACCTGTCCATGTCCCATAAACTGTAGCTGGGCAAAAGATAACACAATCAGATGAGCACTTACAGTACATGTGAGACTCTCTCGTCTCCAATTCATTAAGGTCAAAGGTTAGAATGGTAGACCTAGTTGGCTATGGCCACGTATCAAAGTAAAGCAGTGGAGTAAATCAACGGTGAACTTTGACAACCTCCACTGAGAGAGACAGCAAACGTGATCCAATCAACACTTCACTCAGCACTCTGGAGGAGCAGTGTGTGGCTGGCCGGCTGCACTCCCTGTTGCGCGCGCACACGCACACACACACACACACACACACACACACACACACACACACACACGTGTGGATGACGTGCAGAAAGACAGATGAAGGTACACAGGCTTATACAAACACGTGCTGTTAACACCCCTGTGCAGAGCTACCGATATCACACACTCCCTCTCCCCCACACCTCCTCACACACGCGCACTCAATCCTGTCATCACCGGCAGCAGTAGTCACCCCTCTATGTGAGTGTGTGGGCCCTAGCTGACAGGTACCTTTGTACTTCTCCCTGACGTTCTCATACGCCTGGATGAAGTCCTGCTCCTCTGCATTGGGGGGCAGGCATGCGGGTTCGTACATGGCCATGGCCGGCGCTGTCTGTCAACGGGGCACGTCACCCTCTGCTCCTCTTTTTGTTGTTCTCCTCTTCCTTCTTCTCCTTTTGAGGTCAGTGGGCTCCCTCTCTCTCGTTCCCTGTTCGCGCGACAACCCCCTGCTGTCTGTCTTCTCTGTAGTTCTCTCAGTTGGTTATGAGCTCTCCACAGCTCTCAACTTCATTCCAGTGGTCAGCACCCGCCCCCCCGCCCCCCCTCGTAACAGAGAAATACTCAATATGAATGCCAGGCTCCTCCTCTTAAGCTCTTAAAGACACATGGCAGGGGAAGCACACAGAGAGACAGAGAGAGAGAGAGAGACAGAGAGAGAGACACAGAGAGACACAGAGAGACACAGAGAGACACAGAGAGACACAGAGAGACACAGAGAGACACAGAGAGACACAGAGAGACACACACAGAGAGAGAGAGAGAGAGAGAGACAGAGACAGAGAGAGAGAGAGAGAGAGAGAGAGAGAGAGACAGAGATAGACAGAGAGAGACAGAGAGAGACAGAGAGAGACAGAGAGAGACAGAGAGAGAGAGCCTGGACCTGCTAGAGCAGTACCGCCAGACCTGGGCCCTGGCAGTAAACCCCAAAAATACTAAAATAATGATTTTCCAGAGAAGATCCAGATCTCAGGGAATTAGACCAGAGTTCTCAATTGGTACAAAATATATAGAGTACTGTACACACTACAATTGCTTAGGTTTAAAAATGAGCTCAACTGGACACCTTAATGAGGCAGTGAATGAACTGAGAGAGAAAGCACGAGAGAGAAATACCTATTAAAAATGTAACTTTATGGCAGTGAGGTGTGGGGTCCACTTGCAAAACAAGATTTCATCAAATGGGACAAACACCCCATTGAAACCCTGCATGGAGAGTTCTGTAAGATTATCCTACATGTCCAGAGGAAAACTACAAACAATGCATGCAGGGCAGAATTAGGCCAATATCCACTAATAATAAAAACTCAAAAAAGAGCAATTAAGTTTTGGAAACATCTAAAATACAGTGACCCCCTCTCCTATCATTACCAAGCCCTGCAATGCCAAGAGCTGAGCAAAGAAAAGAAAAGAGTCCCCTCATCCAGCTGGTCCTGGGGCTGAGTTCACAAACTTGTTCTACTAACACACTGAAGCCTCAGGACCAGAACATCCAATCAATCAGAATAAACCAAATTACAACACAGTCAAAACAAAACTACATTGCTTATTGGGAAACACAAGCACAAACACAAAGCAAAATGCAGTGCTATCTGGCCCTAAATCGACAGTACACAAATTCTCAATATAAGATGCAAGACCCAAACACAAACAGTAGAAAATATATATATATACTCAAATGTACAGTATATGCAATCCTAATCACAGAAACCAAATAAAATATCAATTGATTTATAAAAAACGAACCAAATAAAACAATTCTCATGATCAAGGATATTTTTCCCTCCCATCCCCAAATTATGCCAATGCACTATGCTGTTGCTGCCGAGCTGGCGTGTCCGGGTCATTCACCAGGCAGTGGAAGTCAATGTTTTGATGCCGCTGCCTCTCAAGTGATGAATACGTTTAAAAACTAGTTACAATGCAGATATGCCCTTGTCATCCTCTGGGAACAAGCTCCTTCGAAAGCAAGCAACATTGAATATTCAGCAGCTCCTCTACTTGACAATCCAGGGATAATTATTATTTATTTTTTATGTCAAGACTTCATCTGTCAATTTAATGTCACACCTGATTTGGCGGCATCATTACGGCACCCATACAAGCCACATAAAAGTGTTGGTGAATCATCTGTAGCGGTGGGAAAGCAATAAAACAAGTAACAATGCTGACATTGTACTGAAAGCAGCCATCCAGCAGTATTTTTCATTTATTCAACTAGGCAAGTCAGTTAAGAACAAATTAATATTTTGAATGACGGCCTAGGAACAGTGGGTTAACTGCCTTGTTCAGGGGCAGAACGACAGATTTTTACCTCGTCAGCTCAGGGATTCGATCTCGCAACCTTTCGGTTACTAGTCCAACGCTCTAACCACAAGGCTACCCTGCCGCCCCTACGCTCTAACCACTAGGCTACCTGTGGTTATAACTCCAGTTCTGTTTGTGATATTAAGATTCTAACAGCGGCAGTGTGTTATACAAAGCTAACACTCTCTAACCACAAGGGTACCTGCCGCCCGACACTCTAACCACTAGGCTACCCTGTCGCCCCAGAACCGCGAAAACAGTCATTTGACTGTTCATGATTTGTTTTATTATTATTACTCATGCCTCCCTCTGTCCTTGACGTTTCCTAAGTACTGTAAGTCTATATAACACACTGCCGCTGTTAGAATCTTAATATCACAAACAGAACTGGAGTTATAACCAGTGTTCCGCTCCGTCTTCCAACAGTTGAAAGTGCCGTGCCCAGTTGATAATCACTCTGATAATTGCCTCGAAACTGAACCTAAGCTATACTGAAACTAATTGCACACATGTAACAACAGAAGAAATAAATGAAGTAAAGCATGATGGGGAGTAAGGGGGAGAATGGGTGAGTTGATGAACGAGGGGGTGCGAACCGTGCATAATTATGTAATCAGCCATTGTAAATGAAGAACAGGGCGGCCCGTTCTATTGTATTGATCCACTCTAATTCTAATCTTAAAATGGTCCTATCAGTCTACTCTGGCCTACGAGTGTTGCAGAATGTGGTGATGAGGCAAGGGGAGAAATGTCACTATGGCCAAGTTGCTTGCAAAGAAAACAAGTCTGGCCGGCACCATGAGCAAAGCTGCCTCCCTCTGCGCAAAATAAGGCACCTATAAAGAGAAAACCGGAGACTATTACGCACTACAACCAAACAAAGGTATGTCCAAGTGTGTCAACGAGTGAAAGTTACAAACATTTTGTCAACTGTTAGGACAAGGGATAACAGCTAAATGAAATCCAACTAACTCCGTTGCGTGAAGACGCACACAAGCTGATATTAATTGGCTATTTTTGACTGCTGTCATATCGACACTTATATTCATTATAAATGTCATTATTGCTTTTGTGCTGAGTGTCACTATTTACCAAGGCCACTTGGCGCATATAATGATGCTTAGGCTACTGATTATTTCATCAGTTGACCGCGCATCTTGACCCTGCATCTCGGTGGTTGGGCTATTTTTAGTCTATTTTGTTGTTATAAAACGAAGCTGTTACCGTGTTCGTACACATTTCTGTTCCATAGTTGTAACAAACACTAATAAAATTGATTCAACACGAATGTTTTTTTTTTTTTTTACATATAGCCTACAGTAACATAAACGAATAAAAATGTGATTTTGATATAAAATATGGAATTAAAAAAGTATTCTAACGTTACCCACAGCGTTCATAAACACTACCAAATGATTATTTTTGCAATAGCATATATGAAATGTATTAATTACACTGTTAGAATGTTGCAGTCAGAATGACTGCTCATTAGCTTGAAGGGGGGATACGTGGAGGCCCATGGGTTCTAGTGTTTAACTCCTCCAAGTATTGTTATATTTCAGTGTCTTTAAACGTCAGATCCCCTCAGCAGCACACTGACAGGGAGTAGAGACAGTACCGTAGGAAAAATCTCGCCTCGTTGTTTCATTTCCGTCCTGGCCGTTCTATCAGCGAGTTTCTCATGACCAAGGCCAGTCCCTGACATCAGCCAGGGGGCTTTCCTGTGAGGAAACAGGATAAGTCCAAACGCCTCACTCGCCACTGGAAAAGGAGCCGTTGTTACCGTTCCAGACAAACGCCCACACTTCGACAGGAAATGGAAACTGTTTCACTACTGGCACAGGATAGGACTAGGACTACACAGACCTGATGGTTCACCACATTTTCATCTAGCCTGGTCCCAGATCTGTTGATGCTGTCTTGCCAACTCCTATGAACATTGTTGGTCATTCCTCTGACCACTGTCCCTTTCCATCTTTGGAGGATGCACGCACTCAAAGACTTGGTCTCTATTGGTTTACCTGACTATCGCTAGGCTACTCATAATGATGTGTTGCTTGTTTTTTTGCTTTTGAAGCGCTTTCAGCCTGTTGTGAAAAGCGCAAAATATATTTTTTTATAAATTATTATTATTATCAAGCCAAACATTGGCGACTCAATGACCATAGGAGTTGGCAAGACAACACAAACAGATACGAGACCAAGCTTGCATCCATACTTTACTGTACTGTATGTACTGTGCTGAAGCTAACTCTAGTGTTCTATCGTTGCCATGTGCCATAACAATAGAAAACTAGAGTAGCCTTCAGCATAAGGTAGATGCGGTGAAGAGGTCAATCGAACTCGACCAAAATAATGAAATTGCCATGGAAACGCGCGGGGGAAAGAGTCTCCTCATTGCCCCCTTGCAGAATTAGCCTACATTTAGGCTATTGTTTATATGTGTATTTAACACTATGTTGAGGTAGAAATCTGAGTATAATTGTTGTATGGATGTTAACCCCAACACATGTTCATGTCATGGTTACCAATCAACTGTATAACAGTTAAAAAACGACGTTGACTACCACCGCCGATTTCTGTATGCTAGCTATGCTAACCATGTTATACAAACGGGAGTTAGCATTCACTTCTTCTAAACCTGAAAAGGGAAAGACCTAGGCAATTGTACAACTTAATGCTTTACCTGAAATGTGTCTTCTGCAAATAACCCAAGCCCTCTGAATCAGAGCGGTACGGGGGGCTACCTTTGTTGACATCCACTGCCTTGTTCAGGGGCAGAACGACAGGTTTTCTTTACCTTGTCAGCTCGGGGCTTTAAGATTGCAGCCGCTCGGTTACTAGTCCAACGCTCTAACCACTAGGCTACCTGCCTCCCCGGTTTCCAAATCGAACATAAGTAACCACACTGTGGGCCTGTTACAATACATCAATCATGACGGATTTGACCAATATCCACTTTGTTAGATCAGATTTGTCTGGTCAATCTGGTCAATGGAAAGTCTGTGTTCCATTGACTCCTTTACAGCATCTATATACGGAATGGGATGGATTTAGACAGTTAACACACTCCGGTTCAGTGTGGCAAGTCTCTCAATGGAGGGAGAGGGCTGTTTGCTGTGTTGACAATGGTTAAAGGACTCTGAGGGTATTAGAAGACTGTACTGTGGCTTAACAGATGGGAGTGGAGTGGTGTGTTCCTGTATAAACCCATTTACCCCATTCCTCTACACCCCACCTGGAGATGAACACACACAAACACACACACATCACGTCACACATTCGTACTTGTTACTGGTGTTTCAGCAACAGGCCCTTTAGAAATATTTACACTTACTTCTTTCCGTGCCTCGACACTTCAGCTAGCCCCCTAAAAATAGGTGAGTTGTGAGTTGTTAACCAGATACAAGTTAGCGACATCTTTGAGGACTCTCCAGTTGTCTATATGAGGTGAAAGATGACCAGTGTGTGTGTGTGTGTGTGTGTGTGTGTGTGTGTGTGTGTGTGTGTGTGTGTGTGTGTGTGTGTGTGTGTCTAAGTGTGTATTTGAATGTGCGTCTATGTATATCTAACTTTGTGTCAACACAATCTGAGATGATTGTTTGCAGTTTCCCAGCTCCCAATGCAGACAACAGGTGTGCTACGCTGTGAACTTAGGCATGTGGAAGTTTGCATGGGGCTTAAGATACTCACACACGCTGTCCACATGAGAGGGTTCGAGAAGGTGTGCGTGCGTGTGCAAGTGTATTACATTTACATTGTAGTCATTTAGCAGACGCTGTTATCCAGAGCGACTTAAAGTTAGTGCATTCTTCTTAAGATCGATAGGTGACAACCACATATCACAGTCATAGTAAGTACATTTTCCTCAATAAAGAAAGTATCACCAAAGTCTGGTACGAAAAGTCAAGAGCAAGTTTCTTTTTTTGTGGGGCTGGGGGTGTAGTGTGTAGTAGTGATGTGGTTGGTTGGGGGTATTATCTATGAGAACTATGAAACTGAACCATGAAACTTTCTCTAACCACAATAGAAAGAGGAGTGGGAGGCCCCGGTGCACAACAGAGACAGAGGACAAGTACATTAGAGTGTCTAGTTTTAGAAACAGACGCCTCACAAGTCCACAACTGGCAGCTTCATTAAATTGTACCCGCAAACACCAGTCTCAATGTCAACAGTGAAAAGGCGATTCCGGGATGCTGGCCTTCTAGGCAGATTAGCAAAGAAAAAGCCATATCTCAGACTGGCCAATAAAAAGAAAAGATTAAGATTGGCAAAAGAAAACAGACACTGGACAGAGGAACTCTCAGCATCCCGGAGTAGCCTCTTCACTGTTGACGTTGAGACTGGTGTTTGCGGGTACAATTTAATGAAGCTGCCAGTTGTGGACTTGTGAGGCGTCTGTTTCTAAAACTAGACACTCTAATGTATTTGTCCTCTTGCTCAGTTGTGCTCCGGGGCCTCCCACTCTTTCTATTCTGGTTAGAGCCAGTTTGCGCTGTTCTGTGAAGGGAGTAGTACACAGCGTTGTATGAGATCTTCAGTTTCTTGACAATTTCTCGCATGGAATAGCCTTAATTTCTCAGAACAAGAATAGACTGACGAGATTCAGAAGAAAGTCTTTGTTTCTGGCCATTTTGAGCCTGTAAATGCCCACAAATGCTGATTCTCCAGATACTCAAATATCTAAAAGAAAGACAGTTTTATTGCTTCTTTAATCAGCACGACAGTTTTCAGCTGTGCTAACATAATTGCAAAAGGGTTTTCTAATGATCAATTAGCCTTTTAAAATGATAAACTTGGATTAGCTAACACAACGTGCCATTGGAACACAGGAGTGATAGTTGCTGATAATGGGCCTCTGTACCATTAAAAATCAGCCGTTTCCAGCTACAATAGTCATTTACAACATTAACAATGTCTACACTGTATTACTGATCAATTTGATGTTATTTTAATGGACAAGAAATGTGCTTTTCAAACAAAAACAAGGACATTTCTAAGTGACCCCAAACTTTTGAACAGTAGTGTATACAGTTGAAGTCATACATTTAGGTTGGAGTCATGAAAACTGGATTTTCAACAACTCCACACATTTCTTGATAACAAACTATAGTTTTGGCAAGTCGGTTAGGACATCTACTTTGTGCATGACACAAGTAATTTTTCCAACAATTGTTTACAGACAGATTATTTCACTTATAATTCACTGTAACTAAATTCCTTTGGGTCAGAAGTTTACATACACTAAGTTGACTGTGCCTTTAAACAGCTTGGAAAATTCCAGAAAATGATATCATGCTTTAGAAGCTTCTGTTTGTCTAATTGACATCATTTGAGTCAATTGGAGGTGTACCTGTGGATGCATTTCAAGGCCTACCTTGAAAACCAAAACAAATCAGCCAAGAACTCAGAAAAAAAATTGTAGACCTCCACAAGTCTGGGTCATCCTTGGGAGCAATTTCCAAACCCCTGAAGGCACCACGTTCATCTTGTAACGTCCTGACCAGAGTTCTTATGTGTTTTGCTTGTTTAGTGTTGGTCAGGACCTGAGCTGGGTGGGAATTCTATGTTGTGTGTCTAGTTTGTCTGTTTCTGTGTCCAGCCTAATATGGTTCTCAATCAGAGGCAGCTGTCAATCGTTGACCCTGATTGAGAATCATATATAGGAGGCTTGTTTTGTGTTGGGATTTTGTGGGTGATTGTTTCCTGTCTCTGTGTTTTGGCTGTCTCGGTTTTCACATTAGTTATTTTGTTATTTGTATTAGTGTTACTGTTTATTCGTCTAATTAAACATGTTGAACACTAGCCGCGCTGCATTTTGGTCCTCTCCTTCACCTATGGAAGAAAACCGTGACACATCTATACAAACAATTGTAAAAAAGACAACAGCAAAGGACCTTGTGAAGATGCTGGAGGAAACAGGTACAAAAGTATCTATATTCACAGTAAAACGAGTCCTATATCGACATAACCTGAAAGGCCGCTCAGCAAGGAAGAAGCCACTGCTCCAAAACCACCATAAAAAAAGCCAGACTACGGTTTGCAACTGCACATGGGGACAAAGATTGTACTTTTTGGAGAAATGTCCTCTGGTCTGATGAAACAAAAATAGAACTGTTTGGCCATAATGACCATCGTTATGTTTGAAGGAAAAAGGGGGATGCTTGCAAGCCGAAGAACACCATCTCAACCGTGAAGCACGGGGGTGGCAGCATCATGTTGTGGGGGTGTTTTGCTGCAGGAGGGACTGGTGCACTTCACAAAATAGATGGCATCATGAGGTAGGAAAATTATGTGGATACATTGAAGCAACATCTCAAGACATCAGTCAGGAAGTTAAACCTTGGTCACAAATGGGTCTGCTAAATGGACAATGACCCCAAGCATGCTTCCAAAGTTGTGGCAAAATGGCTTAAGGACAACAAAGTCAAGGTATTGGAGTGGCCATCACAAAGCCCTGACCTCAATCCTATAGAAAATTTGTGGGCAGAACTGAAAAAGTGTGTGCGAGCAAGGAGGCCTACAAACCTGACTCAGTTACACCAGCTCTGTCAGGAGGAATGGGCAAAATAATAATAATCTCACCGGCTCCCAGATCCAGAGGTGCTTCCTCCATTTCAGCATTGCCTCTCGTTACCCAACTTATTGTGGGAAGCTTGTGGAAGGCTACCCGAAACGTTTCACCCAAGTTAACCAATTTAAAGGCAATGCTACCAAATACTAATTGAGTGTAGGTAAACTTCTGACCCACTGGGAATATGAGGAAAGAAATAAAAGCTGAAATAAATAATTCTCTCTACTATTATTCTGACATTTCACATTCTTAAAATAAAGTGGTGATCCTAACTGGCCTAAAACAGGGAATTTTTACTTGGATTAAATGTCAGGAATTGTGTCAGGAATGTATTTGGCTAAGGTGTATGTAAACTTCCGACTTCAACTGTAGATATCAATAATAAGTGATATCCGTATCGCCGTAGACTACACCACTGCTGTCATCCTTACCTCCAAGCGTTTATTCAAGTTGGATAATCTTTGGATGCCGACAGCAGTCGCACCATTGGAAGACATAGCTTGGACTGTAGCCTACAAAAGCCTATTCTTGCTCTTTTCCCGCAATCCATCAAACCCAAACCCGTGTGTCATCATAGTGGTCTCTGACTTGTGGTCAGAATCGCTCAGGTGGAACAAACTGAAACTTGCGTGTTTTTTCAATGCTGATTTGAATGTCATTGAGAAAACAGAGAAGTGTCAAATATTTTTTTTTGCAAACCTTTGTAATCCTCAAAGTAATCATCTAGTTTTTCAAAAATATCTGTAATCTGATTACAATATTTTTTCTGGTAAAGTAACAGATTGCAGTTACAGTTTTTTTGTAATCCCTTACATTTAACAGATTACAAATAATCAGTTACTCCCCAACCCTGCGTGTGTGTGTGTGTGTGTGTGTCTGTGTGTACAGTAGGTGAGATGTCCATTTTAGCAATCGAATAACTATTGCTATGCTAGGTGATGGTTTGGTTTATCATGTTCATGTCTATGTAGAAGAAGACTGTAGGAGTAAGTGGAGATGACTCAGGGACAGGTATTAGAGAGAGAGAGAGAAGAGAGAGAAAGAAGGGCAGAGAAAGAGAAAAAGAGATCTGGGTCAGCAGCTTCAGGCCAGCGGCCTTGGCGCGTCTGCCACATGCTTTCGTTTCTGGATCCATTCATTGTGCCTAGTTCAACGAGTGGCAATTTTACAGCCAGATCCTCTACGTCTTCCACAAGTGAGGGCGCCACCGGTGCATCAAGACCCTCTACGTCATCTATAAGTGCGACGAGCACCGCCGCCACCGGTGCAGCGAGACCCTCTACGACGTCTACGTCATCCACAAGTATGACCTCCGCTGCAGCGGTGCATCAAGTACCTCTACGTCATCCACAAGTGTGACCTCCGCTGCAGCGAGACCCTTTACGTCATCCACAAGTATGACCACAACCGGCACCGGTGCATCAAGTACCTCTACGTCATCCACAAGTGTGACCTCCGCTGCAGCGAGATCCTTTACGTCATCCACAAGCGTGACCACCGCCTCCAACGGTGCATCAAGAACCTCTACGTCATCCACAAGTGCGTCCACCACCGCCACCGGTGCAGCGATGGAAGACGCTGAAATGGAGGAAGCACCTCTGGATCTGGGAGCCGGTGAGATTATTATTATGACCCTCACAGAAGTGACCACTGAGGACCTTGTTGAACAGGATGTGGCCATTGAGACAAACGAGGAGAGAAACAGGGAGAGAAACTAAGATTAACAACGTCACACCTGGCGTTATCGGTAGTACCAGCCCCTAGATCCGCTCAACTCATGTCAGCAGAGGCTCCTCCAAGCAACAGCGCAATCAAGACCACCTTCCTCAACGTTGGTCTCATTGTTGAAAGAACCTACTCTCTACTATCTTGACTATTTATTATTGCAATTATTGAAAAAAAATATTATAGGCTATCACAAGGGCCTTGGTCAGGGAGGTGACCAAGAACCCGATGGTCATTCTGAAAGAGCTCCAGAGTTCCTCTGTGGAGATGGGAGAACCTTCCAGAAGTACAACTATCTATGCAGAACTCCACCAATCAGGCCTTTATGGTAGAGTGGCCAGATGGAAGCCACTCCTCAGTAAAAGGCACATGACAGCCCGCTTGGAGTTTGCCAAAAGCCACCTAATGACTTTCAGACCATGAGAAACAAGATTCTCTGGTCTGATGAAGCCAAGATTGAACTCATTGGCCTGAATGCCAAGCGTCACGTCTAGAGGAAACCTGGCACCATCCCTATGGTGAAGCATGGTGGTGGCAGCATCATGCTGTGGGGATGTTTTTCAGCGGCAGGGACTGGGAGACTTGTCAGGATCGAGGGAAAGATGAACGTAGCAAAGTACAGAGAGATCCTTGATGAAAACCTGGTCCAGAGCGCTCAGGACCTCAGACTGGGGCGAAGGTTCACCGTCCAACAGGAAAACGACCCTAAGCACACAGCCAAGACAATGCAAGAGTGGCTTCAGGACAAGTCTCTGAATGTCCTTGAGTGGCCCAACCGGACTTGAACCCGATCAAACATCTCTAGAGAGACCTGAAAATAGCTGTGCAGCAACGCTCTCCATCCAACCTGACAGAGCTTGAGAGGATCTGCAGAGAAGAATGAGAGAAACTCCCCAAATACAGGTGTGCCAAGCTTGTAGCATCATACCCTAAAAGACTTGAGGCTGTAATCGCTGCCAACGGTGCTTCAACAAGGTACTGAGTAAAGGGTCTGAGTACTTATGTAAATGTGATATACATTTTTTTTTATATATACACATTTGCAAACATTTTCAAATAAACTGTTTTTGCTTTGTCATTATGGGGTATTGTGTGTAGATTGAAGAGGAAAGAAAACAAATGAATCCATTTTACAATAAGGCTGTAGCGTAACAAAATGTGAAAAAGTCAAGGGGTCGGAATATTTTCCGAATGCACTGTATCCAGCTCAGGGCTCCAGCTATCCATTTGGTTTGCTAACATGCTAGCTAAGTGGCTAGATGTTAAGATCAAGCTTCTTGTTAACATCTTAGATTTCTTATAGTTCAATTCCCTCCTGGATATATATATATATTTTTATAGCGCCCCCTTGTGTGCACTTTCAGTAATACCATATGCCCCGGTACGGTACAGAAACGGTATGACGGTATGAGATTCTGTATCTTGCCTAATGCTAGTAGGAGAAGAGTTGCGTCTTTCAAATGGTTCGCCAGGGATATATAAAGCGTTACGCACGTCATCATCGTTAACACTTGGCAGAGTGAGACAGGGAAGTGACAGCAGCGAAGTCCTTTAATGGCAATACTTTGAGAAGTTAAATGAAAACGTTGTGAAATGCAACCTTTGAGAGGTGGGATTGAGCTACAGTGGCAGCACAGGTGCAACGCTTGAAAGGGAGGCACCGTGAGACCCAAACCGTTGCTGGCAGCTGCGCAGGCCCCCCGACAACAGACATTAGACAGGCTGTTCACACAAAACAAATGCGATAAGAGACGGCGTCAGAAAATCACAGCGCTGATTACAGAAATGATTGCAGTTGATATGCAGTCATTGTCAATGGTAGAGGATGTCACCTTCAATACCCTAATGGTATTGGAACCTAGAATCTAGAACCAGACTACAAGATGACATGTCGAAAAACCGTGACGGCCCTGATGGAGAAATTGTATAAAGATTGCTCTGCAAGTACAAAGCGCAACCTCTCAAACACCCCATACATGGCATTAACAACAGATTGTTGGATGTCTAGGAACACACTGTCATACATCCCTGCAACGAACCATTGAAGAGAAGTGGAACATGAAGTACCATGTACTGAACACTGAGAAAATGGAGGAGATGCACACAGCTGAGAACCTAAAAAACGTAATTTACTACCCTCGTTGCTGAGTGGGTGGGGGACAGTAATAAGGTGAGCGCCGTATGGTAGCCAAGACTGCGGTAGATTGAACTGAATGGCCCCCTAGTGGTCATATGCAGCACCATATCTGCATTTTGAATTCACATGTAATTATAATTTTTTTGTTATTCTTTAAACTGTAAAAAAAAAATGCAGTTTAAACATTAAGAACATTTTTACATTTGTCACATCCCTAGTGTGCATGTGTGTGATGTATGATGCTGTGTGTGATGACAGCACCTGGGGATGCATAACCCTGTACAAACACATGTACACAACTAACATGGAAGGGAAATTCAATATGTCCACTTCGGTCTATGAGGTGAGTGATATGACACTGCATGAACACGTTAACATGTAAACACAGCTGGCACAAACACGGAAGTAAACATGCCCAACTTGACCTGTGACATGTGCCCTTTGCTTTGACCCAGGTGGCGTGTGAGTCCTTCATAGCTTTCACATGTGTGAAATGCCATTGATGAAGGCACACATGCTTGAAACATGCCCCCTCAGTAACCTCACACCTCTAGGTCTCTGCACTCTACTTTCTTCTGCAGGAAGTAGGTCTATACTTAGAAAAAAAGGTGCTTCCTAGAACCATAAAGGGTTCTTGGACTGTCCCTGTAGGGAGAGCCCTGTTTGGTTCCAGGTAGAACTCTTTTTGGTTCCAAGTAAACCTTTTATTTGAGGTTTCTTGACCGGGTGAACGGGTTCCACATGGAGCCAAAAAAGTGTTCTCCAACCAGGACAGTTCTCCTACAGGAACAGCCGTAGAACCCTATATGGACCGTTTGTAATTTAAGAATGTATGGCTCAAACCGCCAGTGTGCTTTAAGCATCCATCAGTGTTGGTTAATGTTTCTCTCAGTGTTGTACATCCTGAGAGGGAAGTGTCATTAATCACAGGGCCCACGCCAACCTCAGCAGCTTTAATAAATGTATGTCTAAGTTATTAATGCTGGAGGATGGTGGCGATGCGCGCATTTACTGTAAGCAGAACGGGTACAGGGAAGCTGCAGATTGCAAGCAAAGGCGCACACACACATAAAGACACAGTATGCACGCACATACACGCGTGTACACACAGATGCGCGTGCACATGCACACGCACACACAGTTAAGCACAAACACACGCGCACACACACGCAAGAAGGAGCTCATTTTGGCAGTAAAGGCGGGCCAGAGATAACAGACTCCTGAGCTGTAATTCTAAAGCCATAACTACGACTGTGTGTGTGTGTATGTGGGTCTTTGTTTATGCACGCTATGATTTATGGTCCTTTGCAATGGGGAGGAAATTAATATGGCAAGTGAGAAATGAAAATGGAATTGAAGGGTGTACAGAGATACTTTCCTACAGGGCCAATATTCCAATGTTCTACTGAAACAATATCAGCTTTTTTGGCCTTGCGTTTGGACTGGGTTGGGCACTCTTGCTTGTTTCAAATTAGATTGATTTGTAACAAATCAAATCTGTGTCACAGACCAACATCTATGCGATGACCAAGATGGCTGACACAAAGAATATTACTCATGTCAGGCTACTACGTCACCCACATACTGTAAATGTGTCACCGTTCTGTGTGCGTTTCAGTGACCTTCCTGCCAGCTGTCCCTTAGTGCCTTGAGTGTGTGTGTGTGTGTTTGGGGGGGGGGGGGGGGGGCTACAGAGGCCTCCTAAAGCCCATCTCTTAGTTTATCGATCGCTCCCTCTCTCTCTCCTACCTCTTGACAACATATCTCCATGCTAATCAGTTACAGCCACGACAGGAGTCTCAAAACATGGCTCGGGTTCATATATCATTACATAGAGAATCCCTATAAGCCTCCAGCTTATATGGCCTTTTCTGAGCAGTGTACTGCTTGTCTAACGAGTGCGTAAGGACTGTGTGATGATGTTAACAGCGACAGTACAGGAGAATGCCATGGAAACAGGCCGGTGCCACCCTCGGGTTACTGACAAGTCATTCAGTCTGACATTCTGTCTTGGTGACATCAGGGACATGCCTATCTAGTCTATCCCATGCTTTACCTTACCTTGCCTCTATCTAGTCACTGTAATACCCCACCTTCTACTCTTCATACTAGTAACGCGTCTTGGTCATTCATTTGCGTGAGCATGCAATGGGGCTTCGTCGGTGAGCCATTTCATGCCGTGTCATTACCACACATAAAAAGGAAACTGAACCCCTCTGACTGACTTTTCAGTAAGTATAAAACGTATCCTCGGCGAAATGAAAGGAGAGCCATTGTGCCAATAAGATCAGCCACAACAAATATGTAACACATTCTATTTAAAAAACGATAGAGAATGAGGCACATTCTCCAGAGGCTCAAAGGGTTTCCAGGGCTACTCCAGGACCCGGTTGGGAACTTTCCCATGCGGACTGACACCTGGTGGCGAATACGGCTACTGCGGTCTGGAGGCTTTTGGAGGGATAGAGAAAAGGGTCCACTGACACACTACAGGCCTCTGTCTAGCAAATGCCTGAGACGTTTGGAGATCTGCCGAGAGACAAATAAGACACATGCTGTACCACAGTGTACCACAATGACAGACAGCCTGTTCTTTTTAGTGGTTCTACTGATGGCAGCCCTCAGGCATATGGCTTCAACCCAAAGTCCCTCAGTGACTGAGACAGTACCAATGCGTGTGACTGGTGGATTATTTATTACACTGACTAAAGAGACTCTCTTTCACTCTGTTTACAGCACAGGGAACACACTCTGAGAGGAATAGAGAGGACTTCTGACTCATCCAATCAACATGCAGTCAGTGCAGAATCACACGGCCCTATGAATCAAATGGCTCTTTCCCACATTAAAATCTGCTCTCTGCGTGTGCGCGCGCGTGTGTGCGCATGGCGCCGTGACTTTGACAGCTTTAGATCATAGCAGCTCTGTTATGAATAATAGACAACCACTCAGTAGGGATGTTAGCCGGTTAAGTGAAGCCTCATCCCAGGAGAGCCCTGTCAGAAACAGACACCTTTCACACACATTACAGCTCTGAACACAACAAGGCCGTCGAGGTGTCCAACTAGCATGGCACCAGATGTCGTAATAAATTTAGATTTTTTTTTTTTTAAATGTGACATGAATATGTGTCAACAGTGTCAACATATCTATTCGCGACTCCTGTCTGAGGTGAAATCATTGAACGATGTTCTTCAGCCCTCCAAAATCAAAGCTAGTATATCCAGTGGTGTTGGATGGCGTTTCCAAACACGTATTGTATTGTAATCCACAGTGAATTCTCTGGTAGGGGTATACACCAGTGGTGGGCCGTCAGGGCCAGCAAGGCCTTCTCTGCTGGCCTAAACATCATCAGAATATATATATTTTTTTAAATATATTTTCCCACAAATATGTATTAAATTATTCCCCAGAGTAAGAATTATACTCTTCATTTCATAGCTTTCCTCTTGGTTGCACTGCTTCCAGCCCCAGGTTGAGATTTGGAGGGCTGGCCTTTATGTTAGATCTTTTATCCAATCATATTCAGCCATCATGTGTTGCCAGGGGTCTAAAATCTGCCCTCAGGCCTTCAGAATCAACAGTGCGGGCGCTTGTAGCTTAAAGTGAATGGAAATGAAAATTTAGTGTCAACCAATCAGCTTTAGAGTTGGCTATTGTACGCCTGCTGGCTGGCTCCAGTGTTACACAGGAGCCAGCTAGCAGGCGTAGTGCGTGCACGTCTTTTGATTGGATTACCAATATTGAGAAGCAGGAAACTGAATTTGATAAACGAATTAATTTGCGTACGACTAAGCTGTTTTTTCAACCCACAATGGCGGAAGGAGGAGAAGATATCGATTTGGTCGAGGATATAATTATAACGCCATTCTCAAGACGAACTTTTCAAGAAAAGTTAGACATTGTAAGGAGAGGTCGCCCGACGCCGATGCTACAAAGCCTGTCACAGGCGGGAAACGGGTTCGTTCGCCACTTTCAAAGTTCCAACTACGAGCGCTATCAATGGCTCACAGGCTCCGAGAAGCACTGCAAACTGTACTGCTGGGAATGCCTATTATTTGCAAGTGATCGATTTGGTGTTTGGAGCCACACTGGCTTTGCAAACTTGAGTTGTCTAACCAAGGCAGCAACGAGACACCAAAGTACGGCTGGGCACTTACAAGCAATGGTGCTTTTGAAAACTTTTGGGGACACCCGAGTGGATCTACAGCTCAATGAACAATAGCGCAGGGCAACGGAGCTGCACAATGAAAAGGTGAAGAAAAATAGGGAAATATTGAAAAGACTCATTGATTGTGTCATGTTTTTGGGTAAACAGGAACTTTCTTTTAGGGGACACGATGAAAGTGCTGACTCCACAAACAAAGGGAACTACGTGGAGCTTCTTTCTTTTCTTTCTGAAAGCAACACAGATTTACAATACCACCTGTCCACTAACAAAGTGTTCATTGGGACGTCCGGCAAAATACAAAATGACCTAATTTATGCTATTGCTGAAGTGATGGGAGAAGAGATCAAAATGGAGATTAAAAAAGCTCCCTTTGTTGCTGTTATGGTGGACGAGACAACAGATGTGGGAAATGCAGCACAGCTCTCACTCGTCCTGCGTTATGTGGCGGACACAGGAGTCAAGGAGCGATTTATCCGATTTGAAGATGTGACAAGCGGCAAGCGAGCTGATGACATTGCCGCTCTTATTTTCCGTTTCTTGGAGGAAAATGAATGTAGTCTGGATAAAGTTGTGGCACAGTGTTTTGATGGCGCAGCAGTCATGGCATCTGGACTCAATGGGGTGCAGGCTAAAGTTAAGGAGAGGGCACCGATGGCCTTATTCATTCACTGCTATGCACATCGACTAAATTTAGTACTGACTCAAGGAGCCTCAAAGCTTAAAGAATGCAAGGTCTTCTTTGCCAACCTCAATGGCCTTGCAGCATTTTTCTCACGATCCCCTAAGCGCACGCAACTGCTGGATGACATCTGCAAGCGTAGTCTTCCTAAGGTTGCACCAATGAGGTGGCAATATACATCTAGATTGGTCAATGCAGTCTTTGAAAAGAGAGTTGCCCTAAAGGAGCTGTTTAACCACTTACTGGAACATCATGATGACCATGACGGGGATACTGTGCTTATGGCTGATGGATTTAATGCACGTTTGGATGATTTTGAGTTTTGTTTTTTGCTTGAAACATTCAATGGGATTTTTAATTATTCGGATGTGCTTTTTGGAATTCTACAGAAACAAACTTTGGATGTACAATTCTGCCTGACATGGGTGAACGAGTTTTGTGACACAATTGAGCGAGAGAGGTGCAGGTTCAGTCAAATCTACGATGACACAGCGCGCATCTCAAGTTTACCCAGCGCACGCAGAGGCCCACAAGGAGACCCTCGCACATACTATCAACAACTCCACAGCAATATTCTGGACAACATTCTTTGCCAGATACGAAACAGGTTTCAAGACCACGAAAAATTTATGTTTCTCTCCCTCCTGGACCCCCGGCACTTTCAGACCTACCGGAAAAAAATCCCGCAAACAGCCTTCTCCAGCTTAACAGAGAGTCACGGAACACTGTTCGACCTATCCAAGCTAAAAACAGAACTGACTGTAATGTATGCTATGACTGATTTTGAAGGGAAAAGTCCCTCTGATCTCCTTGATTTCCTTAAGCAGAAAAATCTGAATGAGGACATGGGGCAACAGTGACTATCCCTGTGTCCACGGCTTCTGTCGAGCGGTCATTCTCGGCCTTAAAGCGAATCAAAACGTATTCCAGAAATGCTACTGGACAGACTCGGCTTTCAGCATTAGCCTCCATGTCGATAGAAAAGGACTTATTGGTGGAACTAAAACGCACAGATAGACTGTACAACAGAGTCATTGAAGTCTTCTTGAGGAAAGAAAGGAGGAAGGATTTTGTGTTCAAATAATCAGTCTTTGGTGAGTAGGCATACAATGCATGTTATTTTTTATTAAATGTGTATGTATGTTTCGCATTTTATTTCGTTAATATTAAATACCCTATATATTAACAAAATAAAATGGCAAATAGCCTATGTTGCAAATTATTTGTTTTCTTTCTTTTATTTTCAGTGAATAGTTATGTGTCTTTATCATCACGGTGAAACTGCTTTGGGTGCGACAATGCGCTGTTTAGTGAACACACTGTATTTATTTTTTTGGGGACTTAAAGCTCAAAGTTTGTGGACCAGAAATGGATAGAAGAAGAATATTAATATAACTCTGTTGCACTCGACTATGTTCTTGCCTATTAGTTGAACTGTACTGTATTGTACTCTTCCCCTGCAATTCTCTGAATAAAAATGTCAATTTCAAGGTGACGCAACGCCTGGTTATACTGCGTTTCTGTAATAAGAGGTGGATTAATTCGGGTGGGACTGTGTAGGACCTCACTGAAGGCCCAGGCCCCAGGCCCACGGCACGCTACTGGTATACACTAGTTCTACCATGGCTGTACACTGTGAATGGTGAATCTTCCCTCAACCACTGGGTGGCTGTCCTGAGTCTCTTCCTCTCCCTTGACCTTTTGGTGTGAGTGACTGAAAAGCGGGGACACTGCTCTGGAGTTCAGGTCCCAGGGGACACATTAAGGATGACACACATTCGTCTGCCCTGGCGCTTACACGACCTTTCACCTCCCTGTTCCCTAATTTGACCTCATTTTCACCCTTTTCAAGAACACTGGTAGAGGAGCTGAGAAGAACTCCCTCTGGGAGAAATTGAGTTGAACTCGACAAGAGCCTTTTGACACTGGAGTGTAAATGAGATAGATTGAGCCATTCCCAACTGTTCCAAGTGTGCCAAAGGAGAGTGTTATATGACAAATAGCCATACCCCACATGTCACTGCCTGGTGATGCAGCTTCGTGGCTCTTCCCTCAGCAGCCTCCTGTGCCACACATACATGGCTTTAATTGTTGCCATACACCTGTGAGTGACAAACATGACTGATGTGGGTCCCAATTCTCCACACTTTTCCCAAAGTGAGCATTAGCACTGACTACCATCGTTAAATCCTTGATATGGAATGTGCAAGTGCACACTTTGGGAGAAGTATAGCAAATTCGGATGCACCCCAGCAAAGGATTCCCACATAATGTACACACATCCAAGTACCTGTGCAGTGCACACACAGATGCGGCCGCAGAGGCAGTCCACTTGCCATTTGAAATTTGCACACCCCAGACCTATCTTAATGCCCCGGCTGGCTGTTGGAGAGCTAGCGGCTGAGATATATGCATGATTCCCCGTACTGTCAGGGTTTATAGCCTACTCTGGGCAGCATGTCAGCAGAGAATAGAACAAAGGCTGCCCCATGTGTGCTGACACAGCCCCACCAGGTCCTATGACAGAGGAAGAGCATTGGAGACAGGAGACAACCCCCCCCAAAAGAAAAAATCTAACAGTATATAATGAAAAAGATTAGGCTATTACTTAGACTTATTTTCAATCTCAGCAGTTGCAAAGGATGTGTTTAGGCCTCAAAGCCTTCATCAGCAAATGCTGGGTAGATCTAACCTTACTTTAACCAGAGAGGAGAACCAGGAAAACACGGAATAGTTTCATTGAAATTAGCTAGATGTCGATAATGATCCTGATGTATTTAATGTGGTTTGTGTTTGATGTCAAAAATGTTACATTGGAGCAAAGGCCCATTTTCACATGGCGTGTGGACAATGACGTTGTTCTTATTCTAATTATGCTACAGAATGAGGGGAAGGAACATGAATTTCCTCCAAGCTTCTAACGAAGCCTATTTGTAATGAGCAGGGGTGATTTTAGCACTGTTAATTGCGACCAGATATGGGACTCGGGGGAAGGTGTTCACTCCAACGTGCACCTGAGGTCGTAAAAACTCACACTCCACGTTGCCATGGCAACACAATGGTGAAATGTAATCTGATTGGGCCATTGATGCCAGGCCAATTCACTTACACGCGTGTCCATTGCACCGCAATCAAGGACTTCAAAAGTACAGACAGACTGAGTGAATATGGCGTCAGTATACTGTCGGGAATCTACAACCGTCCGCACGGTAGGATGTTCTCGACTGCCAGTGGAGTGATGCAGTTGTCACAAATATGTCAAAGAGATGATTTAATGTCTCTGAAACTGTTCTGTTTTCTCGCTGCACAACCACCCAACGAATTACAGTGTTATGGGAGGAGCAGCTAATAAGAAGGCAACAGCAACGCTATGCGCGCCAACTATCTAAATAAATAATGTGAATTAGATATCTCTCTATTGATTGAGCCCTGTAAGGACAATCACACCTAACACTTGGCTATAGCCCCACACTCTGTGGACCCACACATCCTGTTCAGTTGGTGAAACTTAGTCCAAAGACACCTGCCCAACACAGCACTCGTACACACACACACAGCACTCGTACACACACGCACGCACGCACGCACACACACACACACACACACTCGGCTACTGCCAATGAAAATAGTCAACAAAATTCTACCGAAATCAACTACTTCAATGGCTGGTATGATAAACACACTCATACACAGAACGTGTCATTCGCCCCCATTCAGACAAAGCTAGTTCAGACCCAATTTTCTAGCATGAGGCCTGTTAGGAACAGTAGCATAGTAAAGTAGCATGTGTGAGAGGTGGCAGGAGGAGCGTCGCGGGGCTGCAGACAGCAGACTGCCTTACCTGCGATGCGGATGACGGCCCTCTCAGCCGGGTCCAGGACGTCCCCGGCGCCTGAGGCAGACTTAGAGCGTTTGACCCTCTGGTGTTTGGCCAGGTTCCAGGGGAGTGTGTCCCCAGGGAAAGGGGCAGGGAAGCTCCTCTCTCCATAGCTGTCTAGCAGGGCCCTCTCCCTCTCCCTCTGCCGGTCCCTCTCCTTCTGTCTGTCCTTACGCCCCGACGCCATCACCTACAGTACTGCACAACGACATGGAGGAGAGCAGCAGTAAGGCATGGCACGTGTATAGGCCTATGCATATTAGAAACGTACAGTACCGGTCAAAAGTCTGGACAGACCTACTCATTCAAGGGTTTTTCTTTATTTGTACTATTTTCTACATTGTAGAAAAATAGAGAAGACATCAAAACGACTGTCTGTCATAACACATATGGAATCATATAGTAAGCAAAAAAGTGTGCTAAACATATCAAAATATATTTTAGATTTGTCAAAGTAGCCATCTTTTTCCTTGATGACAGCGTTGCACACTCTTGGCATTCTCTCAACCAGCTTCATGAGGTAGGCACCATGAACGCATTTCAATTAATAGGTGTGCCTTGTTAAAAGTTCATTTGTGGAATTTCTTTCCTTCTTAATGCATTTGAGCCAATCAGTTGTGTTGTGACAAGGTAGGGGTCCATATTATGACAAGAACAGCTCAAATAAGCAGAGACACGACAGTCCATCATTACTTTAAGACACGAAGGTCAGTCAATGCGTAACATTTCAAGAACTTTGAAAGTTCCTTCAAGTGCAGTCGCAAAAACCATCAATCGCTATGATGAAACTGGCTCTCATGAGGACCACCACAGGAAAGGAAGACCCAGAGTTAACTTTGCTGCAGAGGATAAGTTCATTAGAGTTTACAGCCTCAAAAATTGCAGCCCAAATAAATGCTTCACAGAGTTCAAGTAACAGACACATCTCAACATCAACTGTTCACGGGGGCCTGCATGAATCAGGCCTTCATGGTCAAATTGCTGCAAAGAAACCACTACTAAAGGACACCAATAATAAGAAGAGACTTGCTTGGGCAGAGAAACATGTGCAATGGACATTAGACCGGTGGAAATCTGTCCTTTGGTCTGCTAAACGACACCAAATGTGAGATTCTTGGTTCCAACCGCTGTGTCTTTGTGAGACGCACTGTGGGTAAACGGATGAGCTCCACATGTGTGGTTCCCACCGTGAAGAATGGAGGAGGTGTGATGTTGTGGTGGTGTTTTGCTGGTGACACTGTCTGTGATTTATTTAGAATTCAAGGCACACTTAACAAGCATGGCTCCCACAGCATTCTGCAGCGATTCGCCATCCCATATGGTTTGTGCTTAGTGGGACTATCATTTGTTTTTCAACAGGACAATGACCAAACACACCTCCATGTTGTCTATCTATAAAATAGCCTCAAAGACTCTACTCAACAAATTGGATGCAGTCTATCACAGTGCCATCCGTTTTGTCACCAAAGCCCCATACACTATCCACCATTGCGACCTGTACGCTCTCGTTGGTTGGCCCTCGCTTCATACTCGTCGCCAAACCCACTGGCTACAGGTTATCTACAAGTCTCTGCTAGGTAAAGCCCGGTCTTATCTCAGCTCACTGGTCACCATAGCAGCACCCACTCGTAGCACGCGCCAGCAGGTACAGTGGGGGAAAAAAGTATTTAGTCAGCCACCAATTGTGCAAGTTCTCCCACTTAAAAAGATGAGAGAGGCCTGTAATTTTCATCATATGTACACTTCAACTATGACAGACAAAATGAGAAAAAAAAATCCAGAAAATCACATTGTAGGATTTTTAATGAATTTATTTGCAAATTATGGTGGAAAATAAGTATTTGGTCACCTACAAACAAGCAAGATTTCCACCATAATTTGCAAATAAATTCATAAAAAATCCTACAATGTGATTTTCTGGATTTTTTTTTCTCATTTTGTCTGTCATAGTTGAAGTGTACTTATGATGAAAATTACAGGCCTCTCTCATCTTTTTAAGTGGGAGAACTTGCACAATTGGTGGCTGACTAAATACTTTTTTGCCCCACTGTATATCTCACTGGTCACCCCCAAAGCCAATTCCTCCTTTGGTCGTCTTTCCTTCCAGTTCTCTGCTGCCAATGACTGGAACGAACTGCAAAAATCTCTGAATCTGGAGAATCATATCTCCCTCACTAGCTTTAAGCACCAGCTGTCAGAGCAGCTCACAGATCACTGCACCTGTACATAGCCCATCTGTAAACAGCCCATCTATCTACCTACCTCATCCCCATACTGTATTTATTTATTTATCTTGCTCCTTTGCACCCCAGTATCCCTACTTGCACATTCATCTTCTGCACATCTACCATTCCAGTGTTTAATTGCTATATTGTAATTACTTCGCCACCATGGCCTATTTATTGCCTTAACTCCCTTATCCTACCTCATTTGCACTCACTGTAAATAGACTTTTTGTTTTCTTTTGTTCTACTGTATTATTGACTATGTTTTGTTTATTCCATGTGTAACTTCTGTGTTGTTATATGTGTCGAATTACTATGCTTTATCTTGGCCAGGTCGCAGTTGCAAATGAGAACTTGTTCTCAACTAGCCTACCTATTTAAATAAAGGTGAAAAAAAATAATTAAAAGGGCCATTTGACCAATAAGGAGAGGGATGGAGTGCTGCATTAGATGACCTGGCCTCCACAATCACCCAACCCAATTGAGATGGTTTGGGATGAGTTGGACCGCCGAGTGAATGAAAAGCAGCCAACAAGTGCGCAGCATATGTGGGAACTCCTTCAAGACTGTTGGAAAAGTGTGCAAAGCTGTCACCAAGGCAAAGGGTGGCTACTTTGAAGAATATAGAATATATTTTGATTTGTTTAACACTGAATGTTATTTCAAAGTGTTGATGTCTTCACTATTATTCCACAATGCAGAAAATAGTACAAATAAAGAAAAACCCTTGAATGAGGAGGTGTGTCCAAACATTTGACTGGTACTGTACATTGTTCACATTTGAACACTTTGAGATCCACAATTTAATACTGGATACAGTCCACGTGATACAAATATACACAGCCACAGGTACACACACTGGCAATGTCTATAACATGTTCAGTTGGAAGCCTTTCCTGACATGGGTGAAGTGGATACACTGGAACTATTGTGGTTTATAGTACGACTCTCTGGAATCGCCTGGCATGTCAGGCGGCATCGAAAAAATAGTCCACCAATGACAGAGCATGCATCCATGTTAGTTAAAAAGATAGTCCAGACTGGTATTCAGATATCAGTAGGATAATGACTACAACATTCTATGATCTACTTGCCACATGATGAATGGCAAGCCTTAGCCAACACAGTAGGATATCAACCAGCTGCTGCTGGCCAAGGTGTCTAATAAAACATCCAACATTTGTAGGTCAGTTAGGGTCAGGCAGGCAATTTTCACGTGTTCAAGGAGGGACACTTTCGCTGTGAAAAAGTGACTAGGGCACTTGATAGGAAAATGAGACGAGGCTGACGATGAACTATTGAGTTTCCTGGAAAAAGTCTGACTAAGTGGCCACTATCGATCGGTAAGTGATGGACCTTAACCTCTGATCGGAATGCAAAAACCCGCTCTGCTAATGCTACCCAATAACAATGCACTAATGTCTTTGTTTTTGGGGGGTAAAAACTAGAGGTCAACCAATTATGATTTTTCAACGCCGATACCGATACCGATTATTGGAGGACCAAAAAAAGTCGATACCGATTAATCGGGCGATTTTTAAAATGTATTTGTAATAATGACAATTACAACAATACTGAATGAACACTTATTTTAACTTAATATAATACATCAATAAAAATCAATTTAGCCTCAAATAAATAATGAAACGTAAAAGTGCAATATGTGCCATGTAAAATAGCTAACGTTTAAGTTCCTTGCTCAGAACATGAGAACATATGAAAGCTGGTGGTTCCTTTTAACAGGAGACTTCAATATTCCAAGGTAAGAGGTTTTAGGTTGTAGTTAATATAGTATTTATAGGACTATTTCTCTCTATACCATTTGTATTCCATATACCTTTGACTATTGGATGTTCTTATAGGCACTTTAGTATTGCCAGTGTAACAGTATAGCTTCCGTCCCTCTCCTCGCTCCTACCTGGGCTCGAACGAGGAACACATCGACAACAGCCACCCTCGAAGCAGCATTACCCATGCAGAGCTGGTGTAACCGATGTGAAATGGCTAGCAAGCGCGCACCCCGCTAACTAGCTAGCCATTTCACATCGGTTACACCAGCCTAATCTTGGGAGTTGATAGGCTTGAAGTCATAAACAGCGCAATGCTTGAAGCACAGTGAAGAGCTGCTGGCAAAACGCACGAAAGTGCTGTTTGAATGAATGCTTACGAGCCTGCTGCTGCCTACCATCGCTCAGTCAGACTGCTCTATCAAATATCAAATCATAGACTTAATTATAACATAAAAACACACAGAAATACGAGCCTTTGGTCATTAATATGGTCGAATCCGGAAACTACCATTTCGAAAACAAAACGTTTATTATTATTGCTGTCACGTTCCTGACCTTATTTCCTTTGTTTAGTCTTTGTTTAGTTGGTCAGGACGTGAGCTGGGTGGGTATATTCTATGTTTTGTGTTTCATTGGTTTAGGTGTGTCTTATTGGCCTGATATGGTTCTCAATCAGAGGCAGGTGGTTTACGTTGTCTCTGATTGGGAACCATATTAAGGTAGGCTGTTTTCACTGTTTGTTTGTGGGTGATTGTTCCTGTTCGTGTGTTCATCTGTTCTGTGTTCCCATGTTCAGGACTGTAGCGTTTTCGGTTCCTTCTGTCAGTTTGTTGTTTTTGTTCGTCGTTTAAATATCCTAATTAAAATATGGATTATCATCACGCTGCATTTTGGTCCTCCTCTCTTTCACCCGAAGACAGCCGTTACAATTGCATATACCCTGACTCTGCATGCAATGAACGCAAGAGAAGTGACACAATTTCACCTGGTTAATATTGCCTGCTAACCTGGATTTCTTTTAGCTAAATATGCAGGTTTAAAAATATATACTTCTGTGTATTGATTTTAAGAAAGGCATTGATGTTTATGGTTAGGTACACGTTGGAGCAACGACAGTCTTTTTTCCGTGAATGCGCACCGCATCGATTATATGCAACGCAGGACACGCTAGATAAACTAGTAATATCATCAACCATGTGTAGTTAACTAGTGATTATGATTGATTGATTGATTGATTGATTGTTTTTTATAAGATAAGTTTAATGCTAGCTAGCAACTTACCTTGGCTTCTTACTGCATTCGCGTAACAGGCAGGCTCCTCGTGGAGTGCAATGAGAGGCAGGTGGTTAGAGCGTTGGACTAGTTAACTGTAAGGTTGCAAGATTGAATAACCGGGCTGACAAGGTAAAAATCTGTCGTTCTGCGCCTGAACAAGGCAGTTAACCCAACGTTCCTAGGCCGTCATTGAAAATAAGAATGTGTTCTTAACTGACTTGCCTAGTTAAATAAAGGTGTAAAAAAAAAAAAAAAAATGTTTTTTTTTTTTTTTATCGGCCAAATCGGTGTCCAAAAATACAGATTTCCGATTGTTATGAAAACTTGAAATCGGATCTAATTAATCAGCTATTCCGATTAATCGGTCGACCTCTAGTAAAAACATGTAAGCGGTACCAAATCTGTTAATATTTGTAATCAAATTATTTGATTATACTGTAACTAGATGAAGACAAAAGCATAAGGCATTGTGCATCGATTTTTAGATGATACATTGGTCACACTTTCTTTGGATAGTCTGTAGATGCTCTACAGATGGTCTTACTATCAGCAAACTATCTGTTGATAAGCAACTGCGTGCAAAGGTTAGGGTTAGGTTTAGAATAAGGGTTAGGGTAACGGTTAGCATAAGGGTTAGCATCTAGAAATGGACTATCCATATAAAGTGTCCCCGATACATATGTTTGTTGTAAAGTAAATAAGAAACTAGCGTGATGTAAAGACTCTCGTCTTGAAGGTGTGTTGCTATGACAACCAGGCCACGTGGGAGCACGTTTTGCAGCTTCAATTTATGATGTTTACAGGGAAACATAACTAATACACCATCTCTGCACTACACTATCTCTGCCTTGTGCATGGTAAGGATTTGTTTTAATTAACAACCTGAAGTTATGATTTCCTGTTTTGTTGGGTGTGTTTATTTTGGTGGACAAGGAACTAAAGTCATTCAACTTTCTTGTTTATGTCTAATACATTGTCACTGCGCCGACATTGTCTAGTAGTTCATCAAAGAAAATGGCCGTAATCTCAACTCCCAACACCAAATCTCACATCTTTCACGATAGCCTATGGCATTTGCTTCACATATGGTCCTTTTGGAAATGTTGTAAATCCCCAAATTAAAGGGACCTGAAGGAGGTGCAGTTCCAAAATCGATATGTAAATGGGGAAACACAGAGCAAAGAAAACAGCCACATATACGCAAAGTCGCTAGGCTGTACGTTCCAATTAGCATTTTGGAGCTAGCCGTAAGGCAAACTGCCACACCATGAAGTCATGTGATGAACACACAGCGCATGAAATTGGAACATTTGCTCTAGTATTCTGAAACTGAAACGACCCATCTCTTTACCAATCACCTTCAGTGCATAGTTTTAACAACTTGTTCAGATTTCGACCCCTTCTGACATATTTACTTTGCTTCCCATGTAATCCTTGGTTGGCATGGTAACAGACAGAGAGGCTCCCTGGCAGTGGAATGTAGGTCTGACTGATACCAAACTCGAAGTCCTCCTGACTTCTGGAAAAGGCTGGAAAGGCTATTCTGATGTTGTCGGCACGATGTGTTGATAATGAAGGTGGATGTGCTTTTACTGGTTGGTTCTCCTCCGTGTCGTTCTCACTCAAACACTCACAGGCACAGCCACACACAGCCCCAGAGCGATGCCCCCTTCAATTACAACTGTTGGATTTTCACATGCAAACAAACCCCCCCAGAAAGAAAAAAAAACATTGGAGATAACCAATCAATGTGGCCACTCAATTTCTGAGCAAATATTGCATTAGCAGACGACCTCCTTTCCAGACCAGTGAGTCACAGCTCTTCCTCACTGTGTGGTCACAGTGAGGAAGATCACTGTGTGGTCACTAGTAAAATGTCACACCACGCAACACATGATGTCATACCCAGCTAGACTAGACCCCTCCCCATCAGGCCCTAACCCTAACCCCCCACACACACAGATGCACACACCCTCACATACTATGCATGCGCACACACACACACACACAGTGTGGCTACTAGCTAGTAGTGATGACTTTTAATGCCATTCCCACACACACACACTGGCGATACAGTGAAGCCAGTCAAATAGATAGGGGTACAGTGAAATTAACCTCAGCTATGAGGATGTGGGTCAGACTAGGCCTCGTTATAGCCAATGGAGCGAGAGTTATTTCTGTTAATTCAACTGTGTTTCCTGAAAGGGTTACCAAAGAGATGGATAGTGTCACTAGTGTCTCACTGGCACCTCATGAAACATGGCAATCAGCAATGTGGTGTGAGGTAAATGCCACAACAAAGACCAACTGTAGCTGATGTCAAGAAGAACCATGGTATCTTAATAGGCATGCATATTGCATATTTGAGATGCAAATGATTGGTACCAATGGCGCAGTGACACACCTACTGTGACACGTAGCATATGGGTGTAAAGCAGTCCTGTGTGGCTCCAAAGTCCTAGACAGTGAAGGACTATCTCAGAGACATGCTACTGGGACGTGTCAACCTGGCCTGAGTGCAAATGAGTCCTTCATAGAGACATAGTGCATCTGGTGGCAGTAGAGAGCCCAGATGTTAGAAAAGCAGACCAGTGGCTGGAAGGTTGCTGGTTTCAGTTCCTCTGTACCATCTCCGGCCGTTATGCCCTCGAGAAAGGAACTTAACACCTACATATCTCCAGGGGCACTGCACTGCGGATGCCCTGTGCTCCATTCAACGTGTGTTGTGTGTTGTCTGGTGGGCAGTTGGGAGCAGAGTAGAAGAATTCCCATTTCGGATGGACTAATAAAGCACAATTGTCACGTTCCTGACCTTATTTTCCTTTGTTTAGCTTTGTTTAGTTGGTCAGGACGTGAGCTGGGTGGGCAGTCTATGTTATTTGTTTCTTGTGTAGGTTGTTTTGTTAATTAGCCTTATATGGTTCTCAATCAGGGGCAGGTGTTTGACGTTTCCTCTGATTGAGAACCATATTAAGGTAGGCTGTTTCACACCGTTTGTTTGTGGGTGATTGTCTTCCGTGTCAGTGTTTGTACCACACGGGACTGTTTCGTTTGTCTAGTCTGTTCCTGTTTGTGCGTTCTTCGTTATATGTAAGTTCTCATGTTCAGGTCGGTCTACGTCGTTTGTTATTTTGTAATTTATCAAGTGTGTTTCGTGTTCGTCTTGTTCAATAAATCTCATTATGTATTCCACACAAGCTGCGTTTTGGTCCGATCCCTGCGACTAACCGTTACAGAATCACCCACCAACCAAGGACCAAGCAGCGGTGGAGAAAGCAGCAGCAGCGCACGAAGGAGGAACGGACATGGGAGGACGTTTTGGACGGCAAGGGTTGCTACACATGGGAGGAGATCCTGGCTGGAAAAGATCGCCTCCCATGGGAACAGCTGGAGGCAGTTAGGAGAGCAGAGGCAACCGGAGAGAGGAACCGGCGTTATGAAGGTACGCGGCTAGCACGGAAGCCTGTGAGTCAAGCCCAAAAATTTCTTGGGGGGGGGGGGGCTAAAGGGTAGTATGGCGAAGTCAGGTAGGAGACCTGCGCCCACTTCCCGATCTTACCGTGGAGAGCGAGAGTACGGGCAGACACCGTGTTATGCGGTAAAGCGCACGGTGTCTCCTGTACGTGTGCATAGCCCGGTGCGGGTTATTCCACCTCCCCGCACTGGTAGGGCTAGATTGGGCATTGAGCCAGGTGCCATGAAGCCGGCTCAACGCGTCTGGTCTCCAGTGCGTCTCCTCGGGCCGGCATACATGGCACCAGCCTTACGCATGGTGTCCCCGGTTCGCCAACACAGCCCAGTGCGGGTTATTCCACCTCCCCGCACTGGTCGGGCTACGGGGAGCATACAACCAGGTAAGGTTGGGCAGGCTCGGTGCTCAAGGGAGCCAGTACGCCTGCACGGTCCGGTATATCCGGCGCCACCTCCCCGCCCCAGCCCAGTACCACCAGTGCCAACACCACGCACCAGGCTTCCTGTGCGTCTCCAGAGCCCTGTTCCTCCTCCACGCACTAGCCCTATGGTGCGTGTCTCCAGCCCGGTACCACCAGTTCCGGCACCACGCACCAAGCCTCCTGTGCGTCTCCAGAGCCCTGTTCCTCCTCCACGCACTAGCCCTATGGTGCGTGTCTCCAGCCCGGTACCACCAGTTCCGGCACCACGCACCAAGCCTCCTTTGCGTCTCCAGAGTCCTGTGCGTCCTGTTGCTGCTCCCCGCACTAGCCTTAAGGTGCGTGTCCTTAGCCCGGTACCTCCAGTTCCGGCACCACGCACCAGGCCTACAGTGCGCCTCAGCCGGCCAGAGTCTGCCGTCTGCCCAGCGGCGCCTGAACTGCCCGTCTGCCCAACGCCGTCTGAGCTGTCCGTCTGCCAAGCGCTGCCTGCGCTGCCCGTCTGTCCTGAGCCTTCAAAGCCGCCCGTCTGTCCTGAGCCTTCAAAGCCGCCCGTCTGTCCTGAGCCTTCAGAGCCGTCCGTCAGTCAGGAGCCGCTAGAGCCATCCGCCAGACAGGAGCCGCTAGAGCCGTCCGCCACAGGAGCAGCCAGAGCCGCCCGCCAGACAGGAGCAGCCAGAGCCGCCCGCCAGACAGGAGCAGCCAGAGCCGCCCGCCAGACAGGAGCAGCCAGAGCCGCCCGCCAGCCATGAGCAGCCAGAGCCGTCAGCCAGCCATGAGCGGCCAGAGCCGTCAGCCAGCCATGAGCGGCCAGAGCCGTCAGCCAGCCATGAGCGGCCAGAGCCGTCAGCCAGCCATGAGCGGCCAGAGCCGTCAGCCAGCCATGAGCAGCCAGAGCCGTCAGCCAGCCATGAGCAGCCAGAGTCGTCAGCCAGCCATGAGCAGCCAGAGCCGTCAGCCAGCCATGAGCAGCCAGAGCCGTCAGCCAGCCATGAGCAGCCAGAGCCGTCAGCCAGCCATGAGCAGCCAGAGCCGTCAGCCAGCCATGAGCAGCCAGAGCCGTCAGCCAGCCATGACCAGCCAGAGTCGTTAGACAGTCCGGAGCTGCCCCTCAGTCCGGAGCTGCCCCTCAGTCCGGAGCTGCCCCTCAGTCCGGAGCTGCCCCTCAGTCCGGAGCTGCCCCTCAGTCCGGTGCTACCCCTCATCCCGGTGTTGCCCCTCATCCCGGTGTTGCCCCTTAGTCCGGTGCTGTCCCTTAATCCAGGTGGATTAATTTGGAGGGTGGCCATTGGGAGGAGGCTACGGAAGCGGGGATTGACTATGGTGGGGTGGGGACAACGTCCAGAGCCAGAGCCGCCACCATGGACAGATGCCCACCCAGACCCTCCCCTATAGGTTCAGTTTTGCGGCCGGAGTCCGCATCTTGGGGGGGGGGGGGGGGGTACTGTCACGTTCCTGACCTTATTTTCCTTTGTTTAGCTTTGTTTAGTTGGTCAGGACGTGAGCTGGGTGGGCAGTCTATGTTATTTGTTTCTTGTGTAGGTTGTTTTGTTAATTAGCCTTATATGGTTCTCAATCAGGGGCAGGTGTTTGACGTTTCCTCTGATTGAGAACCATATTAAGGTAGGCTGTTTCACACCGTTTGTTTGTGGGTGATTGTCTTCCGTGTCAGTGTTTGTACCACACGGGACTGTTTCGTTTGTCTAGTCTGTTCCTGTTTGTGCGTTCTTCGTTATATGTAAGTTCTCATGTTCAGGTCGGTCTACGTCGTTTGTTATTTTGTAATTTATCAAGTGTGTTTCGTATTCGTCTTGTTCAATAAATCTCATTATGTATTCCACACAAGCTGCGTTTTGGTCCGATCCCTGCTCCTCCTCAGACGAGGAGGAGACTAACCGTTACAACAATTCCATTCTTTTGTTCTATTCCATTCAGCCCAGTATGTCTAGGTTTCCTTGAGAAACATGTACTTTACTGTCACCTTCTCACTGTACCTTTGACCCCTGGAAATGAGCATGGACAATGTACTGTACAGATGTTGGATCTAAATTTGACCCCTTTCGTCACAGGAGGAAAATAATCCTGCAGCAGGATTTGAATATCTGAATAAATATTTAAAATCACCGCCAGGAGGGCGGCTGGAAGCGGTGTTTGTATACCATGCAGTACCGTACCTACGTTGAAGGCGAACTTATCTAGGCTACGTGCAGGCATTTCTAGTACCTACACTATGTTGGCTGTGATGTTAGATAATATGGTGACAACGATGTAGACTGTGTGTAGCGGTTAGCGGTGAGCAGGAGCTCGCCAGAGCTGAGTACTGGCACCAAGTTTTCTATTGCTTGAGCTCCTGTTCCTCTTATAGAATATTAGCTCAAAAGTATTGTGGACCTCCTGCACCTAAATATAATCAGTACCAGCACCCAAAAGGAGTACTGGCACCTTTTTCAGTCAAGCACTGGCGGTTATGGTATGTAGGTTTGGAATGTTTTTTTTTGCCTGGTCACAGACAGCTGTTGTGTTGTGCACCGAAGTCCACTAGCGAAGGGAAAAGGTGAGGAGTAGAGCGCGTAGATGCAAGAAGGAATTATACAACGAGCAAAGTGATGATGCTGTTTGTATGTGGCTGCTATGAAAGTGAACTGTGTGTGCGGGTGATCAGGGGTGTATTCATTCCGCCATTCTGTAGAAAAAAAGTTTCTTAACAGGAAGCAAACAGAACGAAGTGGTCATAAACCTACCTTTCACGTTCTGACCCTAGTTCTTTTGTTATTTCTTTGTTTTAGTGTGGTCAGGGCGTGAGTTGGGTGGGTTATCTATGTTCGTTTTTCTATGTTGGTTTTTTCATTTGGCCTGGTATGATTCTCAATCAGAGGCAGGTGTCGTTAGTTGTCTCTGATTGAGAATCATACTTAGGTAGCCTTTTTCCACCTGGGTTTCGTGGGTGGTTATTTTCCGTGTCAGTGTTTGTTCCACACGGAACTGTTTCGGTTTGTATTTCACGTGTCGTTTTTTGTTTCTGTGTTCGTTAATAAAAAGCATGAACACGTACGACGCTGCGCATTGGTCCTCCGATCCTTGTTACTACTCCTCCTCAAATGAGTGTAGTAAAACTATGTAGTAGTCTAAACCTATCGATGTTACATTGAGCTGGGTGAATGGAATATGAATGACAGTCCTCCAATATGCTTCAATAGAAATAAGGCCCTGCTCGTTTAAAAAAAGCACCCTCCCTAATCTTAAAACAGCAACAACCGCCACTGATGGGTTCCTACCAAACTATTGACCAATCATTGTCCCTTGCATGAAGGCAATGATGTTTTGTAAAAGTCTAATTGCGTTGCACCTTTAGGCCTAAGCTTCAAATTCTTATGTGTATTTCAGAGTGACTGAACATCTCATGGAACTACCACTTTACTTTTGAAGAAAGTCAATGATGTCGCATAATGAAAGTATTAAGCACCTGCTGCAAATGGAGCCCATAATTCCCCCCAGTGGATAAGTCAATCGACCATGGAACATATAGTATTGATAAACTCTGTCGTCTAGGCTACTCGACATTGCATTAAATAGTGATACACAAACTGAATATTAAAGTACAGTACTGTGTAGTTGTTGTGAGTGACAAAATAGCCTTACCGTAGCCTATGTTGGTTCAGCTTGCTGCTTTACGGGCTCCTGTCAAATAGCCATGAATGCGGGTGTCCATACGACTTTGCTGCAATGGCTATGGCTGCAACCGAAACAAATAAACTTGCTCCCTGTCAACGACCGTGCTTGAATGTGTAACGTTTCAATAGCCACTCCTTTTCAGGAGGCAGGGTTTGAGAGACGAGCCGAATTGCAGAATCTGCAGTCCTCTAATGGTACTATGTACCCTCCGCGCATTTGTGAATGTGAACGTCTCCTTCGCTGTCTCACTCACCATCCCCTCCCGCGTCTGTTGTTGGATCTAAACGTTAACCGATAGAGAATATTACAAATATATACCCCTTTCATCATTTAGCGATGGAGGCAGAAGATCAGACTTCATTGCGTGGTACGACACGCTCGGGAGCAATTGACCGTACCTTCACGGGCTGGGTCTGCTGGGAGAATCTGATGCAGTGAATTTAACCCGGAGCACGTGCTTCGTTGTTCGATTAGTTATCCTGGTCCTGAGGAGCGCTTAGAGCCCAGTCGAGGTTAGAGAGATGCTCTTGACGCATGTTTCTGAAATCAGAAGACTAACCTGAAATGCGGATTAATCTAATAGAGTGATAGTCTTCGTCATTACCATCATCATCTTCCTCATCATCAGTAGCATGCCTGTTATTGCGTGGCTGTTATTTTTATGTTATAAATTATTACATGCAAATGACTATCCCATATAATACTTACTTATTTATTTTTCTAATTCCAAAAAGAATTATTGTGGGGTAGGCTATGATTTAGAAGATTCAGGTGGAAACAATTCATAATGGAATTATTGATTTCTCTCTATTTCTGTGCTCAGGCCCTCTGCCATGGAAACACAGGAAAGGGAGAGTAGTGTACAGAAGAGAGCGTAGCTGCAAGAGCTGAGCCCACAAGCATCAACCACTAGGTCCCCCAAGCTCACGTATGGTAATAGCACCCTGCACAGCTGTGTAATGGAGAAGAAATCTAGTGAGCATGCCATCCTTTTAATGAAGATGCTTGCCACTTCCCTTATCTTACCTCATTTGCACACACTGTATATAGACTTTTTTCTATTGTGTTATTGACTGTATGTTTGTTTATTCCATGTGTAACTCTGTGTTGTTGTTTGTGTCGCACTGCTTTGCTTTATCTTGGCCAGTTTGCAGTTGTAAATGAGACATTTTTCTCAACTAGCCTACCTGGTTAGATAAAGGTGAAAAAAAATAATGTTTTTAAAAAATCACATTTTTACTGTACATAAAGTACAGTATTAAACTGGGAAAACCGTAAGCCTGCAGTAGCATTTAACTGAATCCATGGCTGTATTCTCATCGAGAAATTGAGACACAGGGGAGAAGTCTCATACTCCACTGCAGTGATGGATAGGTAGGCTCTGTGGGTAATAGGAGTGCTTGACAAAGCCGGATGTCTTCTGCCACTGAGTCATCCAGAGATTATGTATTGCTGACTAAATGATCTTGCTATCAAGGTGTTGGAGAGCTCTGAACTATTCCTGTGTTTAAAGCACTCCTTTAAACACACAGCCCAACCAGATTATACATCACTATCACACACTGGCATAAACTTCACAAATCATTCTGTTTAACGAACAGGACAAAATGTGCTAGGCTACAACCTAGTGTGACAGTATAGCTTCCGTCCCTATTAGCGCGCACCACCGCTAACTAGCTAGCCATTTCACATCGGCCACACTAGCCCAAGATGTACTGTTAAAGGGTCCAATGCAGCCATTTCTATCTCAATATCAATTCATTTCTGAGTAACCTTACTGTGATTGTTTTCAATTCAAATGGACAACAAGAAACAAAAACAGCTTCTTAGCCAAGAGCAATTTCTCAAGCAAGCAATTTTGCTAGGATTGTCTGTGGGGAATGGGAAATAGAAAACCAGCTGTTATTGGCAGAGAGGTTTGGAACTCTCTTTCTTATTGGTCTATTAACTAATTTACCGACTGGTGATGTCACCAAAACAGGCAGAAATTTCAGGCAGCCTTTTCAAACAGCTCTTCCACTAAAAAGGCATGATCAAATTTTTCACATTTTCACAGTATTATTACAACCTCATTTTGTGGAAATATATATAAGACAAAGGGAAATCACATGTTTGACTGCACTGGGCCTTTAAGAGACAATTTATGATTGATCCGAAATTGTGGTCTGACGCTTTGTATGGAGAGGCCAAATGTATCTCCGTAACGCATCACCGTTTATAACAATGCCGAGGGCTCCGTATAGCTCAGCATTGACGTGATTGGTTGATGGTAGGTGGGGGCGGGAGGTCCTGTAGAAACACAAAATCACTTGAGCTCTGCGCTGCTCCGCGAAGTTCTGGCTTCTGGATACGCCTTATCACCGTAAAATGCTGCACCAATGCAGACGCAGATTGACCATGCAGGTCCTTTGAGGAGTCTAGGCTAGCCTACTCCTTTAACGTCCAAGGACCTTATATGTTTTGTTTAGAGGTAAACTGGCTCTGGCAGCCAAAACATCTCAATTCTCCATCGAAACTTGAATCGATTCTCAATTGCGATACGGTTGTAGAAACATAAAGCCCTCTCCTTTCATATCACATCAGAATCATTTTACAAATACAAAATATACACTTACTGTACACTGTTTTAACACATTTGTGTCAGACAGTATTTCTCAGTTACAACACTTTCCTGGCGTCCTTCTTCTGTTATACACAGGTGTTTGGAGAGCTAGACAGCTAATTAGACAGGTGGTCATCTCTCTCTTCTGTAAACAAGCTGTAACATGGAAATATGGCCGTGTCGAATCATGTTTAAAGGGTGTGTAATAATTGTACCTTTTTGTTTTATGAAATGTATTTCTCGAACACAAGAAAATAAAATTCAAAATGTTTCCAAAACCTATCGCAAGCAAGGACTATTAACATGTAGACAGAGCGTTGGGACTGTTGTAAACATTCCTGTGCCTTCGTTAATGCTTCAACTGAGAACCAAAGACAAAGCCCACTTTGGTGAGCGAGAGCTAGGCTACACCCAACGAGACTGCACTTGATTGTCACTCACACTAACTCTCAGACACTGACAGGGTTGACTTTCTTTGTGTCTGACTATCATCACGTTGATTGACATTGTGTTTGACCCACTGCAATTTATATGATCCAAACTCACTCATAAACAGTGCACAGACATGACTCTGTCTTGATAAAGACTTGGACACTTTTTTGTCACTGGGCCGACTCACCTCTGCTTGACAAGAGGACAACTCGATTATGTTACATTTCCGTAGGCAGGATTTGCACCACTGTTTGGCCCAAAGGTACAGTCATTTTTGTTTCCACTTCTACAGTATTGTAGCGACCCTGTGTATATAACCGCTTGATCTACTCTTCCACATGAGCAGGCTTTTGTGGCACAGTCTATGGCACACTGGGTTACGGGCCAGAAGGTTGGCGGATCAAATACCACCGTGGACAAGCACGCTTCCTAGCCTGGCTGACGCAACCCATGTGACTCAAAGCGCAGGGAGAGCTGTGACCACACTGGTCTGTAAAGGAGGCTGTTAATGCAGTATTCGCTCCGAAATTCGTTGATTGGTTCTCCCGAGGGGCTCCCGAGTGGCACAGCGGTCGAAGGCAATGCATCTCAGTGCTAGAGGCGTCACAACAGACACTCTGGTTCAAATCCAGGCTGTATCACAACCGGCCATGATTGGGAGTCCCATAGGGCGGCGCACAATTGGCCCAGCGTCGTCCAGGTTTGGCCGGGATAGGCCGTCAATGTAAATAAGAATTTGTTCTTAACTAACTTGCCTAGTTAAATTAAGGTTACATTTAAAATATATATATAATAGTTAAAAAATAAAGTGTCACGGGACTCGTCTGAAGGTAACCCATACAAATGAATGGAAGTACGGAGGAATAAAATAGGGGTTAAATATGTGTCCAAAAAAGAATAATATTTCCTGAGCTTTCTTATATCTCCTAGATATAGGACATGATATGATTTCTTTTTTGACTGTCTTTTTTGACATTTATGAATGTGTTAAATCAAATTGCTAGATGATCCATGGTATGACCATCTTAAAACAATTCCATATGTTAGCTTTTTTTTAACGTGAGGAGTATGCAATTGAGATTCTCCCTTGGTGTCCTGTGGAGTTGTCTTGTGCTTTATTAGAGAGTAAAGATCGTGGATAAATTAAGATAGTTCACTCATTACCATTGAAAAAAATGCAATAGCAGCTGGGTCTGGTCTACTTAGTTCATAGACCATTGAACCAGAAAAAAAACTACAAAATCCAGCGAGTGGGGTGTCTCGCTTCCTCTTCTGTCTCTGGTAGAGAACACCTTTGTAATTACAAAATGGCCACCACAGCAGTTTCCTGAGCTGCAGCCAGGAATTGTGGGAGGTGAAGTCATTTAGGGTAAGCATGCCAGTAAGGCCATTAAGATCGTGATAATGATCATAGACATTCTGACAAATTAGTTCTGGACGAGAAAGGCCCTTGGCAACCTTTATTCACAAATCAAAAACAATATCCTTATTAGTAGGATGTTTTTATTTGATAAGGATTCAGAGAACAATGACTTATGCGATAAGGATAACACAGCAACAACGAATGCTTGGTGCAGATGTTTCCTGTAATAGAGGGGTTATGAAGAGGTGCAGCCAGTCATCCTGAAATGAAACTCACCCAGAGATATAATTATCTATGGCTGATGTTAATGATACTTATAGAGAGCCAGAGAGAGACAAACCCAGGGGGCTCTCCCCGATTTCTGGGAACACTAGTAATTAAAACAGGAAGTGAAAACAAGTTCAGTTTGCTCCTTGAAAAGATGAGCCCCGCTGGCTTCCAGCACTTGACTTATGATGATGAAGATTTCCTTGTGGCAAAAACACAACATAAATGATCTTGCATTTTAAAGCCTAAATTAATTGATTGCCTCTGATATCCTGACCATGGTGTACAAAAAGACTGCAAAGAACTAGCTGTGTTTCTGTGGGACTGACTTATAATCTTATCTCTGCACTAAGGACGAGCCTTATCTTTTTCTAAATCAGGATGCCTTCTTTTTCAAACAAAAATGTGTGCAGTGTGGGTTGGTTGAAATTGCTCCACAGGACCATTTCTGGTATTTTCAATATTTCTATGATGAGCGTAAGCTATTAGCCAGGGGCCTCAGTGGAACCCTATCACAAGTTACTGCAATACATATATTTTGCCCTTGTTTTAAAGATGAGGTGTTCTGTTGATAACCTCAGTTTTCCAATGATCACTTCTCTGCCTTCTGCCCTATTGATTTGGAGTGAAACTGAGCGTTTGAGAGATCAAATAATGTACCTCTCAACCGATGTTTCATCACTATAGCTCCATGAAGCACAGCTATTTGATCGGCTCTTGGATAATGTATCTTAGGGCAATGGTTTCAATAGTAACAGATTGCATGTACGCCATCATTCAGAGCCGATCTCAATGGAGCCCCTCTAGGCTAAAGTCATGGCAATCTGACTATATCCTCAGTAATTTCCACCAAACTTCTCTCTTTCTTTGGGCTAATCTAACATTCAGCTCACTCAGTCCTCTCATCAGTCTCTCTGAAGTCTTTGTTTGGATCCAAACCATCACTATAAAAACCCTAGATTTGGCCATGCAGCCAAAAGCATCAGAATGACTGAACAAAGATGTGCTCTGTGAGCGGCTAGGCTGCCGCTGCCCTTCTGCTTGTGTGGTGGTGCTGCTATTGTGACAGTTCATTCAGTAACACAGGCCCTGTGTAACGGACTGTCTGGAGCCTCACTCATCCAGCCCTCTCACCCCACTCTGGCCGGGCTCTTCAGTGTGGGCTTCAGAGAAACAGCACTGACACTAACTCTCTGTACCTAAGACCAATCTACAAATAGCCCACTTGTCAGGAGTCCAAGCAGGCCCACTTTCACAGGGAGCTGAGTCATCGTAAAAGTGCTTGGCTTGTCCAGCAAGGCTGCCCCAAGAGCCAAGAGGAGTCAGTCCAGTCCACAAGTCCCCAGACCTGACCTAAATCCCCTCCGTACCACTATGAAATAGGTTGACTATTCAATATTCACTGAACATCACATTATGTCATTACTTAGCTAATAATTTGACATGGGTGTTTGATCTCATGCTTTTTTTCCCCTTTCACATATACTGCCATATTTATAGTTGTCTCTCACATATTTCTGTAGGATATTTACATTTCGTAATCAAAAGTATAACATCGTATTGTGAGGAGACATTTCAGTGGTCAGGACAGGAGGGGTCATTGTCTTGGAGAGGGAAGGGTTAAGGCAGTGGGATACACACAAAGGAACTTGGGAACCAGCGGGGAGATGATCGCAGACCCATAGACATTGTTATTATCAGACGTACGCTGTCCTCCAGAGGACAGAAGAGGAAATACATTACACAGAGCTGTTCCGCCGTCTCTCGTCTTTTTATTGTCTAATATTCCACCTGTATATCAGGTCGTGATAACACACATGACAAATATGATTAGACAAAGAGCTGTGACACCCTTGCTGTGGTCGTATTTTAGTCACGAAGATGGAGCCAAAAAGGGGCAGCAGTGGATGGTCATGGCCACAAGATAAAGCGGTAACGAGGCATTTCGCTCGAACATTCCCAAAGTCATCCCAAATCCCAATTTACACATCAGCCAGAGCATTTTGAAATGAGATCTATTTGACAAGTAGCACACTCTCGAGGCATTTACTTCCATAGCCAATACCTAATGTCACCCTTGCTTCTCAAAGTCCTTTTTATATTTAAAACCTTATGAGTGCGTGTTGAAATATATTTAGTGTAGGTTCCGAGAGTAATCCCGCCAACACGACCACATTTTACATAATGCACGGATGGAAACCTGGCAAAATGGGGAAAAGTTGTGTTTTGGAACGGATAGTAAGACTGATATGGTAGGGTACATTAGCATGTGGGCCCTGGAGGGCAGCAGAGTGCTTTATTTGGGTTCTATTCACGGAGAGGAATGTTTAGTTGGAGATACCCCTCCCACAATCACACACACATACTGTATACGTACACGCTTAGGAAAAAAAAGGTGCTCTCTGGAACCTTAAAGGGTTCTTCGGCTGTTCCCATAGGATAACCGTTTTGAATACACTTTTTTGTTTGCAGGTAGAACCTTTTGTGGTTCCATGTAGAACCCTTTCTACGGAGGGTTCTACATGGAACCCAAAAGGGTCCTACCTAGAACCAAAAAGGGTTATCCTATGGGGACAGCCGAAGAACCCTTTTGGAACCCTTTTTACACACACACACACACACACACACACACACACACACACACACACACACACACACACACACACCAGAAACAGAAGCATCCTCCCTCTGTGTTGCAGACCCAGACACCGTGTGCCAGTGCACCTCACACAGGGAGCCACAGGCAGCAGGGGCAATAGCAGCAACAGATGGGCACCAGCTGTATGTATCAGAGCCCTAAGTACACAGCTACTGAATGACACACACACACACACACACAAACACACGCATGCACACACACATATACGCACACACATACACGTGCATCCCACAACACACACACTATTGTGAGCATAGTCCGGCGGTCCTGGAGGGCCAAAGTTCCAGTTCTTTATACCTAGTTAATTGATTGGCCAGAGAGTCCACTTACCTGGTGTCTCAGGTCTGAATCAGACCCTGATTAGATGGAATGAATGAAAGCCAGATAAGAAGTGTGTCTGCCCTCCAGGCCTGAAGTTGAATACCACTTCGCACAAAAGTAGGTGTTCCTGTGTCACACTCACCGTGTACTAGCCACTGCTTTTGAGCTTATTGCCATCCAGGGGGATGAACTGATTACATACTACAGTTCACTGACCAGAACAGGTCTCAGTTGGGATATCGTTAGATTTATAAGTCACAACTTAGGAAACTGATTTGTAATGACTAGTATAACTCTGTCTGGTGAAGAACGGTCAGCAAATACATTTTCACAGGTTCCCTCTCTAACCAAGGGCCTACTGTACATTCCCTGATCCCTCAAACAACCTAGGCTTAGTGAGGGGGATGGATTCCGGAGGTGTTTTTCTTGACTTGCCTTCACCAACCCTGTACTTTCTGATCCAACCAAAGCAGTTGCCTTATTTACAATGTACCAGCTGAACTGGGTCCTTAACATATTTCTAAAACATGACCTTGTGAAAACCCAAAGCCCTCCTTCTCTTCTTACTGCTAATGCCCCAACTTCTGCTGTGTCCCCCTGAATGTCATTAGCGCCGTGTCTCAGTTACACTGCTGTTCCCTCTTATTAGATTGACTTTGAACACAGTCTGTCTCGTTAAGTAGATATACGGCATTGTGTAAAGTATACTTGGGGCGCAATTCATCAGTGCTTAAGGTTCTGGTGTGACCACTGTGTCCTTCATCCCTGTGGGCTGCTCGGTTGCAATAAAACCTGACATTAAGGATGACAGGACGTCATGGGTTCTGACTGGCTGATGTCAACGTCACGTGTCCTACGGTTGCCTTGCGGTCGCAAGTGGTGAAGAGGACCGAGCACGAGTGGGAGGAAAAAGGACCAAATGGAAACGGTATTGTGAGCGTGGCTGCCACGGTCGTCCTATGATTTCACCCCTCAGCCCCTGATGTGGTGGGCCCAGTGTGGGTTTAGAGGGCACTCTTCTGGAGCAGGAGTTTCATTGGTCCTTGCCTCCATGTGGTCACACGGGATGCTTTATTGACCACAGTGTATTTGAACTGTCACATCTCACTATGTTACAGGTCAACCGTACTCACTGGCACATGCACAACATGAAAAGGAATGTGCAGAGTTAAATAAGGAAAATATGAAAGCTTGAAATTAAATCCTGGAAATGTAGTCGCTGTTAAAAATACCACAACTGTCTAACAATAACAAGAAAGAATGCCTTTAGTTGTATATTCTTAAACCTGGTTTTAATCCCAGACACAGGCCTTATATCTAAATTTAGAGGCATCTAATCTAGAGAACCATTCTCATCATACGGTAACTTTGATGTGACCTCAGACAAAGGTTATGGACCAAACAATAGTAACAGTTTATTCCTGTGGTACCTGTCTATATAAGGTCCCACAGTTTACAATGCATGTCAGAGCAAAAAACCAAGCCATGAGGTCGAAGGAATTTCCCGTAGAGCTCAGAGACAGGATTGTGTCGAGGCACAGATCTGGGGAAGGGTACCAACAAATTATTGCAGCATTGAAGGTCCCCGTTTTGTGTGCTGTTTGTTCTATACAAGTCCAAGGTAATGTTGTTTAGAATTGTCTTTACTTAAGCATCGCTCGGTAGCATGCATACAGCTCCATTCAGTGCATAGTAAGTAATGCCTAACTTGGCTAGCTAGTCCCAAAGAACACAGTGACCTCCATCATTCTTAAATGGAAGAAGTTTGGAACCACCGTGACTCTTCCTAGAACTTGCCTCCCTGCCAAACTGAGCAATCGCTGGAGAAGGGCCTTGGTCATGAGGTGACCAAGAACCCAGTGGTCATTCTGACAGAGCTCCAGAGTTCCTCTGTGGAGATGGGAGAACCTTCCAGAAGGACATCCTTACGGTGAAGCATGGTGGTGGCAGTATCATGCTGGGGGGGGAATGTTTTTCAGGGACTGGGAGACTAGTCAGGATCGAGGGAAAGATGAACGGATGAAAGTACAGAGAGATCCTTGATGAAAACCTGCTCCAGAGAGCTCAGGACCTCAGACTGGGGGCGAAGGTTCACCGTCCAACAGGACAACGACCCTAAGCATACAGCCAAGACAACACAGGAGTGGCTTCTGGACAAGTCTCTGAATGTCCTTGAGTGGCCCAGCCAGAGCCCGGACTTGAACCCGATAGAACATCTCTGGAGACAGCTGTGAAGCCGACGCTCCCATTCAACCTGACAGAGCTTGAAAGGATCTGCAGAGAAGAATGGGAGAACCTCCACAAATACAGGTGTACCAAGCTTGTAGCGTCATACCCAAGAAGACTCGAGGCTGTAATCGCTGCCAATGGTGCTTCAACAAAGTACTGAGTAAAGGGTCTGAATACTTATGTAAATGTCATATTTCATTTTTTTATTCGTAATAAATTAGCAAAAATGTCTAAACTCCTGTTTTTGCTTTGTCATTATGGGGTATTGTGTGTAGATTGATGAGGGAAAAAAACATTTGAATCAATTTTAGAATAATGGCTGAACGTAACAAAATGTGGAAAAAGCCAAGGGGTCTCAATACTTTCCGAATGCACTGTAAATTCACATTTGTAGAGCATGAGGTTACCTCCTACAGTATGTCCACAAGATGGGGTCACTGGTATGAGCATGTATGAGCATGAACCATAATGCCTGACTCTTATGGCAGCCAGAAACAGAAAACAATATGACCCCATTATGTGGTGATGGTTCAGTGACCGCCAGTGTTGATATGGCACATACTGTTTCCATTTCTCCGAATTGTTGTTCAAGACCATGCGATAGGAAACTCAAAAACATTTTCTACCCAAGTTTGATCTTGTGGGCTCTTGTGAAACTGGAAATGAACGGTGAATAGGTATGATGGACTACAGGGTGTACTACATGTGAAATGTTGAGTGCCAAAGAACAATTGTTTTCTCAATTGATATTACTGGTGATTACAACGTATTTCTAGGATATATACCAAACATTAGAAACACCTTCCTAATATTGAGTTGCTCCCCCCCCCCCCCCCCCCCCCCCCAGCACAGCACAGTCTCAAACCCAGCAGCGTTGCAGTTCTTGACACAAACCGGTGCGCCCGGCACCTACAACCATACCCTGTTCAAAGGAAATTAAATATTTTGTTATCCCCATTCACCCTCTGAATGGCACACAACCACAATAAATGTCTCAATTGTCTCAAGGCTTAAAAGTCCTTCTTTAACCTGTCTCCTCATATTTTTCACCTGGATTCACCTGGTCAGTCTATGTCATGGAAAGAGCAGGTGTTCCTAATGTTTTGTATACCCAGTGTATATGTTTCCTTGTTGAAAAGTATAGAGGTTTTCAGTACTACGTGCATGTTGGGACGTCCACTGTGGGTCGAGGTGTATGCAGTCAAATTACACAACATTCTGTTCTCTTACTGACTTAATTCATGGCCATTTAGTACCTCTAACTTCCCAGTCTCCGTGTTGATGTGCGCTGCAGTGGGAGATTGCGTTCTGGTGAGTGTTAGAGGGATATGGCTGTGATTAAAGCAGGCACTAAAGCAAAGGTGGTAATTGAGACCATAAACACTCACTTTCCATTCACCCCTCTAATGAAGCGTTCATGTTTATTTTGAGCGCGCAAATTCATCAAAAATACTGCCGCCACTTAAGTTCTCTTTAAGAAGGTTTCTTTTTTAACCACCAATAAGATTTGATCAGTGGAACTCGTAACACCTCCCACCTTACCGTTCCTGAACAGTTGCACACACGTGCACATGCCAGGATGCGAATCACACACAATTCCCCCGTGCATGCAGGCAAACACACGCATGCAGGCACCCACGCACACACACACACACACACACACACACACACACACACACACACAGAGTGTGAGAAGCAGACGAAGAAACACTGGGACCTAGATCAGAACATCTGCTGGCTGGGACTGCTCCTTAGTTTTTCACATGGGAAATTGAGACCATAAAACAGAGGTCTTTACAGCAGTGAGGATGAGATACAGTAGCACTGTGGCTCAGGAGGCACGAGGGGTCAAACCCCGGCCATAACTCCTCGGCATAGCACTCGTTTTCACCCTTTTTCTCTCCTAACATCCAGAATGACTCTCCGTTTTCTCTCTCACTCTCGAGTTCTTCTCTCTCTTTTCTCTGTTGGAGGAGGACGGCAGCGTAGCTAACAGACGATGGAGCTGTCAAGCGTGGCAGTGAGTTAGTTTACTGCAGATGTGGGGCCTGGCTGGCCTTCCTGACACCCTGAGTGTGTAGCTGAGACATAGCCATTGGGGGAGATATAGGGCCTCTGGACAGCCCAGGAACTGGAAGCTCATAATCATAAATATTAGGAGGATATTTACTTTGTTGCTTTTCTCATCAGTGCAGAAGTGTTTTCCATCAAGACAGAAGAGTAAAAGCCATAGCTTGTTCTATTGAGGCGTTACACGGAAAGCTGTTGGATGGAGCCATAGTCACTGTCACTTTGTGTGATATTTATTTCAATAACGTACGTGTATTCCCCTCGCAGAATCAAGACATCCAAGATGTCAGAGAGGAGTTAGGGACTTAGCTCGTCAACAAGAGTTTATGTACACTGTTTTGACAGAATCTTTATTATCATTGGAAGTCTTTAACTAAATATCACTTTTGCCTCCTGGCTGCTTAGAGTGAAATCTATAAAACATCATCTTTGCTTTACCCTTCACCGCAACATTTATCTATTATGGATCATCTGCCGTTGAAGTTCAACCGAAAAAGTCAACCTGACTTTTCCATTTTAACGTGATTTCTTTTGGACTTTACCCTGCGCCCAGAATCTAGGCACGTTAATTCATGGTGATCCTTTGAAGCTTCGACCTGGAGGAAGCTCACTCACAGTGTTCCCCTCGCTGTTCCAACTCTAAATGCTTTGTGGCATGTTTGACATTGGGAATGAAACAAATAACGCAGGTTGTCAGGTAGGAAGGAGCTGGGCGGCTACGAGGCCACAGCAATTAGGAAAACTCTGTCCTGCATTAGGCACGACTTCAATAAAATACCTCCAGCGCCGCTTTTAAAAGCATTAGTCCAAGGCAAATTAAAAAGTAGAGCGCAATTAAAAGAAATCACTGTATAAATGTTAGCATGTGGAAGTTTTTATTTTCCTTTCTCTTCTCTTTAGTGAAAAACAAAGAATGCCCTGGAGGCAGGGTTACGCAGCTGTTGAATATTACTACGTACATGTGTATCAAATAAGGCGCCGTTATAATCAAAACACAAAGTTCATGTATTTGTGTTGATTTTTTTTAGTAGTTAATTGAATAACTTCCAGGAAAACAGCTTCAGCAGCAATGGTAAGTACAAGGTCATGTATATTCTACAGTACATAAAGGGTGTACATTTTGTGAGCCTTATTCTTATCTGCGGACAGATGATTCTTGCACTTGAGTGCGCCTTGTTTTTGTGCTCAGTTTTCACAGTTTAGATAGACCTTTTCCTAATCAAACCTTGAGATTTCAGAACATCGTGGAACAAACAATTGGCAATAACATACTATGGAGAGAAGAAAACAATCCTGTGTAGGAAATTGATCCCCACATGAGAAGTTCTTACACAGGCTCTTATCCAAAACTACTTTAATACAGTAAATTCAACTTAAATCTAGAAGTAGGGCCTTATTAAATCCAAACAGGTAACCGGATATACACCACATGGCCAAAATGTATGTGGATACCTGCTCGTCGAACATCTCATTCTAAAATCATGGGCATTAATATGGAGTTGGTCCACTCTTTGCTGCTATAACAGCCTCCACTCTTCTGGGAAGGCTTTCCACTAGATGTTTGAACATTTCTGCGGGGACTGGCTTCCATTCAGCCACAAGAGAATTAGTGAGGTCGGGCACTGATGTTGGGCGATTAAGTCTGGCTCGCAGTCGGTGTTCCAATTCATCCCAAAGGAGTTTGATGGGGTTGAGGTCAGGGCTCTGTAAAGGCCATTCAAGTTCTTCCACACCAATCTCGGCAAACCATTTGTCATGCTGAAACAGGAAAGGGCCTTCCCCAACTGTTGCCACAAAGTTGGAAGCACAGAATCGTCTAGAATGTCATGACTGGAACTAAGGACCTAGCCCGAACCATGAAAAACCGCTCCAGACCATTATTCCTCCTCCACCAAACTTTACAGTTTGCACTATGCATTCGGGCAGGTAGCATTCTCATGGCATCCGCCAAACCCAGAATTGTCCTTCCAACTGCCAGATGGTGAAGCGTGATTCATCACTCCAGGGAACTCGTTTTCACTGCTCCAGAGTCCAATGGCGGCAAGCTTTACACCACTGCAGCCAACGTTTGGCATTGCGCATGGTGATCAAGCTTGTGTGTGGCTGCTCGGCCATGGAAACCCATTTCATGAAGCTCCCGATGAACAGTTCTTGTGCTGACGTTGCTTCCAGAGGCAGTTTGGAACTCTGTAGTGGGTGTTGCAACCAAGGACAAACGATTTTTGACGTTTCCACTTCACAAAAACAGCACATACAGTTGACCGGGGCAACTCTAGCAGGGCAGAAATTAGACGAACTGACTTGTTGGAAAGGTGTAATTCTATGAAGGTGCCACGTTGAAAGTCACTGAGCTCTTCAGTACGGGCCATTCTACTGCCAATGTTTGTCTATCGATTTTATACACCTGTCAGCAATGGTGCGGCTGAAATTTGCCAAATCCACTAATTTGAAGGGGTGTCCACATACTTTTGGCAATGCAGTGTAAGTAGAACATTACATTTCACATCTGCATTCTTACAGTGTACAGATTTTAATCCCAGGAACTCAGAGTTTGATTAAATAAAGACCAGTATAGAGGGCAATACGTTTAGAAGGTGCACGTCAGAGCAGGACAGTGTAGAATGCTGAAGAATGTGAAAAGGCGAGCCACTCAAACCTTCCTCTCAAACCAATGTCTCCAGCTCCCTCTATGCCCTCTGACCCAGACCCTATATTACCAGACCTCAGAAGAACCTTCATTTAAGTGACATAACTCCGTGCTTGCCTGAATATGCTCTCCTCTCCCTAAAGTCACTGGGTGTCGCCTCACATCAGAGAGAGACGAGAGTCGGGACAGATGAGTTTCCACATGAAGAACGAAACTGTCTGGCCAAATCCACTTTTCCCCCATATTAAAATGGATATTTCCGAGCTGTCAGAGGGTCTGGGTTTTGAGAGTGTCTCTCCGGTGAAGGAGGACTTCGTTTCCCTATCGGTTCTCTCTATCCCTCGCAACTCCCTCCCTCTCATAACATGTGGGCAGCGGGTTCCCCACGGATCACAAACCAGCGCGGCGCTTGGCTGGCAAGCGGCTCACTTTTCACTTAACTGCACGCACTAATTTACTGAGACCCGACACTGCTCCGGGTCCGCGGTGCGATTCCCACGTTCCAGCTGAGAAAATATATCATTAGTCCCTTACCATGTAATACTTGCCACATTACGTTATAAAAGCTGGGTGTAAAGCAACATAGATAAAAAAGGAGCTATTTCCAATGTGCCTCATTTCGACAGCATGCTGGAAGAAATGGTGGGCGAGAAACCAACGAAAGGAGGACATGACGTGGTGTTGATAAAGCCATGTTGCTTACTAAATGGTCCTGGGTGGCTGCAAGACAAGACTAAGCATTTCCATTGCGAATGTCTCCATAATGTAATACAAGTGCTAGTGTCTGTCTTTACGAGTATGTTTTCAGAGTCCCTTTGCAAGCAAATTAAGATTTCAGGCTAATTGTAGTCTAGTCTAGTAGGTAGGCTAGGCTTACAAGTAGTAAGCTAATGAGATGTAGACAGAGGATGGAGATTCCACAACAAGCTATTTCCACCACTGGAGAGACATTGAATGAATATAGGATGTTAATTGGCTTGCCTGAGGTTTACCGTCTTACTTTACAGAACTGTTTTGTAGACATGGTTTTTAGGCGCTTTAGTAGTGAAAAGGTTTAATACTTGTGTTCATTGACAGCTAAAATAAGAACAGGTTTGTGTGTAATTCCCTTGGGTAGATAGATAGCTGAACAAACTTGAGGGCTGCTCTGGCTTCACTTAGCTGACATCCATGGGACCTATGATGACTGACTGTGACCTGTGGATTCGTTTCGCTCTTTCATTACGCCCTACTATGTGTGTGTGAAGACCCTTTTCGGCATGAGCACTGTAATCTACAAGCGAGAAGGCCACGGCGCACAGCAACCTCCTCTAAACAACCATACCGCGGTGCCACAATAGACGGCTAAATATATCTGCCTCCATCAAGAAAGGAAGATGTAAAACAGTTGAGCCTGACGACAGTACATGACCAGTGTTGCGGAAGCTACTCTCAAAATATAGTTTACACGCTACCAATTACTTCACACTGGAAGAAGTGAAGCTATACTAAAGCTACCCATAATAAAAATGCAGTTTACTTAACTAAAGCTACTTTTATCAAGTGGTTCACTACATCCAAACTACTTCATGAAAAATAATCATAGAAATCAGAAATGTCATAGAATACAATTTGCAAGAACAGATCACTATGTCGTCAGATGTTAATATAATGTGTCATTTCTCCCATTTAACACAAAAACAATGTTTCAAGTGAGAATTAGGCAGGTCTGACGCCGAAACGGAAAGGAATTTCAGTCCTACTTCAAGCATAATTTATTTAATTTTTGCAAAAAAGTAGTGTTGTTCCAGTAACATGGTAAAAAAAAATATTAACTACTGAAAACACTACCAATATTTGAATTTAGTTCATCTACCACCAAGCTACTGCAAAATGTAGTTAAATGACTAGTTGTACTACATGTAGTTCACTACTCCCCAACACTCCACAGGACATAATAAATAAGAGACCAACACAACTTGAGTAACTGGATGGATCCCCATGGTGGCCATGATGTGACCAGCTCCTCTCACATCCCTCCCTCTCCCACGCTCAGAGCCCCTTGCTTAGATGACTGTGTTGTGTCGACACACTGGTCATCCCTCAAGCTTGGATTGTGTAGATGCTAAAGATGTGTTCAAGTTTGGCCGTGTCCCTTTAGGGCTCAATTATGCACCATAGGAACCTATTTTCAGCCTTTTTTTCCCTTCGTTCCCCAATCACAAGTGCAGAAGGCGTTCATGTGGCAGCAATTTGGCCGGCTGACACCCAGTGGAGAGCGAGCCTGACCCCCTCTCTGCCCCCTCCAAACCCCCCGACACCCTCTGAAAAGCCACATCTATAGGGCAGGAACCAGCAGAGCACTAACTGGCAGCCCCAGCCCATTAAAGGAGGGCCGTCTGGTGTGTGCGCAGGTCCTAACCAGAGGCTCTGGGCAAGCTGTTCCTAACCAGTACAGCCGTCTCCTCTGTAATGAGCATGGCAGCCTTATTGTAACAGTATTAAACCAGAAACATGTCACCCTGCTCAGTACCCCAGTAACTCTATAAACCACTATTCATACAGTCTCTCATGACTATTTTAACGGATGCTCCAAACAAGCATCCATGTTACTTAGCACATAATTAAAAAACAGAATCAGATCAGCATGCTCTCCTTATGTAATCCCTCGTCCACGTTCGTTCATATATCTTTTATCGGGGTTAATGCGATCATAAAAAAAGGTCTTGAATTAAAACCAAATCCATACACACATTTTTATTGCATCCTCATATTATAAAAAAAAAGGAAAGCAGTTCCACATTTTGCTTCCTTGGTAGTAGAATACCGGTTTTGTTACTGCAAGTGCTCCCGTTAACTAGTTTCATTGCCACCGAATGAGAGAGCCTTTTGACTCGGAGCAGAAGACATCATCCGCTTACAAGGTCTCACAATAAAAGCCATGCGTGCCGCAATAAGCTCTGCTTTGTTTCCAATACATCCACGTTAAAACATTTATTAGGCTAATTACACCGGTCTCCCATAGAATTTTCTTCCTGTGTTACAGTTGCCTTGGCAGAGTTCCCATGTCACAATGTCTTTTTATTCGTGGCTGTGGACATCGCCAGAGGAAGGAGGGAAAGAAGCACATTAGCCTAAATGTGAATTATGGAGAGACGTTCGCCCTGGTTGCCCTTTGTTCACCTTCACTCTGAAGTCACTCACCATAAGTGACATACCGTAGCAAATTTGTATTTATTTAAACTTTATTTAACTAGGCAAGTCAGTTAAGAACAAATTCTTATTTACAATGACATCCTAGGAACAGTGGGTTAACTGCCTTGTTCAGGCCCAGAACGACAGATTTGTACCTTGTCAGCTCAGGGATTCAATCTAGCAACCTTTTGGTTACTGGCCCAACGCTCTAACCACTAGGCTACCTGCTGCTCCAAATAGGTCAGCCTGGGTGTCACTATATATATTAAATGTCACTATATTTGAGGAAATATAGTATACCATACGTGTGTGTATGCATGCATGTGTGTGAGTGAGTGAGAGAGTGACCTTTGTAACAAGGAAGAGGCTGCTTCAACCAAGGAAAAAACATAGATGAGAGCGAAATAACCCCGCCCCCTCTTCCAAGATTACTCTGACTTGCACATCCTCTAATGCAGGAATCATCAACTATGTGTAGATTCAGTTGCGGGTCAATTTTTTTGATCGGGTGGTTGGGGGGGGGTGGCGGATCATAATTACAAATAATTTATAGACTAATAGACTAATAGACTAATAATTTCTAATAATTTCAAACCTTGCTTTCATTTGTAAACGATCACTTGTCTCTATATTATGCGTGGGAATACAGATTTCCAGAAATGTTTTCACTTGGATCGGATTTTTAGAGATTTTTAGAGAACTTGGGGGGCCATATAAAACCATCCGTGGGCCAAATTCGTCCCTTGGGCCGCCAGTTGCGGAGCCCTGCTCTAATGGTTAGCAGTTTGCAAATTCTACAGAAACAAAAAAATCCCTGGAGATATGTATTCCTGGTATCAAGACCTAATGCCTCAAGATGACATATGTTGGATGTGAGGAGTAACTGTCCCAGGTGTGACTGATGGCCACTTTTCATTCAGCTAATGCAGCAAGCATTTTCATTGGACAATTGAACTGATTATGTGACTTCAATGTGTATTTAAACCCATCTCTTTTTGTGTTCTAGATGGCTGTCCACAGGAAGTGAATGCAGTTCGCAGGTCTGGCAGGGCCTTGTGTGCAGAGAGCTAATGGCATCATTTGTTTAGTGCACATGGATAATGGAGTTGTTTGAGCTATGGAGAACTTTAGAAATTGGATGCCTGCCTCCTGGGCTGCATCACTTCCTGTGCCCCTTTGTGTTTGGTTTGTTTTCTGTAATTTAAACTATGTATTGGCTAAAAGCAAAACTGTGGAATGACACGTGAGATGTACCCTAACTGAGCCACATGTTCTATTAAATAGAACATCTATTAAATATTCAACCATGAGGTAATTCCGCCCTGCATTTGACCTAGTGCTTTGTCGAGTCTCTTAATAGCCTGTTGGTGACTTACCATATCAACCATCGTCAATGATTTGCTCCCACCTTCTAGAACCATTTTGAGTTGTTTCAGGGAGAGAAACCTTTAGTCAATGTGGGTAGTGAATGTTTTTTTTTTTTTTTTTTTTTTACCAAGTCAAATTGTATTGGTCACATACACATATTTAGCAGATGTTATTGCGGGTGTAGCAAAATGATTGTGTTCCTGTCATGCCCTGACCGTAGATTGCTTTGTATGTTTCTATTTTTAGTTTGGTCAGGGTGTGATGTGGGTGGGTATTCTATGTTGTAGGTCTAGGTTTTCTATTTCTATGTGTTTGACCTGGTATGGTTCTCAATCAGAGGCAGCTGTCTATCGTTGTCTCTGATTGAGAGCCATACTTAGGTAGCCTGTTTTCACACTTTTGTTTGTGGGTGGTTATTTTCTGGTGAGTGTTTGTTGCACCTGTCAGAACTGTTCGTTGGTCGTTTTGTTGTTTTTGTTCATGTATTCATCTTGATTAAAAGTATTATGGATACGTACCACGCTGCACTTTGGTCCTCCTCTCCTTCTCCCGACGTCAATCGTTACAGTTCCTAGCTCCAACAGTGCAGTAGTATCTAACAATTCACAGCAATACACACAAATCTAAATGTAAAAGAATGGAATTAAGAAATATATAAATAATAGGACGAGCAATGTCGAAGTGGCATTGACTAAAATACAGTAGAATAGAACACGGTACATACATATGAGATGAGTAAAGCAGTATGTAAACATTATTAAAGTGACTAGTGTTCCATTGTTAAAGTGGCCAGCGATTCCATGTCTATGTGTATATAGGGCAGCAGCCTCTATGGTACATGGATGAGTAACCGGGTGGTTGCCGACTAGTGATGGCTATTTAACGGTCTGATGGCCTTGAGATAGAAGCTGTTTTTCAGTCTCTCGATCCCAACTTTGACGCACCTGTACTGACCTGGCCTTCTGGAGGATACCGGGGTGAACAGGCCGTGGCCTTGATTATCATTTTGGCCTTCCTTGGGTGCTGAAGGTATCCTGGAGGGGTTAACACTCCAATATTTGAGGTCAAGTTGCATGTAAATGTTTGTTGTTCATACTATCCTTCTGACCTCTTGTCAGGTCAGCCTTACCAAAGAGGTTTCTAACCTCGGGTCTTTCCTGGTTAAATATAGGTTCAAGAATGATCACAGGGAAACAGAACCTGTACAAAACAGTTAAGACTGAGCCTACCTCTTTCCAGCCTAGAATTTCCACGAGCGTACCACACAGGGGAATGGAGTGCCACATAGGAAAAAGCTTGTCTACAGGCTCAACAAACAGGGGCAACTTTGATTTTCCTCGGGTGGTCTTCCATCCAAGTGCTAACCAAGCACAGCACCACTCTGCTTAATTTCTTCACCAACAGGGGACTTATGGCTGTTGGCCAGGGTGGCATGTGTGCTATTGTATTATGTTAAGCGTGGATGGGTCGCACCTCGCCGTAATAATGACCGCTAAGTTCGTTAATGGCAAGGTGTTAATTAAGTGAAAAAATGTATAGAAAAACACAGACTGAGATGTGTTCACACATTGTAATCGGCTGTCAGTTGCTGTGGCATATGTGTGATTTGTCTGATTGTGAGTGGATGTCAATGGTGTATGTGTGTGGGCACTAGTAAACCCATGGTCTCCATAAGCCTGTTAGATTGGGGCTTAACCCCACCACAGAGACTGGAGCCTGCCTGCTAGACTCCCACAGAGACTGGAGCCTGCTTGCTAGACCTCTGAGCAGCCAACCATTGCAGGGGGTTGAGCAGTACACTGCCATGCTTCGCGCCCAGACAGATGCCCACTGTACACCCCCGTACCAGCACAAAACCACTGCCAAGCCGAGCCACACAGGGAGACAGACAATGAAGGCAGAGAGCTAGGTCCGGCAGCTGTCTCACGCACACACACACACACACACACACACACACACACACACACACACACACACACACACACACACACACACACACACACACACACAAACACACACACACACACACACACGGGAACACACAACCAGGCATGCACGCATACACACACAGGCCGTGTGGTTTATTTTATTTCACACAATGCATACAAGCCAGGCAGGCAACAGCAATTAAATGTCTGTCTCATTGGTTCGCTCCAGTATACTGGCTCTATAAATCTTCACGGTGGTGTTTTAAAGTGCAGACATTTCCACGCAGGGCGGTAAAACTGGGGATCCCACAGGATGCTACCATTGTTAGTCATTTGATTAGCAGACACACTTCGCTGGACGCTTTACAAAACCGGTTAAATGCTACTGGGGGTCCTGCTGAAGTACTTTAGTGAGGATTTGATACAACGGCCTGAATATGGCGTTACTGTATATTCTCTGCTCCAATGGATTAACTGCTTACTCCTCGGCTCTCCCAGCTAATAAGTACATGCTATGGATATATATCCCAGAACATCTACTGTATGTTTGTTTGGTAATGTGAGACTTGGTAGGAGGTGGATTTGTTCAGCCTACTGTAAAAACAAATCACTGTGATAATGAGACAACCGCCTTAAAACGCACACACATTAACACACACACACACACACCCCCCAGAGGGATGTAGCTTGTGCATGTACTGGATCATTGCCTGTTCTGTTTACACACACACACACACACTTGTAGATGAAAGTTTTACAAGCATCTGCAATCTTTCAGTGTTCTGGAAGCAGAGGAACGATAGTGCCTTGAGATAATTATTAGCATTTCATTTCAACTGATTGTTGTGGATAATGTGCCGTTATATGGATTGCGCTGTCTGTCAGGCTACCTCCCATTAGTCATGACTTTCCTACAACTGATCACTTTTACCAACAAAGAGTCCCGAGTGTGAACTAGCGGCTGAACCACAGATCACACTTCACACCGAGGCCTGGGAACCATTGACATGAGGTCACGACCTCCCCTATGGTTAGTTGATTAAACCCATTTCTGAGACACACCGCACAATGCAGCCAATAAAAGCTGGCGCTGGCTGCTGAGGAGGGCTGACGGGCAGGCGGGAGTCTGAGGGAGGCTGATGGAGTGGAGGGTGTTCAATGGCTGGCTCCATGGCTCCAGACAACAGAGGAGTCCGGAGAGACAGCAGCCATGACACCCTGCTGGAGCCTGGCCCGGCTCCAGCCCAGATCAGACACACACCTACCACCTCTAAGAGGAGACCGCCATCGCTGGCTGGAAGCAGGAAACAACAGGCTCCTTATTGTGGTGTAGATTATGTGTGGTGTGTGTGTGTTTGTGCGCGCACACGCACGTGCATGTGTGTGTGCATGCGTGCATGTGTGTTTGTGTGTTGTGTGTCTGGATGAAGATTTCCACTCAAGACCCTCCAAGTCGAGGCAGAGGTTGACTATGAAGCATGGCGCTGCATAATCCCCCTCTCAATGAAGACATGGGGGAAGGTGAGGTGAACATTCCAGGACAATGAGACCCCCTTACCCCCTCTCACCATGAAAGCAGGACTCTTGGCTCTAATGCCTAAATGGCCCACCCCTGGAACCTGCGCTCCCCTACATGACAGCCCCTACTTCAGGGGCCACTTGAGTCAGCTCCATGGAACAGATATGGCCCTTTTGGGCCTTTGCTGGTCACATTATGTCCAACACGAGTGGTCTTAATATGGTTTAATAAGAGCTGTTTTTGATTAATTCTCCCTTGAAACCAGTGGTAATGCGGCTACTAGGCACATATAAAAAGTCAATGAATGAAGAAGGGATGCCAAAAAAGGGGGGAAAATAGTAGTCTTGGTTGACGTCCTTACCAGCTGGCTCCTGAGGTAAATACAGTTATGCCCATGGCTCTCTGTCTGCCAGTAAGGGGAATTGTTTGCTCCGCTAGGTAATCACTAATGTTTTTTAAGTGCACAGTATGATTCAGCTGGTGTCATAAAGACCATGTGTGTCACATCCTGAATGGAAGGACAGGGTCCCTGTGCTTATTTCCCTCAGGTGGAGGTAAGGGGACAATGGTTGTGTGTTTTCATTGTTTGGTGGTTCACCATCAGTCAAATGAGTCATTGGAAAGGAGAAGAGGAATGTTAGGTGAAACAGACCGGAAACGACTGCCAAGCCCCTAAGGAAACCTCATACCAGGTCAGGAATATAATATAGATTTGCCCTTCTGGGGAGTGTACTATGGAACCGCACGGCCCCATTTCTGCACCTGTTGAAATGTAACCAAAGAAACACAGCCCAAGGAAATGAGTCATAAATATCCCCCTGCTTGACAAAGTCGAAGGGTGGACATCATATAAATATCCTTCTGCTTGACAAAGTCGAAGGCTGGACATCATAAATATCCCCCTGCTTGACAAAGTCGAAGGGTGGACATCATAAATATCCCCCTGCTTGACAAAGTCGAAGGGTGGACATCATAAATATCCCCCTGCTTGACAAAGTCGAAGGGTGGACATCATAAATATCCCCCTGCTTGACAAAGTCGAAGGGTGGACATCATAAATATCCCCCTGCTTGACAAAGTCGAAGGGTGGACATCATAAATATCCCCCTGCTTGACAAAGTCGAAGGGTGGACATCATAAATATCCCCCTGCTTGACAAAGTCGAAGGCTGGACATCATAAATATCCCCCTGCTTGACAAAGTCGAAGGGTGGACATCATAAATATCCCCCTGCTTGACAAAGTCGAAGGGTGGACATCATAAATATCCCCCTGCTTGACAAAGTCGAAGGGTGGACATCATAAATATCCCCCTGCTTGACAAAGTCGAAGGGTGGACATCATAAATATCCCCCTGCTTGACAAAGTCGAAGGGTGGACATCATAAATATCCCCCTGCTTGACAAAGTCGAAGGGTGGACATTTGAAAGAATCTAACAGTGTAAACAGGAAACAATTGACTTCAGTAAGAGGCATTAGGTTGGTCCATCTCTCTCCAGCAGGTGGGACAGATGTATAAGAGGTCAGACGGCTATAATCGCGAGCACTGCCTAAGATAGCCACCTTCAAAGCCTTACTTCAGCTGCAGTCAGGCAGAACACACCAGCATTAGCTATGGAGTCCCATTACCGGGCCTGGTCCCTTTCAATTTCCCGTCCGATTTGTCTCCCAAGAACGCAGAGAGGGTCACAGACAATTACCTTTTATTGACGTATTTATTTATGCCTGTAATAAACGTGTTACTTAGCAACTTTTTCTTAATGAAGCCAATCTGCTTTTCAAAAGGAAGTGGATACCGGATACCATTTTGCAATTACGAGGGAATTTGTCCGAATTTGGTGGATGAAAGACATGGCGTTTATGCCTCCACTCAGTACCCCTGCATATGATAGCTGACATATGGTAAACTTGAAGAAAGTCTTAGACTGGTTTCATTGTACCTACTCTGTGCAGCCTGCAACAGGCCGTGCCAAGCGTCATCATAACCCATGTGAACGCTAATAGTTCCAGATTTCCTTCAGCTCAAAGGGCAACCGATGCCCAATTATATAGTTATTAAACACAGCAAATGATTTCAACGTTTATTGTCCCGGGCAATGTTATTAACCCGCCAATGTCATAACTTCCACTTCTGCCATCTGGGGTTGGAACGAATGTGTCACTCACAAAGTGCTGCACATTTGAAGTAGCTGAAGAGAGGGACTGCAATATATGTCTGCTTGAAAACCTTAAAGGCGCTGCATGGTAAATCCGTCATCTGCATTGGCCGTGCAGAATTTATGGTGATACGGCCTCTGCAGAAGTCAGGGCAAGTCTTCGCAGAGCAGAGCTGTTGAGCAGAGCTGTTGTGAAGGAAGCTGTCAAGGAAGTGAGTTTGTGTTTACATAGGACCTCCCACCCCCACCTACCGTCAACCAATCATGTCAATGCGGAGCAATATGGAGCCCTCCAAATTGCTACAACATTTGGGAGACGGTACGAAGCTCGATTTGGCCTCTTCAGGCCTTCGGAGGCACTGCAATAAATTGGCTTTTACCTTTGTTACCTGCAAGATGCAGTTCTTAAAGATATAGCCATCAAATTTACAAAATTACATGATTTGGGCATTTTGGTAACCTGTCAAAACTGGATGTTAGTATACAATTTAGGTCAACTATCCCTTTAACAGTACTTCACTGTGCTCCTCCTGTATTGCAGTATGGATCTCTAGTGTGCAGAGGCCACTGGGACATTTCCTGTTTGTGGTTTCACTTGTTGGGCCTTTGAAGTGGGCTTTAATAATAGGACTGAACTGAACTAATGAAAATGCACCCAGTCACATTAAAAGGGAGCGTCAGCCTAACTATGTCCTTCAACCATATAAAGTACACACACACACACACACACACACACACACACACACACACACACACACACACACACACACACACACACACACACACACACACACACACACACACACACACACACACACGCGGTGAGAAACATAGACGCTTCCTTTAAGCTGCCTCGAAGTTTACAGAAGTGGTTTCACTAATAAAAAGGGATTAGCAGGGCTACCTTCTGATGTCTGGGTGAACGTTGATGCCCTAACCAACATTAAAGAAACCCTGAAGGCAGTTTCTCACCGACGACCCAAATACACCCAGAATGGATGACAGACAGAGGAATAATTGGAAGCGGAAAGGTAAGGGAAACAAGACATTTAGAATGATGTATTGTGGGGATTCTCCAGTGTGCACTTGTGTCCCCCCCCCCCACTAGACATTGTGCAGTGTGTCAGTGGTGTTGGTGGTCTTTTCCTTAACGAATCCACTTCGGTGCAGTTAATTCCCAGTCTGAAGCAGTGACAGTCTGGCCCTGGGGATGACATCTGTAAATCGTTCATTAACTTTTAACCAGCAGCAGACGTCTTTAAAAACACTTAGTACTTTTACATTCACTCTTCACTCACTGTTCTGCACTCTAGGCCTTATGGATATCTCTAATTGCTATAAGGCGCATCAAAGAGGATATTTCCCTTTTTATGACAATGAGTACCGGTACATTTCATCAAGGGGAAAGGTTAAGGGAAGTGTTAAGCTGTAAAAATGAAGAGTACGTCAAGCATCCTTCTCCGTGCTCCTTTCCAACACCTGTGAAAGACCTTCCTGTACGTTGAGGCTTTCGCCGTTCCTAGCGGAGGCTACTGTTTCACTGTAAGAGGTTGGTTTCACTCCTTTTCAGAGAAGGCTACACGGACAAACCGGGTATTATGGGTTATTTGAGCATCAACACCGTCGCCTCTTTCCCTCTGGAAATATCAAGTGTGACTTCAGAGGATTACTAGGAACAGGAAGCCTGTGGCCGGTGTCTCCCAGGATGATATAGGACACAACGTTGATTCATTCGCTACTGTGCGTCCATAAGCTGTCTGGCAGATACGGCCTCACATTTTCTAAAGGGCAATGATTATACAGTATGCATCACTAGGTTAATTAGCCGTGACTGGCGTTAAACCTTTCTTGGCAAGCCAGCACATTTTGGATTTATATATTTATTTATCTGATGTTTTGAAACCCCGAAAATGAAAGAGATCTGATGAGTGCTCAAATAAAGAGGGGGTGAATGTGTGTGAAGCAAGCACAGTAGGCAGTTGTATGGCCAATTCATGTGTAAGATAATGAGGATGGAAATGAATGATACGGCGGTGACATCACAACGTGGCATCGCACCATCCGTGAGGACACGTCAAGTCAAGATGACTTACCGGCCGTTCACAGTGACGTCATGGCCAATTGACCATATCGAATCTCCCTGGCTCGAAGGCAGCGTGTGTCATGCAGTGCACAGTGCATGATTGATATCAGAAATGTTTTTCAAATGACATAGTTGCGTGCTAACGCGGGAGGGACAAGCTAAAGCTAGCTGTTCACGAACAATAATACTGAAAAGGCTACATCGACAGTCACATGAAATGTATTTCAATAAAACAATGTACACATGTCGTCCTATGACCACATATTTGCTGAATCCTGCATATCAAACCTAAAGAAAGTCAAACAAAGTACGCATTTTATTTTGCAGTTTTTGAAACATCGAAATCAGTAGATGAGACCAAATGAATGCAACACTCAAACTGTTCCGCATGACCAGACACAAACGAGAGGCTCTTTTAAAGATATCTGTATTGTGGGATTTCAAATAATATTTCAGCAGAGGAGTAAGAGTACGAGACAAAAATTGTCGCCGAACACAAAAGTACAAAATAGAATCAATAAATAAATCAAATATATACCATATAAATGTAATAGCTATGGGGTGGCTATGTTTATTATTTCGTTTTCAATCTTTTTGAAACTGTAGCTTGATATTACAACCTTTTCACTGAAACATTTAGAACGCTGAAGGAGTCGATACTGAAAATACAGTAATAGGTTTTATAATTAGATAAACTCATCAACTATGTACACATGAGTTTTTTGCCATGCTAAAGTCAAACAACTATATGTATTTATCCACACCATACAGTTAGAGCGTTGAAGCGGTTCTGGACGTAAACATTTTGTGCCGAGAATAAAATACATTTCAACTACGCATGGTATTTCTAAACATGACTCTCAAAAATGTACATAGTGAACAAACCGGCCGTACATGGAACACATCGCCTCCAATGGGGGAAAATAAGAGTTTGCTTTAAAATAAATACAGAAAAGTCTAAATTATTTCAAGATGTCACTTATAGCCGTCACCCTCATTGCTTCTGCCAAATCTCTCCTCTTCTCTTGATCATCCTCTCATTCTATCGCTTTGCACGTTCTTCCTCTCGCCGGCAGAATCATCGTCTTGACGTCTTCCACTGCCCCCTTAGCTGGGCCGTCATCACTATTATCAACATCCATCTCATTCCTCATTCTCCTTCTGCTCTTTCGCGTCCTCAGTCTGTGTGTGTCGTTCGCCCCTCTTCGGTTTGTTCTAACCAGACGTACATGACGTGTGAGCAAAGGGAACAAATGTTTCTATGAGTTCTATGATGTCACAGTGGGCTCAAATGGGGGAAGCTGACTGGCTGATCTGTCAGCGGTACACTACGATGCGGTACTCTACGGTACGAGGGAAGCAGCAGAAGGCAGAGAGAGACAGGGACAGAGGGCATATGTGTACTTTACTACAACCATAGACATGTAGGGTCATTAATAGGGTGTAGTGTGACTGTGTGCTGGGGTAGGGGGGTGGGTTGACGGGGTTGACGGGGGGGGTGGGGGTAGTGGAGGGTGGAGATTTGTGGAGCAGCAGCTAGCAGCTTTGTGTTGTTTAGGTTCCAAGGGGTGGTGGGGGGGGGGTCCCAGTCCTCTACTGGCTGGAGCTCATGGATGCCAGGTGGTCACTGTGCTGGTTCTGGGCCTGGAACCGGAGCCTCTGCTTGTTGGACTTCTTCTTTGGTTCTTTGGGTCGGTGCTTCCCTGATTCTCCTGGAACAGAAAGACGAGAAGGAAAAGAGAGCCTATTAGAAGAGCAGTGCATCAATGTAAAAAAGGAACACATCCCTTTGGTGTCTCTCTAAAACCAGCTAATGTATTTATAATACCGTTCAAAAGTTAGGGGTCCGTGTTTTTGAAAAAAAATTGTCCATTAAAATAACATCAAATTCATTAGAAATACAGTGTAGACATTGTTAATGTTGTAAATGACAATTGTAGCTGGAAACGGCAGAATTTCTATGGAATATCTACATAGGCATACAGAGGCCCATTATCAGCAACCATCACTCCTGTGTTCCAATGGCAAGTTGTGTTAATTAATCCAAGTTTATAATTTTAAAAAGGCTAATTGATCATTAGAAAGCCCTTTTGCAATTATGTTAGCACAGCTGAAAACTGTTGTTCTGATTAAAGAAGCAATAAAACTGGCCTTCTTTAGAGTTGTTGAGTATCTGGAGCATCAGCATTTGTGGGTTTGATTACAGTCTCAAAATGGCCAACACAATTGCAAAAGGGTTTTCTAATGAACGAGGACCTTTCCTTTATTCAGCCCCATCACTCCTCCCTCTCTCTCTCTCTCTCTCTCTACATCACTTCCACTCACTCTGCTAGGGTACACAGAGGGGAGAGAAACTGGGGAAACTGGAAAGGTCCTCGTTCGCAAGCCCAGGGTTAATGTATCATAATGTATCCCAGGTGTCACTGGTGTGGGCAAAGCATGTTGGCAATCTGTGCTATTGGAAACGTGTGCGGTGATACCTCGGTACCCATGGTTCCCTATGACAGAGGCTACTGAACCAAAAGGCAACAGTTTGGCTGCCAAAAGACACAAATAATATAACGAGGTGTGTGTGTGTGAGAAAGACAGACAGAGAGAGAGAGAAATAAAGAGAGGGAGAAGTGATGGGGCTGGATAAAGGTTGGCTTTGGGTGGTGGGGGGGGGGCACAATCCTGCTGCCAACCCCTCTGCCCAGTGGCATAGCTCTGCTGGTTTTGAGTGGGTAAGTGATCTGAGGAAAAATTACATCTGATGGGGGAGGGGGGGGTAAACTAGAGTCAGGCTTGGTTGATGAGATGCTATCTGGATCCTGATTTGGCACAGCAAGAAACAAGGCATGCTATGGTTCGCCGAGGGGGGAAAATACTGAAAAATGCTACATAAATGGATGTCTCAACGGCTCCGTGTCCTATTATTGCACTTGTTCATGCCATTTCACTCAGGAAAATAAGGCTAAAGTGTGTAATATGTGGCAGAATTACCTCTAATTACCTTCTCATATGGCCTGGCCAAACGCCGACCATTTAAAGCCGCCCCAAAAAAGTCTGGTTCAATTGAACATCTCAATATACACTGTAAAATATATTTGAAAATATTATTTCCAAGAAATGGGGACGTATAAAATTAGAAAAAAAGTCTTTGTTTTCGCTCTGTTAACGAGAGTAATGTTACAGTTGCACAAATATCAAACAATTTCACGTCCACATTTCAGAGCCATTTCCTGCAACTAATTCAATCTAGCTAGCTATTTTTGGTCACGTCGGCCATTCCGAGGGCGAAAAATAATGTGCGCAATATTATATTCCAAAAAAATCCCCTCTTCAGAGCATGAAGGCTTTAAAATCACATCTCATGAGGAAAACACACATCTTGCTCTAAACTTTCCATGACCTCCAACTGAAAAACATTCACAGCAAAGTTGCTATGCTTGTTGAGTAAATGTCGCTTTCGATTCTTTGGGTAAGTTACTGTATGGTCATGACTGTTAGTGCAGGCATGACGCTCAAGTCAATTTGGACCACAGCCTTCATTACGATCAACTCAATACGAATTACATTTGGTGGCTATAAAGCACACCTTGCTGTATTAAAAAATACCTCTGTAGCTGGGCTAGGCCCATATGGGCCATTCCTTGGAGCAATTAGACTGTTTGCGTGTAGTGCAAATAAATGCGTGAGAGCTCACTTAAAGACCTACAGTATAGATTTCCTGGAATGTCAAGAACACAGAAAGGATATAATCCACGCGGCTTTAAGATGTTTGTGAACTGCGTAACACTTGTCGTACACCACACACAAATATGATTACAGCATGTTCTTGGAAAAACAAGGCGTTACACATCTCTCCATGGCATTATATAGACCGTGATTCTATGTCACAGGTACTGCTCATCTCATAAGATGTAAGTAAGTTGTGTAAGTAAGTCAAGGCTGCCTGCAGGCCAAATATACACACTTTGTCAAACCCTTTCGAAAGCTTGAGCTGTGTGTCATTTGGTTTTCCCCAATGGATTCAAAAAAACGTATTACCTTGACATATGATGTATTTGTCCCAGGTCTGACGTCTGTTTGCCTCACGTCATTATTACACTTCTCATATCTGAAAATATCTCATTTATTCCAGGACTAAATGTGAAGTGTAAAAACCAAACGTCCCGGGAATGCCATCAGAGCTGTCCAAGTGAGCTGATGAACTTTTCTGTTTCTGTTTGACCACTGTGTCCATGAATGCATGGACTACGCTGGGTTATATTTCATAACCAGACAGAGTTCTCTAGGCTGACAGCTAGAGGGCAACCAATACCAAGAGAACTTAGATCTTCTCCCCTGTGCATCTGATATAAGGCTCGTGAGATGGTACATCCTATCAGGGTCTGTCTCTTTCACTTTTAGTATTTACCAGGGCGTAACACACAGTGAATACGCAACGCTTTTATGATGTCCTATTTACAACCAATGTAATCACCTAAGATGATTATGCAAGCCAGAGTTTCCATAAGAAAAAAAAAGGTTTAATTTACCAGGAAATAAATGATTAAGAAGTGAACTCGATTACTTTCCAAACAAGTAACAAATTCATAAATCTTAGAGCGAGTACAGATCATTTGTCTTGGAAGGAAAATACATCTTCAAATCATTTTTGCTATTTTTGTTTTACCCCACACTGACCCAGAATTTAAACTTGCTGCCAAAATTGAAGAACGGCTTTCAATTCAGAAAATACTTTTACAATTTTCCCCCCATTTTCTTTCCAGTTTTGGCCACAATCCTTAATTGCATAACGTTTGTTTGTTTTTTGTAGATACAATCTGCCAACTAAAGCTTTGTATGTGGACGGGTTCGTAGTCAGAGTAAATTGAACAAGCAAACAAAACATTTCTAAGCAAATCTAAAATGTTTTTGTAGTTTTGAGTCAAAAGCAGAAGCTGTTGTGGTGGCAGAGGATGACCCCACCATTATCACTGTGTGTGTGTATTATAGACATGGTGTGTGTGTGTGTGTGTACATTAGTATTTATGCCTGTGTGTGAGTAAGCCCAATCTTGGTCTCACTGCATGAGACAGGTCTGGTTCTGGTAAAGTTCTTGCTACCTGAAGAAAGCCCTGGAATGCGCTCCAAGCCTGCTTTGTATCTGTGTGTTTGTCTAAGACTAGGATATGTACATGTGTGCCTGGGTGTGTACGCTCTTCCATATCAGCCCAAGGTCTTTAAGAAATGTGTCTTGGACCCTCTAATGTCACATCCAATCGTATCAGCTGCCAAAGCACCTGGCAGAGGCAGATTAGACTTCCCTACAAGCACTGGGGTGGGAGTTCCACCCTGACCTGTGCTGACTGGGGTATTCCAGGACCAGTCCGGTTGTGATCCATCACTTTCTCTCTCTCTCTCTCTCTCTCTCTCTCTCTCTGTCCATCTCTGATGGTGATTGAGACATAGCCAGACATGCCAACAGGAATGCTGTTCTGTAGGCTTGTTGTAATGGTAACAATAACACTATGCTATCTCTCAGGAGATATGGCACTCTGGGTTGCGGTCCATTCAACTTGTCTAATTGAATCACACAACATTTTATACAGGGGAGAAAGACAGAGCCAAACCTCCCTTCACCTATCTCCAAGTCCAATAACTTTGTTTTGGAGAACCAAATGGAGAACCAAACCGGAGAAAATGTATTCTTTACGATGAGCGAGAGTTTGAACGATGATCTTTTGCATCGTTAGGTCAATGTTGTGTTCTTCACGCTGCCAAGAATGGGCTCAGTTCAGTGAGGACATTGACAAAAACAGACCTCGATAGAGACAGAAAAGGGATGATTATTTCGATACAGACCTGGTGGCTGCCACTGTGGGAGTGTGTACCTGCATGCAAATCTATAATCACTGAGGCCATGACCACTGTGTGTGTGTGTGTGTGTGTGTGTGTGTGTGTGTGTGTGTGTGTGTGTGTGTGTGTGTGTGTGTGTGTGTGTGTGTGTGTGTGTGTGTGTGTGTGTGTGTACGGACTGACTGGCGGCACGGCCAAGTGACTTCACCCACCCAGCAGGCAATGCTCCAATCGAAGGCCTAATCTTATCTGCTCCGCTTGCGGTTGGAGGAAATCGATGGGACCAACCTTGAGAAGGCATTAAGACGAGCGGTAAATGGGTTCCTCCTCTGAAGTAAACCCTCTCCTCTCCTTTTCGTTACCTCATCCCGCCAGTAAACGCCGCAATCATCCTGAGACCATCAATTAATATGTTATCTTAAGAGAAGGGGTGGGGGGGGGGGTTGAGGGTAGGGGATCAAAACAATTCCGAAGAAGATTCTGGTGGATTTAGTACGGTAAAAGCTGGAATTTCTGGCGGCTCATCGCCTTCATAAACATGCCAAAGCGAAAGCCATTATTTGTGAGGGAAGGATGGGACTACTGGCGCCAGTGAGATTTGATTTCAGTGGCAGAAATTGGATTAGCAGCCATTAAAGGCCTCCTCACACATACATTTATAATGACGTGAAGGGGAACGTATCTGTAGCCAGCTCCTCTCACTCACACCGACGAGCTCTACTGTCTGGAAGAAGGTACACTCCATGGACAGTGTGTGTGTGTGTGTGTGTGTGGATATGTAAAATGGTAAGGACATGCGGTGAGCCAAGGTCTACAGATGTTCACATGAAAAGATATGATCTAAAAGTGACAGACAGTTTAGAGAGTGAGTAATAGGGAAGAGGGGGAGGAGGACGAGGACGAAGAAGAGGAAGAAATGTAGCGGGGGATTTTGAGTGGCAGTGTATGCGAGAGAGAAAGGTAGGAAAGAGGGCGAGAGAGGGGAGAGAGAGACAGAGATGGAGGGCAATTGGGGGAAAAAAGGGGAAATAGTTGAGAACGGGGAAAGATACACAGAGATGTGCCGGCGAGAGAGGACAATATTTTATGAGAACAAGTCCATCTTGCCAACAGGATGACAAGAGCCTCTCTGCACAGCATCAATTAGCCTAACAGGATTACTCTGAATCGTACTTTCTCTTCTCTCTCACTCGTCTCTTTCTCATTCTCATTCTCTTTCCCCCCGTGCTCTGCTTACAATCACCCATCCTGCTTAGCAGGAATGATTTAAAACATATGCATTCCGATTTAAAAAGCTAATGTTGGGATTAGGTGGGTCATTATTTTCTCATCTATGCGACGGAGGCTCTGTCAGGAGATTAAGCAGCAGGTTAGTCCACCGGTCCCGCCTTTGAAGCTCTTTTATGCTGACAATAAGTCAAATCGAAAACCCAACTCGGAGATTAGCGTCTTTAGCAGGGAGAAGCCCCGGCAAATAATGCATGACTGACGCAGTGATTAATCTGCCCGATGGGTAATATGGAGTTGGGGTTTTTCTCCTTTGAGCTGCTGAATGACTGTGACAAAGACAATGGAACGTTCCCCTGGAACGGTATCGAGGAATGGTCCGGTATCGAGGAATGGTCCAGTGTTGAGGGAAGGACACTGTCTGACGATGAAACCATTCAACTTTCAGTCAACGCTCGGTCAGTTTCTGATCTGTCAACACTGAGTATGTATGCTTCGACTTTGCTAATGAGAGAGCTACCTGTGAATATTTGGTCAATATTTGGCTAACCGCTAACACCACACCGCTAACAGCCTTAACATAGGCAAGCCAGCAGACCAGGCCCCAATTGTGGAAATCAAAACTGAAACCTCTGCAGAGTCACTCACAACTCTGCTCCCCTGAACGGTACCCCTCTCCGGGTTAAAATCGGCGCTTGCTCACCACCTCTGGCTCTACTTTACGGATGGTGTCACCACGGCAACGGCAGGGGGCCACGCAGAGTGCAGGCGTGATGACTAGGCCACTGTGTCTGATACGCCTGAAACTCAAATTCATCGGCAGTCTGCTGTCACCCCCCCCCCGACTGACTCACACACACATCTGGGCCTAAATACATGGAGCTGCTGAAAAGGAGGAATAATTAGCTTTAGTTAACTGTAATGAATGGCTAAATGTTGTTTCATTTCTGACGGGCAAAATAGCTCTGTCGTTATGTGTGTGTGTGTGTGTGTGTGTGTGTGTGTGTGTGTGTGTGTGTGTGTGTGTGTGTGTGTGTGTGTGTGTGTGTGTGTCTGTGTACATGCTTGCTTGCATGCATGCGTGCGTATGTGTTCGCGTGCTTCAGTGTGTGTGTGGCTCTGCTCGTGTGTGTGCTGGTGCGAGCGGGTGTGTGTAGGTGTGTGTGTGTGTGTGTGTTAGCGAGCTGTGGATAGCTGTAGCAAACCAGGGGGTGGTGTAAGAGTGGGCCGGGGGTCCAATTAAAAGATCAAGGGGCATATGGGTGGAATATTACACATTTATCATCGTGGCTGGAATAATAGGGGAGATGTCAATTACGTTCCACTTCAGTCACATAGCAGAGGAGAGGGTGGGGCTCTCATTCTCATGCTTTCATTGTGGGGCGTCTTCCATTTCCAGGTCACAATAAATGATTTGATCTCACTCAATTCATTTAATTGAATCTATTTTATGTAAATATTTCCTGCATGCCTTGGGGGGGGGTAGTGCCTTGGGTGCCTTGGGGGGGTAGTAACAGAATCATTGATCTTCGTTCCATCGCACAGTTTACATATCAATTGATAGCTGCAGGGTAATTCCCTAACGGAATGAACCATTTTAAAACAGGGAACCATGGTGCTGACTTGGTCGCCTTCTTGACTCTCCCTTTGTTTGGAGTGGAAGCACAATGATTGCCTCTGCGATTCATTCTCTTAAACAGTAAAAGCGAACAAAAACCGGACTTGGCAGTGCACTTTTACACACTCTGCCTTTGCCTTTTAAAACCAACTAAAGAGAGTGAAGACCTCCCACTCCAGAGCACCCCGACTCTCTCCCTCCGTAAAAACCCCCACCGACCCAGTCTTAACTGTACACTTTGAAAAGCACGCTCGCTAGCACCCAGAGACAAAACGTACGTAGTCCTGCCAAGGAGGTGACCTCCTCACACCAAGGATTAAACATTGGATGGAACATTTGTTTTTCGTTTCAGGATGCATTTCCTGCTGCCTGCTGGGGGTGTTGAGTGGGCCTGGGTCGGGCGCCCAAGGTGGGCAGCAGAACAGGGAGGGGGGCAGGCAATACGTGGTCTGGGTGGTGGGAGGTTCTCTGAATCTCCGGACCCTTTTGTGGGGCCACAAGGAGGAGGGTTCTTCTGCTAACGCTCACGGTGCTGTCTGGAAGACCCTTCCGAACACGCACACACAAATAAATTGTGTGATATATACTGTACTCACACTATCATGAGCCCTGCTGAGTACGTATGTATTATAGTGCATACACACACAAGCATGCACGCACGCACCCACACACGACGGAGTGTAATCCTCTTTCAGACAGAGGGGCTCACATACACTGAAATAACAAGGCTGTGTCAACGGTGCATTTTACATACATAAAGAACATCATGTCTGCATTGTGAGGACACCAATGGGGGCATAAGGGGCGACTCAGAGTCTGTCACACAGGCTGTCTGCTGTCTGGGGCATGTGTGTGTGCTCTCCTCTCCCTGGCCTTCAACAGCCCCTCTGGTCTACCCCCCCCACACCTACCATATACACACACACACACCACAACATCCCCCCTTGGCCTGGGGGGCTTGGGGGGGATCTAGGAGGAAATTGTCCAGCATGATTCACTGCTTTATAGCTAATTTCTCCACCAAGTCCCTTCATCCCCCTATCCTCCACTTCATCCCCTTCTCCTCTGGGAAAATGAATGGGAGGGGAGGAAATCCCCTCCCCCCCATGTCTGGACACGGAGCACAACTGTCCCGTGAAGAGGGAACTAGGCCCTAACGAAGAGGGAGCCATGCTAAATCAGGCGGGCTTAGATGCTAAACCAGAGAGAGGGGCTGTGGAAATCATGGCACAATCCCCATGCTCTAGCGCAGGGGTGTCAAACTCATTCCACGGAGGGCCTAGTGTCTGCAGGTTTTTGGTTTTTCCTTTCAATAAAGCCCTAGACAACCAGGTGTGGGGAGTTCCTAACTAATTAGTGATGTTAATTCATCAATCAAGTACAAGGGAGGAGCGAAAACCCGCAGACACTCGGCCCCCCGTGGAATGAGTTTGACACCTGTGCTCTAGCGGATGACAAAGAACTCAAGGATATAACCCTGTTTTTGTGTTTTTATCTTCTTGGATTGTTTGGGTAACTCTGGACGGTTTCCACCCCATCTCCTTGCACTCACAAAGCGTGAAAACACTACAAACCATTTTGTAAAAATAGTTATTTTCAGTCTGTTTGATGTCCTAGCAGAGCTCCTGTTGTGTGTGTGTTTTCGTTAGAGACCCAGAGCAGTCCGCTCTCAGTAGTCCCTGATCCTCACTAAGGCCTGAGCTCTATCAGAAGCCAGTCAAGCAGACAGCTGAGTGAAGCTGACAGATCCCGTATGGTCCAGCTATAGGCCGCTGCTGTGGTCTCCTCTCCTACCCAGGCACCAGCTCGACTCCCTGTCTGTCAATAATACTCCCAATACCCCTCCACTCAGTCAAACACAAACAGGGGGCTCTCCTGACGTCTTGACATATGGAAAACATTTGATGGGTTTGTTCTTGAGCCTCCTTTGATTACAGGTGCAATGTCCATTTCGACGGCCGTTTCAGGGTCTCGCCTCGAATAAGAGAGAGAGTTGAGTATTTCAGGCAACAACATCCTTCCAGAGAGGTATGACAGGAAAAGGAGATTTGTATGATGCTCATTGAGTGGCTCGTGATTCCAATACCCAGCCTCAAGGCCTATTGGGGTGGGGTTATGATCCCAAAGCCTGGCACCAATGAAGCAAACTAGGTGACCTTTACAGGGATTTAAAACATCAGCGATAAGGGGATTGGTCAAACTCCCTTTCGAGTAATTCACATAGAAGTCTGAGAGGTTGGATGAGCCATGGGAGAATCTATGGTTTCTCAAGAGTTCCATTTTGTACATACAAATCAAATCAAATGTTATTTGTCACATGCGCCGAATAGAACAGGTGTAGACCTTACCGTGAAATGCTTACTTTACAAGCCCTTAACCAACAATCCAGTTTTCAGAAAATAAGAGTTAAGAAAATATTTAAACTAAAGTAAAAAAAGTAACTCAATGAAATAACAATAACGAGGCTATATACAGCTCTTTTCGGTCATAAGAGACGGTAGCAGAAACATTATGTACAAAATAACACACAAAATAGCACAATTGGTTAGGGAGCCTGTAAACGGCAGCCATCCCCCTCACCTCAGCCATGTAATAAAACACGTATTACAGTAACAGACAGTCCAAACGGTTGCCGTCTCCTCAGAGCCCATGGTGTATTGCCTTCGTGTGTTGAGCTGAGTACAACCTTTATGAGCGGGCCTCTACTTAAGTGCTCTGCTTCTCCTTCCCTGTATTTGTCTGTGTTCACAAACACTGACACACACACACACACACACACACACACACACACACACACACACACACACACACACACACACACACACACACACACACACACACACACACACACACACACACACACACACACACACACACACACACACACACACACACACACAGAGAGAGCAGAGCAGCAGCTGGTAGGCCTGTACTTGTTGCTTTGTTGTGTCTGTGTGTCTGTTCCCTGGGTCCAAGCTCCTGGACATGAGTGGGTCAAAAGCCGCAGCCTCTCTCTGTGAATCATCAGGCTCTAATTAAAAGCTGTGATGTCTCCATAAAGACCAGGCCCGCCAGAGATGGATGGAGAGAGGGAGAGGGGGGAAGAGGGAGATAGAGGGGGGAGTGAGAGAGAGAGAGAGAGAGAGAGGGAGAGAGAGAGAGAGAGAGAGAGAGAGAGAGAAAGAGGGGAGAGAGTGGGAGGGGGGGAGAGAGATAGAAGGGGGAGTAAGAGAGAGAGAGAGAGAAAGAGGGGAGAGAGTGGGAGGGGGGAGGTAGAAGGGCTTCTGGTGGCTGAGCCGGTGCAACTGTGCACCAGATGTTCCCAGCCGGCCCTCTTCCCTTCTCCTTACAGCCAGCACACTCAAGGGGGCGGGCGCGGGCACGCCGACGTTCCCCTAGAAAATGTGCACAGCTACCACCACGCTAAAATGTTCTCCCGTGTTGTGTGCACTGCACATTGTCTGTCATTCCGATTGTCTTTGTCATATAGTGCTTGCATGTCTGAAAGATGTGTGTATATTTGAGTGTAAGAGAGAGAAAGAGAGAGAGAGAGAGAGAAAGAGAGAGAGAGAAAGAGAGTGAGAAGACAAGAGTAGAGTAGAGTAGATAAACATAAGTTACACTATGTCCTTTTCTGCTTGAGGTCTGTTTGTCTGATTGTGTCTGTGTACGTCGGCAAGTGTGTGTGTGTTTGTGTGTGTTTGCACGTGTGTGTGTGTGTGTATGTGTGTGTGCTAATACGTGTGTGTGTGTTGGTATGCCATGTGTGGTCTGTATGTGGTGATGGAAGCGTGTGCGGGACACAGTCAGAGAGCTGGAGGTCTGGCAGGCAGAGATGCATCCCGGGCAGGGGCCACACTGGGGCCTTTAGTGCCCTCACAGGGGCCACGGAGAACACATCCCCTCAATGCGAGTCTGTTGAAGCACCGAAGACTGCCTCCGATCTCATCTCTAGATACAGCAACCACTGACAAACCATCAATGCCCTAAAATCTCCAATGAACCCTCAGCAGAGAACCTGGCTTTACAGCCCTAACCATGTCATGGACAATATCACACTGTGACAGTACATTTCTCCCACTTGTGAAACATGTCGATGGGGACTTGAAACGTTTTCCTTCTGCTCTGCTCCCCCTCCAGTGTGCTGCCACTTTGTTTGTTTGTGTACGTCTGTTTTTGATGGGGCTGTCGCTGTTTAGGCATGTGCCGCCTCATTTCCTCCCAGCCAGAACCTCAGACAGGGAGGCTTTCCTGATCCGTGTTATCTCGCACTCGACGCATACTGCCATGGACAGACACACACACTCGCGTACATACACACGGTCAAAAACAGACAGTCAGACATCTGGATGGGTTACTTCGTGACACACAAATCATCTTGATTAAGCCCATTAGTAGTCCGTTGTTCCATGGATGTTTCATCGTATAACGTGTCAGATTTCGTCTTAACACGTCCTTAAAACGTCATCGCCTTACGTCAGAAAATCAAGCAATAATTAATATGGTCATCGCCGTTAAAATCAGTGACAGAAATGCCTGGGATTTCCATGTTGTAATGTGACTACATGCGTCTAGCGAGGCCGTTCGGTAAAACGACTAGTTTGTCGGGCCAAAGAGTGGGAGAAAACCCCCCCTTTCCCTCGTTCTTCCTGCTTGGAACCGACCAGATGACAATAACGTGGAGTATGGAGCCCCAGTGAGCACTAATGCACCCCCTCCTCCTCCCTTCTCCTCCACCCCCCTGGTCTTTGAAAGGCCTCCACATGTTTATGGCTCATGCCTGTGGTATGACGATGGATTCTCCATATAAAAGCCAGCAAGGATCATGGGGTGTTTCAAATATTGCTCTCCCGAAGACAGTTGCTGACAAAATGACAGCGGCCATATTTATTTTGGTCAGGGAGCAGGGCACTTTGTGGGGAGTTAATCAGAGACTCCCTCCTCCGAAGCCTCCTTTGAGGAATGCAACCACGGCAGAGAAGGACCGGAGACTACTGGTAATGACTTTCTCCTCCTGTGGAAGATTTAACACCGCGAAAAACGCTCGAGAGGCAGAAAAATAAACCCAAAGTTTGGTCAGGGAACCGTCAGTATAAATCAAGTGTTGATTGGCTGTGCGCTTGGATAATCAATTCCCATCCGGTTAGGAGATGCAAGAAATAATATTATAAGTGCGTATAGGAAAAGGAATGATCTACGGCAGCGACTGGTGGGGACTGAGGATGACTGAAAGCAGAACTTGTGTGTCCATTTGTGAGTGCGACCGCAGCGTTGGCTATAACTGCCATTGGCCCAGGGCTGCAGGCCAATCCAATGGCAGGTTGATGTCTTTCCTTCTGACCCGTCATCCTCTATCTGAGTCTCAGAAACACGGCAGTAAACACTCTCTAACCTCTCTACGACGGCCTCGTTATCACCGAGAGCTACCTGTTCCTGAATATCCTGACTCGTCACATCTTAATGAATGATCTTAATGAATCATTTCAGATACATTACATAGTTAATGCATGTCACCATGTCACCAGCTCTGGAGAACAGCGGTGAATGGTCGATGTCAGAGGGGGACAGAGCTGCCCCTGTGGCCGCGAGGAGAGGGCGAGGCGGGAAGCGTCAGGGCGCGGCACTTCTGAAGGCCCCACTTAGTGGCTACCGTGTCGGCCGTGCCGTGCGGGCTAATTAAATGAAGATTAGGCCATGGCTCTCGCAGTCACAACAGGCTGCCGCATGGGGCGCGCATAATCACTCTGACAGGCCAGCAGCCAATTAGTACTCTCCGTCTGCCCTGGGAAAGCACTTGGCGGCTCACATTTATCCGGATTTTCCATGATATTACCCGGGCCGGAGTTTGCCTGTTAATCATCGGCCCCATTCCGGATTTGCCACGGAATCATCAGGACTCAGGAATCATCATCTACAAATCATCTCCTTTTTGTTTCGCGAGAGCATTTAAGAGGTTTGGTTGAGTGTGGTGGCAGAGGAAAATCACTTGCTGTTTGGTTTGGACGAGGCCTGTCCCATGAACTTCTCTGTGGAGGAAAAGGAGGGCACTCCATAAGAGAGGAGTTAGCCCTTCAGTAAAAGTCTGTCAGCGTGTGTTCTGCAAACTGGTATGATGGCAGCAGGAGAGGGAACGGGTATGTCTGACAGGCACACAAACATCCAGAAATTTGTTGGGGGATATTGGTTTTCCAAACCAACAAACACGAGCCAGATTTGATCAGCGGATAGCCTTTGCCAGCACCTAAATCTCTTGGCTTTCTGGCCGTAAACAGGCAAATTCTGTGTGACACAGTACACATACACACACACACACACACACACACTAGAGCTTGTAAGTAAGAACTAGTATGTAAGCATTTCACTGTATGGCTTACACCCGTTGTATTCTGTCATGTGAATCAACTTTGATTTGATTTGACACACACACACAAACACATCAAGCGAATCCTAGCTTGAGCTTGTTGGTGTCACGGACGGTGTGTGTTACAGACAGGCGGCCGCGCTTCCTCCCAAACGGATTTGGGGCAGTCACACTTCTCAGTGCATCGTTTTACAGGAGGACCAAACCGACCGCCACACATGGTTCCCAGACGGAGACGGCCAGGAGGTCCACAGAGCTGCGTGTTCCCTACAGAACCACACTGCAGAACCACACTGGGGTAGACAAAATCTATAAGACCCACACTAAGAGTTAGACAGAGCCTGGTCCACAGCCCTGTGTGTTCACTTCACAACCACACCGGGTTAGACAGAACCTGTGGACACACTGAGGTGGCTGCTAAACACAAAGCTGCTGCCTATCACTCCCTGTCCGATTCCATAGCTCTTTAACGGCTGACGAAAACCTCACAGGCCTTCTAGCTTTCACCTAGCCATGTTACTTTATACGGACACTGAAATACTGAAATACTACTAATACTGAAATACTAATACTGTATAACAAGTTACATGTTACCAAAACGTTCCAACTTTTTTCATAGGCTGTGATGATTTCTCTACAGGAAAAAAAAAGGTACAGTACACATACAGTATGCATTGCACAATTGTACAGACACACACAAGTGGTTTTCCAATGAGAAGCATTTGCTGCCTGGCCAAAGGCAAGGCAAGTGCTCGGGGCCTGTTCGGAGAAGTTTAGCTAAGTGTATGATTGATGATAGTGTGATGGAGAGCTTGGCCTCAGATGAGCTCTACAGCAGAGAAGGTTTCTCCTCTTACACACAGGGGAGATCATTATCCCCCACCACACTGGCCTACAACTTCTGCTCCTCTCCGCTTCCAGCACAGGTACCTAACCCAATGACCATAGACAATCATTATGGGGTCTCTCTTTCTCTAACAGTCTACCTTACACTCTCCAAATCCACCCTGTCGCCATGGGGCCCCGGGAGTCTTGCTCATCTCATGTCTCCGTCTTCCTGTGGCTAGAAACGATCCACTCTGGGCTGACTAATTCATTATTTCACGTACTTACACAGAAAATGCAAAACAAGAGATACACAAATGTCACGCTTGTCAATGACAACTAGGGACTTCGGAGCCGTCTGTCAATCTGAAAGCGGATTTGCAGAGCAGTAGAAAATTAGCCAATGAGTTTCAATGGTGTGTTTGTGTAAGACCTTACTACTCAGCCTAAATCCAAAAACCAGGGATTACAGAAAGATTAAGTAGGCGTTTTTAGAGCTTAAACATTTTAAGTTGTTTACACAGCATCTAATACTATTAAAATGTAATAACCCATCACTTGAAGGTTAGGAGAAAGGGGGGGGGGGCTGTCTGCAATGAATTTAAGCAGAAAGAGGAAGTTACAGTGTAAGAGAGAGAGAGAGAGAGAGAGAGAGAGAGAGAGAGAGAGAGAGAGAGAGAGAGAGAGAGAGAGAGAGAGAGAGGGATAGAGCGAGATATAGAGGTAGAGACAGAGAGAGAGGGAGAGAAATAGAGAGATAGAGCGAGAGAAATAGAGAGAGAGAGAGATAGAGAGACAGAGACAGACAGAGACAGAGACAGACAGAGACAGAGACAGAGACAGTGACAGAGACAGAGAGAGAGACAGAGAGAGAGAGAGAGATGGATATGGAGAGATGTACGTGTTACATCTCTGTTCGTAAACCAGAGTCTGATGACAGGATTAATGTTTCTATATTTTTAGGATTGCGGGTGAAATCTCCTGAGGGAGAATCCTAATGGCATCAATACTGAGCAGCTTAAGACTCCAGAGAGAGAGAGAGAGAGGCCCCAAGAGCAGAATTTAGACAGCTGGAGGTGAATAATAAGAACACATACATTGACTATTGGCAGAGTGAGGTCAAAGGTCAGAGAAAGATGGAACGCTATCAAGCATTGGAACGAGACGTCAGTGAATACTTAACCCGTTTAAAAGACCCCAAACAAAGCAAAACCTTAAAGCTGAAATCCTTAATGGTGAAACTGTCACGACGATTTGCAATATTACAACAAGGAAGTGCAAACCCCCCCCCCCCCCCCGACATCATTGCAAGAGCACAATATGTACTGCAATTGTTTTGACTATGCTGCGCGACGTCTCTTCAGCTTGGCAACAAAAACAATAACAGCGGTGGTAGGGTAGACGTTGCGTTGTTTCCACCTAATGCAGATTTAATCTTCAACTAAATACATCATTAGTAATCGTAGCCTGGCAATTGAAACAGGACGCCATAACAAAGACATGGCTGGCCAGAACGACTATGTCATTACTGTGGGTCGGGAGAAATAGAAATTGAAGAACACTTTCTAATCTTTTGGCCCATACATATTGGTTAGAGATTCCTTCTTCCCCAAATGAAAAATGTAAATGTTCCCATTCACAGAGCAATCAAACAAAGAGACACTTATACTCTGTATTTTTGGGGGAAAGGTCTGATGCGTATTAGTTGGCAGCATAATATGTTTAATATGTTTAATAATAAGGTTTTTTAAATTAATTTCTCCATGTACTGAATTAGATTTCTGAACGTTGACCATTAATACATTTTTTGTATTGGATATATATATATAAATATATATATATTTTTCCCAATTCTTATTGTTGTTGCTGTTGCTTTCCTAGTTGTTATGTACCACTTTGCTTTGGCAACATTGACCTTGTTATCATGCCATTAAAGCATATTGAAGTTGAGGAGAGAGAGAAGTCAGCGTGTCATTGCAGAGGCCAATGGAACAGCTATTAATAAGGCATGTTTATGGCCCTTTCAGCGGAACCACCCTGGGGAGAGAGGAGAGGATGGAAGCAACAGAACCGCAGTCTGTCTACCTACCCTGAGGGAGGGAAGAGGTGAGGAGAAGAAGACTTGCACCCAACAGCAGTGGTTGAAAAAGTACCCAGTTGTCATACTTGAGTAAAAGTAAAGATACCTTAATAGAAAATGACTCAAGTAAAAGTGAAAGTCACCCAGTAAAATACTACTTGAGTAAGTCTAAAAGTATTTGGTTTTAAATATACTTAAGTATCAAAAGTAAATGTAATTGCTAAAATATACTTAAATATCAAAAGTAAAAGTATAAAAAATTAAAAATTCCTTATATTAAGCAAACCAGACGCCACAATTTGTGATTTTTTTTCTCGTGAATCTAGGACACTCAAATTAGTATGATATGTTATGTTTGGTATGGTTACATAAGGCACAATGTTACAGGAGGATGTTACATCTACCCCTGAGTCATATCAATGTGGATAATTGGCTAATATTTGGTTGACGTTGATCCATGAGATTACAACCTATATTAACCCACTCAAAAAGACAGACAAAAGTTAGTTGAATTTCCAATGTCATATCACTATGATTTCAACCATCTAAAAGCACAACCAAATTCCAATTAAAATTATTATTTTATTTTTAATTACTCAATGTTTATCACAGTGCTTTCAATCATTTTAAAAGCATGGCAAGGTTCAAATAGGAATACAATGTCAGATATTATGTTTATTTATAACACATTAATGTGTAATCACTGTGCTTCATCTAATAGCACAACCAAATGACCCGGATTGCAGATTCTGCACAGATTATTACAGTGATTGTGAAGATCTCACAAACCTGCGACAACCAATTCATGCTATCTTGAACATGCACACTTTACATGATTAACATATGACGACATGTATAGTTACAGTAACCTCAAAACGTGGCCATGGATGTGTAACTACTTTTGAGGTTGAATGTTACATTAGTTTGTAAGATAGCCTTAACCTTTAGGCTATTTACTGTAAAAGTAATATTGAATTGTGTTTGGTTGACAACGCAACAAATGATCTAAGTTTAAAAGAGCAGTATCTACAGTACTGCTGGAAAAGTTCCATCTGAGCCTCTGGCTTAATCCCATTCTTCAACTTTTATTTCTGGTTGAGTTGGAGACGTGAATCCAACATGTCATTTGTTAACTGTCGACAAGTTAATAAGCTATTTATTTGACTTCAAAAGTTATATTGAATTGTTTGGTTGTCAACGCAACCAAATATCAACATTTGAAGGAGAGTTATCTTCTGTTTGGATAGTTCCATCTGTGCACTGACTTAGTCTGGCTTTAATTCCAGTTTGTCTACAAATGAATAACTGTGATGTTGGATTCACGTCTCTATCTCAACAACAACAAAAATCTAAGTTAAAGAATAAGTTATAGGACTAAATCAAATCAAATCCAACTTTAAATGCACTTTAATCAAATTAACTTTGATTTGATTCACTCCTATTCTTTTGGTAAACAAACATACATACTGTACTCAACCAGACACGACACGACAGGTTTCTTCATGGCTCCCAAACCAAAAACAGATTTAAATGCGTTGATCAGCTATGTAAAGAGCCATGTCATCGTGGGATGCTCTGCCACCAGAGGTGACTCATGCAAAATGTCAGTTTAGCTTAAAAAAAACAGATAAAAAAAGAATATTGTATCACAGCACCTCCTCTTTCTAAAGATCCAGTTTAACTGTGCTGGATAGAAGAATATGAATAGTAGAATAGTATTTTTGTTGTCTCTTGGTGTCGTAGCAAAGCAGGGCTGTGCTTGGTTAAAATCCTGGATGGGAGACCAAAGGGTAGCTGTAGATAGATAACTTCTCCAGTAAGAGGTGCTGCCGAGCCTATTGTTTTTTCAGATACTGATTATAACGTTGAAGATGTTGTTTTAAAGGTACAAATTCAACATATTTTATACAAGGTTTGTCTATGTTGAAATGTGGTTACTATGATCACATAATCCTGTGGTTGAAGTTTCACCCTCAAGACAACAGTTTACTTTGATAACTGTTTTCAAATCCAATGTATTTTCCACGTAGATTCCCCGCGTCACAATATGTTGACAAATTACGTTGAAACAACTTTGATTCAACCAATTTATGCCCATTGGCTAGCTATTAGGTCAACATCAGTAGAGAAAAGAAATTGAAACATGGTGGTGGAAGGGAAAACTATATCATATTGTTTATACAGTACGGTGAGATGTCATGAAAATATCAGACACGCTTCAGACGCATCCTCGCATTTCGTTGAGAAATGCTTTGTTTCTTGACATTATCTGGGCTTTGACTATCTATCTCCATGTATATTTTCTCGATGAGGGATTATGTCTCTCAGAAGACACTGAGGAAGAAAGATCCTTGACTCTAGCTGGGCCATGTGCGTCAGAGTTAAGATGGGTGACATGAATCTGTAAATGACTTCCAGTATTATTTAAGCGCATAGAAATGCAAGCCGGAGGCAATCAGATATTAGCATAAATAGTGTATACCCACATACACGTAATATATATATATATATACACACAGTTGAAGTCGAAAGTTTACATACACCTTAGCCAAATACATTTAAACTCAGTTTTTCACAATTCCTGACATTTAATCCTAGTAAAAAGTCCCTGTCTTAGGTCAGTTAGGATCACCACTTCATTTTAAGAATGTGAAATGTCAGAATAATAGTAGAGAGAATGATCTCAGCTTCATCACATTCCCGGTGGGTCAGAAGTTTACATACACTCAATTAGTATTTGGTAGCATTGCCTTTAACATGTTTAACTTGGGTCAAACGTTTTGGGTAGCCTTCCACAAGCCACCCACAATAAATTGGGTGAATTTTGGCCCATTCCTCCTGACAGAGCTGGATAACTGAGTCAGGTTTGGAGTTCTCCTTGCTCGCACAAGCTTTTTCAGTTCTGCCCACAAATTTTCTATAGGATTGAGGTCAGGGCTTTGCGATGGCCACTCCAATACCTTGACTTTGTTGTCCTTAAGCCATTTTACCACAACTTTGGAAGTATGCTTGGGGTCATTGTCCATTTGGAAGACCCATTTGCGAGCAAGCTTTAACTTCCTGACTGATGTCTTGAGATGTTGCTTCAATATATCCACATAATTTTCCTTCCTCATGATATCATCTATTTTGTGAAGTGCACCAGTCCCTCCTGCAGCAAAGCATCCCCACAACAATGTGCTCCCAACCGTGCTTCATGGTGTTCTTCGGCTTGCAAGCTTCCCCTTATTCCTCCAAACATAACAATGGTCATTATGGCCAAACAGTTCTATTTTTGTTTCATCAGACCAGAGGACATTTCTCCAAAAAGTACCATCTTTGTCCACATGTGCAGTTGCAAACGGTTTTGGAGCAGTGGCTTCTTCCTTGCTGAGCGGCCTTTCAGGTTATGTCGATATAGGACTCGTTTTACTGTGGCTATAGATACTTTTGTGCCTGTTTCCTCCAGCATCTTCACAAGGTCCTTTGCTGTTGCTCTGGGATTGATTTGCACTTTTCGCACCAAAGTACGTTCATCTCTAGGAGACAGAACACATCTCCTTCCTGAGCGGTATGACGGCTGCGTGGTCCCATGGTGTTTATACTTGCATACTATTGTTTGTACAGATGAACGTGATACATTCAGACGTTTGGAAATTGCTCCCAAGGATGAACCAGACTTGTGGAGGTCTACAATGTTTTTTCCGAGGTCTTGGCTGATTTCTTTTGATTTTCCCATGACGTCAAGCAAAGAGGCACTGAGTTTGAAGGTAGGCCTTGAAATACATCCACAGGTACACCTCCTATTGCTTCTAAAGTCAGGACATCATTTTCTGGAATTTTTCAAGCTGTTTAAAGGCTTAGTGTACACTTAGTGTATGTAAACTTCCACTGGAATTGTGATACAGTGAATTATAAGTGAAATAATCTGTCTGTAAACAATTTTTGTAAAAATGACATGTGTCATGCACGTAGTAGATGTCCTAACCGACTTGCCAAAACTATAGTTTGTTAATAAGACATTTGTGGAGTGGTTGAAAAACGAGTTTTAATGACTCCAACATAAGTGTATGTAAACTTCCGACTTCAACTGTACAGTCGTTGCCAAAAGTTTTGAGAATGACACAAATATTAATTTTCACAAGGTCTGCTGCCTCAGTTTGTATGATGGCAATTTCAATATACTCCAGAATGTTATGAAGAGTGATCAGATGAATTGATATTAATTGCAAAGTCCCTCTTTGCCATGCAAATGAACTGAATCCCCCAAAAACATTTCCACTGCATTTCAGCCCTGCCACAAAAGGACCAGCTGACATCATGTCAGTGATTCTCTCGTTAACACAGGTGTGAGTGTTGACGAGGACAAGGCTGGAGATCACTCTGTAATGCTGATTGAGTTTGAATAACAGACTGGAATCTTCAAAAGGTGGGTGGTGCTTCGAATCATTATTCTTCCTCTGTCAACCATGGTTACCTGCAAGGAAACACATGCCATCATCATTGCTTTGCACAAAAAGAGCTTCACAGGCAAGGATATTGCTGCCAGTAAGATTGCACTTAAATCAACCATTTATCGGATCATCAAGAACTTCAAGGAGAGTGGTTCAATTGTTGTGAAGAAGGCTTCAGGGCACCCAAGAAAGTCCAGCAAGCGCCAGGACTGCCTCCTAAAGTTGATTCAGCTGCGGGATCGTGGCACCACCAGTACAGAGCTTGCTCAGGAATGGCAGCAAGCAGGTGTGAGTGCCACTTCACGCACAATAAGCAACTTCTCCAAACCATCCAGGAACAGTTTGGTGATGAACAATGCCTTTTCCAGCATGATGGAGCACCTTGCCATAAGGCAAAAGTGATAACTAAGTGGCTCGGGGAACAAAACATCGATATTTTGGGTCCATGGCCAGGAAACTCCCCAGACCTTAATCCCATTGAGAACTTGTGGTCAATACTCAAGAGGCGGATGGACAAACAAAACCCCACGAATTCTGACAAACTCCAAGCATTGATTATGCAAGAATGGGCTGCCATCAGTCAGGATGTGGCCCAGAAGTTAATTGACAGCATGCCAGGGCAGATTGCAGAGGTCTTGAAAAAGAAGGGTCAACACCGCAAATATTGACTCTTTGCATCAACTTCATGTAATTGTCAATAAAAGCCTTTGACACTTATGAAATGCTTGTAATTATACTTCAGTATTCCATAGTAACATCTGACAAAAATATCTAAAGACACTGAAGCAGCAAACTTTGTGGAAATTAATATTTGTGTCATTCTCAAAACTTTTGGCCACGACTGTATATATATTTCCTGTCTCATTTTAATCCATAGCAATCTAACCCAATACGTATCCCAAATACTGGTGTTCAGTGGGAAGAAATGACATGCAGTCCAAATGATATTTTCTTAACCCAGCCTTTCTTCCGTGTCACTCGGGATTCTACTCTAGTGCACACTCTAACTGATTTTCTTGTTGGGTTGTATTGTTGTAAAGGTATATTTAGAAGAAAAAAACATACATTGTGGTTATAGCCTGGGAATAATCCTATTTACGTCTTGAGACGTAATTTGTTATATTGCGGAGCAAAGCCATGGTGTATTAGATAGCATTGGAGGGCCTTACTGCCCAAAGTCCCTGGAATATGTTGTAATTTAAAAGGTCAACTGGGAGGTATTTAATAATGAACCCGGGCGTAATGAGGCCTTTCCATGAACCTCTTGATCTTCATCCACCGGCTTGGACCACTTCCTGGTCACCTGCACACCAAAGGGAAAGACAGACATTCCTCCCATTGGATTACTCTTCATTATCACTTATGGGAAGTGATTATTTTACAATGTCAGTCGGTCTGGAACTGGGACTGGGTCCATGCTGCCTGCCTGAAATGAATCTCTGTGCTGTGTGGAACCCTGAGGATTCCTTCTTCTTTTCTTTCTTGGCATTCCCTTATCCCGCTCGACTTAAATGGCTTTCATTTTACATAGTATTTATTTAAACAGCTTGACATGGACGAGTCTTTCGTTTCACAGGCTTAGTTTTGGGGGATAGGATTTTTCACTACCACTTGAGTGGCTTGAGGGTCGGGGAGTTAACAGTTCCGTTTAAGTACAAAACTCAACTTTATGATACGAGCCACCTCTGCCATTCTTGTAACCAAAAAGAGCACACAGCAACGACCACAGACAACTTTAACTACACAACTAAATTGAAGCTATTCCCAGAAACATTGAATGGGGTGAAGACACTAATAGATGACCGTATCAACCATGAGACAGGAGTGATAAGCGAGGTCGACGTTAGAGGCCCCCACACTCGGTTTCTACAGGCTAGCAGAAAAATAGCTTTGCTATGCATTCAATTGAGACTTTTCACAATAACTCCCCATCACTGACCTCATACTAAATAATTGATGCCAGTCACACAGGCCCAACAATGCCAGGTTTTAATTAAAGAAGACCATAAAATACCTTTGGAAAAGGTCAAGCAAGCAGTGCTAAATTAGGGGGAGGGAAATTCCTAAAGAAAAAAACAGGACAGGGGACAGGAACACATAATCACCCCACTGGGCACACACTATTTGAATCAATGTTGTTTATACATCATTTCAATGTTTCCACGTCGGTTTCACTGGGCACAGACGTTAATTCAATGTATTTTCAACGTTGGTTCCACGCACATGGCCCAGCTAGAGTCAAGAAACTGCCCAGTGGGACAGTTTCCAAGCCAGAAAGCACTGCCTGCCTCAATATTGCTGCAATAGGAGAGACGATCATGGTTTATTTCAAGTTTATTTACTCTCTCACCACCTCACTAAATGGTACTCGGATTTAACATGCAATACCAAAAATGGTGGAAAATCCTGGAGAGAGTAGGATATTTTCCAGCTTTTTTTGAACAATGTTCTTTTTCATAATTTTCCGGAAGGCTTGAACCCAATCTGCCATTCTGCCACTATAACTCCTATATCTCCTTGTTTTGCCTAAGGAAGCGTATACACAGCACATCCTAATCCGAAATCACATTGACTGAGTTAGGGACATATTTGAGTTTGGGACAACTTTTCTGTCATCACCTCGTCAATAAGCACACTTGACTGAGGCCATCGCTCTAAATGGTGTGTTTGGATCATCTGTGAAGAACTGAATACCTTCAGAAAAAATATTTTCCTAGCTGTATTTACACAAAAAATATTTCCAGATCTGACTTCTCATTTAATGGTCGACGTACATGCTGTGCGTACCGCAAATAACTTTCAAATGGACGGGAGGGAACAGAGAGTGCCATTGAGGAAACCTGCAGTTCATACTTTGAAGAATTCCACTGAAGAGAGGGAGAGAGAGAGAGTGAGAGAGTGAGAGAGAGAGAGAGAGAGAGAGAGAGAGAGAGAGAGAGAGAGAGAGACAGAGACAGAGAGAGACAGAGAGAGAGAGAGAGACAGAGACAGAGACAGAGACAGAGAGAGAGAGAGAGACAGAGACAGAGAGAGAGACAGAGAGAGAGAGAGAGAGAGAGAGATATACCCAGAAAAACCTGGTGAGCTGGCTTGAATGGGGCGGCCATGGAAAAATACTGATATTTCATGCATGAAAACGCCACTGTGTTTGAGGGACACGCAGGGTTAATGTGGGCTAGAGCAGCAGACATACCTGGTGGGACTCTGAGACCAGAAAGGGGAAATGGTTTCTCCCAAGAGGGAGTTCTGGCCCCTTACCCGAGATACAAGTCTCTAAAACACAGGTGTCAAACTCATTCCACGGACGGTCGAGTGTCTGCAGGTTTTCGCTCCTCCCTTGTACTTGATTGATGAATTAAGGTCCCTAATTAGTAAAGAACTCCCCATACCTGGTTGTCTAGGCCTTAATTGAAACAAAAAAACAAAAAAAAACATGCAGACACTAGGCCCTCCACGGAATGAATTTGACACCGCTGCTCCAAAGCACTATAATCCTCGAGGAGAGGCTAGACTTGCACATGACAGATACACCACAGACCAAAAACACCCAAAAGATAGAGATGGATGACAGAGACGCGCACACACACACATTATTCATCTACCCACCCGAACAGCTGTCTGCCAATATGGCGTTACATCTTACCTCTCCTGCAGTGCCTAATGGCCATTTTGCATCTCTTTGACTCGGCGATGGTGGGGCAGGGTATCGTGTCCTTGGGCGGCTTCTTCACGATTTGCCGCGTCCGGGTCTCCAGACCCCACTTGAAGCCGCAGGTTTTGTTTCTCCTGGTGCAGGACCCCCACTCGCTCCACTGGCCCACCTCGCAGCCTTCTGTGTGGGGAGAGACATGAGTCATTAAAGGGTAGCGCCAGGGAGACTCGATGGAGGGTCCAAATCAAGGTTTACTACAGTACATAGTGAAAAGACTAGGATGGCCATAACCTCTTGGTGTGTGGTCCTTTCCATCCTTCTACTGTTTCATTCAAAAATATATACTAGAGGTTAGAAGGTAAAAGACTGTTGGGTAAAGTCAATCAGTTCTAGGAGATCCTGCCTCAATGTGATCCACATTGTCGACTTTCCACATTTCAAACACAGTATGAATTACTCCAAAAAGACACACTATTCCCTATATAGTGCACTACTTTGGACCGGAGCCCAGTAAGCGCACCACATAGGGGATACGGAGCTATTTCAGACACACATATGTCTTCGCTGTTTCCCGTCTTACCTCCACACTCCATGGTGTCCTCCAGGGGCGCAAAGCCCTCTGGGCACTTCTCGGAGCAGCGCCCTTTGTGCAGGTAAAACCCTGCCTTGCACATGGTGCAGAAGTCTTTACTGAAGCAGGACTCACAGTTATCTATCCTGCACCCTGTGGGAGGAAGAGGAGACGAGATGAGAGGCGACGCGGGGAGAGGAGGGGAAGTGAAGAGAGGAGAGAAGAGGTCTCGGCGAGGCCAGGGCTAGGCAGCGGTACAGTACAGTATACACTCGTACCATCTGGAGTTGATAGAAGACTAAGGGGGTTTGGGTAAGGAGATGGAGTTCTTGAAAGGACTACCGCCCCCCTCCAAAAGAAAGCCTCTGTGTTGATGTCCTGTGAATCATATAATCATATATCTCTAGGGCTGTGCTGTATTTCAGCACACTCGGTTTTCAGTGTGAGCGGGTGAAGAGTGCGAACTGCGAAATAACAACAGCAAAGTTGGTGAAACATTACCTCACCGTGACCCCTTTCAACACAGGCAGGAAAACAGACCACTAGCATGACATCCAACAGTCTGGAGACAACACAGAGGTCTGGGCCTCTGGTTCTCATGTCCTAGCCATGAATGGGTTTGAGGGATTCCATTTTGTTTTGGTGGGTGGATTCTATTTTGTTTTGGTTTTAAATGTATTTTTTAAGAAAGTTAGTGTTACCCATGCCTCCAATTTATGTTTGATATGGCTTATTCTAAGCTTTGTGTTATCAGACATTGCATCATTGATGGGGGTAAGAATGAACTTTTTGTGATTAGGAAGCTGGCATACAGCTGTGATAGAATCCTCGGTTTTGTGTTAGTTTGGGTTGGGGAACAAAAAACATTGCGAGCCCCTGCCAAACTAACTAACCAACGCTGATGTCTTTGGTGAGAAACACAACGCCACACTTATCGTCCCACGCCCCACCCTGCTGGGCTGAAACGCAGCACTGTGCGGCGAGGGCGACGTGTCATCAAGCCTTTTACTCTGCAAATAGCACGTTCAGGCAGGGGCCCAAATTACACGAGCCGCACCGACAGGGCGACGAACTGGGCTGCATGATTAAAAGGAAGCCCTCACCCGAGCTGTCTAATTGATGACACTCCTCAGAATCCCTAAGTCGCCTGATTGGTTGGCTAACCCCAATCTATATTAGAGGAGGCTGGTGGGAGAACCTATAGGACGATGGGCTAATTGTAATGGCTGGAATGGAATAAATGGAACGTATCAAGCATATCAAACATATAGAAACCACATGTTTGACTCTGTTCCATTAATTCCATTTCAGACATGACAATGAGCCCATCCTCCTATAGCTCCTCCCACCAGCCTCCACTGACCTATAGGCTAGCCAACTAGCAGCAGTCATCTCTATCACTCGCTCAACTAGACTTTCTCAGGTATGGCGGTGACATCTGGTCTTCTCTGTGTCTCCCGGAGAGTCACCATGTGTGCATGTGAGTGTGTGATTGTGTGTTGAAGTAATTATCCACATGTAACAGATACAGAGTACAAGGCCCAAGACTCTTTTATCTAGGACCCTATTGCGGGCCCGGAGATGGTTCTCACAATCACGCCCCTTAATTACACCATCTCCAGCTAACCATCGGGCCTCCTCTGCTCACTCTGCATTCCTCCGCAACGATGGAGGTCCCTCCCCTTTTCACTTTGAACCCCTAAGTATGGCCTCCACCCACTCACTCTGTCTCTCACGCTTTTCCAATCCTGACCAGTCTAAACAAACCCGCCACAAACACACACATAAGTACACACGTACACACATATACACACGTTACGTCATGTACACACACGTGTACACACACACACACATAATGGAAACACACAACCTTACACACACACACACACACACACACACACACACACACACACACACACACACACACACACACACACACACACACACACACACACACACACACACACACACACACACACATATATATACAAACAGACACACACACAAACACGTCACATACACTAACCACACTCAAATCAGAGTTGGTTGTGGACACACCCATCGCGCTGTCGCCCCTGTTGCCTACCTTCTGAAAAGATGACAGGATGACAAGATGCTTGAATACCAGCCTCCACACCGTTCTTGATTCTTTACCTAGATACAGTATATATTGGCTCTCTGGCTGGTCATTGGCATAATGCTTGATTATCACCCTCATCAACGTTTAATGAATGATGTTCCTGACGCGATATGTATAGGCCTACTGTAGACCTATATCCAGAGGTTTAATGGAGAAAGAACACAAATAAAAATGTATATATGTGTGTATATATATATATATATCATACAGTTGAAGTTGGAAGTTTACATACACCTTTGACAAATACATTTAAACTCAGTTTTTCACAATTCCTGACATTTAATCTGTGTAAAAATTCCCTGTCTTAGGTCAGTTAGGACCACCACTTCATTTTAAGAATGTGAAATGTCAGAATAATAATAGTAGAGAGAATGATTTATTTCAGCTTTTATTTCTTTCATCACATTCCCAGTGGGTCAGACGTTTACATACACTCAATTAGTATTTGGTAGCATTGCCTTTAAATTGTTTAACTTGCGTTTTGGGTAGCCTTCCACAAGCTTCCCACAATAAGTTGGGTGAATTTTGGTCCATTCCTCCTGACAGAGCTGGTGTAACTGAGTCAGGTTTGTAGGCCTCCTTGCTTGTACGCGCTTTTTCAGTTCTGCCCACAAATATTTCTATAGGATTGAGGTCAGGGCTTTGTGATGGCCACTCCAATACCTTGACTGTGTTGTCCTTAAGCCATTTTGCCACAACTTTGGAAGTATTCTTGGGGTCAATGTCCATTTGGAAGACCCATTTGCGAGCAAGCTTTAACTTCCTGACTGATGTCTTAAGATGTTGCTTCAAAATATCCACATAACTTTCCTCACTCATGATGCCATCTATTTTGTGAAGTGCACCAGTCCCTCCTGCAGCAAAGCACCCCCACAACTTGATGCTGCCACCCCGGTGCTTCAGGTTGGGATGGTGTTCTTCGGCTTGCAAGCTTCCCACTTTATCCTCCAAACATATCAACAGTCATTATGGCCAAACAGTTCTATTTTTGTTTTATCAGACCAGAGGACATTTCTCAAAAAAGTACGATCTTTGTCCCCATGTGCAGTTGCAAACTGTAGTCTGGCTTTTTTATGGCGGTTTTGGAGCAGTGGCTTCTTCCTTGCTGAGCGGCCTTTCAGGTTATGTCAATATAGGACTCGTTTTACTGTGGATATAGATACTTTTGGACCTGTTTTCTCCAGCATCTTCACAAGGTCCTTTGCTGTTGTTCTGGGATTGATTTGCACTTTTTGCACCAAAGTACATTCATCTCTAGGAGACAGAACGTGTCTCCTTCCTGGGCGGTATGACGGCTGCGTGGTCCCATGGGGTTTATACTTGCGTACTATTGCTTGTACAGCTGAACGTGGTACCTTCAGGCGTTTGGAAATTGCTCCCAAGGGTGAATTAGATTTGTGGAGGTCTACAAAAAAAATTCTGATGTCTTGGCTGATTTCTTTTGATTTTCGCATGATGTCAAGCAAAGAGGCACTGAGTTTGAAGGTAGGCCTTGAAATACATCCACAGGTACACCTCCAAATGACTCAAATGATGTCAATTAGCCTATCAGAAGCTTCTAAAGCCATGATATCATTTTCTGGAAAATGTTTGTGTACGTAAACTGCTGACCCACTGGATTTGTAATACAGTGAATTATAAGTGAAATAATTTGTCTGTAAACAATTGTTGGAAAAATGACTTGTGTCATGCACAAAGTAGATGTCCTAACCGACTTGCCAAAACTATAGTTAGTTAACAAGAAATTTGTGGAGTGGTTGAAAAATGTATTTGAATGACTCCAACCTAAGTGTATGTAAACTACAGACTTCAACTGTATATATATATATATATATATATATATATATATATATATATATATATATATATATATATATATATATATATATATACACATACATATGTGTATATATAAGTATGTGTGTATGTATCCATGTGTGTGTGTGTATGTATGTATATATGTAATGTATGTATACATAATATATTTGTCATGTGAATGCTGTATATAAAAGTACCATGTCTGTAGTATGTCAAATGTAATATGTCAAATGTATGTTGGTGAAGAAAAAAGCTGGAAAAGAAGTTACAAAAAAAATATGTTTAATCTTTGGGACATGAATAAAATCAGCTAAATGATCTAATGGTAAAAGCACAGTGCAACCTAGGGCAATATAATGTCATTTAATATACGCTTTTATCCAAAGGAAAAGAGAGAAACTCTCCGGAGGTGACAACCATATGTGACAACCAGCTGGGATTTGCAGAAACGGGATGTTGGGGTAGGAACAGAGTAAATTCAGCGCTACTGGAACGGATGTACGGATGTGGTACAAGGAGGCATACAACAGACACTCTCAGATTCAAGAGGTGGTCTGAGGCATGCCTGTAAGACCTCACTGCACTCCTGGGTCGTGTTCATTAGGGCACACTGTAGGGCAATTCTACGGTAACAGAGTATATGCTGAGACTCTACTTTACTTTAAAATGCATATCCAACAAAAAACAATGATTGAAAAGTTAAAGAGACCATACAACTCTATGCACGAGCACAACTTTTAGCAATTTCCACTGAACATTTTACAAAAACACATTTACTTGACGAACCGTGCTGATGCAAAGTTTGGTAACAGAACGGCGCCACAAACAGCACAAACCGTCATTCTGTGTGTTTAACTTTGCAATCATTGGTTTTTGATGGATATACTGTACATTTTAAAGTGAAAAATCAGAGTCTCAGCATCACTCTGTTACAGTGGAATTGCCCTACACTGAACAAGTACAAATAGTTTTAATCCGTTTGGTACCGATTGAAGACAATCTAGATATAGTACAATACAAACTACACATGGAAGGATGCCAACATTTACAATATAGACATGTCTGCCTTCTCACCATCTCATCCATGGTCCAACAAATCACACACACACTTGCTTATCTCTTGCTTGATAAACACACAGGGCCAATAGAGTTACGCAGTGCTGTAGAGATTTGGGCATGGAATAAGTGAAACAGGGGAGGTAAGGCAGAGGCCCACACAAATGCAGGATGCACTCGCTCTCCTCTCCCTCCTCCCTACTTTTTTGTTGTTGTTGTTGAGCTCTCCTCTTTGTTCCCGCTGAAATTAGATATCGGTGGGGCTCGGTGTCAATACACGTCAGGCCCAAGACAGGGACCCAACAGCCAATAAATCAAAGGAGTAAATTGGAAAGCAGCGCTCCTCTTTACCCCTCAAACACAAGCCTTCCCAGGCCTGTCATCACCTAAGTCTTTTTCTCTCTTTTGCTCTGAAGAAATAAAAGACAAAAGAACATCTCAAGCACCGGCATATTGCGCAACCTGCTGTTATTGACAACAAACAGGAGTGGAGACGCTGGTACACCGAAACACACACGACTAACGAGTGCCACAACGTTAAAGTTCATCTCACAATATAGATGTCAAAAACAAGCTTATAGTCAAATTTATTAGCAAACACCGGTGGTAGCGATTCCTGTCCTACTCCTTATCGGATATAATAAAATAAGATTCCTTTACAGATATATGACATATGCATATACAGTTCAAGTCGGAAGTTTACATACACTTAGGCTGGAGTCATTAAAACTCATTTTTCAACCACTCCACAAATGTCTTGCTAACAAACTATAGTTTTGGCAAGTTGGTTAGGACATCTACTTTGTGCATGACACAAGTCATTTTTCCAACAATTATTTACAGACAGATTATTTCACTTAAAATTCATTGTATCACAATTCCAGTGGGCCAGAAGTTAACATACACTAAGTTGACTGTGCCTTCAAACAGCTTGGAAAATTCCAGAAAATGATGTTATGGCTTTAGAAGCGTCTGATAGGCTAATTGACATCATGAGTCAATTGGAGGTGTACCTGTGGATGTATTTCAAGGCCTACCTTCAAACTCAGTGCCTCTTTGCTTGACATCATGGGAAAATCAAAAGAAATTAGCCAAGACCTCAGAAAAAAAATTGTAGACCTCCACAAGTCTGGTTCATCCTTGGGAGCAATTTCCAAACGCCTGAAGGTACCACGTTCATCTGTACAAACAATAGTACGCAAGTATAAACCCCATGGGACCACGCAGCCATCATACCGCTCAGGAAGGAGACGCGTTCTGTCTCCTAGAGATGAATGTACTTTGGTGCGAAAAGTGCAAATCGATCCCAGAACAACAGCAAAGGACCTTGTGAAGATGCTGGTGGAAACAGGTACAAAAATATCTATATCCACAGTAAAACGAGTACTATATCGACATAACCTGAAAGGCCGCTCAGCAAGGAAGAAGCCACTGCTCCAAAACCGTTTGCAACTGCACATGTGGACAAAGATGGTACTTTTTGGAGAAATGTCCTCTGGTCTGATGAAACAAAAATAGAACTGTTTGGCTATAATGACCATCGTTATGTTTGGAGGTAAAAGGGGGAGGCTTGCAAGCCAAAGAACACCATCACAACCGTGAAGCACGGGGGTGGCAGCATCATGTTGTGGGGGTGCTTTGCTGCAGGAGGGACTGGTGCACTTCACAAAATAGATGGCGTCATGAGTGAGGAAAATTATGTGGATATATTGAAGCAACATCTCAAGACATCAGTCAGGAAGTTAAAACTTGCTCGCAAATGGGTCTTCCAAATGGACATTGACCCCAAGCATACATCCAAAGTTGTGGCAAAATGGCTTAAGGACAACAAAGTCAAGGTATTGGAGTGGCCATCACAAAGCCCTGACCTCAATTCTATAGAAAATTTGTGGGCAGAACTGAAAAAGCATTTGCGAGCAAGGAGGCCTACAAACCTGACTCAGTTACACCAGCTCTGTCAGGAGGAATGGGCCAAAATTCACCCAACTTATTGTGGGAAGCTTGTGGAAGGCTACCCGAAACATTTGACCCAGGTTAAACAATATAAAGGCAATGCTACCAAATACTAATTGAGTGTATGTAAACGTCTGACCCACTGGGAATGTGATGAAAGAAATAAAAGCTTAAATAAATCATTCTCTCTACTATTATTCTGACATTTCACATTCTTAAAATAAAAGTGGTGATCCTAACTGACCTAAGACCGGGAATTTTTACGAGGATTAATTGTCAGGAATTGTGAAAAACTGAGTTTAAATGTATTTGGCTAAGGTGTATGTAAACTTCCGACTTCAACTGTATATATATGTATGTATGTATGTATGTATGTATGTATGTATGTATGTATGTATGTATGTATGTATGTATGTATGTATGTATGTATGTATGTATGTATGCATGCATGCATGTATGTATGTATGTATGTATGTATGCATGTATGTATATATATATATGTTTGTGTATATATATATATACACATATGCATATATATATATATACACACATATATATACATACATACATACATGCATGTATATATATATATATGTTTGTATATATATGTGTATATAAATGTGTGTATATATATGCATATATATATGCATATGTATATATATATATATATATATATATATGTATATATATGTATGTATGTCTGGGGTCAGAGTTGGATGGATATGAGGGAAGTTCCCACAGGGTGCTGCATCTGCCCGGCTGCTTGTCTGCCTCTGCGGTGGCCAGGGGCCCAACGGAGAGCGCCAGACGAGGCCCCCAGGGGCCCATGGCCCTCAGATGCATAGGAGCAGGTTATAGCCCTCTTTGGGATTAACCTCTGTGCCACCTCCAATGTCTCGTCTAGGTGCCTCTGGGAGACTAATAAGAAATAATGAGGTCATCAGATCTGGCAGGAATCTGATGAAAGGAAGGCTCAATGTTCTTCTTGAGGCTTAAAACACATTATCTCCTCTTGGCCTTGTTTCTCAGTTTCTAACTCAATATCAAATCATTTCTGGGTAACAATTGAGTACTGTACTGTGATTGTTTTCAATTAAAATGGTCAAGAAGAAAAATAAATAGCTTCTTAGTAAAGTGCAATTTCTCAAGCAAGAATTGCGGTAGGACTGTCTGGGAGTGGGGAGGGGAAACTGAAAACGAGTTGTTATTGGCAGAGAGGTTTGGAACTCTCTTTCTTATTGTTCTATTAGGCCAAAACTCCAACCCGCCAAAACAGGCTGAAATTTCAGGTGGTCAACATCTTTTAAGGGAAAGTCATGGTTGCACTTGTATGAATGTGACTGTTTCCATTTTTCCGTTTTTTCAGTTTGTGGTTTTCATGTCAACTACATTTGGAGCGTGATCTAACCCTGCGAGTCTAGCTGGCAGCGACTCTCCCCTCTCTCTCTGCTGTGGTCTGGATCGAAAGTCAGCAAATTTGATCAGGGACACTCAAAGCAATTGTCAATTTCAGAGGGTGTTCTGTCTGAGATTGGGTTGACATGGGAAAAATACCATCACTTGATTTATTTCTATGAATATTCATGTTAAAAAAAACTGTAAATCATTTTTCATAAGATGGAGAATCTGTTAGGAGCCCAGAGAGGGCCTTTCTTGTAAGCTACGGGGGTTAGGTTGTCAAGCCAATCATCAGTCTAATGAAAAGTCACAAAGTCTTCCAGGATGCTAAGCAGGACTGCTGTTGAACAGGCATGCAGCGGCAGTGTCCATGTCCATGATCAGACAGAGAGAAGCTCTGGCACTGAAGCGGGGGAAAACAAACCCCATTTTTCCAGCCTTCCTCTCCAAGCGGGTCTGAGGGAAGCAGCTACCCTTGTGCTAGCCTAATAGCGCTTTGCCCTACTCTCTAAAGCAGAAGGTTTGGCTGACATTTAACCCCTGGCTTGCTAGCTGCCACCCAGCCATGTCATGTGGATTGATGGATGGCAGAAGTTCATGTCACAGGAAAAGGCTGCATGTTCTCCCCTCTGACATTCTCTTTTCTTTCCACGTGGATGCTCTTCAACACACTGGCATGGGGCTGCTGGGCGAGACGGTGCCGGTGTTCCTGTCAGTCAGAATGGGCCAGTGGAGAGGAGACACGACAGGCCTGTCAGTTGGTTGTGTCCATTGTGTTGTCTGGCAGTGTGTCTAAACTGTGGTTTGTAAAAGCTGTGATGATTAACTGTCCCTTGGTAAGGCGCAAAGGCCAAAAGCAACTGGTATTTTTCTGGTTAAAATGTGCAATGGAAATGCCCACAGGAAGACAGAGATGCAGAGTAGCCTGTTTCTGCCTGCGCTGCCAACATAGCTCATGGTATTATGACTTAGTTCCTTTACAGAGCTTCATACTTCGGTACTCAATTGGCCCGGAGAACTGGCGTGTGGCTACTGTCCACCTCAGAATCCACCAAACTCCCGTGATGCACTTTAAAAATGAACTACCTTACAAAGGTGTAACCAGTCATCCAAAACTCATAAAACGGGACAAACCAGAAACAAAAGGCAACAATGATATTCAGTAACCAATTTTTAGTACGGGAGAGGCAATAAAATAAAATCAGAAATGGAGTTTTAAAAATCACCTCGGACAAGGGGAGTCTCGAGTGGCATATATTGGCACTGGACGAGCTGTGGTATTTGAACCACACTTCCAGAATATTGGCCATATCTATGAGCTCAGCTTGACATGGTTTCCATCGTGGCAGGGGGATGCTCGTTGCTGGGGTTTCTGTGAGCATTACAGCATGCTGTGACTGAGGGAGAGCTGTGACTGAGGGAGAGCTGTGTGTGTGTGTGTGTTTGTTAAATGGGGTGCATATAGGGACAATCTATCCCAGACTTCAAGCCTTGTCCACCAGGATACCCTCCAAACCTCTCCCCCCCCCCTCCACCACCTCAGCAGTGTTTAAAACCATTATACAGCCCCTGGGAGGAAGCTTTGCTCGGAGTATTACTCTCATGCTGTCTCTGTCAACACTTTCCCTCCCGTTAAACTCAGCACACTGTTATCCACCGTTCACCCCCCCCCTCCTAATATTTTCAACCCATATGAAAATACAGCTGATGCCTGATACAGTCTATGCCATAGCTTGGGAATTAAATCATATCATAAAAGCCTGCGTTAAACCTAAATCGTGCAGATAGATTGTCCCAGACAAGTAGAACGATTCGTTTTGTATTAGCACTGGTGCAACTGCAAAGAACTTACGCATAGTTTGCTAACTTACACATCACTTCCTGTATATATGTGCACTTATCAGGACTGGGCTGTATATAAACCATATGTGAATCTCTATCCTTAGAAATGTCCCTGGTTAGAGATGGAGGTTGACATAGAGCAGTATTAGTCTGTTGAGTTACAGATCATATCAAACTCTTCACCATTAGCTGCTGAAAGGTGTGTATGTATGTATGTATGTATGTATGTATGTATGTATGTATGTATGTATGTATGTATGTATGTATGTATGTATGTATGTATGTATGTATGTATGTATGTGAGAGAGAGAGAGAGAGAGAGAGAGAGAGAGAGAGAGAGAGAGAGATGCGGAAAACGCGGACGGAATCACGCATGCCAGACATTAAAACGGAATTCGACAATATTCAAACATTTATTGAACTTAGTAGGAAATGAACTACATTTATTGGACTTGTAGAAAATCCATGGACAAAATACATCAGTGATTTGTATTTTCCTGCAACTTTCTGAAAAGGCACAGGAATGCGCTTTTATCTAGTCTACACTTTGTGTAGCCGTTAGCATGAATGCTAATGATAATCGTCTTCTGGTACTACAGATGGAAAGGCTTTCACCAAAACCTTCTAAACTAAAAATGTTAACTGCAAAGTAGCCTATGATCACCTGGCAGAATGATATCATGATGATTTGCATCAATCCAGTAGCCATTTGTTTTGCTAACTCTGCAATCCCATGAGCGCTACAGAAACACTGCTAACCAAACAAAAGTCTCTGGCTGGTGCACACTTGCATTAAAGGGTAACTACACCAATATTTCTTAGATTTTTCCCAGACCTCAAAAGTGAACATACAGTTAGTTGTGTGTGTTTTCTATTAAAAAAAAGTGTGATTTTGAGAGAGAAAACCTACAAATAAAAATAAATATTTAAATGAAACGAGGAAAAACTACCCAGAGAAAACTGAATTTGAGAAAAAACTACACTGAATCAGGCATCTTCCTCCCCTCACATTTCCCAACCTTTAACTTTCCCCCTCTCTCTTCTAAATTCAGCCACTGGCTGGTTCAGTTGCCTGGTTAGCTTCAGTCACCTAGTCTTACTGCACATTGCCACACAGGTTAAAGTGTGTGGTTACACTCTTTCTTCTCCTAATGCCAAGCTGTCAAGTGGCGGCTGAAAGAGAGTGAGGAACTTAGCCGTGGGGTTCCAGCCTCATCACGGCTGGGCCTGGGAGTGAGTGTGTAAACCTCTCTCTCTATCGTGTGGCGTTAGTTTTCCTTTACCCAGGCAGTCCACAAAACAATCTTGAATGAGATAAGTCTGGTGTAATAATAAGCAGCTGCTCCTTAAGTGATTTCAGAGGCTGTTTTGAAAGACCTTGATAACAGAGACGTAGCGCTACGTTCGCGGCCTCTTAGAGAACAGGGGCAGGCACTGGCTCTGGGTCTGGGGCACTGGTGATGGGGAGGAACCCCGGTGTCTTTGAGCAAGGAGGAGAATCCAGCTGCCTTGTCAGCCCACAAATCGTTCCCAGTGACCCGACAATTAGCTTCGTAGAGCCGAGCTGATACAACGGCCCGTTATGGCCGACAGGCCCAAACTGTTTAGTGGAAATTACATGAAGAGTGCAACTTAAGGAGGAAGGTCAAATGCGAAGTGGGATTACAAAGTTACGACTCCAATTGCGATCACATCAAAGAAGACCTGGCCGCCGAGATTTGATGCTACTTGACAATGGTAAGATTTTGGTTCTGGGAGCAGTTTTGCTCTGAAAAGGACTCAGAGGAACTTGCCACACATTGGTGCCGCACGTCGGTACCGCTTAAAATCAAACTTCGCGCAGGACAGAGAGACGGTGTGAGGAGGGATGGGGAAGAATTACTATCCGCTGAAGAACAAAATGTCTTTCTCCTCTGATTTTCCCTGACTTGTGAAGATAGGGTGAAATGACTGCAGGCCCTTCCTTTTCCTCTTGTATTGTGGGGAATGGAGAGATGAGAATGTGTGTGCAGGGGGAGCGGGTGTCTCGGGGAGGGGAAAATCCAATTGATACCAGCAGTTTACGACAAGCCAGGCATTTCAGTCGTCAATCTGCTCTATTTTTCTGACTGACAAAACCAGCGGACGTATTTGCATGGAGGTTTGGAGAGAGAGAGAGAGCGAGCGAGCGAGTAAGCAGCAAAATGGTTTCTCCTCCGGTGTCTGCTGCGCGTCTGGATTATTGGGCCTAGAGGTCCTGACACGCTCCTCTGGGGCCTCATTTCAGCATGTCTGTCAGGAGTTTGGCTAACAGAACCCAATGGGTTCAAGTTCTTTCTCAGTTTTCACATGAAACACTCAGCCAACGCCTCGGGCTCTCTATAAACCTATAAAGCCGGCCTCTCTCAAGCCAGACTCCATGTTAAAATAAGGTTATGAGATGGGGGCGCAGCCTGGTCCAATAGGAGTGGAGAGGGATACATTTAATTAATTTGATATTGTATCATGATTTATTTATTTTTTAGCTGAGAGCCATTGTTGGGTTTTAGTTTTTCCCCTTTCAGTTTTTAATATAGACAACCTAATTTAAAAAGATCTGTGTCTAAATGTGTCTGGTTAAGTCCTGATGTCGAATACAGCTGACTACACACAGAAAACAGGTTGAACACATGAGTACATAAAGCCCACAAAAAAAGTATATACATTTAAACTATTGACATGGATGAATAGAAATATCTAATATGATTGATGTTTGTTCCTTACATCATCAGAATAGTTTTTCCTCAGCATGACATCGTCCAGCCCTCTGCGAGTGACTTAACCTATTCCACTCGCTTTAATCTGCACATGGCAGCGTTCCGTTTGTGCAAAGTCCACAAACTATTGGTAAGCGTTGCTAATCTTCCATTAAACAAAGCATCAAGATATGCCTAGAACTTGAATAACAGCCCATTTAAGTACGCCTGAATAGCCTTCGTTCTGAAGCCCGTCCACAACACCCTCTAACAAGCCTCTAAATGTTCACCAAGTGGGACTGTTGGTTGAGAAGCCGGATTAATCAGACATTTACAGCCTCAGATCCCACATCCAGGCCTATACTGGTCGCCCCTGAAGGAGAGGCCCTTCTTAATAAAGTCTCGGCACTAACATCCACCTGTGCTATTGGTTCAGCCGTGTGAAGCATGTGCTCCCTGCATAAGGAGCATGTGACGAGACAATAAATCATGTGACGAGCGAGGAAAGAGGAGATGGAAAAGAGAGATCAGGGGGATGGAGGGATGAAGGAGGGATGAAGGAGGGAGGCCTTACGAGAGCACGTGTTGATCTCGGGAGCTCGAATGCCATAGTACCCCGCCGGACATGCGTGGAGACACTCGCCGTACTGCCTCATCCTCTCCCGTCGCAGGAACAGGAAGAGCTTGGGCTGGCAGTTCACGCAGCCATTGTCCTTGGAGCACACCGAGCAGCCCTTGCAGATGGGGTACACGCCATAGCTAGCTGCAGGAGAGAGACGAGAGACAGAGGGCACAAACAGGAAGTGTGATGAGTTTCAACTACATGTAAAGCAATCCAATCAAGCAATCAATCGGTCAGTCGATCAATCTTTTTACATCAGCAGTGGTCACAAAGTGCCTCGGTTTCGATCCCAAAAAGCAGGGAGAAGCACAGTGGCAAGGAAAAACCCCCTGGAACAATGCTTGAGTTTGAGAGTGTGGAATACAGTATGAATGATAACGGCCTTTGATGGTATATTCCACTGTAACTACTGTAACTAACATGTGATAGTGCAGCTGAGTTCACTGGGCCTAACAACAACATTTTCCTGTCACGGTGGTAAGACAGAACTGTGGATGGCCTCAGAGCTGAGGACAAAGGTACACTTGAGGCAACAGACTAAACCAGAGGAAAAAGTCAGCAGTTGAAAAGTCCATCCCACAGTATAAGCCAAACAATAGTAACAGATATGTAACAAAGATATTTTCAAATTTGTAGGAAATCCATCTAATTCAGCAATTTGTCATTCATGCAAACTTTGGTTGCCCTCTGCAACTTTGAATACTGATTGGTTTTGAACGTGAATATTGCATTAACTCTGGTCAGAACTGGCCCTCCTGAGCGCTGTGTTGATGCTGTGTTGAGACAGCCGATGAACGCCCCAAACCACATTGACTCTGGGCCTGGATCGAGTTGCCGGCGGAGGACAAAGGAGCCAGTAACAGCCAGTCCATTCCACAATAAGCGTCTCTTAATATAAACTCCTTAGCGATCCCGTTTACAAGAAAATGTCATTGGGGCGAACACAATAGCGGCAAACGAGAGACACTGCTATCGATCGGAGCCAAGTTTTAAATATCACAGGGTAACAGCTTCCACCGAATAGGCAACCTACCACAGTTCTTAATTAAACATCATAGAGGAGAAATCAACTGACTGAACAGAGCATGTTTCTCCATTGGCCATGAATTCGCATATTACATTTCTCCAACCCGTTTAAAGACGACAATAAATTGCTAAGTGGAACTACAACAGCAGTTTGTAATCATGTGAGAAGCAGCAGCAAGGAGATGTCAATGTTTGACATGGGGTTCACTCTTCCCCGCAGTGTTGAAGACTGAAGCAGAGTACTGAGGATTTACAGAGGAGAAGACCCGGCTGGCACACTACACGCAAACACACAGAATCTGTGTTGGGGAGCGAGAGCGGAGAGAGAGCGGAGACACTGAGGTGTAGTGTTAATCAGAGTGTGTCTGTGATCGTCTCCGGGGATTAAGTTCACCCCGACACCTCGTCGATCACGTTCAGATTAGCACCCAATGTACTCCGTGGCCTATTCATCACTGATTGCTCATCTCCACACTGCACGACTACTCACTCGGCAACGAGCAGAGACCTCAATACGTCAGACAGATAACACATTTCAAGATATTTCCGAACTGTGAGAAGATCGGATTCATTGCAGCCACGTACTGTGACATTCAAATCTAAACAGACCGTCCTCTTTTTCTTCTTTCGCTTCAGGACGTCAAACCCAACCTGCTTCTGTCTACTCTGACGGAGAAATTATATGGGGAGTTGATGTCATTTTCAAAGATAACGACGTAACAAAGTAATGATGTTCTTGGACAATATACAGCGAGCTCCAAAAGTCTTGGGACAGTGACAATTTTGCTGTTTATTTGACTCTGTACTGTGTGTTTAGAAACATATTCTATTCTTATTTACGATAAAAGTTACCCCAAAATGACACAAAACATTACTTACCATTAATTTCTATTGGGCACAAAATAATCTGAAACACAACCAAAAAAAGAAAATGCATCCAACAAGTTTGTAGAGTCACAATCATTGCGTGCTAGAAATATGGAACCAAATACAAAACTTTGAACCTACTTTAATACATATATAAGTAAATTTGTCCCAATACTTTTGGTCACCTAAAATGGGGGGGTACTACGTGCAAAAAGTGCTGCAATTTCTAAACGGTTCACCCGATATGGATGAAAAATACCCACAAATTAAAGTTGACAGTCTGCACTTTGACCTCATAGTCATTGTATAATTTCAAATCCAAAGTGCTGGAGTACAGAGACAAAAAATATATACAGTTGAAGTCAGAAGTTTACATACACTTAGGTTGGAGTCATTAAAACTTGTTTTTCAACCACTCCACAAATTTCTTGATAACAAACTATAGTTTTGGCAAGTTGGTTAGGACATCTACTTTGTGCATGACACAAGTAATTTTCCCAACAATTGTTTACAGACAGATTATTTCACTTATAATTCACTGTATCACAATTCCAGTGGGTCAGAAGTTTACATACACTAAGTTGACTTTGCCTTTAAACAGCTTGGAAAATTCCAGAAAATGATGTCATGGCTTTAGAAGCTTCTGATAGGCTAATTGACATAATTTGATTCCCTTGGAGGTGTACCTGTGGATGTATTTTAAGGCCTACCTTCAAACTCAGTGCCTCTTTGCTTGACATCATTGGAAAATCAAAAGAAATCAGCCAAGACCTCAGAAAGAAATTGTAGACCTCCACAAGTCTGGTTCATCCTTGGGAGCAATTTCCAAACGCCTGAAGGTGCCACGTTCATCTGTACAAACAATAGTACGCAAGTATAAACACCATGGGACTACGCAGCCCTCACACCGCTCAGGAAGGAGACGCATTCTGTCTCCTAGAGATTAATGTACTTTGGTGCAAAAAGTGCAAATCAATCCCAGAACAACAGCAAAGGACCTTGTGAAGATGCTGGAGGAAACAGGTACAAAAGTATCCACAGTAAAACGAGTCCTATATCGAAAGGCCGCTCAGCAAGGAAGAAGCCACTGCTCCAAAACCGCCATAAAAAAGCCAGACAACGTTTTGCAGCTGCACATGGGGACAAAGATCGTACTTTTTGGAGAAATGTCCTCTGGTCTGATGAAACAAAAATAGAACTGTTTGGCCATAATGACCATCGTTATGTTTGGAGGAAAAAAGGAAGGAAGGAAAATGATGTGGATATATTGAAGCAACATCTCAAGACATCAGTCAGGATGTTAAAGCTTGCTCACAAATGGGTCTTCCAAATGGACAATGACCCCAAGCATACTTCCAAAGTTGTGGTAAAATGGCTTAAGGACAACAAAGTCAAGGTATTGGAGTGGCCATCACAAAGCCCTGACCTCAATCCTATAGAAAATGTTTGGGCAGAACTGAAAAAGTGTGTGCGAGCAAGGAGGCCTACAAACCTGACTCAGTTACACCAGCTCTGTCAGGAGGAATGGGCCAAAATTCACCCAATTTATTGTGGGAAGTTTGTGGGAGGCTACCTGAAACGTTGGACCCAAGTTAAGCAATTTAAAGGCAATGCTACCAAATACTAATTGAGTGTATGTAAACTTCTGACCCACTGGGAATGTGATGAAAGAAATAAAAGCTGAAATAAATAATTCTCTCTACTATTATTCTGACATTTCACATTCTTAAAATAAAGCGGTGATCCTAACTGACCTAAGACAAGGAATTTTTTACAAGGATTCAAATGTCAGGAATTGTGAAAAACTGAGTTTAAATGTATTTGGCTAAGGTGTATGTAAACATCCGACTTCAACTGTATGTGTCACTGTCCCAATACTTTTGAAGCTCACTGTATATCTGGCTTCATGCTGTCAATCTCTCTATATGGAGAGAAAATAAACGGGAGTATTTTTCTTCCTCATCGCCTCACACAGCCATACATTAACGTAGAATATACACTCTGGGCATGTTTACATTGACCTGACATCCACTGTAAATTGGCCAAATGTACTCCCCTTTCCCAAACCCCATCCACACATGATTGCTAACACACAACGTTGAGAGCAGGGGAAACCGGGCAAGGAATGAAGATGGAAATTGTGAGAAGTTAGCGAGTTCATTTCCCACCCATTGGGAGAGAAGGGGTTCTGGGTTCTAACAGCTCCGAAGGCGGGTCACTACTATCACAAAGCATGTCCCTTCGTCATCTGGGCGGGTTAGTTACTCACTTGATCTGACCAGCCTCGCCTCTGGCTCATCTCTTTTTAGTGGTTGAAGGCCTCCTGCCTTCTATTAGCGGCCATTTAACTGTGCGTTCATTATGCCTGATCACCTCAGCCCACTGGTCAATCAATCACCGAGAAAGTTGTCAGTGAATCGCTTCATCACATCTTTGGCTCACACTCCATGCCATTCCTCTTTGATCCTGTTGAACAAAACGTTTTGCTCGTTGCTAATCTTGCAACACATGCTGATTAAGGATCACAACAACCATGCATGTTTGTTTGGATCCGATGCAGATCCCACATCCTACAGTTATAAATGAAAAGAAGGAAGGAAACACTCTACAGGCGAGTGAGACGTTTTTGTTGGGTAACTGTTCTTTGGAGACTTCTTCGGATCAGGTCGAAGTCTGGAGTGCATTCGAAGCACAGCCCACAGGTATGTCAGAGGGGAGGCAATGATTAAGTCTGTCTGTCCGTCTGCCTGTTTGGAGTGGCCCTGTCCAACTCAACTAGACCTACTGGAACGGTGTCAAGCACATTCAAACATCAACACTGACAGCTGGTTTCAGTCGTTCGTCAACTCTCAGACACGTCGATGTGACGCAAACATGAAACAAGCTCAATAAAGGACAACAGTTTTGCTTTCTTAGGACGACAAGGGGTCCAATCGAGTTCTCTACAATTTCATGCCTACATAAGACATGGATATTTAGCAGGAACATATGTTCCAGATTACAAACATCTCACAATATTCGTGCAGAAAACCAACAATATCCTTGAAAAATCCCAATAAACAAAGATGAGAAAATCAACAATTTGGGGAGGTTTTCTAGAGGAATATAGCATCCACCACCAGCAGTCCAGTGCATTGTAGAGAGAGACACCGTGCCAATGGGGAGATAGATCCATGGCGATGCGATCAGATAGATATCAAAAGAGAAGCTTCTACTCCCTTAGCTCGCATGCTACAGAGCCTCCAACCGAAAACAGTGAAAGCCATTGGGCTCTGATGTGTCAACAGCATCTATAGCCATGTTTTCAAGTCCCACTAGAGAGGAGACGATCAAAGTGCATCGGTCTGGAGGAAAATTACAGCATCATAACCTAATTTGGCACCCGTGTGAGCTTTAAAACACACGGCGACGGTATGTTGTGTGAACTCGCGACGCACCATCGTACATACATAGTTTTCCGAACAGCAGATAGATTTGAAACCGACCAATCGACGATGCAAACCATATTTTGACACGTTCACATGCTCGACTTTTTCAAGGCGTCTGTAGTAGCTCAGGTCTTTTCTTTCACGTCATCTTTCATCACCAGAACGTAGGCCCAGCCAAAATGGTCATCGTGAGACTATGGATGCCATAGAACAGCCTGTTTTTTGTAACCGCGGAGAGAGAGAGAATGTAAGCAGTGAACGCACCATTACAAAATGCCACACCCTCTCCATGATCAACCAACCAATAGTTTACAGTTTCAACCACAGCATAAATAGGACTTAAAACAAAACATCTCTGCAGTACCCACTTCTGATGGTTATCTAATGATCCCTCTGTGCCTCAAGTATTGCATTTACAAAAACCAGGGCCCCTTTGAACATAACTGGAGAAGACACCACCACAATGGTTCCTTAGCACAGCAAGCTAACCAAGCAGACAAGACAAATATTACAAATCATTTGGAGTGTGACGGTTGTATAGTGAAATGGGACTGACATATAGCTGCTAGTTAATATTGGTCTTCTACTGGCACCACATACAGCAGATAATATGAGAAACCCCTCCCCTGCCACAGACATCTAACTGTTTGCGGTAGTGGGTTTGAGGGTTCTCCTTGTATGTGCCTGTGTGAGATATGCAGGGAGCAATTTTACATATATCTGAAGTCCACCACTCTATTGGCAGCCTCAATTCTACTACACTAAGTTTCTCAACTGAACCAATGTGTGCTGTGTTTTTGTGTTGCTGGGAAGTCCTGATAAGTTTCTACGAATCAATTGCCTGGGTTGAGTAATAATCATTCTTCATCTGACTCTCTCTTTGGGCTTCAATGAGACTCCATTTTTACAAGCAGTTCTGGTCGATCAAACTGTGCAATTTGATCTATGAATGAGAACAATATCTACGACGTTCAACAATGATTTCAGGCTCCAGACTATGAAATCAAATCTAATTTAAACTGAGGAGGCACCATGTTCCTCCAACAGAGTTCCAGTTGCACTGCCCAGTTTGGAGAGAGATATTCTAGTTCATTCAGGTGAACAAAGTTTTGGTCCTCCATTCATGCAAAACACAGGCCCATAATGTGAGTTATGACAACATGTTTGGAGGGTAGCGGTTTCATTCAGCAGGGCAGCGGTGCTGTTGCTGGGAGGTTTGTTTTGAACGCAGCTCAGGAGCAATTAGGCCCACGGTGAGATCCAGCAGGAACACAGTCTGTCTCAGGTACGTTTAACGACTCTGAAACAAGCGTAATGGGCATCACCGGCAGTTGCCAAAGCCCCACATGCAGGCAGGGGAGTTAGCCGGGCCTGGTCTGAGCCAACCACCTCCTGCCTCTCACGCACCTACCACTCTCCATGACATCATCAACCACACTGGACTCATTATAACTTTCTGCAACTTATGGACCATAAAAAGGCAAATTGCAGATCCGTTTTTGGTGTTTCTTTTATGTGAAAACTTTGATTGTTCCCTGTAGGAATCACACACTGACTCACCCCTCGATCCATCCACCGCCCGGGATGGAAATGTAAAAGGGAGCATCCCGCCCACATTACTCGGGCTCATTTACTGTTGATCCCATTTGTTGAAGTTGTGTGAGGCAGGGATAGATGGGATGTCATGAGAGGGCAGAGGAAGAGGGTTGCCGGGGCCAGGGTCCATTCTCTCTCATCATTGGGCTTTCCCTAAGTGAGTAACTAAAGCTGCTACGCATCAAAACCCACTCAGGGTCTGATTAATGACGAATGTTTCTCTGTAGAGGGGGAAAACTCTTACTTGAACTGTTGTGACTAGGAAGCTTGTGCTAATGACACAGTACAGGGGATTCGGGGTCAAACGCATCAAACACAACACAAGAGGTTATATCCTTATACGTCTCCTTAGCTACTCAGGAGGGCCCTGGTATGTCAATCTAATAACACTAGGATAGCTATATCCCTAGTAGCTAACCAGAGTTTTGGAAGAGTTCTACTCTACATTAATGTATGGATCCATTCATATTGGATGCGAATGGCGAGGGAGGACACGGTGCAGGGAAACCTCAGGCCTCATATGTCACAAAGCCGCAGCCTGGTTAGGAGGTTCACTCTTCTTATGTGGTGAGAAGAACATTTCGCCAACAGAACTATATATGTGGACTTTTCTTCATAGCATCTAGGCGATTATTGTATTTTTTTTTTTAGCCGCAATGATGGTATAAGCTTACTGTTATTCAGTCAAAAGGAGAGAGAGAGAGAAGCCGTATCCCTCTCATTTCAGTGGGTCTGGATGTGCTACCCCTGGGCGAGAGACGTGCGGGACACCATCACAACCACCAACAGGCTGGCCTCGTATCGAACTTGGAGACACGACCGCTCGCTGTATCCCTCTTCAAACCACGTAACCCTTGAGGCTTACGCTGTAGCAGCGAGAGGCTGAACAGCCAATTCTACACTGTAAAACTCTCAGACCGTCCACCCAACGTTAACCAGCCCCCGGAACGGCTACACATTGTTCTAGCTTGTTAAAGTCGGTACATGGAAAAGGACATCAAACCACCCACATTTTAAGCATATGACTTTATTTGTCACGGTTCTGGAAATCACACTTCGCTCAAAATTAGGGGGGAAATCGGAAAAGTGGGGGGGGGGACACCAGCCCTATGCGCTGAAGGCACATTTCTGCTCCAATTTAGCAGAAAATATGTTGGACCCGGCTCCGACTCCTTTCCAGCTGGAAACAGTCAGGATTTAGGATCTATGTTATTTTCGGAGTTTACTTTAACAGATCGTACTGTATGCACATGTTTATAATTTAGGACAATTCTGCTGCTTATAACGATTTTGCAGCATGTGTCGGAGCAAACACATTTGTTTTCAGACGTTATTATTATAGCCAAAGTGTTCCTGTGACACAGACCCACCAGGCAAGGCAAGACAAGGCAGGCAGGCGGGCACGGAGAGATTTGATCACATCACTTGAAAGGAGCTAGAGATCTCCAAAGCAATGGGGGAAACAGGCAGCTATATGAGTAGGAACCTGCAGCTTATAATAGGGAATAGGGTGGGCATAAAGAGTTGTGGCACAGCCTGTACCTAGGATGTGTTCTCATTTCCATGCAGAGAAAAATGACCCAGATAGAATCACTGACTCAATGTCAGGTGGATACACATCCTTGGCAGGCCACATTAAATTGGCTTGTGGGGCAGATTTGGCCTGCAGGCCACAAGTTGAAGACTCCTGGCCTACAGTCGGCCCCAGCACAGCTTATTTCTGGCTTTGGCCTCCCTCCCTCACTCACTCAATCAATCAATCAATCAATCAAGTACTCAAACAAACCATGAATCAAATACTCTCATCTCTCTGAAGCCACTCCCTTGACCAAGTCTACTGAGTCCTTAAAAGCCCTTTCCCTTTTACAATTCAAACTGTGTCACAACTGTCAAGATTTTAGTCACATACTCTTCATAAAAAGGCCCTTGGTCTTCCTTAACGAAAAGCACATTTTACTCAAGGCCTGACTAATATTCAATTCTATACTTAACTTTTTAAACTTTTGTATACAAGTCATTTAACAACAGATTGTTATTTGCAATGACGACCTGTCAAGAGGCGAGCGTAGCAGAGACACAGTAAAAACGGACTGCTCAGTTACACATGCAGTTGCTTTTCTCAGATTGAAAAGAACTCCTCGGCGGTTTCAACATGGCTACGTGAAGACGCGTTCCGAGGCCACAACGGGGTTGACACTTACGTTTGAACCTTTTCCCGATCAAAACGAGAACACACTTTGCACACCTACTGGCTCTAGCAACACTTGGGCGGCATTATTGGATACGTCTGCAACCAGGAAAATGAGACGAAACAGTAAACAAGAAGACATGATGAAAACTAGCAACACGATGTTATGGAGACCCTTGTCAGCATCTGCGCAGAAATGGCTAGACTACGCTCTGATTTCATGACCGAGCTTTGTTCCTCTGTGTCAAGTCTATGAGCTGAAATTATGACAAATATCTATCGCGACACAAACCCAAAAAACAAAGGATATGGAAACGTTGTTGACCGACATCAATAAGCGGCTTACCGAATTGGAGAGCAAAAACGGCGAGCTTACCTCCGAGAACGTGACGCTAAAGGTTCGTCTAGATGAACAGGAAAACCATTCCCAGAGAAAGAACATACGTGTGGTCGGAATCCCAGAAGGGACGGAAGGGCGCAATCTTACCGAGTTCACGGCCTCTTTCCTGCAAGGCGTCCTCGGCAGAGAGACGTTTGACAGAAAAACCACAGCCCGGTTGCCCTACCAGAGCAATGCTGGTCCGCCTACATTACCTCCAGACCAAAAATAAAAATTCTTCGGACCTCCCGCGAAAGAGGACAATGGCAAGCGGATCCGTATCTTCACAGATTACTCGGCAGATCTGGCGAGACGCAAAGCTGCATACAAAGATGCGAAAGCCCACCTTCACAAGGCAGGAGTCAGATTTGGCCTGATACACTCGGCTAAATTGAGGATTATTTTCCAGGGGGCTAGCCACACATTTGACGACCCCCAGTCTGTGCTCACCTTCTACTGGGACAATATCCACTCAACAGCGGCACAGAACCCAGATCCGTGAGGCTGCTAGTTATGTTATTAGGGTGCACACATGGTCACTTTATGGACGTGAATGTGAGTAACTTTTATTTGCCCTATTTGGGCAGTCCATGCACCGCATATAGATGGCTGACTACCTCGGGATGGAACAGTCTACCGTGGTATATAAAGTAATAGCTAATAAGCGTTATGGTGTAATGTAACAAAGCTTTTCAGTTATAGACCTGAGGTTCTTTTTAATTTTTTCATGAATGAATAAGCCAAAGCCCTATGACGTTCCTGTTAATTTGCTCCTTTAGTTGGGCCTCAAGGTAGGCAAAGGGGTGTAATTACTAGGCTATGTTCATTTACTTCAGGCCCGCAATTTGTATTTTTTTTTATGTAATATATAGGCTAGGCTACATGTGACTGTATGGTGTGTGTGTTTGGGCACGTGCATGTGACTACAATAGCGCTTAGGACAATTTAAAAGACTAGGCTATTCATTTTTCATCCACATGTCCATAGATCGATGTTAATTCCCCTTTATTCAACATAGGACATGGTGAAACACTTAGTGGGTTTTTTAGTAATGTGACAGAAAACTGGGTAGGTACTGTTTTTGAGGTCTGTCGTTTCATTTGGGGACTCGGCAGTGGGGGTTTTCTAAATTGTATTTTTATGTTTTATTTTAGTTTAGGGTTACACAAATGTTTTATTAATTGTTTTGTTTTTGTGACGAACTACTCAGTCCGGTTGAAGTTATTCTTTAATAATACTGTAACATAAACAGTTCATTTAAACCAGTCTCCTGGAATGTTCGGGGCAGTGAGCATGTGGTCAAGATGAAGAACATTCTTACATTCTGAAAAAGGAAAGGGTTTCAATTGCTATGCTACAGGAAAGTAGGAACCTGCAGCTTATAATAGGGAATAGGGTGGGCATAAAGAGTTGTGGCACAGCCTGTACCTAGCATGCGTTCTCATTTCCATGCAGAGAAAAATGACCCAGATAGAATCACTGACTCAATGTCAGGTGGATACACATCCTTGGCAGGCCACATTAAATTGGCTTGTGGGGCAGATTTGGCCTGCAGGCCACAAGTTGAAGACTCCTGGCCTACAGTCGGCCCCAGCACAGCTTATTTCTGGCTTTGGCCTCCCTCACTCAATCAATCAATCAGGCTATTCATTTTTCATCCACATGTCCATAGATCGATGTTAATTCCCCTTTATTCAACATAGGACATGGTGAAACACTTAGTGGTTTTTTTAGTAATGTGACAGAAAACTGGGTAGGTACTGTTTTTGAGGTCTGTCGTTTCATTTGGGGACTCGGCAGTGGGGGTTTTCTAAATTGTATTTTTATGTTTTATTTTAGTTTAGGGTTACACAAATGTTTTATTAATTGTTTTGTTTTTGTGACGAACTACTCAGTCCGGTTGAAGTTATTCTTTAATAACACTGTAACATAAACAGTTCATTTAAACCAGTCTCCTGGAATGTTCGGGGCAGTGAGCATGTGGTCAAGATGAAGAACATTCTTACATTCTGAAAAAGGAAAGGGTTTCAATTGCTATGCTACAGGAAACCCATTTATCTTCAACAGAACATGCTAAGCTGAAGTGGGACTGGGTGGGCCAGGTGTACTTTTCTTCTTTAGTTCAAACAAAAAAAGGTCCCATTTATATTTGAGCACCAAGATACAGACCCTGAAGGACGATTTATTTTGATTACAGGTAATATACTTGGTCAACATATTACTAAACTAAACGTATATGGCCCGAACACAGACTCCCCCAAATGTAAACTCAGCAAAAAAAGAAACATCCTCTCACTGTCAACTGTGTTTATTTTCAGCAAACTTAACATGTGTAAATATTTGTATGAACATAACAAGATTCAGCAACTGAGACATAAACTGAACAAGTTCCACAGACATGTGACTAACAGAAATGGAATAATGTGTCCCTGAACAAAGGGGGAGTCAAAATCAAAAGTAACAGTCAGTATCTGGTGTGGTCACCAGCTGCATTAAGTACCGCAGTGCACCTCCTCTTCATGGACTGCACCAGATTTGCCGGTTCTTGCTGTGAGATGTTACCACACTCTTCCACCAAGGCACCTGCAAGTTCCCAGACATTTCTATGGGGAATGGCTCTAGCCCTCACCCTCCGATCCAACAGGTCCCAGACGTGCTCAATGGCATTGAGATCTGGGCTCTTCGCTGGCCATGGCAGAACACTGACATTCCTGTCTTGCAGGAAATCACGCACAGAACAAGCAGTATGGCTGGTGGCATTGTCATGCTGGAGGGTCATGTCAGGATGAGCCTGCAGAACGGGTACCACATGAGGGAGGAGGATGTCTTCCCTGTAACACACAGCATTGAGATTGCCTGCAATGACAACAAGCTCAGTCCGATGATGCTGTGACACACCGCCCCAGACCATGACGGACCCTCCACCTCCAAATCGATCCCGCTCCAGAGTACAGGCCTTGGTGTAACGCTCATTCCTTTGACGATAAACGCGAATCCGACCATCACCCCTGGTGAGACAAAACCGCGACTCGTCAGTGAAGAGCACTTTTTGCCAGTTCTGTCTGGTCCAGCGACGGTGGGTTTGTGCCCATAGGTGACGTTGTTGCCGGTGATGTCTGGTGAGGACCTGCCTTACAACAGGCCTACAAGCCCTCAGTCCAGGCTCTCTCAGCCTATTGCGGACAGTCTGAGTACTGATGGAGGGATTGTGCATTCCTGGTGTAACTCGGGCAGTTGTTGTTGCCATCCTGTACCTGTCCCGCAGGTGTGATGTTCGGATGTACCGATCCTGTCCGAGGACGATCAGCTGTCTGTCCTGTCTCCCTGTAGCGCTATCTTAGGCATCTCACAGTACGGACATTGCAATGTATTGCCCTGGCCACATCTGCAGTCCTCATGCCTCCTTGCAGCATGCCTAAGGTACGTTCACACAGATGAGCAGGGCATCTTTCTTTTGGTGTTTTTTAGAGTTAGTAGAAAGGCCTCTTTAGTGTTCTACGTTTTCATAACTGTGACCTTAATTGCCTACCGTCTGTAAGCTGTTAGTGTCTTAACGACCGTTCCATGGGTGCATGGTCATTAATGGTTTATGGTTCATTGAACAAGCATGGGAAACAGTGTTTAAACCCTTTTACAGTGAAGATCTGTGAAGTTATTTGGAATTTTACGAATTATCTTTTAAAGACAGGGTCCTGAAAAAGGGCCTTCTTTTTTTGCTGACTTTATGTTTGACATATTTTTTATTATTTAATCAACACTATTTGGATTTTTACGAATTATCTTTTAAAGACAGGGTCCTGAAAAAGGGCCTTCTTTTTTTGCTGACTTTATGTTTGACATATTTTTTATTATTTAATCAACACTGCAAGGGACTTGGGTTTATTTCAGGAGATTTTAATTGTACTTTGGGTAAATTGGATAAATCATCAGCTGCTCCAGTCTCAAATCATAGAGCCTCAAATGCTCTCAGAAGTGTTTGTGATTCGTCTGGTTTAGTAGACGTATGGAGAGAGCTAAATCCTAATGTCAGAGACTATACTTTTACTCGAGACCCCATAACTCATTCTAGATTTGACTATTTTTTTATGCCCTCTACTTACATGCATGTTGTCCAGTCATGTGCTATTAGTTCTATAGTAAGTTCTGACCATGCCCCAGTGTATATAGATATTGAAATTGGCAAAACAATTCCCAAAACGAGATATTGGAGAATTAATACGTCTCTGCTTAATAATGAAGAATTCTGCTCTGTGATAAAAGATAAATTATCACATTACTGGCTCGACAATCTACTCTCTCCTGTCTCAGCTGCAACTATCTGGGATGCTGCTAATGCAACCATAAGGGGTAATATCATTTCCCAAGCGCCTCTGATCAAGAAGCTTAGGATGGAAAATAGGGAAAAATTGGAGGCTGAAGCAAAGCATTTAAAATTGTTTCATAAACAACAACCAACCCAGGCAAACTGGAATTCACTAGCTTGTGCTAAGGCCAAACTCAATTTAGATCATACAAAGCATGTAAACATTTTCACCAAGCAAAAATATTATGAGTTCAGTAACCGTCCAAGCGGTCTACTTGCACAGCAACTTAACAAAGAACAGAATGAAAGATCGATTAAGTCTGTAAGGATGGCAGATTGCTCCACTTCTTATGATCCATTGCTTGTCTATAATACGTTTTGCGGCTTCGATAAATCTCGTTGTACTTCACAATGTACAAGATCGAACGACAAAATTGAATAAGATCATCTTGCCCATTATATCAGATGAGCAACGAAATAGACTAAATGCTCCCCTTTACTCCCGAAGAGGTTTGAGAAACTATATATATATGTTTTTTTTTAAATTACCTTTATTTAACTAGGCAAGTCAGTTAAGAACAAATTCTTATTTACAATGACAGCCTACCGGGGAACAGTGGGTTAACTGCCTTGTCACACCCTGATCTGATTCACCTGTCTTGTGTTTGTCTCTACCCCCCCACCAGCTGTCTCCCATTTCTCCCCATTATCTCCTGCGTCTTCTGTTTGTCTGTTGCCAGTTCGTCTTGTCCTGTCAAGTCCTACCAGCGCGTTTTCCCGTTTTTGAGTTTCTATAGTTGCTGTTTTCTAGTCCTCCTGGTTTTGACCACTGCCTTGGATTACTGAACTCTGCCTGCCCTTGACCTGTCGTTTGCCTGCCCCCTGTTTTGTAAATAAACATCTGTGATTTGAACTGTCTGCATCTGCGTCTTCTCCTGAGTCCTGATAGGCTGAGGCAATAAGGTCTAGTAATAACATCAGGGGCATCTCTATGGGTGACGAAGAGCACAGAATGTCATTATTTGCTGATGATGTGCTTTTATACATGTCTAAACCAGAGACCACTGTCACTGCAGTAATGGACATCATATCTGAATATGGTAACCTGTCAGGGTACAACATTAACGTGGATAAATCCATGGCTTTACCTTTTGTGTATCCCCTCTACAATCAACATAGAAACGATATCTCCACAATCACCCGACCTCAACCCAACTGAGATGTTTTGGGATGAATTGGACAGCAGAGTGAAGGAAAAGCAGCCAACAAGTTCTCAGCATATGTGGGAACTCCTTCAAGATTGTTTTAAAAGCATTCCAGGTGAAGCTGGTTGAGAGAAGCCAAGAGTGTGCAAAGGGTGGCTACTTTGAAGAATCTCAAATATAATGTCTTTACTATTATTCTACAATGTAAAAAATAGTGAAAATAAAGAAAAACCCTTGAAATAGGTATGTCCAAACTTTTGACTGGTACTGTATATCTGGAACAATAAGAAACCTATAATCAAATTAAGCCTAAGGATTTAGGAGGAGTCTCTTTAAAAAATCTGCAATTATAATACTGGTCTGCTCAGATCAAGCACATGATTAGTTGGTGCCTAGACAGACGCCACTCACTTTCGGGTTGAGATGGAATCAATAGCATGTCATCCAAGAGCATTAGCTTCCTTACCGTTTATTAATAGCCTTGAAAAGATCCCGGCCTTATCTGACAATTTTACACGACATAATACACTCTTAGCTTGGAAAGATGCAAGGAGGTACTTGCAGATTGCAGACCATATATCACTCTGTTCACCGATTGCCCTTAATTCATATTTTCCCCCCAAAATAAGGAGTATTGGACTTCTGGACTGGAAGACGAAGGGTATTGCTGACCTTACACCGTTGTTTACTCAGGATACTCTTAAATCGTTCCAACAGATAAAAACTGAGTTTGACTTCCCTGACAAAGATTTTTGTAAGTACCTACAACTTAGACACTTCATAAAGGGTCAGAAGAAAGTCGATAAACCGTTTTCAAATGACTGAAGTTGAAAAACTATTTACGAATACTACTGTTCGGTGAGATTTAATCTCCAACATACATTCGATTTTATTGAACAGAAGTGCCTCATCCTATAATGTGTTGAGACATGTTTGGGAGAGAGACATTGGACATGCATTCGTGAGGAAGAATGGGCTTCTATCTGCGAAACGGTCTACCCCAAATGCACCTGCATAAGCATACGATAACTACATTTCAAATGTTTTCATAGAACCTACTTTACACCTCTCCGCCTTCACTAAATGTTTCCCAAGGCATCACATTTATGTTTCAAATGTAAACAGGATACTGGCGCCTTCTTGCACGTTTTTTTGGGGTACCGTAGCAGAATCCAGTCTTATTGGAATGCTATTCATTTACACATCCGGAAGATCTTAGGTAGACAATTTGCTTTTTCACTGAATTTATATTTGCTCTGCTTTGATTGTAACGTCGTGTTTGGCCCTGACTGAACTGTCTGTTCAGTACCCTTGTTTGCTTAGCCCCAAAAAATGCATATTGTTACTATGGTCCGCACCTGAAGTACCATCTGCGAGAATGTGGCTTTCTTAAGCTTCTGCTATTCTACCCCTAGAGAAACTTACCATTGATTTACATCAGACGTCTGATACATTTTGGAAAATCTGGTCTCCATTGTGGTCCTATGTAGAAAACCTCCCATAAATGACCCATGTTATAATTGTGATGTTTGTGTATCTTTTTTCTCTCTCTGTTTTATGACTGCCTTTTTGTGTAATGTTTTGCTCTATCCTTATTCTTTTTTATTGTAATTAGTCTGTATGGTGCACTTTGCTTGGTTGTCTGTGGAACCCTTGTTAAAATAAAATAACATTCGAATAAAATTATCCTAGATTCAATACAGAAAAATAACTCCTCACCTGGAAATGAGAACCCAGTCAGTCTATGACCATAATACCAAGGTTTCTCTCTCTCTCTCTGCACTCCGGGTCCATATTATTCCATCAGGTTGTAGTGAAACGTAGTGCGTTTCAGACACAATCTGGAAACACTCGGGAGAACCTTTCACCCATCTGTCGAACTCAGTGAGGGGCTCCTCTCAGCTCTCACCCTATGCATTCTTTCCACAATCTATATGAAGAATCCAGGTTGGTTCACATTCTTATGAATTTCTTTATGATGGATTCGGACTAAAGTCCCATGTACCCGGGCGAGATCCGACATCTGGATTTTCTCACGTGAAAGAAACCTCATTATTTTGCTTTTATGAAAATTGAAAAAGGTGACTGACCCAATGGTATGGTAGTATGTGTTGCGGTCTGTTCCCACGTTTCATCCAAGTTGTGGAAAACCAAATGAGAATAACCTTGGCCATTAATATATATATATATATATATATATATATATATATATATATATATATATATATATATATATATAATATATATATATACGTAAGTAAGTAAATAAAATATAAAAATATGAGATGTACTATAGCACTGGATGGACAACGCAGGTGTCAGAAGGTCTTCGGGGGAAGGTTGAACTGGCGAAGACGGTTCATCATGCCTTCGGATCCCTTTGGTGGTAATGTCGGAGATGTGTGTTTCCCATTTCAGGTTGGCTTGGAATGTCACACCGAGCGCTTTGGCACTGGACACCACCTCAAGTGTGTGGTCGGAGATGGATAATGGCAGAGGTGGGTCAGGATTATGGCTGAAACAGGTATACATGCACTTTGGACTTTGTTGGGTTGAGCTTCATCTTGTTTTGTTCTGAACAGTCGGCTAGTTGGTTGAGGTCTTGCTGTATGGTGGAAATGTCACATTAAAAGGTACAATTTGCAACATCCTACAGCTGTGGTCATTTCAATGAATTAATAATATATACCCATTGATTCTATAAGAATATTACTTATAAAGCCCCATTGAACTTAGTGAAATTGTCTTTTACCCCAACATGTACTTGTTTTTTACTCAATAGTTAACAGTAGTCGTTGTAAACGCAAAAGGTATTGCCTCAAAATACCTCTAGCATAATAAAAATACCTCTAGCATAATAAAGAAAATGAATGAAGGATTGTGCCTTTAAAGAACTGGAAAGGACTGGAAAGACTCATAGCCCCATTTGAACTGAGTTGCACAGGAAAAGCAGTGAGAACTGCCTTGACGTGCAGCTGACAAGTCAGTGTCATCTCTACATGAGGTCCCATCCAATACTTTATGGTGCAATCAGGAGAGGAAAGTAGAAGCAACCGCGATACTATTTAACGTCATTAATCACATTACTTAAACATCCCATTAAAAAGCATGACTATTTTGATAGCATCCTTTACTAACGCGATTAAACTAATTTCATTACACGATGCATTTATAACCGTGTATAGTTGTCCCTCTGTGGCACATGTCTAGAGCATGCTCTGTGATCTACTCCTACTATCACTCTGAATGATCTTCCAGCTACTGACTGGCACGGCGCTCTTGTCTATACAGCATCTGCCTCTGGTTTTCATGTTGCTATGCTGTGTAGATGCCAGTATGGCCAATAGGTCTGTGCAGGTGCTACAGGGTTTACTACTCTCCAGAGAAGGATAACAGAAAGAGTTAATGGGTGACTCAACACAATGGATCTTATCACTCTCTGGCCATGCTCGAAGACACAAACATGTGGTTTATGTTTCTGCCCCGTGGTTTATGTTTCTCTCTCTTTTCGCCCTTCTTTTTTGGGGGGGAATTTTTTTATATTTGGTATTTTCCACTCCCCGAATTCCTCTCAGGCTGCGAGAGTGAAATGTGTTTTTCCTCTCTCTGAAAAGGGGTTGAAATAGAGAAGGGGTGGATGGAGGTGAAGTGGCTTAAATTAGCACACCTGTTGCTAATTTATCACACATAAACCTCACACCTAATTTTCACACCTGTACCGCAATGTGCTGCGCGTCCCAGTAATTCATTCCCACATGGTGTTTGAGTCCTGGGTTTCCCCGCAACGCCTGGCTCGGAATGAGAGGAGAGGGGACATGACAGCCTGTGAAGAGTGGACATGCATGCTTGGCATTTTTGCACCACATGTAGCATGGAAGAGTCTGGCCTCTTCCATCCCCTCCCCACCACTTCCTTTACTCTACCGGCCGTGGATACTTCAGGTTCTTCACATCTGAAGGAAAAGGTGGATGGATACCAAGCTTCTCCCTGCTATGTAGCACGAAACTAAACAACCCTGAGGGCTCGGTTCTATTTGAGGCATCCCAAACAAACAAAAACATCCACACAAATTAACACCCCCCCCCCCCCCCCACATACACACACACAGGGATCAAAAATAAAAATGTTTAATGGGTAGCACTGATGCTTCCAAACCTAAAAAAATGTAGGAGCACAACATAAAACTTAGGAGCACCAGAAAAGCAGAATTTATTTTATTGATTGAGATAAACGCCTATATTGGGTCTATATGAATTATAGCTACTTCTGAGGCACAATGATGTGACCTAGACACTAATAAAGACATTGTTTATTATAAAAAGCTAAAACCTTTATACAAATACCGGTAGGCCGAGATTTACTGCAGATAAAAAAAAATTACAGAACAGCATCAATGCACCTTGGCATATATTCTACAAGTGTCTGGAACTCTATTGGAGGGATGCGACATCATTCCGCCATGAGAAATTCCATCATTTGGTGTTTTGTTGATGGTGGTAGAAAACACTCCAGAATCTCCCATAAGTTTTCAATTGGGTTGAGATCTGGTGACACACACACGTGCGCACGTTCCTTTAAGTCCCCTCTTTCAAAGTAACTGAGATCTCTTCTTCTAGTCATGGTAGCCAAAATAATGGCCAACTGTGCATTTTTATACATGACCCTAAGCATGATGGGATGTTAATTGCTTAATTAACTCAGGAACCACACCTGTGTGGAAGCACCTGATTTCAATATTACATTGTATCCCTCATTTACTCCAGTGTTTGCTTTATTTGGGCAGTTACCGTATATGATCAGACTGGTAATAGATCAGGTGTTGTATTACTCGTGAGGCACAGCTGAGTGAGCCTACATTTAAATAATTTGCTTTTTTAAATTTTACTGGACTGACGTTGTCTGCATCTGATGGTCAGTTTTAGCAGAGGGAGGGAGCAGCAGAGGGTTCGCCTCTCACCATCCCTCCGCCGGGACTGACCGTGACCAAAAAGGGAACGCCCACTGGGCACACACTGGTTGAACCAACGTTGTTTCAACGTAGTTTTTTATGGCGGTTTTGGAGCAGTGGCTTCTTCCTTGCTGAGCGGCCTTTCAGGTTATGTCGATATAGGACTCGTTTTACTGTGGATATAGATACTTTTGTACCTGTTTCCTCCAGCATCTTCACAAGGTCTTTTACTGTTGTTCTGGGATTGATCTGCACTTTTCGCATTAAAGTACGTTCATCTCTAGGAGACAGAATGCTTCTCCTTCCTGAGCAGTATGACGGCTGCGTGGTCCGATGGTGTTAATACTTGCGTACTATTGTTTGTACAGATGAACGTGGTACCTTCAGGCGTTTGGAAATTGCTCCCAAGGATGAACCAGACTTGTGGAAGTCTACAATTTTTTTTTCTGAGGTCTTGGCTGATTTCTTTTGATTTTCCCATGGTGTCAAGCAAAGAGGCACTGAGTTTGAAGGTAGGCCTCTAAATACGTTGATTTGCTCTCCGGGCCCGAGGGGTATGGCACTTGGAGGCAGTGGTACAGCAAAGCCTAATCATAACAACAATTATTCTGGTAGATTTTTTTGGTGCAAAATATTTAGGAGCATATGCGACCAAAATGGTTGCACTTTAGAGCCCTGCACACACACTGTATACATAGTCACACTGACTATCACTACGGCCCTCCCTCTCTCCACTAGGTGAACATGAACCGTGCCACACAGTTCTACCTCATTAACCCTTTAACAAGATACAACCTCACACCCCTGCTCGGCCTTGCGGCCTGGAGGGAGATCTGAGGTGATCCACAGGGTCAAAAGTGGAGCGCTCCACAGGGGGGCCGATGGCTGAGACACGGTCTTACTTTCACACATGGTCCACGCCACAAAAAGACAACTTCAAAGCATCGTTTCCCGGCTCCAATATCTCCAATCCCACCACCACCTTTCACTTGAGAGTGAGAATTGCACTGCCATGGGTTTTCAAACTTTAGTAATTAAGGACTGTTTCTACCCTTTACAGATAGACTTTATGGTATGTTGCCTGTAAAAAAAATATACCCATTTTTTGAGCCCAATTCATACAGTCCCATTTTTACCATATTATTGTTGCAATAAGCCCTTTATATCTCCGTGCACATGAATTTGAGTGGACATGGGCCAATGTGGGTGGACTTCTGTTTTAATAAATCCATTATTCATTTGTTTTAGGCAGGTCCTAAGAAACATAAGACTAATAATTTATTTTCAAAAGAAAAGAATGGCATATTTTGAGTGTAATGACGTTTCCTGGTCTGTGCAGCCTATATGCTACATGGCTGTGCCATGCCATGCACATGAAATCAATAGTTATTGTGTTCATTAAAACAGACGAGACACTTAGGCTACCCTGATCACAGTCAACACAGACGGTGATTCCGTGAAACAAAATCACATTGATTGATTAAGACGAGTCATAGGCTTTTTGGTCGGGAGTTGGCAAGGGCTACTAAGTGACTGCGAGTGAAGAGCAACATTATCCACTTGTTAAGCTACATAACATGCTGACAAATGTTCTGCTCACCAGTGCTAATACATGAGCCAACTAGACAAGATGATCATGGGCAGCATTCACCTCAACTTAGCTAACGTTTCTACAGCCTAATTGTAACCAATATTCAAAAGTGGATTCAGTGAAGAGAAAAACAATCTGACATTGATTGATTTATCAAGACGAGTCCCCACTCTTGTCTCAATTGAAGCGTGAAACGATGCTGAAATAGTTGACCACACGCGGGTAGGCTATTGCTTCAAATGTATCATAACTATTGGATGACTTTCATCCTGCGTTTCAGTAAGAAACAATTTGATGCCTTCAATTGCATTAGCTTACTTTATTACAATATTTTCGTAATTCAGTGATATCTAGTGGAACAGTAATTCTTTATGGATACGCCAGTTGTGGTTAAGAAAACAGTGCATGCGGTGGGCTATAAGAAGAAGAAAAAAAAGATGGGTGGGGTGACATGCCTCGCAAAGTTTAGAACTGGCAGGAGAATGGTAGTAATGGGCGCTGCATAGCAACCATTAAGAGCTTAAGAGAGTAGTCCGTGTCAATGCCGCCTCAGCATTACGGCTACATTTCATACCGTAGGCAGAACTTTACTGCAATCGTGACTAGGTCGGTTGGGGGAAAATAAAAGTAGAGGCTTTATCGCTGGCAATACCCTTCATATATAAAGAAAATGAAGCAAAAAGTTGGCGGGATGCTAAAGTTGGCGGAAAAACTTACTGGTTTGAAAGATGTATAAGTGTCACGCCTGCCCCCGCTCCCCCTCCCGGCGCTCGAAGGTGCCAGGCTCCCCAGCATTACGCACTCCTGCCACCATCATTACGCACACCTGTCTTTCCCTGTCACGCACATCAGCGTATTATTGGACTCACATAGACTCAATCACCTGTTTATTACATCCCCTATATTTGTCGCAGTTCCCCATCTCTGTTCCCTGCTGCTGCAGGGATTGTCGAATGCCAGTGTTTTGCCCGTGTGCTGATGCTGTGCCTGTCTTGTTTCATGTCTGTTCCTTATTAAATGTTGACTCCCCGTACCTGCTTCTCATCTCCGGCGTCGGTCCGTACAGAATGCAGCAGCCATCTAACGAAGCATCGGGGAGTGCTGGCGTTCTGGTTGGTGGTGACGTCATGTCCGGGGGCCACCGCTGATGGAACCGGGGGTGCCTAAGCCAGCTCGTCGGGCTTCCACGCACTAGCTGGCTCGAGAGGTTTTCTTGTCCCGGTTGGCTCGGTAGGCGCCCAACCCAACGTCAGGCCTCAGCCGGATCACCAGGGTTTTACGCCTCAGCCGGCATGCCAGGCGTCTACGCTTCAGCCGGCTCATCAGGCTCCCACGTGCCAGCAGGATCATCAGGCTGTCACGCCTCAACCGGGTCGTCAGGCTCCCATGCCTTATCCGGTTTGCCAGGCTCCCACGCCCCTACCGGTTCGTCGGGATTTTACGCCTAGCCGGTTTGTCCAGCGCCCGTGCCTCGGCCAGCCCGTCAGGCTCGCCCAGGTGGGACACCGGGTGGTGCCCCTAGAGGGGGGCTACTGTCATGCCTGCTCCGCTCCCGGTGCTCAAAGGCGCCAGGCTCCCCAGCATTACGCACTCCTGCCACCATCAGTACACACACCTGCCTTTCCCCGTCACGCGCATCAGCGTATTATTGGACTCACCTGGACTCAATCCGCTGTTTATTACATCCCCTATATTTGTCAGTTCCCCATCTCTGTTCCCTGCTGCTGCGTATTAAATGTTGACTCCCCGTACCCGCTTCTCACCTTTGGCGTCGGTCCGTACAATAAGAGTCCTATTAGATAGCATTTCCCATAGACGTAATGAAATTGGAAGGCAAAGTACAGAAACATTTTTAAACACTCCACACCTCTAGGGGCAGTATGGTATGTGCAATAGGTGTTCACATTAGGATGGTGAACTGTATGTCTAATTCACAGGGATGGTTGACATACTAGAGCAGGGATGGACAACTTTGATGGGGGTGGGGGCCACATTAAATCTGAACTCATCATGAGGGGCCGCAGTGGTTTGCGGGTCTGCGTTCCCACACATGCAGTCATGCCTTTTGAGGGCCCTAAATGATTTTTATTTTTATTTTTTTAAATTTGAAACATTTGCAGTTTTACAGCTAATTTCCTGCAATTTTTCACATTTTGCCACAGTTTGGAGAAAAATATTTGCAGCTTTGAACATGACATCTGAGTGAGAGTGACTAACAAAACCAATGGGGGCCACTCGGTCAGTAATTCGACCATTCTACAAGTTTAGATAGTTGGCTAGACTAACTTATCAATGAATTTTTGTTGTTGCTGTCAGGCTAATTGAGTGACTGTCAGTAACTGACATAACAAGAACAAAACTGCTGATGCAAAACCAAATTTCGAAATTGCACCTTGAGTATTCTACTATTCTAACTCAACAGTAAGTTGAGACCCCGACCGAGTTCCTAAAAAAACGAACAAACAAAACAAATCAAGACGTGTTAGATAGGATAGATAACGCGATACGTGTGAATTAGGGGGTGGCTTCCACCCAAAGACATGGGTGGTATGTAAGCCCTGAGTGTCTCATTACAAAGAGGTCATCAGCATAGAGTAGGCTAAGTCCCCACCTTGCACGTGTCAACATGCCACACTACTAACTGTTATAAATGACCAGCAAATTGTTTTTTATGCAAGAACTGCTGCTATTACCCAAGCCCCCGAGGCACTGGTCGTGCTAAGGAGTTATGATAACTCAAACCACAGGAGTCTCTTCTCTTGTCTAAACAATCCTGCCTGATGGAATTCCTAGCCCTGCTGTTGTAGGGTTACCATACAGCGTCAGAAAACGACACTCTTAAAAAGAAGGGTTCCAAAAGAGTTCTTCTGCTGATTCCAGTTTGAGCCCTTTATGGTTCCAGTTTGAGCCCTTTATGGTTCCAGTTTGAGCCCTTTATGGTTCCAGTTAGAACCATTTATGGTTCCAGTTAGAACCCTTTCTGTTTCCATATTTTCCTTGAGTTTCAAGTAGAAAGACCATGTAAACCCTCTGTATGGGATCTACATGGAACCCAACAGGGGTTCTACCTGGAACCAAAAGGATTCTACCTGGAATAGAGTTTCCAAGTTTACCAGTAAACTACTAGAATTTTAGTATCTTTCAAGGATTTTATGATTACTTCAGATTATCACAGGTGTCTGTAATTATCTCTGTCCCTCTGTGTGGCCTTATTACATGTAAAACATATGAAATAAGATCATTTTACAAAAAAATATATAATGACAAAAATGACAAAATACTATCCTAAATACAAACCATCAATTTAGTGAATACCATTGATGTTTAATATGAGGGTTTCAGCATGAAATACCCTTTATATATTTTATCCCATTTTCTCCCCAATTTTCGTGGTATCCAATCGCTAGTAATTACTATCTTGTCTCACCGCTACAACTCCCGTACGGGCTCGGGAGAGACGAAGGTCGAAAGCCATGCGTCCTCCGAAGCACAACCCAACCAAGCCGCACTGCTTCTTTAACACAGCGCGCCTCCAACCCGGAAGCCAGCCGCACCAATGTGTTGGAGGAAACACCGTGTACCTGGCCCCCTTGGTTAGCGCGCACTGCGCCCGGCCCGCCACAGGAGTCGCTGGAGCGCGATGAGACAAGGATATCCCTACCGGCCAAACCCTCCCTAACCCGGACGACGCTATGCCAATTGTGCGTCGCCCCACGGACCTCCCGGTCGCGGCCGGCTGCGACAGAGCCTGGGCGCGAACCCAGAGACTCTGGTGGCGCAGCTAGCACTGCGATGCAGTGCCCTAGACCACTGCGCCACCCGGGAGGCCCCTACCCTTTATATTTTATTACATTTTTTTTATTAACTATGCCAATATGTATTTGTTGTCAATGTTTTGGCATCAAACTGGTGGATTTTATATTTCGAAGTTAATTGAAAGTAATGCCATTTGATTAGGTGCTTTTTTCATGAATTGGACTATTTTCTCTTGAACCATATGGTTTATCTACTAGAAACTCATGGAAAATATGGGCACAGATATAATAAATTAATATGGTATATGAATACATTTTTATAAATGACCAAAGTTACTCAAGATTGCCATAGATTTTCTGTTAATTACCAAAATTACTCAAGATTCCATTAACTTACTGGTAGGTTTGCAACCCTAACCTGGAACCAAAAAAGGGTTCTTCAAAGGGTTCTCCTTTGGGGACAGCCGAAGAACCCTTTTAGGTTCCGGATACACTCTTGCTATCTTCTCTACATGCTTTCTCTACATCCTAAAAAAGCTGATGGGTTTTTAGGTATAACCCTTCCTCTGGCTCTTACATATAAACTGTGTTGTTTTCAACCAAACACCGCTTGCTAAAACCATACACATACTGTACAGTGTGTGCGTGTGCGCATGTACAAGTGACTGTGCTTTCATGATGATATCCAGCCCTAAAATGTCCATTACGCTTCGCTACTGTCCATTACGGCATCATGGCCGTGTCATCCCGAAACCCATTAGTGCGTAAACATGTACACTACATGTGACCCCTGCCTACTTACACCTATTAGTTAGGGCTCCTGTCGGTGAAAGTTGTTTATACAGTGTGCTCATGAGACCTGGCTGCCGTTCAAAGAAATCATATTGAGTTAAGGATAAGTCGGCCAAGATGTAATACAAATAGCTGTAAGAAAAAGAAAGAAAGGAATTTGAAAAATGTTAATGGGTTTTTTCTTTTTTTTTCTTCCCTCCTTTCACTTTTTCTTCACCAACCTTCCCTACCGCAGTTTTGTTCCATTGTCTGGTCCCTAAACCAAGTTAGCAAAAAAAAAAGTTCAGTACCGCAACAAAGAATATTCAGCAACCAAACAAGCTGGAAATGTGGGGCAGCCACATGCGACATTAAAATCATAATGTAGCGTATTAATTTCCCTACACTCTTTCTCGCTCTCATCTCTCTCTCTCTGTCTGTTCTGTGTGTCCTGGCTGTGTGGCATGCAGCCAGAGCAAAGCACACAAACAAGCATGGCCTTGGAGTCAACACAGACAACAACAATGACCACAACCACACACTGACCAAAACCCAACCATGCAGTAAGCTATATTACCGACACTCTTATGTCTGGGCCCATGTGGAGTGACTTGGGATGCGTTCCATCTCTGACAAGGTCCGAGGAAGAGGAGAATGCTTGTTCTGATGCCTTCCACTCAGTGGTACACAAGACTAGGAACCATGGTTTTAACGAGCTCTGCCGTCACTGTATTTGGGTCTTGCCAGGATAATCATCCAGAGAAAGTAACTTGGTGCATCTAAATGGGACATTTCATTTTCAGCACTTGGTGAGAATATCGCACTGTTCACTGTTCTCTATCTACAACTCTGTAACTACATACTGTATGTAATGCCAGTGCCACCCATATGGTTTTGTGCATGGCATGACTAGAGGGCTCTGTTCACTTCTGTTAGAGCAGAGTGACGGTGCTGTGTTGACAGTCCTTTTCAGTATGGGACTGTCAACTGTCCACATTGTTAATAGCAGCAACATAGTGAACCTAATTAGATGATTGACGAGGCATCTCATTTGTTCGTCTTGACAATCTCTCTCGCTCTCTCTTTCTCTCTCTAAGCTCAGCATCAGGGCCCTGTAATGACTACCAGCACTTGGCCCCAGCCCGAGACCTAATCCTAGATCCAACCTTATGCCCAGATCCTGAATAAATACAAATACTGCCCCGGTTCCAGCCTCAGCCCCAGCTGAGTAGTCCCAGCCTACTTCCAGCCCCATACAGCACATGCCCAATATCCCATCCTAAGCTTCAGCCCAAGTCAAGCCCCTGTCCAAGTCCTATAGCTCTAGCCTCAGATCGAACCCATGCCCTACCCCCAGCCCAGCCTCAGTCGAGCCGCAGGTCCAGCCCCAGCCCTACCCCCAGCCCAGCCTCAGTCAAACCGCAGGTCCAGCCCCAGTCCTACCCCCAGCCCAGCCTCAGTCAAGCCACAGGTCCAGCCCCAGCCCTAACCCCAGCCCAGCCTCAGTCAAGCCACAGGTTCAGCCCCAGCCCCAGCCCTGCCCCCAGCCCAGCCTCAGTCAAGCCACAGGTTCAGCCTCAGCTCTACCCCCAGCCCAACCTCAGTCAAGCCACAGGTCGAGCCCCAGCCCTACCCCCAGCCCAGCCTCAGTCAAGCCACAGGTCGAGCCCCAGCCCTACCCCCAGCCTAGCCTCAGTCAAGCCACAGGTCCAGCCCCAGCCCCAGCCCAGCCTCAGTCAAGCCACAGGTCCAGCCCCAGGCCTACCCTCAGCCCAGCCTCAGTCAAGCCACGGGTCCAGCCCCAGCCCTACCCCCAGCCCAGCCTCAGTCAAGCCGCAAGTCCAGCCCCAGCCCTATCCACAGCTGCACTCATCAATCCAGCAGCCTCACTCAGTGGGTAAGGTGGGTTCGAGAGCACCACCACCACCATCACCTCCAGTACAGTACATCCATGTCCGGCGGATTCCTAAATTACAGGCAAGTTCCACACAGTGAGACTGTTTATTGCATCTGACCGGCTCACTTCCTCCCCATACCAAAGGCATTGCATGCTGGGCCTTATTTTGATGTGGTGTGTAAGCATAATTAGAGGTCCAATAAAAGCAGAGAGGGGGGAAAAAGCAGGCATGTCCATCTGTCGAGTGTTAAAGGGTGGGGAGGGGGTAGAGAGAGCCCTGCTCTGCACTCCGGATCACACAGCTCCACCACGCCTCCCTGTCTGTTGTTGTAGCAGCCATTAGAGCAGGCGTGGATGTAAATACTCTGCAGAGCCAAAGACCAACCCCACACACTTGTCTGCCTGCCTGTGTGTGTGTGTGTGTGTGTGTGTGTGTGTGTGTGTGTGTGTGTGTGTGTGTGTGTGTGTGTGTGTGTGTGTGTGTGTGTGTGTGTGTGTGTGTGTGTGTGTCTGTCAGAGGGAGGGGGGCTCCTGATCTCAAGTTACCAGGGCCTTGCAGAGATCGATCCAAAGTAGGTAGTAGTCTGCAGGCACACGGAGAAGAACACACACACAGACATGGCAAACAAGAGTCAGATATGTGGCTCGCTGCAGTAGTACAACACGCGACCCTCCCTATTCCGTCCCTGCCCTTGTGTCTCTAGCTATGTCCCTAGGAGTGGTGATGTTAATCACCTGCAGCCCAACGACTGCTAAACTGCTGGTCATCGAGTTCCAGCTTTTAACATATGCCCTCATTTTTTTTACACTGATCCCCATACTTATAGTATTCCATAAGAATCACACCAGTTATGACCATGTTATTGTCAATACACTGTTCTGGGTAACATCGGATGGGGCCACAGTGTCTCCTGACCCCTCCTGTCTCAGCCTCCAGTATTTATGCTGCAGTAGTTTATGTGTCGGGGGGCTAGGGTCAGTTTGTTATATCTGGAGGACTTCTCCTGTCTTATCCGGTGTCCTGTGTGAATTTAAGTATGCTCTCTCTAATTCTCTCCTTCTCTCTTTCTTTCTTTCTCTCTCTCGGAGGACCTGAGCCCTAGGACCATGCATCAGGACTACCTGGCATGATGACTCCTTGCTGTCCCCAGTCCACCTGGCCTTGCTGCTGCTCCAGTTTCAACTGTTCTGCCTGCGGCTATGGAACCCTGACCTGTTCACCGGACGTGCTACCTGTCCCAGACCTGCTGTTTTCAACTCTCTAGAGACCGCAGGAGCGGTAGAGATACTCTTAATGATCGGCTATGAAAAGCCAACTGACATTTACTCCTGAGGTGCTGACTTGCTGCACCCTCGATAACTACTGTGATTATTATTATTTGACCATGCTGGTCATTTATGAACATATGAACATCTTGGCCATGTTCTGTTATAATCTCCACCCGGCACAGCCAGAAGAGGACTGGCCACCCCTCATAGCCTGGTTCCTCTCTAGGTTTCTTCCTAGGTTTTGGCCTTTCTAGGGAGTTTTTCCTAGCCACCGTGCTTCTACACCTGCATTGCTTGCTGTTTGGGGTTTTAGGCCGGGTTTCTGTACAGCACTTTGAGATATCAGCTGATGTACGAAGGGCTATATAAATAAATTTGATTTGATTCTGAGGAAATGCTTGAGTGTTGTTCTTCACATGAGTATAGTGCGAGGTTCGTTGACGAGGGCCTCCCTCTCTCTGTCTCTGGTCCGCTCCCCTACCTCCGAAGCCCTCGCATGACTCACTTCTGTGTTTAAATGCTTATTTTGTGTTGTTGTTTTATGCGCGCCACTTAGAAACGATCCCCACATTAGGACTTTTATGGCCTAATAAACTCAAGAGTATCGAACCAAACTGGCTGGCCATATTTAGTAGCTTTATACGAAAACGTATTAAGGTGTAATTGCTGTAGGCAGGCGCGCTATTGAGGGAATAACATAGGTGAGGGTTACAAAATTTCCCCTCGCACTCGAAAGGGACACTGGACCTTTTGTCTGCTGCTCTGGAGTTTCCAATCACCGCTGGGAAATATGGAGTGTATTATAAGATTTATATAATAAGTCCATTTTATTTCACATTTCCGAAAATGAACTTTTACAGTGTGGTAAAATGTAGCCTGAAAGAAAAATATCTGTTTGGCATTAAGCGTTGCCAACATCATGGAATCCTCTGATGACAGTGATTGAGGGTGGAAGAGAAGATCCCCCTTGTGCATTGCCCTGAGAAAAAGAAAAAAACAGGGACCAAATCTACACACAACGACTGTTTCTCTGCAGTGACGTGATAACTGGAAACGTGTAGAAGTGTTACAAAGCTAGCCTTCTCCTCTGTGTGAAATGGATCCTCCTCAGTCTTTGCTCAGACACGAAACAGCGCACAGAAAAAAAGGGAGAAAGCGGAAAAACCTAAACCCTCTAGTTTGTGAACCTACTGCAACGCCATCGAATCAGAAAGCTACGTGTTGGTGCCAATTTAAATGAATTAGGGCGAATTGAGTTCATAGGGTGAAGAGGGGTTAGGCAGAGGGTGAACAGGCAGAGGGTGAACAGAAAATGTTTTTTTCTGGTGAGAGAAAATGAAGACAAGACAGAAACAGATAACCCTCAGCTTGTCACGTGGGTCCTGAGGAATCTCTCCGAGCCTGACTACAAGTTCATGACACCTGTGTTGTTTTTTTTCCTCAGGGGGGGATTTCCACCGGTGTAGCATGGCATCGGTGCACTGAGGACTGAGACCCCTTTCACCGGCTTCATTTGATACGGCTGTGACTGAGACCTACTAGGTCTGCTACACTACAGACAGACAGGATGGACATGCTTGGGTTAGTGGGTCCCACCAGACTGACCTCGCCGCAACAGTTGCTGTAGTTCACAGGTTTTGTTTTTGTTACTGAATTTATTTGTCAATGCAGCTGAAAACTTGAATTATCTGCCATGATTTTCCACAAAACTGTCCAGACACAAAAACACACCTGCATAAAGACTTGCATGCACGCACGCACACACGCACAAACATATCCACACACACACGCACATTAACAGCTTGGCTGATGGGGCCTGGGAAGAGAAAGGGAACACGGTTCCTCTTAGACGCTGCAGCCGGGGCTCAGGTCAGGACTTGGCGAGCAGTAATCCCTCTCAGGTGATGCTGCTCACATTCAGCCACAACCAGCTGATCTGCTTAAATATGTTCTCTCCCGTCCCTCCACTCCCTCTCGTCTTTAAAAGCCCCCTCGGCAAGGAGCAGAACTTGGGAGGATGGGGGGGCTACTGCTATTCCACACCACGGACCACGGATCGCTTTTCAGCGTTTCGGTAAAGTGATCGTTCCATGTGCCGCTTGGCGCGCTGACACAACGTACAGGGCTCCTTCATAACCAGCCAGGAGAAACGCACTGCTGCTGTGGAATAAAAAAGTCACACAGTCCTCCTGGCTTAGGAGAGAAACGCAGGATACAGGGCACCCATCCTGTGGATTAGAGTGGCATTATGTGAAAAAGCCTTGTTAAAAGACATGCCATCTGCGGCCCCTTTTCACTTTTCCCGAAGGCAGAGTGGCAAAGCTGGTTTAAGAGAGGCAATCACTCAAACACACATTCATTCTCTCCAAATCATCTCCAACTTAAATTACAAACCTTCTGACTCACTCCGTCACATCTCTCTCACTCACACACAGTCCGTTTAAATGGCTTCATGTCCACCAAACAATAAGAGGGACAATAAGCTATTTAATAGACAGTCATAAACTATTAATATATAATAATATATGCCATTTGGGCAGACGCTTTTATCCAAATTGACTTACAGTTATACTATTTGTATCCATTTCTCTCACAGAAAATTCAGAGTATTAGCAAGTGCGGTCTGAGTGCTTTCAGGGCGGCAGGTAGTCTAGCGATTAAGAGCGTTGGGCCAGTAACCGGCTAGGTGAAAAATCTGCTGATGTGCCCTTGAGCAAGGCACTTAACCCTAATTGCTCCTGTAAGTAGCTCTGAATGAGTGTCTGCTAAATGACTAAAACGTAAATGTAGGCATTTCCTTCTAAGTATTACCCATACTGTACTGCTATGTCAAAGAGGTGCTCTTGACTGTCTCCCCCTTTGAATGTGTGTGTTCATACTACAAGCAACAGAAAACAGGGAAACAAAAATGAGTGTCTCTTATTGGTAGTCCCTTGCTGTTTCAGTTTGTTTTCTTCTGTTTGGTGACTAATGAATACAACTTTAGCAGGTACAGTACTAACAAATCTGATTCTTGGACGTTCTACATAACTTTTTCCATTAGATGCATCATCACTGTGTTTCATCTCATCTCACATTAATTGAGTCCGTTTCCTCAAATAAGCCCAAACTCCATATTCAAGTAGACGTTGACACAATCAAGATCATTTACTTTCACTTAGTGGTTACAAAGTTACTTAGAGATGCAATCTCGAAGTTTTGTATAATTTCAGCCAGTAGTTTTGAAAGTAGTGCCCGTTTTCTGTGTACTATGTCATCAAATGATGTACATTTTACATTCTCATTTTAGTCATTTAGCAGATGCTAAATCCAGAGCGATTTACAGGAGCAATTAGGGTTAAGTGGCTTGCTTAAGGACATATCGACAGAATTTTCACCTAGTCGACTTGGGGATTCGAACCAGTTACGTCCTGCAGATATTATTATTATTATAATATTTTTTTGCAATTGGTATGAATGATATATTACGAATTTGTTCTGCTTAAGATCCTGGAGCACATCTTTAAGTATCTTCATCTCAAAATCTGTTTCATACCATTTTGAGAAAGAAGAAGAGTAGGCGGCCAGTAAGTTGCAAATAACTTTAGTAAACTATTAACAGAATATATTTACAAAATAGTACATATAGGGGCAGTCAGCATTGTACATCACAACTGCACGCACAACTGGAAAACGCACTTCGACTTCTAGAATCTTCCTCAGGCAACGTTGTAAAAATAGCTGAAGATTATTATTTGAATTCATCTGATTCAAAGATCCTAGAAATTATATGGTTTTGAATGTCCCCACAATCTGATTTTTTTACAGTAATAAAATAATCAGATTGTGGGGACATTCAAAACCATATCATTTCTAGGATCTTTTTGAAACAGCTGACCTACAAAATCAAAGTTCACCTTGGAGTGATGACAGAACACTTAGGGTACATTTTTCTTCAGTCTTTCACTACTATAGCCATTTCCTAGTAGTGGATTTACAAACTCCCCTGACCCATGGTGCATCTCTTCCTCCGGGCAACATTGGTACTTGAGTCCATTTTTATGTAGTCAGCAGGTGGCATCATTAGCCAGAGAATAAAAATGAAAAACAATATCCTTGAGTCTAGCAATGATATCATAGCAGGCTTCATTGGCATGATTTTCTATTTTTTAGTGGGCGGAGTGGGGGAGTAAGGAGGTGTAAATCATTGGTTTTATATGAAGAGAAAAAACAATAACTACAGTGGAACAGAGGATTGAGTCATGTAGTAGATTATAGGAGCTGCTTGCAAGAGATGATCAAACCATTTACACCACAGATTCCCTTCATTTAGCCTTAGCTTGACTCTCTTACAGTTTGCCTTTGAACACAGACTGTTGCCGACTAGAACAGCCCTGCTTTTCACTCTTGCATCCTCCTATTATACACCCATCTCCTTCCCATACACTTCCCTAGCTAATCCAATCATATACTGTATGTCAACGGCAAAGGCTCTACTACTTATTTCAGCCAATTTATTTGAATTTATTTCAGCCTGAAAGGTAAAGACATTTGTTCCTCCACACACAGGATATTTTTCTTTACGCATAAATTATATATGCCCGGGAGCTGAACGTGACCAATTCCATATTCACTTTTTAAAATGTGTCTGGGACTCACCACTCCAGACTGATTTGGAAACGTCACTACGTTACTGCTGCGTTCCAGAGCTGTCACGGTGAACCTTCAGGGCAAGGCACAAATATTCAGCCCTCTCAGAGCATATTGAACAGTGATCTCTCTCTCACATGCTTCTCTCAATAACCATCAAAAATAAAGGAAGGAAGTGAAAACCTAAAGCGTGGCTGCCTGCCAGTGTGTGTTAAATGTCGCTTTTGGCTTCAGTTGGACCATTCCAATCCAAAACAACAGGAACCAATCCTCCACCTTCCCTCAAAAAACAATCTGTACAAAACCCATACATCGCTGAGGGCTGGAGCATCCAGTTTGAGATGTTCAGAGAGTTTACGGTGATGTGTGTACAGCTCAGCCTAATCACATCCTCAGGGTCAAATGTATGAGTTAACCTTTTGCTCTCACCCCCACCTCCAGCCAGCTCTCTCTCTCTCTCAGACACACACACATACATGCACACACACACGTAAGGGTTATACCTCTCTAGCCTGCTAGCCAAAAAGCATTTCAACCACTTCTATCGACAACAAACACAGAAACACAGACAAACACACACATCTATGCCATTATCAATTTTCCTCTCTCCCTATGACATCTCAAACTTCAACTTAACCAGTTCCACTCTGTGCCAAAAAGTTTGATCCCATTAAGAACATTATATTACGGAGCATCTGAGATCACTCCAATCCTAAGAGAAAAATAGGCGAGCAGAGAAAAGTGTGTCTGTGCAAGTACCCCACAGTGATTGCTTGATTATTTGCAGATGGGCAGTGGAAGGCTTGCAGCCAGGAGTGGAGGTTCCCCCTGGCATGCCTTGCATATGATTCAATCTGTGATTACCTTACAATTTACACCCCCCCAAAAAAAAACTTGCATTGAGAAGAGGATCATCCTACTGTACACCACACTGTAACATGCTCTGTTTGGGGTATTGGTGCTATAACCAGGCGACCATGGGATCAGTAAGGAATAGCAGACGCACTTCCGATTAAGCAGTGTTCCCTCTCTCCCTTGCCACCACCGGAGTAAGGACCGTGCTTATGTCACAGATCCAGAGGGGTGCTGCTAACAGCAGACGCACTGATGGTCACAGTCTGCTCATTCATTCCACATTGCTGTTTTTACCAATGGGCTAAACCCCCGAGGCGATTGTTATGCATGTACCAACTGTTCAAAGATAACTCTGCGGTTATGAGATCAATTAAAACCAGCTTAGGAGGTTGGAGAGGTCGAATTCATATGACAGGGGAAAGGGGGTTCCGCATCTATTCATTAAAACTCCCACAATACGCCCCCCCCCCCCCCCCCCCCCCCTAAGCCGCTGCGCTCCACAATAGATAGACAGAGCCGCACTACCAGCGTTTTACCGTCTAGTCGCTGTAGCCTACTAAGCAGTACCACATTTAATTAAAGACACAGACCTCTCTTTGTTGGCACGGACAGTCGGACAGGTAAGAGCACAGAGAGCCCGAAGCAATTTGGGGTAACCTAGGCTATTTGACCAAACGACTCACCAACAGCAACTATGTAAGAAATATGAAGCAGATAATATCACAAATCTTATCAGGCATTTTTTTGAGTTGGCAAACCATGACGGCTATGTGTCCAAGACGCACATTTTGCGCATTTGCCAAAATGTCCCCAAAACAGATCTTCAAGAATGACCTGTAATCTAGTAATACAACTAACAATATCTTTGAGTGGCGAAGTCTCAACAATTTGTTACAATTTAGAAAAATAGTGTCCACATTGAACTCATGAAGTTCCGAACAGTTGCCTCGTAAAACATACCCACAGACAGACGCGGCTACTGCTTTACACCGCTGTGGGACTTTTCGTTTTGGCGGGATGGATATATTAGGTGGATCGAATACCTTTTTTTCACTGGCAGTCGGGTGATAATTGCAGAGCGCATAAAACGCATCCAGGAACTCACGAGCGCATTTACCAGATATGCATCACCTCAAATAGCCTAGCATTAGTCTACAGGATGCTGGACGGTCACTGTATCCTGATCAATACACGGTGCTCAGGGCGATGATAGTGTCAGTGTGTAGGAGACGTGCCAACGAGTTATGTTTGAATACATTGGCAAGGTAATTATCTAATCATGGTTATGACGACATCATCATAAGCAGAACCGGATATACAATGGCAACAAATGTTGATTAAACTCTTGGTCTCAAAATGTTCAATATTATCTGTCTGACCATGTCTATTTTTCTTCGTCTAATGTTGCGGTCTCAGAAACTATCCAAAACTTCTCGCTTTCAACTGTCACATTGTCAATGATGCTATATGCATAGATAGACGATTTTTCACGTACCTCTTTTGTTCCTCTTCCAGCGATTTGACTGCGTTTGACAGTTGCTGTACTCCATACAGTTCAACACGATTAAAGCCAATGAGAAAAGTCGAAACTGCATCTGGACGGCTGGTGTTCCGACTCGAATAAGAAGTGCCAATGGTGTTTGGGATGAATTATCTGGTTCGTTTCCTCCAGTTTCTTGAATGATTCCAATTTGTCACACATTAAACGAGCAGCGACAACATAGTATCTCACCACGGAATAATATCATTTTATGAAGATCACCGTTCCTTCATTCAGAAGTGTCCCTTTGAGTGCTGTAAAAAGAAAGACATGGGTTATTGTGATAACACACGTGACGATATCCACATCTATCCAAACATGGGAAAAATACTTGATCTAAAGAGTTTAGGAGGCTAAGCCTACTGTATTTAAATACACTGCAACAATGACATGTTTTTTCTGCCACACGTGTTAATTTACTCTCCATTCTCGACAAAAGAGCGTGGCATGAAATGAATTCTAACGCCTCTCAAACAAGCAATAACCTTCCAATATAGTGAGCCCAAGAAGCTGTGTTTAACAATGAACACAATATGAAACATACCTGCATATGTGACAGTCTAAAACCACTTCAGAAAGCCACAGCGGGTCTGGAGCATACAGCATCCCTCTTGTATGAAAAGTTATTCTGAAGAGAACAGAGGTCCGAGTGATCTCCCTTCTCCTTGATACGCACGCGAGTTTTATTCCGATAATACCTATTTCCCCGCTGAAAGCGTGTCCTTTTTCACTCCAACAAACTTGTCTACACCATTCGGGCGTCCCGTTTTACGTTGTGGTTTTTAAAGCAAAGGATATGAAGCCAGTAGATTCTCCTCTAGATTGTCTGCATTTGCGCTTCGAGCAGAGGTGAAGTGGTAGGCTACTACTGGTCCTGATGCTTGGGCTGCTTTCTCATATAGCTGCTCCTGTCACGTGGAGATTTCTAGATCTTTGGGGCTGCTCAGAATTAGAAGCCCCTTGACCAGAGTGAAGTGTTTTTTCTTATTATTTTAGATAATGAAGATGACACATGCTATTTAGCTGCCTAGGTCCTCACGCTACACCGAGGCTCCCTCAGGGTCCTAGTGCATGAAATAAATCAATCGCAGCCGTTTTGATTCTCGTGTGAAATTACGCACAACCCGTGACGTTTGAGTGGGGTATTGTTGAAGGCTATCAATCCCTAGTTTGGATGTTGAATGACCGATAGGCTCTCTCTCAAATTCCAAATGATTAAAATAATATTACGGTACTTTACGTTTTTTAAAAGTCGTTTTCTATGGGGTTTGGAAACGGAGTTTGTTTGGTCGTCCAATTATTCACATTTGACCAATGAGAAGTCGTCTTGCTAGTACCTGCATGGTTAAACTGTTATTTCCACTATATGACAAATAGGCCTTTTCATGTCTCGAAAGGCTAGTGAATTGCAGTGCAAGTTATTCTCATTTTAGGATTTCAAAGAAAACATATAGTTGTATGGCTTTGATTGTCGAATTTTAATGGATAAATTGGGAAGACAATGATCATAACCATCATCGTTGCCACCATTCTTGTCATTTGCTCTCAAGAAACAAGAACGCATGCAACTTCAAAGATGCAAAGGCCTTACTCTAGGAGAATGTAATGTGATTGGACAACTATTTGCTCCACTAATGGATGTGATATAAAGTTGGTAACTTTAACAGTTAAACAATCTACATAATCAATTGACACAAAACTAGCATGACCTCAAAACTAACTGAAAGGTAAGTCAAAAGTGATAACAGAATAGGCCTACTACCAGTCCTGAAAAAAAGACCAGAAAAACCACAGGTTAGGCCCTACTTGAGATTTCCTGATATCCACCTAGGTCCATCATAGTGTTCACCTCCAGTTCCGGTAGAAATAGGCTGTAAATGCTGTACCCCCTTTGACCACTAGGTGTGGCACTTAATCTTTTATTTATTTTAGGAAATTAGTTTGTGTCGGGCACTTATCAGGACACAACTGTCTGCCCCAATTGGGAAGCAATATTCTACTCAAAATAAAGCGGAGGTAGAGTTTTAGGAAATGACTGAGGTCCAGTGGTTACAGATTGGTGTAATGCATATGTTACACTCCATACGTAGTCCTTGTATATAAAGCACACATCTAAACCTTGGATGTTCTCTTTTGAAAAGCCAGAGGTCAATTCAGTCTGCCCGGTCAAAAATTAAATAAATAAAAAAGACATTCAATTTAAAAAAAAATTGTAATGAATGTTAATCACTACCAAAGGCTTTGTAGTGTAAACATTTAGATTTTTATTTATTTACCAATATCAAGCTTATGATATATGACATGAAAACATTCAAATATAGTCATGGAACAGAGCATGACTAAAAATGATTGTAGATAATGGAAAGAGGAGCAGCGTCATATAGGAATACCACCCCACAGAGAAAACCAGAGACCTTCCATGACATTTTTCATTTGACACATTTTGTCACACTGGTTTTATACAAGACAAGCGTTCTAACCTCAAGCAATAAAAACACAATGTAAGTTTTCCATTTCATCACTGGGACCGCTTGCAAACCTTTTGTGGGGGGAAAACCTTGGACAATATGTAAAAACAGAACCATGGAAGTTTCCCAGCCAAAACCGAGTGACCTTTTGCCTGTTTATTTCTTTATTCGAGTGCAGTGACAGACATTGTGGTCAAAGGGCTGTTTGCGGCAAGTCTGGTATTGGTCTGGACATCCTACTAAAACAATACAGGAGAGTGCACTGGTAAGGTGAATGATAATTAAGGGCTAGGATAACTTTTATGTTCATGATGCGTCATGGCAAAGGACCGGTAAACCAATCACTTTATCCTCCCCGCTGGCCTGGTCCAAGGTGACGTCAGTGTTTGAATCGTCTGGCTCCGAGCCCCGAGTGCCAATGGAAGCTGGATGCACCTCTTCTTTGCTCCCCCAGAGACGTAGCAGCCCATGAAAGTTTGTCTACCGAAGGACCACTAGTCACTCACAAGAGTAGTCACCTACCTGAAACCATCTCCCCTTTTAGAACAAGGTCAAGTTGAGAGGTAAAAGGGAAAGAAAGTTACGTGAGAAAGACAGAAGCAAGAGTTGGTGAGAGAAGGGGGGGGCGCAAGAGGCACATTAAACTGATTAGTCTGGCTAATGGAGGTTTACGAGTCCCTCATGTCCTCAGAGGGAAAGATGACTGGCAGGGAGTATGACCACTATTAACTGTACATCACCTCTGTCTGCCCCCCCTCCTGTGTGACTGCCATGGTGAACCGGGCCACTAAAACACCATGAAACCCAATAGCCTAAACACTCATTACAGCACATACATGAGCCACATCACCCAAAACAGTATTAACTGTCCCCCTCAGTGACTTAATGCACACATTAAAACTTCCAAGTATTACCAATGCAAAAAAAGTCTAACCACTTAAGCCTCAACCACCATCTGTAATGTCCAGAAATAAAGCGATCATTGGTGAAAATGGTTTTTACACGTCTTTTATTGAATCACTGATGACTTGAACCAAGAGCAAAAAAAAAGATCCTCTGCTCCTTGAGGGACAAGCAGAAAAAACAGGATGTTGTTGCTGGATGGGAATGCTGTGTAGGAACAGGAATAAAAATATTCTCGCTAGTGTCTTGCTAAAAGCCAGTCTCTTGACCTGCCCAGTTGGGTGTCTGGGGAAAAAAGGGAGGAGAAAAGGGAGAGGTTAGACTACCAGTTGACAGACATACAGTATTTTGTTTCTGGGCTTTAATGAATTCTGTGATGAATTAAAAACAGAAATCCCCATGAGAGTATGTAGTCGAACACTTGAAGTTGACTTAAAATGTGAGCAAGTGTGTGTCCGCCCATGTGTATATGCATGCGTAACGGACCCCCAACAGCCCATCCAGATGGCAGGCAGTAAATGTATTAGAAGTGATTTGTAGCCCTGAGGATGTAATGACACTTGTTTGCAGCCTCTTATCTAATTAGAGAAATACCTTAACGAGGGTCTCTGCTTTTACTAAACAGAGATATAGCAGCTCTCTTCCTGCAGATATTCAAACAAGAGAGGTGGTAACTGAACACATCAAAAGATACCTACTCAGAACTGGACAGTTAAAAGGGGGACATTTAAAGCACACTTGGCCCCGTTGTGATTAGATATATATTTATAATAAACTAATCTGAGGGGGTCGGGGAGGCGGTGGACTAACTCATTTAAAAGTTGAAGAATCCGTTTAATTTTGGTTTTACAGACATGTCCTTCTCTCCCTAACTTCAAGGAGCACTACTGGCATGGGGAGAGGGTGGGGCTCAGGGATGTGTGGGATCATTGAGGATTACCTTCGTGGATTAGTTTTACATACCACTCATACATGGTCAAGATCAAAACAGACCAAAATTTGGACCCCAAGCCAAACATCTGTGGGGACCTGTACTAAGTGCAGGGAACTCCGTAGTTTGAGTAATGTTCAGTGAGGCTAGTGTGAGAATCGACCTTATTTGTGCAGCGGTAGCTGAGTCACAGGGCACAGGCCCTGTTTTACGGCAGCGTTGACATCTACCTTGTCATTAGGCCTATGAAGATCAATGGGATGATGGAAGTGCCCGCTAGCTCCGTTAAAACCTGCTCTTACTGGCTGATTCCGTGTCAAGTGGAGCGTTTTGTTGAAGCTGGTTCGTCGACATTCTTCTAGCCCTGTTCTATCTGAGCTGATCATTTCGAGAGGGCTTTGAACTGTGTCCACCCACGTAAGAGACAGAGTCAGTTGGAAAATGGAATAGGTAGTCTAGTCTTTGACAAGGGATGGGAGGGTGGGTAGTGGCGACAACACGCTTACCTCGTTCCTGCTGGCGTGGGCCATCTTCTTCTCGATGTTCATGGCCAGCATCTGGCTCCTGAAGGACAGGCTCTTTGTCTTCTCAATCACCTGCTGGTACGGCGACACAGCGTTGTTCCCCATCACCACGTGACCCTGGATAAGAACAGGACGAAGGGCGCACAGTTAGGCCTAATCACACAGCGGGGAGAGCCAATCACATCTCGTCTCACAGACACGCCACCGTTTTCGCCAACCCGCCAGCCTCTCGGGACACATTTATGTAAATTTCAGTGCACATCTAGGTAATTCTATGTCATTCCAGGCAGAGTGGCTAGGGTATGATTAGCTGATTACAGAGAACTCTGCGCCGTGATGGGTACGCCAAAACATGCAAGACCCAATGTGGAGCTGTACAGAGGAGAACAAGGACTTAAAAAGGGTAAGGTATTGTGGTTGCTTACTTCGTACTGTGTTGTATACCCTCCTATTATGATAATGGCCCATCCCATGCCTTGTTATTCTCGTCTTAGTCATTCTACAGTTATGCACTTTATTGCATCTAGAGGTACACCGGAGAATAAGCTCCCCGATTACGAGGAGTAAAAAAAAAAAAAAAATTCTGATTAATCAATTGCGTGGGAGCAGAGGTCATTGATTGTCGAGGCAGACAGACAGGGCGTCAGTCTTACCAGTTTGGAGTCTATCTTGGCATCCAGCCTGGCGTTGCGGATAAGGTTGACAATCCATCTCTCCGCCTCCTCGGGGGTCATGTTCAGCTTGTCTGCCAGCATGCTGAGGAGGAGCAGAGGAGAAACAGGATTTTTAGAAGGCGAGTGGAACAATACACACGTGTCCTCCGATTAAATAGGCGGTAGAGAAGTTAAGTTGCTAATTGTTTAAAGAAAAATGTGGCCTGAGTTTTGTCTATATAGTTCATATACACACCACATCATCACATTAATCAACTGGGGCGTGGGAAGGTGTACGCCTCTGCCCAATGAGGTCATTTCTGGGCAATATTTGTCCCTTCAGGGGACCCTTTTTGGCCCATTATAGCCCAGGGGCAAAAGTTGGGTATAGCCTCTAATGTACTGAAGCAAACAGCAGAAAAGACCACACATCAGAAAAGCAAAGATTACACAGTGTACATAACATGCTCCTTCATTGTCAGACTGACCTGGTGAAAGCTATGATCCCTTATTGAAGTCACTTGTTAAATCCATTTCAACTCAGTGTAGATGGAGACGTGTTAAAGATTATTCACATTTTTTTTTATTTTTTAAATGGTAGCAGGTGCACCAGTTTGAGTATGTCAAGTACCGCAACCCTGCTGGGTTTCAACCTCAACAGTTTCCCGTGAGCATCAAGAAATGTCCACCATCCAAAGGACATCCAGCCAACTTGACAACTGTGGGAAGCATCGGAGTCAACATGCGCAGGCATCCCTGTGGAACACTTGATACCTAGTGGACTCCATGCCCTGATGAATTGAGGCTGTTCTGAGGGCAAAGGGGGGGTGCAACCGTATAGCAAGAAGGTGTTCCTAATGTTTGGTACACTTCGTGTATATGACAATCCTTTTCAGTGGCGGTCTGATGCCATACCTCTACACTTGCTACACTACTAAATATGACGAATGGGCTGCATTAGGACTGTAACAAAGCTAACAGGACAATGCTAATACATTACCAAGTCATACACATTCTTAGGCTAAAAGGCCTATAAAGTATAAAATACAATGCCATGTCAAAGATACCGGATCAGGGGAACATGCGCAAATGATCTTACATGACCTAGAACAGAAGATTGCATGACTCCCCAGGCTAACGCAATTAGAGGAGTCAGTGGGAATCCCGGTTTCTCTCCCTAGCCAGTCACTTTACTCTTTGATGTTCTCTCCTGGACACACACTTACGTTCACCCCACCTGGCCCAGAGCCTGCCGTGACAGAGCGGGACCTGCTACTGTCCCAAAATGAAAGCCAGGTTGCTGCCGTGGAGCTCTTTGATAGAGCGGTGGGACATGGATGTGTCACCGAGGGAGAGAGGGAGGTGGTGGGCGCCTGGCCCTCTTTGATCCAAAGCCTTTTCCAGTGCAGCAGGCCTCCCTTGCGGCTTTGAAAATAACTAAACCCCCTTGATACTACTACCACCCTCTAGACCCACTCCTTCCCGCCCGCCCGACATTTCCTGCTGTTCCCCCATTTCATATTAGGGGCCTATAAATATACCCATCTCCTCCACCACAAGTAGTATAGCTAGTTCCTTCTCATCCCACAGCCCAGTCACCTAACACACACCTCTCGAACACACCTTTGAACGAACCTCATTAATACACTCGTTCAACAACAGATAGTGTGTGTGCATTGACCGTGGGGTTATGAGGACTGTATGAAAAGTGCACCCCACTAATTATAATTTCCTGCTCCATTAATCAAGTTTCTTCTCCCCCACGGAGATCGGAGAGACAGACCTGTGAGTATGCCAGACCCTCGCCACCCCAAACCACCTCTCGCTATTGGATCAGACCCAGTCCACAATAGTTGCCAATACCAGCAGGACCGTTTCAACGGTCACTTCCCAAACGCTGACTTCTTTAAGACATTCTCCCTCGTAAATTCCCATTTGGAAATAACCTCATTTGGGATAATGTTTGCCTTACCTCAAGGCGCGACAGCAAAAACACATTCTCGCCGCTCTCTGACCCAGCTTGGCATCTTTTTTGAAAGTAGCAGCAAAACTACATACGGAGGGGGTTGAAATTACATCAGTGTCTGGAAGGGGCTCAAAAAAGACAAAAAAACAAATAATAAACAGCATTACCTCAGCATAGAGGCAGTGCCTCGGGGGATTCCAAGTAACAAGAGCGTGATGATCCATCACCACTTTCACCACAGCATTGTTGAAGGAGGTGGACACCAGAAGAGAAAAACACCAGTTAAGAATTGATTAACGTTGAATCCCCACGGGCTGGAGGAGTGGAAAGGGGCACGACCAACCTGTCACTCGCACTCAAATGACTAAATTACGGCAAAATGCTGCGGAAAACAAAATTGCACTTACGGCTCATTACGAAGGACCCGACAAGAGAAAAAAAATACAAAAAAAGTCAGTTGTCCACTCACGTGAGTTTAGGTCATGATGGCTAACATGTGTCTGCCATCCAGGAGTGACAGAATCAACACTAAAAAGGAGACACACAGGTCGCACCAATTTGGGCAAAATGACTGGTGTAGGTCTATAAACACGGTTCAGTTTCAAAATGTAACCCAAGAGATGTGTGACTGCCGCAGAGGGGTACGCAGAGTGCGTTCGTTTGGTGACTCTATCAAGTGGAGGGCACATGTCAGTCAAACCAGACTCAGATCCGAGATCAAAACAAACGTGACCCAGTTTCCTCATGGCGAGTTCACCTCGGCCCTAACCCCCTGCAGAATGTGATCTCCCCAGGCATACCACAGTAAACGCGCAGTGCCCCAAAAGGCCCAGGGCAGCCCCTGCATGCACCCAGGACAACTTCAGTGATAACCTACTCTAATTCATTACGGGAAATCTGGCAATGCTTTCCTGGGGAAGCACATTCATGGATCATATTTTACAAAGGACTCTGCTTTATCTCCTTTATAGACCAGGTCTCAACTTTTATCTTAACCTGGAACTTCAGAAAATGGGGGGCTAGACCTACAAACTCAACTATTGACATATCCCTTGACCCTTAAGCCAACTAGAACGCCTTCTACACTGGTTTTGTTTTACACAGCCATAGCCCTGTTCCTTGAGAAGGGGGGGGGGGATTTCATTTCAACCCCTTACTGGCTTCTCAGCACTCAATTTCAGGCTGGGGGGGATGGGGGGGGGACTCCTGTGAGTCTCTCAGCCACCCTCACACTCAGGGAGAGAGGTCAGGATAACTGTTAGAGAGGGAAAACTCCCATAAGAAGGGGGCACTTCTAAAGTGGCTGGGCTCAGACGAATGCATTGTTAAACACTACCATATGATAGCATTAAGAGATTCCAAGCCATTTGGAACGACCCCCGCTTTCGGCTTCTTGATTAAAATAGATGTTTCGGGAAAACGACCGCGTAGTCTTTCTAATGACTATTGTGAAGTGGAAAAATCTGCCATTTTACATCCAAGTACACAACAATACTATTTCCAACTATCAGAGAAGTTAAGTGTTAGGAAAACATTGAGTGATGGGAAAAGATGTCTACTACCTTTCCATGTGCCACATTTCGGTGTCGGCTGACCGGCTCGGTCTTATGTACGTACTGACAAAGTCACTGGACAGTGTACCATCTGAGGTCAATGTTAGAAATATGACTGGCTATCAACATTCAAGAAAGTCAAATATTGTAATATTACGTTTGTGAATCCAAAAAATGAAATCAAAAATTGTAAAAACATACCCAAGTCTAGACAAAAGGATATGTGGATGCAATTACGGAGCATAAGCTCAAATCCTGGGGTCACATTTTCACAGCTTCCTATATTACATGAGCCTTTCTGCATAAAGTAACTCAATTACCCGCACTTCTAGTCGACTTTCGTCCCATGTTGTGGGCAAAAAAAGCGAGCTAAATATCTGTGAAACCTTCATAGCCAACAGCTGTAAAAATGTCCTCATTAAAAACAGGGATCAGATTCATTTGAGTCCATGCTTGGATGCAGAGGGCTTCTGGGTAGCAGACTAATGACATGGAATTTGAGCGTTTGTCAAAAATAAACTACGTGTTCTGTCCATCGTCATCGCAGCGGCTTTAAATAAACACGGAAATCCCTGACACTGCCGAGGACCGCTCTGTTTTACCTTTCCTTTACAACCTCAGCTAACAAAGACGTACAAACACAGGACAAAAATTGAGAAACATCACAATTCAACTTCCTACTGTTACCACTAACCTTTGTGGTCTTTAACAAGTAAATGTATCCAATTGCAGCAAGTCTGCCAAAAAAAAGAGCCGGCACTCCTAATCAATTCCAGACAATCTGCAACTGGAGATTGACAGAGCCCTATTGTGTTCCATGGTTCAACCTTGACTACAGACCTCCACAGCTCTGTATAACAGGCAGTGCAATAATTGCTCTGTCAAAAGTTATAATTCATTCACCCTTTCCATTCAATGTCCATGACAGCATATTGTAAATATTCCATTCAACGTTGGAGTATTACCATTTTTGCCTTAGTACAGTAACTATGTCTTTCTAAATGCATTTCCACAAGTACAAATGTTCAGTGTACACTAAAAGCAGTGAGGTAAAAATAAAGTAGTATATCAGACTAGAGTGAAGAGTGAGCGAAGTCCACAGTAAGATGAAGGCTAATGGTAGACTGGGCCTTAGATGCGCCTAATCTGTATAGCTATACATTTGTTATTTTCTAGAATTGATGCACAAGAGGCAGCCAAATCCTTAATTGTGGACCATTTACCCCCCCCCCCTCTAATACTCACAATAATTAGCGTTGACTAAATGTATTGTTTTGGTGACTGTCCAAGTTAAATTTATTGTAGTGGATGTAACAAGGCTTGGGAAAGAGAGAACTTCAGAACCCTCTGAACACCAGCCACCCTGACCCAGGACGACTCAGAAGTGGAGCTACGCTGTTCCTCTCTCCCCCGCATCAGCAGCTGGCAAAATCTAAAGCCGTCAAAGCCCATCTAAACCCTGAACTCTCCCCGAGAGAAACCTGTCCCTGGTTTGGTCTCTCACTGAGGTGGTCTTTAAAAGTTTAGTGAGCAGAACAACCAGGAAGCAGTTAAAGCTCCCATTGACTAATCCCTAAAATGTGTATGTGGAGATGTGAGTGTATTTGACTGGGGAAAGGGGCAATAAACGCTTATCTGTGGGGGGCATTCCTGTAATCACTGCACATATCCACCCTCTTCCTGCAGCTGGTCTGCTTAGCAAGCTCATTGGCTGGTGACAGACTGTCATGACCTTCCTGTGTACTTTAGCTAGTCTGAGCTGGCCACTGTAGTGCATGGTGCACATCTTAGCATTTGGACAGTGATGGCGAACAACGGTCTAGCAAAGACTGATCTCTTGCAAGGTCCTTCCTGTCAGTTCCCCAACTGGTGCTTTGCATCACTCCCTGGTCTCACCTGATGCTGATGCACTGGTGGATCCTGCAGAAAGTCTCAAAGATGAACAGACGGGCATTCTCAATGAAGTCCTCCAGGCAAGCCACCAGGAAGAAGTCATTCACAAGCACCTGGAAGAGATGGTGGGAAATAAAAGTTAAGTAATACAAATATTGTAGTGATTATTTGCCTCTGTGTATGCATTTCTATAAAAGACCACTGCAGGGTTTAAGGAAAGTAAAACAGTTAAATGAATGTTAAGCTTTTTCGTAAACTCATTAGCGCAATCAAGATCGGATTCTGACTGAGTGGCCCTGGAGAGCCATAAAAGTGCAGCAGTAACAGGTTTCCCCCTTGCAGTCCTTATTTGGGATTGAGGCCCCGATTAAAATATGGGGAAACCCAATTCACTGCCAAATTAAAATAGAGCAGAAGAAAGGATTATTTATATTTTTCTTCATACATGCAGAGTAAAGGGGGGTGGGGGTCTTGCTCTAACCACATTTAAGTTACCAGGCGATTTACTTTGGCAAAAGCCTCAAAAGGAGAAACCCCCATCTGCAAAAAAGTACTCCCAGGCCACTCGGGGTGCTCCAAAATCGACCACAAATCTTTTAATTCAGCTGCCTCCACATGAAACGGGAGACAAGAATGGAGCCAGCCACTGACCACAGTGGCTGTGACTTATCACTGTTCATCTGTGCCCAGGGGTGCAGGGTCAACTGTGCAGTGCGGGAGAAACCAATTTACACACCACCACACTCTCAGGGGTTCTACAGCCACCATAGAGGCAAGAACACCCTCTGCCCAACATTAGAACACATGGGCTAGCTACACTGACAGATGGGCTACAGCAAAATTGAAAAGTTTACACCGCCATAAAAGAGCAGTAAGACAGCTCTACTTAGTGTTCATGACCCCATTGTGCACTCAAATGTTGGGTCAAAAGGCTTTACATTCCTTTGTGGTTATTACTGCGTTCCTACTCTCGAGTACTAGGTTCACGTCACAGACCTCAGTTTTGAAAAGTTCTCCCAAGAACTCACAACTCTTTGTATGCTTAGAGAGCTGTTTGCACCCTCTATTTCTGCTTGAAGAAAACCCAATTACATGGCGCTATCAGGCAACACCACATTTCAGCAACGACAACGCTTATCTAGGCATGATAAACTTTGAACCGCTAAGTGTCCTAATCAGTGTCATCTGGGATTCAGCCCAAGATCCTCAAACAAGTTTTGAAAGGGCTAGAAGTGACCTTTTATGCACAATCTGATGAGCTAAACTTGGTAGGCTTTCCCCCCCGCTTTCTTCAACATGCAAAAGTTGCCAACATCTGACAGCGATTCCAGCTGGGGGGGGGGGGGGACCTGCAAGGAGACAAACACAGGCGCTTACTTACATGACAGGGGGTGCATTCAAATAAGACTGGATTTCCCACTTCCTTTCAAATCAATTTCTACTCACTGTTGAAGGTTGCCGTGAAGACATGGGAGTTGGAAAACAACACTGATATCTGACTATTACAGCAATCAGTAAATAGTTGGGTATCACCCAGAGTAATGTAACCCTTTTGTTCTCTTCTCGATGACTCCAAACTGATGCATTACACATGCTCATCAAGACGAAGGCCCATCCCCAATGGAATATCTTTCTACCTCTCAACCATCACTCCACAAAATTGAATGAGGTTTTTTCGTGGCGTGTGTCTGTCTGCAAAATCCCCTTGCCTTTATTGCTTTCAAATGAGCCCATTTTGTGAAAATGTTTGCAGACCCATCACACTTAAGGTGCAGCAGCTTAACTGTTGCACAACCACCCACCTCGACAGACAGGCGGTCCTGTGTGTGAACGGAGCGCGCTCCGATTTACCCTTTGGCGTGTACGATCACATATGTGATAATTGTTGAGTGGTCCCTGCAGCGAACCACGGCAAAAACGTGATCGGGACAGTAGCAACTGAATGTATGATGCAACAAACGCCTAAAGAGCATTGTCTGAAAAGCATCTAAACATTGTTTTGCACCCATGGGAAATAAAGGTCTTCAACCGTATACCTCAATTTCACCTTTATTGTAAAATATATCTTTTTTATTTAACAAGGCAAGTTAAAGTTAACAAATTCTTATTAACGATAAGATAAATGCGAACTTCATCATCCAAACTCATTCCAAAATGTTTGGTTACCTTTATTTAACTAGGCAAGTCAGTTAAGAACAAATTCTTATGTACAATGACGGCCTAGGAACAATGGTTAACTTCTCTAGGGTAGGGTGCAGCATTTGGAATTTTGGATGAAATGCATGCCCAATTTAAACTGCCTGCTTCTCGGGCCCAGAAGGTTTGATATGCATATAACTGGTAGATTTGGATAGAAAACACTCTAAAGTTTCCAAAACTGTTAAAATACTGTCTGTGAGTATAACATAACTGATTTGGCAGGTGAAATGGTTTTGTAGTTTTCTATTCAATGCCATTACAGTATCCATTGACTTAGGACTCAAATTGCAGTTTCTATGCCTTCCACTAGATGTCAAGTCTTTAGAAATTGTTTCAGGCTTGTATTCTGAAAAATGAGGAAGTAAGAGCAGTCTGAATGAGTGGACCCTAAAGTGTCACACAGCTTTTTCATGCGCGAGACCGAGAGAGAGAGAGTGCCTTTCTTGTTTACCTTTAAAATTGACGACATTAGTGTCCTGTTGAAATATTATCGATTATTTAGGCTAAAAACAACTTGAGGATTGAATATCATTTAACATGTTTCTATGAACTTTATGGATACAATTTAGATGTTTTGTCTGCCTGTTTCGACTGTGTTTTAGCCTGTGGATTACTGAAGAAAACGCGAACAAAACTGAGGTTTTTGGATATAAAGAGACTTTATCGAACAAAAGGAACATTTGAGTAAATGAATGTCTGCTGAGTGCAACCATATGAAGATCAAAGGTAAGGGATTCATTTTCTCTATTTCTGACTTGTGTAACTCTTCTACTTGGCTGGTTACTGTTTGTAATGATTTGTCTAGTGGGCTATGTTCTCAAATAATCGTAAGGTATTCTTCCGCCGTAAAGCATTTTTTAAATCTGACACTGTGGTTGGATTCACAAGAAGTTCATCTTTAAACCTATGTAAAATATGTTTTGTTTTCTGAATTTTTATAAGGAATATTTCTGTATTTGAATTTGGCGCCCAGCAGTTTCACTGGCTGTTGAAGAGGTGGGACGCTAACGTCTCACGTACCCAAGAGAGGTTAACTGCCTTGTTCAGGGGCAGAACGACACATTTTTACTTTGTCAGCTCGGGGATTCAATCTAGCAACCTTTTGATTACTGGCCCAACGCGCTAACCACAAGGCTACCTGCCGCCCCATAAACCAGTCTAAATACCAGACTTCACTGACAAAAAAAAATAAAATAATAAAAAATACTTTAGTTTGCGACCTAACAGAGTTTAAAAATGTACCATATCTCTGGTGAGCACAAGGGAGAAATGTAATATGGTTTGGAAATGAGATGCATGTCAGCTAGCTAACAGCATCTAAATACTTTGATGTCAAATATGAACAAATATGGCTGCCAAACGCAAACTCCCTAATCACATTCACTATAAGACGCAAACAAAGACAAAGATGGCTGCGCCCTTTGCTTGAAAAATAGGAACTTAGGTTGGTCACTTTTTAACATATTACAAATCTTTGATGTACTTGTTACAGTGTATACAAGAACCGAAGCACATGACTTGACAAGTCATTGACCTATTTTGGCAAATCACAAAGCAAATAGATCACCCCATATACAAGCCTACTGCCAAGGCTAACCGTAGCACAAAAGCTAGACAGGGATGAAACCATTTTAGTGGTGGGGGGTCATTTCATTTCTGGGGGGTTTCAAGTCCATGGGGGAAGTATCCAGGGGGGATATGATGCAGGAAATATTACTACGACCGGGGATGTATCAATACAATTGGGGGCAAACAGAAGTTTATAAGCCAAATTAAAACGCCTGGAAAAGGAGATTGAGCTGGCAACCCTGAAGTACCATAGTAAAAATCTGTTACCTCGTTCAAAACAACTGGGAACACGGGGGGGGGGGGGGGGGGGGGGGGTCTCTCCGACTGGGAGAATGTTGTGCAAGAAACGGAATGCATGATTTGTCACCAGTACTTGAAAATGTGAACAAAACAAGAAACACATTAGACTCCATACATACAGTATGCTAGAAGAAAACGACAACATGATATACAGAAAATAAGGCACTTTGATAGGAACGCACATGTCCAAAGTTATTATTTATAAGGAAAACAATGAAGGCAATTCATGGGCCAGCCAGAAAATGTGTCAGGGGGAAAAAGTTTGGCCTGGTCTTTTTTACCCCTTCTCCTCAATTGGTAGTTACAGTCTTGTCTGCAGGGGAGTTGCAGTGAAAGTCGAGAGCCATGCGTCCTCCGAAAAACGACCCTGCCAAGCCACACTGCTTCTTGACAAACTGCTCGCTTAACCCAGCCGCACCAATGTGTAGGAGGAAACGCTGTCACGCTGGCGACCGTGTCATCTTGCAGGCGCCCTGCCCGCCACAAGGAGTAGCCAGAGCGCGATGGGACGAGGAAAATCCAGCTGGGCCCTACCCTAGCCTAACGACACTGGGCCAATTCTGCACCACCTCATGGGTCTCCCAGTCACAGCCCGGTTGAGACTGCCTGGAATTGAACCCGGTTCTGTAGTGCTGCCTCAAGCACTGCGCTACTCGGGAGGCCGTGCAAGGCCTGTTCTAACTAGAGATGCGCAAGGTCTTGATACTTGATCTGGGGAAACACTGGGAAAGTGCTTGGGCTCTCGAAGAGAAGTCGTCTGGCTCAGTAAAGCCTCAAACACAAATTGTAACAGTGAAATGGGCTACTTATGTGAACTCATTAACACACTTCAAGTCAAACTGTTAGAAAATAATTTGAAATTGACAAGTTGAAACATAGCCTATAGATAATTAGCAGGCAGCGCAAGTTAACCTTTTCTCAATAGGGGGTGCTGTTTTCACTTTGTAAAAAATTTGTTCCCAAATTAAACTGCCTCGTACTCAATTCTTGCTCGTACAATATGCATATTATTATTACTATTGGATAGAAAACACTCTAGTTTCTAAAACCGTTTGAATTATATCTGTGAGTAAAACAGAACTCGAGTTGGAGCAATCTTCCTGTCAGCAAGTGAGAAATCAGAAATCAGCCAGGCTGTTCTGAGGTCAGTTTATTAATTTGCATGTCTTCTATTGGTTGAGATGCACTGCATACGCCTACCCCTGGATGTCAGCAAATAGTGAGAATTGGAATGGAGTTGCTAGGCAGATCTGAGGCCATATAAATGGACTGGGAACGTGGGGTCCAGTCTTTCCTTCATTCGCCATGACGCAAGACAGACCTCAGGATGGCGTTCTAGAAAGCTCCCGTTATAGCCCTTAGATATATCCGGCTCTGATTTTATTCGATATAGGTGTTAAAGACATCATAATGTTGTTATTTTAAACCGAGTTATATCAGTTTATATCAGTATATTGCGATTTTCGGTATTTTATTTGTGCTGCGTTATGGTGATTTGGACACGTCTTCGCCACATGGCTAATGTTTACTGCTAATTCCAAAGTTGAAGGCGACAATCTACAACCGAGCAACGATTCCTCTGGACAAAGGACAACTTGCCCAAGATTCTGATGGGAGCTCATCAAAAAGTAAGAAGTATTTATGATGTTAATTCGTTGTTCTGTTGAAAAATGTGAAACTACTGTTCCGCCATTAATTTCGGTGCGGTCTCGCTTTAACGCACGCTGTATGTCGTAGTAACGTTAATTTTAAAAATCTAACACAGCGGTTGCATTAAGAACTAATGCATCTTTCATTTGCTGTCCAACCTGTATTTTTTAGTCAAGTTTATGATTAGTTACTGATTAGATTAGGTGCCTCTCCCAAGATTTCTCCCGACATTTTGTTGGCAGCTTGGCTACTATTCTCATTGTATAACCACGATTTGTGCCGCTAAATATGCACATTTTCGAACAAACTCTATATGTATTGTGTAATATGATGTTATAGGACTGTCATCTGAAGAAGTTTGAGAAGGTTAGTGAAAAAATTAATATCTTTTGCTGGTTTATTCGTTATCGCTATTGTTGGCTTGAATCAATGCTGTTGTGTGGTTGGCTATTGTAGTAAGCTAATATAATGCTATATTGTGTTTTCGCTGTAAAACACTTAAAAAATCTGAAATAGGGGCCTCCCGGGTGGCGCAGTGGTCTAGGGCACTGCATCGCAGTGCTAACTGCGCCACCAGAGTCTCTGGGTTCGCGCCCAGGCTCTGTCGCAGCCGGCCGCGACCGGGAGGTCCGTGGGGCGACGCACAATTGGCATAGCGTCGTCCGGGTTAGGGAGGGTTTGGCCGGTAGGGATATCCTTGTCTCATCGCGCTCCAGCGACTCCTGTGGCGGGCCGGGCGCAGTGCGCGCTAACCAAGGGGGCCAGGTACACGGTGTTTCCTCCGACACATTGGTGCGGCTGGCTTCCGGGTTGGAGGCGCGCTGTGTTAAGAAGCAGTGCGGCTTGGTTGGGTTGTGCTTCGGAGGACGCATGGCTTTCGACCTTCGTCTCTCCCGAGCCCGTACGGGAGTTGTAGCGATGAGACAAGATAGTAATTACTAGCGATTGGATACCACGAAAATTGGGGAGAAAATGGGATAAAATAAAATAAAAAAAAATAATAAAAAAAAGTTAAAAAATCTGAAATATTGGCTGGATTCACAAGATCTTTGTCTTTCATTTGCTGTACGCTGTGTATTTTTCATAAATGTTTTATGATGAGTATTTAGGTAATTCACGTTGGTCTCTGTAGTTATTCTAGTTGCTTTGGTGAGAGTTGTGATGGTGGCTACAATGGTAAACTATGATTTATACCTGAAATATGCACATTTTTCTAACAAAACATATGCTATACAATAAATATGTTATCAGACTGTCATCTGATGAAGTTGTTTCTTGGTTAGTGACTATTTATATCTTTATTTGGTCGAAATTGTGATAGCTACCTATGCAGGAAAAAAATGGTGGGGGGGAAAAAAAGTGTCTTTTGCTATCGTGGTTAGCTAATAGAAATACATAGTGTCTTCCCTGTAAAACATTTTAAAAATCAGAAATGATGGCTGGATTCACAAGATGTGTATCTTTCATCTGGTGTCTTGGACTTGTGATTTAATGATATTTAGATGCTAGTATTTACTTGTGACGCTATGCTAGGCTATGCTAGTCAGCTTTTTTACTGATGGGGGTGCTCCCGGATCCGGGATTGTGACCAAGTAGAAGTTAACTGTCCTGTTGTATGAGACATCACTTTTTGGTACAGTGAGTGCATTGACATCATGCGCATAAAAGTTTTATTAAATAAAAAATTATAGTAATAAAAAAAACAGGGCGACCATTGGATATAATCTTTTCGCACAAGACTAAGGTATGTGTGTGCTGGGCCTGCTCTGAGAAGACTGACAGGACACTACTCCCAAGACAATGCTGCTAAAGCACCTCGACGAGAACTGGTCTCCAACCTGAGTAGTAACACAGAGCAGCATCTGTTCCAACCACATGGAGTCTCTGTAAACAAGACCCCAAGCAGGGAAGTCGAGACCAACCTACAGGGCTCTTCAAAAAAGTGCACGAGTGTTCAACAAGCTTGGTGATTGAGGGCGCGTAAGGTCTTTTCTGAAATGGGATAGTTACAATATTGTTGGTAGTATGTCATTTAGCGACTGCTGCCACCCCCCGCTGAGGCATTTGCACAGGAAAGATCAGTTTGAGGCAGTGCTTTGGATACTTTCTGTCCGAGCACAGATTAGGCAGATAAAAACTAGCAAATAAAAAAAGGAATCTTCACAAATTAGTTTAGTTATAGGTTCCTCATTCGTTAAGAAAGACTGGGGGAGCTAGAGGCTCTTTATATTAGCTTAAAAATAGATTAGGATGAAATGGGAGCTTCAGTAAACCGCTGACATAATTTACTTCTGTGAGAGCCATTTGATCAGGCCAGATGTTTTTCATTCAGAGCGTTTATTGTCAAGAAGCAAAGATGAAGGGGGCCAAATAGCCCAAAGTTCAGCCTTTTATTTCTCAGCAGGTCCAAATTATCAAATCATTTGGGAAATCTCAATTATACTCATGTATGCAAAGAATGAAGCTGGGAGATTGGGTTTCAGAGAATATACCCAGGGCACTGCACCAATTAGCACACCTGGTTATTCTCTAAACCTGATTCCTGTCCAGTGATTGGGTCTCCAGAACCTGTCCAGCCCATCATCAGTAAATTAAAGAACCACAAATTTACCCTAAATGACAGATGACAAATGTAGACACAATTAAACATCTGACCTATGTTAGAAGTAGATGAAACAAACCGCAAGTTGTAAATATGTTCACAGGGACATTGTCTGCACTCAAACCTAGGAAATCTTAATACCAATGTTGTATTACTAGTTCATACTAGTGTTATTTTACAGCATTTCAATCTGAGTGGATTAGTCTTCCACCTAAACTCTTGATGATTCTGAACTGAGTGATACGTTTGACAGAACTACTCCCAGAAATTCCCTGAAAGGGCAGCTAGCTGCTGATTCAAATAACCATTGATGCTTTTTCCTTATTTGGCCACAGTTGTCCAGTTGTCTCATCATACTAAGAAATATTATATCATCTTAAGGATTTAATTTTTTTTGCCTAAAATATCATACCCAAATCTAACTGCCTGTAGCTCAGGCCCTGAAGCAAGGAAATGCATTTTATTGGTACCATTTGAAAGGAAACACTTTGAAGTTTGTGGAAATGTGAAAGGAGTGTAGAAAAATTTAACATTAGATCTGGTAAAAGACAAGGGGAAAAAAACGTGTATTTTTTTTCTACCATCATCTTTGAAATGAAAAGAGTAATGCCATAATGTATGATTCCAGCCCAGGTGCAATTTAGATGTTGGCCACTAGATGGCAGCAGTGTGAGAGAAAAGTTTCAGACTGATCTAATGAACCATTGCATTTTTGTTCATAATGTCAAGATTGCCCAAATGTGCATAATTTGTTCATTAAATAACTTTTTTCAAAACAGTGCACCATTTTCAAACAATAGCATGGTATCCCTTCACTGTAATAGCTACTGTAAATTGGACAGTGCAGTTAGATTTACAAAAATGTAAGCTTTCTGCCAATATCAGATATGTCTACATCCTGGGAAATTCTCTTGTTACTTACAACCTCATGCTAAATCGCATTTGCCTATGTTAGCTCAACAGTCCCACAGGGGACCCACCAATCCTGAAGATAACTAAATGGAATATCTTCACGCATTAGCATGGACACTTATAGTAGTCGAGTTTTGCAACAAAAGGAGAGACACTCAATTGCATAGAGCTTTTTGTCTACAAACTGCATCCTTTCTAAAATTGCTTTCACTCCAACTGAAGCCTTCTGTAGATGCAAGGATCCATCTTTGTTTGTGTTCTACAACGTACATCAAATAAAAGTGAAATATTTTGAGCCGAAGGTCTTAAAAATCAGCCATGGTGGGAACAGATTAAGTAGATTTGTATGTCGACCTATTTTATTCCAATTTGTAAGTCGCTCTGGATAAGAGCGTCTGCTAAATGACTTAAATGTAAATGTAGAGCGTTTCAATCTTGCCATCCACATGTACTAGAGAAGTAATTCCTCTTGCCAAAGAGCCTTCCCTTGTACCTCAGAGTATTTTGCAGAACTAATCTACTCTTAACGCAGGCTTCAATTCCATTCAAGTCTGTGGCTAGTTAGCACAAATTAAACAGCCTTCCTGCAAATCCAATTACACTTAACAGAAATAAAACAACATGTAAAATGTCATGTTTCATAAGCTGAAAAAAACATTCCATACAAACAAAAAGCTTCTCAAATTATGTGCACAATTTTTTTTACATCCCTGTTAGTGAACATCTCTTTTGCCACGATAATCCATCCAACTGACAGGTGTGGCATTTCAAGAAGATGATTAAACAGCATGATCATTACACAGGTGCACTTTTTCCTGAGGACAAGAAAAGGCCACTAAGATGTGCAGTTGTGCCACACAACACCACAGATGTCTCAAGTTGAGGAAGTGCGCACTTGGCATGCTGATTGCAGGAATGTCCACCAGAGCTGTTGCCAGAGAATGTAATGTTCATTTCTCTACCATAAGCCCCTCCAACCAGCCTCACAACCGCAGACCACGTGTAACCACGCAAGCCCAGGACCTCCACTTTCTCCACCTGTGGGATCGTCTGAGACTGGCCACCCAGACAGCTGATGAAACTGGAGTATTTCTGTCTGTAATAAAGCCCTTCTGTGGGGAAAAACACATTCTGATTGGCTGGGCAAGTGGGTGGGCCTATGCCTTCCCAGGCCCACCCATGGATGCACCCCTTCCCAGTCATGTGAAAGGCATAGATAAGGGCCTAATGAATGTATTTCAATTGCCTTATATGGAATGTAACTCAGTAAAATTGTTGCCTTTATATTTTTTCCAGTATACACGCACACACAGAGCTTCCAAGTTGAGTTTGTGTCTGGGACACTACAATACAGTAGATGGTGTTGTGAACAATTGGTGTTATGCATTAGTTTCTGGTGGTGAGAGAGTTGACAGCACTACTAGCTAGCTAACCAGCCAACTTTTCACCTACATGGTATTTAATAATTTCTTGAAATAAACAAATGAACTTAAGCGACCAGACTTGTTTGGTTTTGTTAAGCTAACATGCTGACCACACCGCTCAAATCGCATGCGCTGCAAAGTAAATGTACACATACATGTTATTCAAAGTCGGTTGCCAACCATATAAAGTCCAAAGATGAAGCCTGAAGGAGGAGAGATGACTAGAAACAAACTCCGTTTACCCTTTTATCAACATGCGCGTGATGGCGCATGCACACGCGGTCTGGTCAGCAGCTAACTTAAATCCAGTTCATTTCTAGCTAGCTATACCTAGTGGCAAATAACCAGCTACAGTAACATGAAAGAAGAACGCCATCAATCCTTATGGAAACTGTGAGTGTGATCATAAACCAGAGATTGGTATGCAGAGATGAAATAAGTCCACCACCTACTACAGTCTGCACTAGTGAAGAGTTACGCTAAAAGCAGCAACCACCAGTAACCCACCCACCATTCAATTTGACCTATCACAAAGTGGTGTGTTGGTGTAAGCCAGAGAGTCATTTTGTAAGTTTTGAAAGCGTCATCTTTGCAGTCCACCACGAGCCAATACCCCTGACGAACAGCTGGCTTCAAATACAATTTTGTGTCACACGCGCCGAACAGGTGTAGACCTTACAGTGAAATGCATACTTACAAGCCCTTAACCAACAACGCATTTAAGAAAATATCAACAAAACAAAGTAAGAGAAGAGTAACTAATTAAAGAGCAGCAGTAAATAATAGTGGGGCTATATACCAGGAGGTACCGGTACAGAGTCAATGTCAATGTGCGGGGGCAACGGTGGAGAGGTAATATGTACATGTAGGTAGAGTTATTTCAGTGACTATGCATAAATAGGGAGGGCAATGAAATTAGTCTGGGTAGCCATTTGATTAGCTTCTCAGGAGTCTCATGGCTTGGGGGTAGTAGCTATTTTAGGAGACTCTTGTACCTAGACTTAATAATGACAATTACAACAATACTGAATGAACACTTATTTTAACTTAATATAATACATCAATAAAATCAATTTAGCCTCAAATAAATAATGAAACATGTTCAATTTGGTTTAAATAATGCAAAAACAAAGTGTTGGAGAAGTAAAAGTGCAATATGTGCCATGTAAGAAAGCTAACGTTCCTTGCTCAGAACATATGAAAGCTGGTGGTTCCTTTTAACATGAGTCTTCAATATTCCCAGGTAAGAAGTTTTAGGTTGTAGTTATTATTGGAATTATAGGACTATTCCCCTCTATACGATTTGTATTTCATATACCTTTGACTATTGGATGTTCTTATAGGCACTTTAGTATTGCCAGTGTAACCGTATAGCTTCCATCCCTCTCCTCGCTCCTACCTGGGCTCAAACCAGGAACACATCGACAACAGCCACCCTCAAAGCAGCGTTACCCATGCAGAGCAAGGGGAACAACTACTCCAAGTCTCAGAGCGAGTGACGTTTGACACGCTATTAGTGCGCACCCCGCTAACTAGCTAGCCATTTCACATCGGTTACACCAGCCTAACCTCGGGAGTTGATAGGCTTGAAGTCATAAACAGCGCAATGCTTGAAGCACAGTGAAGAGCCGCTGGCAAAACGCACGAAAGTGCTGTTAGAATGAATGCTTACGAGCATGCTGGTGCCTACCATCGCTCAGTCAGACTGCTCTATCAAATCATAGACTTAATTATAACATAATAACACACAGAAATACAAGCCGTAGGTCATTAATATAGTCGAATCCGGAAACTATCATCTCGAAAACAAAACGTTTATTCTTTCAGTGAAATACGGAACCGTTCCATAATTTATCTAACGGGTGGCATCCATAAGTCTAAATATTCCTGTTACATTGCACAACCTTCAATGTTCTGCCATAATTACGTACAATTCTGGCAAATTAGTTCGCAATGAGCCAGGTGGCCCAAACTGTTGCATATACCCTGACACTGCGTGCAATGAACGCAAGAGAAGTGACAATTTCACCTGGATAACATTGCCTGCTAACCTGGATTTCTTTTAGCTAAATATGCAGGTTTAAAAATATATACTTCTGTGTATTGATTTTAAGAAAGGCATTGATGTTTATGGTTAGGTACACGTTGGAGCAACGACAGTCCTGTTTCGCGAATGCGCACCGCATCGGTTACGAGTAATATCATCAACCATGTGTAGTTATAACTAGTGATTATGATTGATTGATTGTTTTTCATAAGATAAGTTTAATGCTAGCTAGCAACTTACCTTGGCTTCTTACTGTATTTGCGTAACAGGCGGGCTCCTCGTGAGGCAGGTGGTTAGAGCGTTGGACAAGTTAACCGTAAGGTTGCAAGATTGAATCCCCGAGCTAACAAGGTAAAAATCTGTCGTTCTGCCCCTGAACAAGGCAGTTAACCCACCACTCCTAGGCCGTCATTGAAAATAAGAATGTGTTCTTAACTGACTTGCCTAGTTAAATAAGTGTCAAAAATGTAATTACATTTATTTTAAATCAGCAAAAATCAGCATCCAAAATTACCGATTTCCAATTGATATGAATACGGCCCTAATTAATCGGCCATTCCGATTAATCGGTCGACCTCTAGTATGTAGACAGCTACGAAAAATACAGATTTACTCTCTAGGTAGATAGAGAATCTCATGATAAGCTGTAGACCACTACCTCAGGCGAGCAAAACCTCAAGACTTCCTTAGATATCGTGCACCAGCTGTTCACATATATGCATCGGCCTCTGCCCCGCATCTTACCAGAGGCTGCTGTTCTGTCCTGCCGATGGAGTGTATAACCCGCCAGTATGTTCTTAATGTCGCCGTTCAGCCACGACTCGGTGAAACTTAAGATATTACAGTTTTCAATGTCCTATTGGTAGGACATGTGTTTTTAGCTCGTCCCATTTATTTTCCAGCGATTGAACAGTTAGCAGGACGGAAGGCAAGGGCAGATCAGCCACTCGTCGCCTGATCCTCACAACACACCAGATCTTTTTCTACGGCTTGTTATTACCTCGTTTTGTCACTGAGAATTTGGCCTAGATGGACGAAGGCATTGCTGGTAATGCAGCCTTTATTTTTAGCTGATGCACTACAGTTACTTCAATGGCAGTACACATCAAGCCACTACAAACCAAAATGGAAATAAATTATCACAACAACTGTCTATGACACATCTCTTAAATGAGTGTCTGAACGCCCCTGCATAGACCTTTGCTTATAAAAGCTTTTACTGTTAACTACCAGGCTGATGGACAATTACAGGCCATCATAAAAATCTGGCCAGACCAATGAGTCATAGGGTTTCCCAGAGGACTTCTGTATCACCCAAGTGACCTACTGCAATTCTACCGTCGGCAATTATGTATGGCCCCATGTATTAAAAAAAATAGTCAAGTCCAATGCTGTGAGAAAGGTCAGCCAATCTTGCATGATCCCTAATGGTGTTTCCTTCTGTGCTAGCTACAAGGGAACGTTGGGAGGGCTGGTTGGCTAATCCAAATCACTCTGTAAACCAAGGAATATATAGAGTTCTGTTAAACTTTTAAAACCGAGGTCTGAAAAGGAGAAATTATTCACAATCTATTGCAAATTGATGGGTGGGTGCGTGCGGGGGGGAGGTCTGCTGGGACTTACCGACTCACACTCCCTCAGTTTCTTCTGAGCGCTGTCAAAGTCAAAGTTCACATACAGGCACTCCACAAACTCTGTGATGGGATCTTTGTAGGTGTAGGACTCCTGGGAATGAAAAAAATAAACATTTCTAACAATTTGCATATGCCTGTGTGTGCTCTCTTTTTTTCAGCAGTGGAAATAGCACAGGTTATCTCGACAGGCAAGGCGGCATGTCGCCAATCCACCACTAAAAATAAAAAAGCCAAATGTGGAGAAACATGGCTAACCAAATACTAGAATTTACAAGGCAGTGAATAAAAGCAGATTCAAAAAGTCCCCTAAACAGTTCCAAACCATGGTAGCGGGGAGAGACCCAAGAAGACCCAAAAGACAGAACAAACACCGAGCACATGTTTTAGTGATCACACAGAGCCCACCGAGACAGCGCTTATTTAGCTTTCAGAGCCATTGATCTCTGAAGAAGCTACCAATGTTGGGTTGGGGAAGAAATCGGTACTCTACAATCAGACCGTCTGCTGCCATTTATCAAATGTAATGGGTTCAAGACCTCTCTAGCCAGGACCAGATCTGATAGAGTATACTCTATCAGCCAAGGCCTTGCATTGCTCATAGATGTGTGGTTTCTCTGGACTTTAAATGGGGTTGGGATAAATGCAGAAGACATTTCAGTTGAAGGAATTCAGCTGTACACCTGACTAGGTATCCCCCCCCTTTCCCTAATAGTTGGTGACATCTTGTGTCAAAATGCCAACCCTACACTGACAACTAAGGTTGGCTAACACATTACTGTCCAAAAGGTGAGAGAAACTTAGTAGGAAATGTGTTCAGAGAAATTGGGGTAAGGAATGTGTTCAGATTTTTTACCTGCTGTATGACCTTGACCAGATCTTTCAGGACCTGCCGCCGCTTGCGAACGTCTTTGTTTGTGATGACAGCTGTGGTCAGGTAACGCAGAATGTGTGGGCACATGGTCTGAATGGCGTTGAGGTACCTGGAATGACAAAAACAAAGGTCACGACAAGAACAAATTATCAGGGGTCTTAAAAGTACTGGAGGAACTACATGGCAAAAAAGCAATGGCCCATGATGCGAGTTGATATTTATGGAGGTGAAGGCTATACAAAGTTGATAAACCTATGCATACACCAACACACAGTTTAAGGGCATAAAGGTCTATTTATGTACGCAAGTAACTTAGCAATTAGGCTCATGGCATTTAGGACGTCTGACCTTAGACCAAACAGATATGTCCGTAATAGTGCATTCTCCGCAGGACATAGGTTTAAGCACTCCCTTTCATTACCCCTGTATAATCGGACTGAAGGAAAGGAAACCCTGGCCTCTGCAGTAGACACAGATCACTGAGCAGGAGATCTGCCCAGTAGCTGAAACCCTATCCTTCAGGGCCTTGTTTTTCAGCCACAGGTCAACTTGCTAAGGGCTGAGCACGAGAGAGGGCCTTGTTAGAAGCCGATTAGAACCCTAGACAACATTCTTACTCTGCAGACAGTGTTTCAAGTCCTTTCCCAACAAGCATCAGTGAAAAAAAAACTTGCACACCCCCCCCATTCCTTGTCAAAAGGAGTGTTAACTGTATAACTTCTCTTCATCCTTATCTGAACAGCTATCATTGACCCCCCCCCCCCATTCCTTGTCAAAAGGAGTGTTAACTGTATAACTTCTCTTCATCCTTATCTGAACAGCTATCATTGACCCCCCCCCATTCCTTGTCAAAAGGAGTGTTAACTGTATAACTTCTCTTCAACCTTATCTGAACAGCTATCATTGACCCCCCCCCCCCATTCCTTGTCAAAAGGAGTGTTAACTGTATAACTTCTCTTCATCCTTATCTGAACAGCTATCATTGACCCCCCCCCCCCATTACTTGTCAAAAGGAGTGTTAACTGTATAACTTCTCTTCAACCTTATCTGAACAGCTATCATTGACCCCCCCCCCCCCATTCCTTGTCAAAAGGAGTGTTAACTGTATAACTTCTCTTCATCCTTATCTGAACAGCTATCATTGACCCCCCCCCCCCATTACTTGTCAAAAGGAGTGTTAACTGTATAACTTCTCTTCAACCTTATCTGAACAGCTATCATTGACCCCCCCCCCCCATTACTTGTCAAAAGGAGTGTTAACTGTATAACTTCTCTTCAACCTTATCTGAACAGCTATCATTGACCCCCCCCCCCCCCCCCATTCCTTGTCAAAAGGAGTGTTAACTGTATAACTTCTCTTCATCCTTATCTGAACAGCTATCATTGACCCCCCCCCCCCACCCCCACCATCGTCCTCCGCCGACCAAATTACATTTCAAAAGAGGAAGTGGGGTTTCCCTGCCACTTCCGACCCCTTCAGCTCTCAGATTAGGACGGAGGAACACATGTTGTTCAGAGCGAGGAGGGAGCGCCGCAGACAGCGGTTTAATTAGTTGTAACAATTAAAGGGACAAGGGGGCCTTTGGCACTTGTGATGTTGCCGTCTGAAATCAGCAGCGAGCAGGCGGGCTAGTCAGTGAGCGATCATCAACCTGGTTAGAGAAGCCCCCTTTCCTCTCCCTTTGCAGTTGTCGGACTCAGTGGCAGACCACAAGCCATGCTCTGTTCCTGATTAACTTACACCTACTCTCTCTCCAGGGGGTCTCCAATAGCAAGCAACCCTGCGTGAGAGTCATGCAGTCATATCTGGGAATAGCTGTGAGGAAAAAAAGATTATGTAACCTTCACCCTACCCCACTTACGGGACCTAATCATTTTGGCATTTGAGGGAACAACAACGTCGCTATACTGGTTGCAGAGGACGCTTCACAAGAATTGAACCAAGAATGAGTTTCAAAATCAAAACGATTTAGACCCCGTGTGTGTGTGCGCGCAAGTGTGTGTGAGTAAAGAGGAGAGGATGGAGATGAGGGGTAGAGGGAGAGAAGTTACAATTTCATTGTCCATCTGAGACTGATTGAATAATGTAAAGCAAGTGAAACTCTGAACCAACTGCGAGGGCTTGGATAGCATTACTAAAGTATTAATTTCCCCCCTTTGCACCTACATCGTAGATCATTGCATGACAATATTCTCACCACGAGCGCCCTTGAACTCAGTAGATGTTTTCAATAACACAAACTAGGAAGGCCTGGTGCAACTTTTGCTGACTGTGGGGTTAACAGAGGTCAAACATTAAACTAAGGCCTAGCCACTGGTCACCAACATTGGCCAAAGGAAGTAATGGTCAAGGGGTGAGGGAATGAGGCCAAGCCTCACTGTGGAATAAGTGGTTTCTTGACTGGGTAATTGCGACACACATACAACTCCCTCAGGTTTGTCCAAAACAGATGCTTTGTGTGAGCTTTTCATGCATAACTATTGGGCAGCCTTTCCTTCATCATCTGAATTAGTTTCTAATTTAAGTAAAACTCAAGAGAACCAGACAACCCTATCTGCTATGGTGGCATGTCATACTTTCAGATGACTACAAAAATTGGTTCAATTACACCAACCGGCAATCAGAATGGGGGGTGTATTATGTGTACATTTTATGCAGTGCATAGTTTGGGATCTGCACTACACATGGATTAACTTGCTGCTTCGAGAGTAAATAGACCACACAAAAACAAAACGGACTGAAACCACTTTAAAAAATACCCAGAGTAGGTTTTTGAAGATGCCCCCTTCCCAAAGTTATTAAGAGTAAATGGCTTCTTTTTCTAAATCAAGTAAGTCTAATAAAAACGAGTCTACTTTCACACATCAAGCAGGGCCTGACCCAGGCGGCTGCCAGCGGAACCACTTTTGGTCTCTCCTGGGCCAGCAGCAAACCCTGGGGCCCAAGGTTCAGCCCTCTACTGAGCCTCTTCTTTAGGGATCATTTCCTTCCACCCCCCACGCCACATTTTAACAATCACCTCTTGGGTCACTCAAGGGTTTAGTGTGGATCAGTGAAGACACTGTGCCTTGGACTGTAGAGATGGCAGCTTCTACAGGCCAATATGTTGAGGGTTAGTCATCAGGTCTAAATACGCCAACAGTGTTTTAATAAAGAACTCCAGTGTGTCAGAAGAAAATACTTACTGGGGTTGATACAGGAAGAGCTCAATGATGTTGTCTCTGCCTTTGGGGTGGTTAAAGAAGACAAAAAGGGACCAGTGGATCAGCCAGGTCCTCTGCTGAAGAGACTGGAGGGGGGAGCTCACCGACTGGACAGGAGAGAGAGATGTCATTATTTACTATTTCTGATTGAGGTGACAACACAGTATACTGTAAGACAATTAAAAAGTACTTTAAGGGGCGGCAGGTAGCCTAGTGGTTAGAGCGTTGGGCCAGTAACTGAAATGTTGCTAGATCGAATCCTCGAGTTGACAAGGTAAAAATCTGTCGTTCTGCCCCTGAACAAGGCAGTCAGTTAAGAACAAATTCTTATTTACAATGACGGCCTAGGAACAGTGTAAGAATTTGTTCTTAACATTTTATTTAACTAGGCAAGTCAGTTAAGTTCTTATTTTTTTATATATATATTTTTAACTTAAGGTCTCTGTTCCTTTCCAAAGTTCTCCTTCCAAGCCAGAGCCCGCACCCTTCCCAGCTATCCATCCAATAAAACATTTTAAAAATCTAACTAGATCCACATAACTGCTCCTCTGGAGTCAAGACTGAAGGGGGGGGGGGGGGGGGGGGGGTGCATCAAGCCGCAAGAGCGCTTTGCTGAAACCCAAAGCGGTCAATAAGGGAGTCGAATCTATGTAAGGGAATCCAAGTGCAGTGTCAAATTCTGAGAAGTGGGGCATTTACGTTGTTATCGATAGTCTCCCTCAGGCGGGTGAGGTCTTCCATCGCAGCCTCCCAGTTCTGCATCAGGATCTCAGAGGCCAGCTTCCCCCACAGGGAGTTCAGGGCGTTCCTGTCTGTGGCCGGGACCTGGGGAAAAACATGTCATACTTGTTAGAACCTGAAGCACACAGCATCACCTCACACTGCAGCATAACTCAACCCACCTGCAAAATGACCAGGCACTGGCAGATCTAATCCTGATAAATGCCTCCGCCTACAAACAGTGTGCTCGCACACAGGCACAGTCAGTGAAGGAGTGGCTGTTGCCACCGCCGCTTGGCTTTGGCAGGCAAAACTGTTCGGTGGAGTTACTTTTATTTATACTGGATAAACTGATTAAATTATGTCATCTTGAGGGAATGGGGCTTGACAGAAAGAGAAATGGATCATGAAAGAATGTTTAGCTTTTTATAAAACCTAATTTGCTGCACTTCGTGATATGGCAACCGCTGCATTGCAGATGTTCCGCGATCCTTTCAGACTACCACCGTAACTAGGAGCACATTTGAAGCACATGTGAGCTTCTCTGTACAATGTGCTAGAGCTAAAACGTTTGGTTACTGTCATTTACTTAATGCTGCAACTCTTAAAAATAATTATAGGGTGGCACACGGCCTTGGGAAGACAAAACACACATTACTAAGGATGCATTTCAGCTTCGGTCCTCCTTTCTAGAGTTAACGGAATGTGTCACTTAATTTAGCTATGCCTAGTTCAAGCTACGACCTTGATGTTGTTATGTTTCTGGGGCAGGGTCAGCAGGTCAAAGTTCAGCTTGTCTGACATCGCCATACCACAATTCTATCTAAAAATAAATGGTTGAAGGTACCTTGACTTCACAACTCCGGTTCCAGAATACACTCCTTTGAAATAACTTTTAGTCCTCATTTGGATAATTAACTTAGCAGTAAAATAGTTGCAATTGGAAAGAACACTGAAGATATACCCGCATATGAGAGTAGATGGAGGGAAGGAGGGTAGGGCACATCTAGCATCGTTGAGGGAAACAACCATCGCTGTTCCTCTGACTCTACATTGACCTTCGGTCAATCCCCTCTTGCTGAAAAGTGTCTGGTCTTCTGCCCCTCTCTGAAGGGATTTAACGAAGTGCGCATGCAGCTACTACTTCTGGTGGTGGTTTTGCACAACGTCAGAGCATTGATCAACAAGGCTACAAGGAGAGGCATGCAGTAGAGGCAGTGTTCTCAAAATGTCTGTCACTTAGAGTTCACCAACAACGGATGTCCTGCTCCAGCCACAGAAACCTAGATGCACTATGACCAGCAACAGCCTGGGTTTCTCAACACCATCTGGGAGGTGTTCATAATTTTCTCCGAGCCAGGGTAATCCGTCTAGTCTAGATTAATGACTGTTTGGATGCTTGATTTGATTGAAAAAGGGGCATCAAAGACAAAATCTGTTAATGCCCTTAGGAAATGTCCCTGATTGGCTTTCAAGCTTTTCAAAACCAGGTAAATTGCTTTTCCGAAGTCTATGCCTGATACATTGCCAGTAGGACACTTAATTTCGGGTTTGCTGTACAAACTGCATGTCTTTGAGAGGAATGTTTCAATAACTTCTACAGCTTTTCAAGCATGTTAAAATATAATTGTGATAATCTACCATTAACACAGAAGGAAAACATCCTGTTGAATCATGCTAGCTATAAAGTCTTAGTACAACTCTTCCATTATCGCAAGCTAAATGCATTGATATGAAATGATGCTAACAAGAAACAGTTGATGGGACAGACATCAAAAGGTCAGGAGATACCATTAAAAAAAAATGTTTAACTAGGGAAGCAAGTTTAGAACAATGACGGCCTACACCGGCCAAACCTGGACCAATTGCACACCTCCCTATGGCTGCTTAATCAAAGCTTGGCCTCCACCCTATGGCTCATGGGAACCTCTGGCCCACAGTAGCTTATGATAACACCAAATGCAGTCAGTGACAAGAGTCAACCTGGAAGTGAGGGCGGTTGTCTGCTGTAAGGCCAAGGAAACCTAAACGCAATCCACCACACCCCTTCTTTCGGGCAGCCAGAGGAGTGGACTGAGACAAATGATCCATGAAACCACAGAAATAAAAATATCAAATTTCAGCTGGGATCTCTTAGCGATTGAGAAAAGCAGATTCAACCTATAGATCTATCTCATATACAATGGATAGGTGCAGTGAGTGTTGTTTTACAGGGTCAGCCATAGCAGTACGGCACCCCTGGAGCAGACTATGGTGCCTTGCTCAAGGGTACAGCTTTTCACCTTGTCAGCTCGCATATTTGAACGAGCGACCTTCCGGTTACTGGCCCATCGCTCTAACCGCTAGGTTACCTGCTAGGCTACATGAAGACTATTAGGCTACACATTAACTTTTAACTTCTGGCTGGGGGGGCAGTATTGAGTAGCTTGGATGAATAAGGTGCCCAGAGTAAACTGCCTGCTACTCGGGCCCAGAAGCTAAGATATGCATATTATTAGTAGATTTGGATAGAAAACACTGAAGTTTCTAAAACTGTTTGAGTGATGTCTGAGTATAACAGAACTCATATGGCAGGCAAAAACCTGACAAAGAAATCCAACAAGGAAGTGGATAATCTGAGGTTTGTAGTTTTTCAACTCTTTGCCTATCCAAGATAGTGTAAATTTGGTCCGATTGCACTTCCTAAGGCTTCCACTAGATGTCAACAGTCTTTAGAACCTTGTTTGAGGCTTCTGTGAAGGGGGAGAGAATGAGAGCCGTTTCAACCAGAGTGCCATGTGCTCACTCAGGCGCGCCCCCGTGAGAGGTAGCAGCGTTCCTTTTAGTTTCTAAAGACAAAGGAATTCTCCGGTTGAAACATTATTGAAGACTTATGTTAAAAACATCCTAAAGATTGATTCTATACATCGTTTGACATGTTTCTACGAACTGTAATGGAACTTTTTGACTTCGTCTGGACCTAGTGCTCGCGCCGCATGAATTTGGATTTGTGAACTAAACGCGAACTAAAAGGTATTTGGACATAAATGATGGACTATATCGAACAAAACAAACATTTATTGTGGAACTGGGATTCCTGGGAGAGCAATCTGATGGAGATCAAAGGTAAGTGAATATTTATAATGCTATTTCTGACTTCTGTTGACTCCACAACATGGCGGGTATCTGAATGGCTTGTTTTTGTGTCTGAGCGCCGTACTCAGATTATTGCACGGTGTGCTTTTTCCCTAAAGTTTTTTTGAAATCTGACAGCGGTTGCATTATGGAGAAGTGGATCTATAATAATTCCATGCATAACACTTGTATCTTTTATTAATGTTTATTATGAGTATTTCTGTAAATTGATGTGGCTCTCTGCAAAATCCCCGGATGTTTTGGAACTTCTGAACATAACGTGCCAATGCAAACAGATTTTCGGATATAAATATGAACTTTATCGAACAAAACATACATGTATTGTGTAACATGAAGTCCTATGAGTGTCATCTGATGAAGATCAAAGGTTAGTGATTCATTTTATCTATATTTCTGCTTTTTGTGACTCCTCTCTTTGGCTGGAAAAGTGGCTGTGTTTTTCTGTGACTAGGTGCTGACCTAACATAATCGTTTGGTGTGCTTTCGTCATAAATCCTTTTTGAAATCGGACACTGTGGTGGGATAAACAACTTTATCTTTAAAATTGTGTAAAAAGCCGTAATAAGTTAAATGAACTGCTACATAAAGATAACTGGTGGAAAATATTTATGGTAGAAAAAAATAAGTGGGGAATGTCAGCGGCAAGATAGTCTTCTAGAGTAAAACACACAAAGAGGAGCAGAAGGCCATCCATCCACTCACAACAGTGGAGTTCTTTGATCATAAAACAACTTGGGATTGCTTTATTAAAGAGACCTCATAAGAAAGATTAGCATTATAACTTAGAAAAGCCAACCACGCTGCCAATTTAAAGGTTGTAGTTTCATCTCTAAACAGGTGCGTTTGTTGTTTTTTCTGTCTTGGAAGTCCCTGTCTGCTAGGTTTAGCAGACCTCCATGTCATTATGGCAGCTTTCTACACACTGCCTGGCATTCACTAGTAGCCACGCAACAATAGTTTCACTACATGGGTTTTTCCAGCAGTTACTGAGTTTCCATTGGTTGGCAAAACGGGGCACATTCACTGACTGACCAGCAACAATAAATTTACTGTGCTGGAGAGCCGTCGGGACACTCAATCTTTATTCGCAACATCCAATACCTGCATTAACTGGTGATATGAATAAGTTGCTCTTTTCGCGCTACGCCACACTGTAACAGAACCCGAGGCCTGGATTTTACAAGCCTGGCTTCCTCTGTTTAATTGACTGGCTTTCCCACGTTCGATGACTTATGGAGCCTCACCTCTACCTTACGGGGGCAGCCTGAGAAAATGGGAGGTCCACAACAATAGGGGGGGGGGGGGGGGGGGGGGGGGAAGAGAAATACGGGGGTTGGTATTAAGTATAAAGACCGACATTTAGGCATTTGTAAAAAAAAGGAACGTGAGCCTTTGGATTGTCAAGAGTAGGCAGCAGCTATCTGGTAAAACTGCCTGCCCTGGCTGGAGGAGGAGGGGGGGGGAACATAACTGAGCAATTTGGGTTTATTTAGACTGAGCTAAAAACCATAAACAACTGTGCGGAGAGGGAGCGCATCAATTGCATGCTTTTGATGTGGGTTTTGCTCATGTTCGATCAAGAGCCACCATCATCTGGTCTTCAATGTCTCTCGCTAGCATACTTAAATGGGAGTGCATCACATAGAATCAATCAAATGAAATGAAGAGCCCAACTGCTTTGGGTTAAGAGGCTGTTTACAGAGAATAGGGCTCGTTGCTAAGTCTCTGCAAAGCCTGTTTTTCAGGAGAGGCCACGAGCATCACCAATGTGCATGACTAGTCACAGACATCTTCACAACAGAGGGAGCGTATCAAATGTCAATTCAAATGGGATCAAATTGGTTGTAATGCTTGTCATTCTGATGAACATGTAAAACTTTGATTTTATTATTTCGAGACTGGCTTTGGCACAAGTCTGCTATACCGCAGAGCTCAAAAGAGGACAGATGCTAACAAAACAAACAATTGAATAAGACTTGGAAAACACTGGTTGTGCTTGTTTGGTGGGAGGAATTACAGGACACTGATAGTGGAGAGGAAATAGTAAACAGTGGCTTTTGAGTAACAATGGCGAAATCTACCACCAAAATCATAGGCGCGTTTGTTAATCACATTTGCAAACAACTTTCCCAAAAAGAAACAGACTTCTGAAAGGAGGCACACAATAGTAGAAGTGGTGCATGGTCAGGGTGACCATAGAAAAATAAACACACCTCAAACCAAAACCACTTACACTGAGTCTGGTGCTACTACAGTAGAAATTAACCTCATTGGCCAACAGATTATTTTTGTTTGGAAATTAGGTTTGACGCCGAGGCTCTCTGAAGACTGAACTCTTTAAAGTCAACGATAGCACAAAAAGGTCAGCCAAGCATTCAGACCCACCTTACAAGCCACTGGTCCTGGAGAGTGACTTACAAAAAGGCAGCATTGAAGATCTGGTGGCACCTTCCACTGAGGTCACAGGCTGTCCATTCCCAGGACTTATCTAGTGTTACACCACTCTATTGTGACACAAAACACTTTTCTAGCCTCCCCTCAGTCAGGTTACCACCCCTCTAGGCCTAAAAGGTTTCCAACTCTATATACAGCAGTGCACACAGTCCTACTGCACCTTGGCCATTCTCTGTGTAGTTCATCTTTCACTGATTTCTGAGGGCAGCGGGAGAGAAGCCACAAACACAAGAGCAATGATCCCTTTGTTTATAGAGGAAATAAGAAGTACGCATGTGTAACGAGAATACTGCCAGTACTTTCAGTGAACTGTAATTACCCCCCCGCCCCAACCCTCTTTGGTATTATCTGATTTCCAAAGTATTTCACTGCTGAAAATGATTTAATCCAAGCCCTCCTCCATGACTCTCGAATGTTAGCCGTACAGGCCGAGAAACAGAATGGAATAATTTGCAACATTCAAAACTAGGGATGTTAAATGGTTAACCGAAAATATGTGACCGGTCAAGCTTAGTCTGTGAAATTGCATAATTTAGTGGAATTAAAATGGCAACAACTTAAAACGTACATCCCTAATTTGATTAATTCAAACAAGATAGGACTAAATGAACGGACTTTGCAAATGTATAGCCTAAGTGGTTGGCTAGTTCTTTGTTTAGTAAACCTGTTCTCTCAGTGACAGTCAATTCTTTATTTGAGTGCGTATGACTTTCTCTAAGACCACCAGAACATGTTACGTAACTCATAAGCACTCTGCCTGACAAGGAGCTATCTGGCTTCAAATCAATAAGTCGTCCACCGCAGCACCCCCCCCCCCCACGAGATGACTAAAGACAGATTATGAAGTCTGCTGCTGAACACTTGGCACAGTAAAAAAAAACATTTTTATTTAATCCTACCCTTGTCCTTCAATATCAGCTCATCCTAATACTGAAGATGTGTGGAGAATTGAATGGAGAGAATGACGGCAGCTTTTCACATGCAATTACTGAGGGTGTTCCTTCCTCTTGTGCTAGCCCTTTGAAAAATTAAAGAACCCTGGCCAAACAACCGAGCAGTGAAGTAGGAAAATCCATTTTTCATAAAACGCATTGAGCCAAAAAAGTATACATCAACGAAAAGTGTCTAATTCTAAAAAAAAATATGTTAAGTGGATGTATACTGCTCATAATTGATGGGGTTTGGCACTGTGCACTGCTGGAAAAATCACATAACGACAGAGATTAATGCACAAAATGGGAGTCGTTCCTGAGAAACTAATACTTCTTAATGAAGCTTCAATCATTGTCTAACTGTTTGCCCTTAAAGAGCTTGCTAATATAAAGCACTGCCCAATAGTGTCAACTTTTGAGTGGTCCAGTTTTCATTCTGAAAACTACTGATGAAGTTGCAAGGGTACAAATCCATAATAATCTAAAAAAAAATAAGTATCTAGATCTATTAACTTGCTGTGAACATCTAGTATCCAAGGTTGCCAGTTTGATATTTGATAAGAGTACACTGAAATGAGGGCTACTTGACTTACCAGGACACGGAAGAAGTAGAGGTACTCGGCTGCCCCTGAGTAGTTTCCACACTCGTACTGGAACTTGGCATATCTGTACAGAGTGTCCAGGTACTCCTGACGGAACTGGAAGAGAAAAAGGCTGATCAATGGTTTCGCTCGATAACTATTCAGAGCATAGACACAAGCAATTATTTATTTGATGACAATATTGTCAGCTTTCTCACAAGCCTCATGTAAGATTATGGTCCTAGATGAGAGCCATGGTGTTATATCCAGTCAATGCCAGACCACGCCAGAGTGGCTGGAGTAAGGAGGGCAATTCTAGAATAATCTTCGATTTCAGAGCCCATTCTGTTTGATTACCATCACTGATCAATGGGGTCAGCAGGTAGCCTAGCAGTTTGTATTTATTATGGATCCCCATTAGCTTCTGCCTAGACCAGTTACAGAAGTGGGAGTTGCCGGTCCGAATCCCTGCTCAGATGGGAAAATACGGTGAGGAGTGCGCGGTCAACCAGAGGTTTGCTGGTATGATCCTAGATACCGTTGCCTGCTGTAGTGCCCTTGAGCAATTTAAGTATGGAATTGTATGTACAAGTAGCTCCATGTCAACATCCCATACGGAATGCTACATTACCACATGTAGGTCAACTTACTTTGACATGTACGTTGTCACCTGTGGCTATTCGGGAAAAGCCTTCAACAACCGACCTGAGCCCTATACTACGAACAAGGTATGAGGAGTCAACTTTGGTCTGACTTCAACTTGGGATAACTGGTGTGTTCCAGTTCAAGCCAATATCCAGCAACTTCGCACAGCCATTGAATTAGAGTGGGACAACACTCCCCTACCCAAGGTATCTGTGACCAACAGGTGCATATCTGTACTCCCAGTCAATGAAATCCATAGATTAGGACCTCATTTATTTTATTCAATGTACTTATTTCCTTATATGAACTAACTCAGTAAAATATTTTAAAATGTTGCATGTTGTGTTTATTTATGTTCAGTACACACAACTGTAGTAATGATAAATGACCGTTGGGTGGTGGGGGCAGGGGAACAGTATGTTGGGAAATGTAGGGGGCGCAGAAGGGGGGGAGATTAGTGAATGAAACAGTAAAAACAATAACTGTCCATTTTGGGGGTGGAATCTCTCTGAATGGAGCCCTAAACTGTACACTCCTGCTAAATCACAGCACGCTGACGTCAGTTTGGGAACTGAGTCCAGTCTCACAGATGCAGTGTGGCTTTGACAGGCAGTGGTTGCTAGCCGCTGCGATGCGGAGGGAGACCGCCCTTTCCCACAGCCGAGTGGCCTACGGGCTGTGGAGGTGCACTGAGGACAGGGTGCAGGTCAGCGGGATGCCAGGGGAGGGGGGTGTATAAAGTGTCACCCCAAATGTAGACTCCCAGGCATTCTTGCGGCCAGACCCATGTGTCCCGAGCTGTTCCATCTATTCTTAACAATTCACCACAGACTGTAAAATGTCCACAGAATTTTCTGCAAGCCGTAAAACCCCCAAAAATGAGTTACGGTTTTGGGAAGTCATTACATGTCTCCCTTCTTGGGCCCCCCGTTCCCTAAACAGCGGGTTCACACAGGAGTCATGGGAAATGCAGCTTAGAAGTGAGACGTCAGCAAAGCGTTCCAAACTTACGCTGTGTTTCTCCGCCAGATAGTTAAAAAGGGCCTGTCCATCCCTGAAAGAGAGAAAGAGAGTCACAGTTAGTGGCCTTGTTTCGTTAAAGTAACCAATTGGTAGATGCAGGTTAAGTGTTGAGCCCCACTCAGGTGTAATTTTTCAATTTCTGGAACTCTAGAACTGCTACAGTCCTGGCAAATCAAGGGACTTTACATTTTCAAAACAGTTTGAGCTGCTCCCTTGTACTTCAAGAGTCTGACAGGCAGCAAAAGCACTTTTATTGTGTGTGAACATTCACAGGCTGTTTACAACATTCATCTTCAACACTGACGCCATTAAACTGTCAAGAGGGGGGGGATCAATCTCACTTTACAATTGCAGCTTTGGAATTGCAGCCTTAGATTAGTCGCTTGCCAAATAAATATTTTTTATGTCATAAAATGAAAACGGCATCCATGTCAACAGAGGCATAAAAAAAATATACTCTACATGACCATAAGTATGTGGACGCCTGCTCGACGAACATCTCATTCCAAAGTCAAGAGCATATATGGAGTTTGTCCCCCCTTTGCTGCAATAACAGCCTCGACTCTTCTGGGAAGGCTTTCCACTAGACGTTGGAACATTGCTGCGGGGACTTGCTTCCATTCAGCCACGAGCATTAGTGAGGTCGGGCACTGATGTTGGGCGAATAGGCCAAGTTCGCAGTTGGCTTTCCAATTCATCCGAAAGGTTTGTGTAGGCCAGTCAAATTCTTCCCACCAATCGACAAGTCCAACTGACTTGTTGGAAAGGTGGCATCCTATGATGGTGCCACGTTGAAAGTCAGAGCTCTTTAGTAAGGCCATTCTACTGCCAATGTTTGTCTATGGAGATTGCATGGGAGTGTGCTCTCAATATTATACACCTGTAAGCAACAGGTATGGCTGAACTAACCAAATCCAGTAATTTGAAGGGGTGCACAACATACCTTGTTTACATATTTGCAAAAATGTCTAAACCTATTTGTTTTAATTTGAATACATTTGCAAACATGTCTAAACCTGTTTTCGCTGCGTCATTATGAGGCATCTTAGAATTAGGCTGTAATGAAACAAAACGTGGAAAAAGTCATGGGGTCTGAATACTTATGTAAATAAGATATTTTTGTTTTAATTTGAATACAAGTATTCAGAACCTTTACTATGAAACTCAGAACTGAGCTCAGGTGTATCCTGTTTCCATTGATCATCCTTGAGCTGTTTCTACAACTTGATTGAAGTCCACATGTGGTAAAATCAATTGATTGGACATGATTTGAAAAAGCACACACCTGTCTATACAAAGGTCAAACAGTTGACAGTGCAAGTCAGAGCATAAACCATGCCATGAGGTCGAAGGAATTGTCCGTAATGCTCAGAGACAGGATTGTGCCGAGGCACAGATCTGGGGAAGGTTAAAAAAGAAAAGAAAAAAAGGTCTGCTACATTGAAGATCCCCAAGAAGAATGGCCTCCATTCATGAAAGGAAGAAAATTGGATCCAACCAAGATTCTTCCTAGAGCTGGCTGCCCATTCAAACTGAGCAATCGGGGTAGAAGGGCCTTGGTCAGGGAGGTGACCAAGATCCCAATGGTCACTGACAGAGCGCCAGAGTTCCTCTGTGGAGATGGGAGAATCTTCCAGAAGGACAACCATCTCTGCAGCACTCCACCAATCACGCCTTTATGGTAGAGTGCCCAGATGGAAGCCACTCCTGAGTAAAAGGCACATGACAGCCCGCTTGGAGTTTGCCAAAAGGCACCTAAAGACTGACCATGAGAAACAAGATTCTCTGGTCTGATGAAACCAAGATTTAACTCTTTGGCCTGAATGCCAAGCGTCATGTCTGGAGGAAACTTGGCACCATCCCTACGGTAAGGCACGGTGGTGGAAGCATCATGCTGTGGGGGTGTTTTTCAGCGGCAGGGACTGGCCTTTTTTTCAACAAAGTAAAGGGTCTGAATACTTATGTAAATGTGATTTGTTTTTTTGCAAAAAATTCTAAAAACCTGTTTTTGCTTTGTCATTATGGGGGTAGTGTGGATTGAGGGTAAAAAATACAATTCATTTTAGAATAAGGCTGCAACAGAATGTGGAATAAGTCAAGTGGTCTGAATACTTTCCGATTGCACTGTATAGTGCATGTTTTACTGAAAGTGTTGGTGCTTGCGGTTTAATGGCGTGTAAGGCTAAATAACTGCCTCCAATTGGTCAGTCCATTCTGAATTTGTGATAAATCTGTTGCGATTTTGGCAGGGAATATAGATTGCCTACATACTTTTTATTTATATCTTTAGTTTTTAATGAGACTGTCATTTCAGTAACCAAGAGCTTGTGTGCGCGGCATGCACACGTGTAGAGAGCCAGAATGGAAATGAGTGAGACGATATAACGATGGGAGAAGTTGAGAATTCTGTGGTTACTGCAGATCTAGTCGCTCAGTTAATTTCTGGATGAGAGTTGCTAAATTAAGATAAACACATGAACTAGAGTCAATGTGAATAAACGGTGGTCTTCGGGGTAACATTTCACTTGTCTTTCTTTTCAGTTTTTCGGGAAACAGTTAAATGTCTCCATGTACGCTATATATGTAGTTTTGTCCACCTTCACAATAAATACAGGTCTAAAAAAACAATTAAAATTAGGTCTAATTCAGAAGAACAGAATAGCATACTCTGAGTTGTCCTAATGTTAGGTACAGATATGGCTATGCCATATGGCTGTGAATTCCACGGCATTATTTTATAGTATGAGGAATACAATTAAAAAATAGAAAGGATATTTTCTGCAAACGATTTGAGGGAGTGCGCACATGCGGCTAGTCGGTATTGAGCGGTTAACAAAGAAACAGATAATCCTATATACTTAGTTATTTATGTAACTTTAGTTGTGACACACACGGGGATTTGTAATGCATTCTAAGGCTGCATGACGTGACTTGATGACTTGAAAAAAGTTGCATGAACGGTATGAGCTCTGCTTAGTTTTTTTGTGTATGCTCGACACACTTCAGTCTCTCATTAACAATTGGACAAGCACTTAATAATGCCTCGAATTTCCCGGCGGCATCCCATTTGTGCGGCCGTTATGCCCCCTAAAAAAAGTCATGCATTTAGCGGCCATTGTGCAAGCGCCTCTCGTCTTTCTTACAGGATACAAGTTTAGACCGACACGTCGGGGACTGCACGTGTCCTTATCCAATTCCGAGGTGCATATTGAAGATGTTGGAAGGACTGTCCACATTTACTTTGTCAGCCAACAAGATGAGTAGGCCTAACGAACAAACAGCAAAAGCTCTAACCTATGTCAATCTACTATCCCCCAAGGACAAAAAACATTGCCTCTTCTATTCTGTGCTAAAAATAAATATTCCTAACATAGTCTGGGACAGTTGTGGGACGCGATGGATCCCAAATGAATACAACCACTGGCACCCCAAAAACCTTTTTATTTTTACGCAAGAAGGCTGACACAAAAGATCAGAATATTTAGCTTAGACTGCTAATAAAGGATTAGGCTATTTTGTCACATTAAAAAGCACAGCAATGCGCACACGGCAGTAGGCGATAAGCGCTAATGTTCCATTAACAACATTACCAAGTGACCGTAACTGCGATTACGCATGTAATGCTTTTATTTATTTTTTAAGTTAATTTTTAATGGTGAAAATTATCTTCCTCACCTTAACTCACTCGCTGCATATGTATGCCAGTTAGGCTCTAAACCGGTTGTAAAGCATATTAATGTGCTTAATTTTAAGTTATCTTTAGTTATGATAAAAACCTTATCAAAACATAGGCCTATGGGCTAGGCTACATGAGGTGTGCGACTAGGATTTGAAAAAAGTCCAACAAAAGAAAGCATGCATTGTTTCATGCCTTACCCAGGGCATCATTCGCAAGTGATTGGTGAAAATATTAACCCATCATACTATTCTTGATTTAATGGTGTATTTACATATAAATTACTTGCTTAGTTAAATAAAGGTTAATTAAAAAATAAGGTGTGAAATTTGTTTTGACTTAGGTGTGTGATTATCATCCATTCTGTCTCGAAACAGGCAGGATAAAAATGTTCAAAAACATCTCATCTATGCCATTAAATAGCGAATGGAGGACGCTTTTCCCGTGGTTCACTTTCATCCCAGCCAGGCAGGCTATACTCCTGTTGTAAATCGAATAAATGTGCTTATTAGGAAAGTTGTGTAGGCTGTTGTGTAGGCTTGTGTAGAGTTAGCCTATAGAAAGCTGATGGGAATCTTTTTTATTTTAATTGAGCCCATCACCATCCTCACACAATTGCATAGCCTAAAGAAATGTTGCCCAACATCAGCTCTCATTAAGTGTTTGATTAGATTTGCATTGATGTAAGAGTGATTAGAGGGGCAATAGAATGCTGAGTACCAGGCAATTAGCAAGTTTGGTAGGCTACTAATGACCATCAGCAGAATCAGCACTTGGAGAAGCGTAACTACCATGACTAAGCAGTCAGGTGGAATTTGACTGCCTTCATGACCACCGGTGTGGTGGTTATATGGTCACCGTAACAGCCAGTCTTCACCAAGACCTGCCCCAGGTTCTCCCATCCACAACTGCCTTTCAAGCCACAGTCCCCACAGGAACAACGGCAAGATAATCCACATATCCAAATGTAAAGGTCGACATTGCGCCTTGAATACCCCTTCAAAAAAGGTAGACAGCATTGCATTACTACCACCACCACCACCTTCTGCACCAAAAATTGCAAAGAAGCTATGGAAGTTGACAAACTCAAGATCCATAGAATTGTTTAATTTACTCAACCTATGAACATGGATCAGAAACACTGCAAAAATAATCCAGAAAGTGAACGACAATTTTAAGCATTTATTGGCTAGGCCTAAGCTATATTGAATTTGATATTTGCGCAGTACGCTAAAATTGACGTGGCTTGTCCTTTTGGTTTTGTGAAGAGTTTTTTGGTGACCCGGGACATGTCTTGTACTGTTTTACAAATCCAATGGTATCAAAACGAATCCCCGCATAACAAGAGAAACATGATCCTGCCCATGAAGAGAGATTAATCAAACAGAAATCTGAATAGAAAATAGCAGCACAACAGACTGCACTCCAAAAAGTTAAGTCACATTCACAAGGCTTCAAAACTCCCATTACAATGGCATAATGGTCAGTATAAAATGCCTGCTTTGATAAACGTGTTTTAAACCCAAACCTTTAACAAAGAATTCTAGATTGGCAAGTGGATGTGTCCTTTGATGAACTGAACTCAATCCTGCCAAGAAGCCAAGTAAAGAATGAGGACTTGAGTTTAACCAAACTATTTTAAAATCACGGCAAAGTCAGCACAGACCAAATGTCCTTAACGTTCACCGCAGCATTGTGCATCAGTCTCCTCGTCTGCGTTTGCTGAGTCTGAGTCTGCAAGATGTAACCCTAAAGCCACTCTAGGGAAATAATTGTATCCAAAATGTAGGCATAGCAATTTATTTTATTACCATCTCAATTAAATGCCACTTGAACTTCATTCCTTAAGATTCTCTAACTATGCAGGCTTAAGACAGAAAAAAACCTACTCTGGTACGTCAAGAATTGCAAAACAAAAATATGGCATTGTTAATGACGGACCATCTATAAAATGCAAATGACAACTCCTAAACCATCCATCAGTCAAGTGGTGGAGGAGGTTCTAACTCACCTGGTTGACTGCATCTGTTTGGTGGTCTCTGGGTCCTCAAACATCTTCACAATAGGCTCTGTCTCACCCTGCAGCTGCTTCAGCTGAGCCACCACAGTGATCCTCTTCTCCTTTAGGGCTTCACATGGACATAGAGAAACCATTAGAGGCTTTGACCAAGGCAATACCCAGGAAAATACCATTACATGAAACATTAAAGATGACAGTTGATACTAGATTTTGGGACAGTGAGTATTGTATTAGTCATGACTGTAAAATGTGAGGGGAATGGTGTGCAATCAGTTCTGCCGCCATCTTGTGATTGTTCCATCAATAAGTGTAAACAATACTGAACCATGCGTAACCCATATCACTGTACAGGTTTCTTTAACAAACATTTTAGGAGGTAGACCAAGCAGTGTGCAGTCTACTTACTGGCGGGGATCTCTTTCTCAGGGAAGAGATTTTTGTGAACATCCATGGCGAAGTCCACCATGTTGGTCTCGCTAAGGAGATCCAATTTTCCATGAAGCAGTTCTTTCTCATTGTAGATCTGAAAGTGTAAATGGTTAAAAGGGTGGGAAATTGGGTTCTTTTGGAATATACAGTTTCAAATCCTTAACTTTGACGACCCAGTTTAAGAGAACTGCGGACAACGACATAGGTATGAAGGTCAGCTTCTAACCTGACTAATGAAGTTAGAAAACATGTTTAGCTGTAATGGAGGCCTGGTTGTTAACTTCTTGTCAATAGGGGGGCGCTGTTTTCACTTTGGAAAAAATCGTGCCCAAATGAAACAGCCTCGTACTCTTTTCTAGATCATACAATATGCATATTATTATTACTATTGGATAGAAAACACTCTCAAGTTTCTAAAACTGTTTGAATTATGTCTGTGAGTAAAACAGAACTCATTTTGCAGCAAACTTCCATGCAGGAAGTGAAAAATCTGAAAACGAGGCTCTGTTTCAGGGCCTGCCTATTCAATTGCCTTATATTTATCGATATGCATGCACTTCATACGCCTTCCACTAGATGTCAACAGGCAGTGGAAGGTGAATGGGGTGTCTAGCTTGATCTGAGGCCGAACAAGAGCTTTTGGAGTGGCAGGTCAGGAATTTTCTTTGTCTACCAAGGTGCGCCGCGGAGCTCGACATTGGCTTCTGAAAAGCGTTACGTATACACGGCGAATATCTCCGGCTCTGATTTTATTTGATACATGTGATAATAACATCATAAAGTAGGTTTTTTCAACGAAGTTTTATCCGTTTATTTAACGTTTATTGGGTCTTTTGGAATTTTCCGTTCTTTGCGCCAAGAGTTGATGGGCATGTTCGCGCCACATGGCTAGCCAAGGTTGCTAATTCGACAGAAGAAATGGACATTCTAAAACCAAACAACAATTTATTCTGGACCAAGGACTCCTTGTACAACATTCTGATGGAAGCTCAACAAAAGTAAGAAAACATGTATGATGTTATTTCGTATTTCTGTGTAAAATGTTGAGTCCTATTCTCCGCCGTTTTGGTGAGCGCTGTCTCGCAATAACGCAAGCTGTATGTTATGGTAAAGTTATTTTTAAAAATCTAACACAGCGGTTGCATTAAGAACCAGTGTATCTTTCATTTGCCATACAACAAGTATTTTTATGTAAAGTTTATGATGAGTTCTTTGGTCAGATTATGTGAGTGTCCAAAATATCTCTGGAGATTCTGGTGAATCGATGCTACGTATTCACAATGTATAATCAGGATTTGTAGCTCTAAATATGCACATTTTCGAACAAAACATAAGTGTATTGTATAACATGATGTTATAAGACGAATGAATCTGATGAATTTGTTCAAGGTTAGTGATTAATTTTATATCTTTTGCTGGTTTTTGCGAAAGCTACCTTTTGCGGTGAATAAATGCGTTTGTGTGTTTGGCTATTGTGGTAAGCTAATATAATTCCACCATGTGTTTTCGCTGTAAAACACTTAAAAAAATCGGAAATATTGGCTGGATTCACAAGCTGTTTATCTTTCATTTGCTGTATTGGACTTGTGATTTCATGAAAATTATATTATATGATATCCCTGTCCCGTTAGGCTAGGCTATGCTAGTCAGCTATTTTGATGAGGATCCCGGATCCGGGAGAGAGAAGTGGTAGAGGTTAACGTCGCCCAGCAGAGGGCAATGCCGCCCTCATTTTGACAATTCCTGCCCTAGAGCGTAAATGCTTGTTTTGGTTACACCGTCGAAGAATGATGCAAGCTACGTGTACATATTCACGAATTGGAGCTGGAAAAGAACACGGTGGTGATTTCCATGTGGAATGGAGAAACATTAACAAATACAGAACTGACAACTGCTAGTGTAGCTAGCTAGCATGCTAACCTTAGCTAGACATCGTGTTAATCTTATCAGGCTAGCTAACGTTCTGTTGCTAGATTAATTTTTTTTATTTAAAAAAATTAATATTGTATTCAAAAGAATAGCCAGCTGGCTAGGCTGAAAACCTCATCACAGATGGAAACCAGTATCTTTGACTTCACCATCAATTGTTATTCTCTTCGCATCTTCCACAAGACACTTATTTATTTTTCTTTTTTTTTCTTTACATTACACCGCACATGGTGCGACTTTGGGTAGGTTGGTTGCGGTACAGCAATGCAGTCATCACATGGTTCTCACAGGGAAAGTGAAATGAAAGGCAACAATGACTTCGCAAATGACACTAAACACCAAAACAAATGTAACAGCATAACAAAACAGATACAAGTGCCTTGAATTATATTTTGCAGGTGCCTGTTCATTATAGGATAGACACTTGTAGTTTAGCTGCACCAATCAAAGTGGTGAAGCAATACTTTAGTGGTAAAAACCATTCCTCTTGGGAGCAGGGTTGTAAAATTCAATCATATCACACATTTATAAAATGGTCATATACATTTTGGGGGAATACAGACCAGCATAAATTACCCAACAAGTTTGCACCCCTTATTTTAATTTGCTCCATCTCTTATGCAGCCAAGTGTATGCTACTTCAAAAAGCATTTTGCTCAGTTGCAACTTGCGAAGAGTAAGAACTTTGCAGGTGTTTCTGATTAATAAAAACAATGCCATGCTGGTGGGTGGTAACATTCAAATAAATCCAAGGACCCGAAAAGAAAAAGGACTGAATTTAGCACGTCATATCATAGGGGAAACAGAAAAAAATCCTAAATCACCCCACTTCGGATTTCCCACTTCAAGCCCAAATACATCATACTTTGACTAAAAACGATAACTTAAGAGCCGTCCACACCAAGGACCAGATTTATATAATTCTTTATGTTTCAAATTAACAGGAGAGTTTACACAATAACGACAAAAAGAGCGGAGAATGATAACGAGAGCTATCGTCTGGATCACTTTCAGAGCGATTTTTTTCCCTGTCCCTCCAACGATAAAACAATGACAACCAATCAAAAAAAGTGTTCTATTGAAGTGTTCTTGGTTCTAGCTGCGCGAGGCTGCCCGGAGAGGAGATATAACTGAGCATGTGTCAGCATATTTTTCTGGCCACATTAATTGCAGTAAAACTTGGGAGAACGATGAGCCACGGCAAACAGAAGGCCATATTTTCCGATGGCAATCCCATCTTAACGCCGATACATCCTGACAAAATACACATTTTGACTGTCCTGCTAGTATGCCTTTCTGGACCTTGTAAACTCAAGCCCCCCCCCCCCCAAGAATTTCACTGTACCCTGCAATTACATGTGCAAGCCTGTGCACGTGACTAATAAACTCATCTAATAGTAGGCAAATGAATGAGGAGTTGCATTCGTTTCTATCTTAAGCTACACATCTCGTCTGTCTTCACGGTCCTCTTTGCACAACTACGCACCTGGCCTCTCAGCTACAGCTAATCCCTTAGCTCTTGGAGTCCCAGGAAAAGCTAGACAACAAGCTATTGTAGTATACTTAATTTGAGCATTTTATTTACTACTAGCTTATCTAGGAGTGATTCCAGCTTGCACTTGCTTGCTGAATGTAGAATAGGGAAGTTTGAAAGGAGAAAGAGAGAGTGTGAGTGACGGCCTGCTGATGTACCTTTCTGGACCTTTAAGTTCCAACTTTGGGATTTTGGCTGGTGAAAACCATTGTTGTCTGTGTCCAGTATGAAGGAACCATGCTAGATACCCATAGACTTCAAGTCATTGCACTAACGCTAGTTTGCAATTGCGCTAGCAACTTCCTCCAATCAAAAAATGATATCCACGAGTTTCTGACTCTGGGGAAGTAGGTAAAGGACATTGCCAAAATCCTGAAGTATTCCTTTAAACTGCGGAGAACAAACCCATAAATGATCCAAAAGGTTGCATAATCAGGCCTAGGCTGTACGCAGTTATTTTGTCATGAAGTATTCAAAACAGTATGTTTGAGTGGTTATTCAAATTAGCCTACATCATTGCAGTTTACAGCCCTAGACAATTGTGAATTCACTTGATAATAATACATTCCACTGTGTTGTTGTAGCCTAGGTAGAATAATTGTATTTTCAAAAAAAAAAAAGTAGGCCTAAGCCTGGTTGAATGCACAGATCAGATTTTTCTGAGAAAAACTAGTTCATTGCATCCGCTGTGGAGCTCCGTTTCATAAAATTACCAAACGTCATAGCTGCTAGCCGTAGGTTTGAAGTAATCATGGGGGAAAAACAGGCCTTATTTTAGGGCATTTTTCACCCTAGCAGCTACTATTAGTTCTATTGAGCACCGTGGCACCAACTCGCCTTCCGAACGTTCTATTCCCAGCCTATTGTTCTACGTCACAATGCCTGCTTTGCTATTGTTGGCAATGAGACCTGCCCACGTCGCTGTAGTTTAAATGTAAACATAAAAAGATTACTCATGGAACTGAGGTCGTCCCATTGTTTCCTGAAGGGAAATAGGTATGTCTGTTTATTTAGCCAAATATCTCACAACGTGTATATTTTGATTTTACAAATTGTACACCATTTTAAACATGAGAATCTCTCCTTTCTAATTATGTACGGCTGGGCACCGTACTCTGCCATCATCGATCGCTAGAACAGAAATAGCCATTTCTTTCTTACTTCCTCGTTATGTGTTGTGATTGTTTTCTCTATCTTCTTGCCCTTTGTGCTGTTGTCTGTGCCCAATAATGTTTGTACCATGTTGTGTTGTCATGTGTTGGTATGTCGTCATCTCAGGTCTCTCTATGGTGGTGTTGTCTCTTGTCGTGATGTGTTTTAGCCCTATAATTATATATTTTTTATTTTGAATCCCAGATCCTGCAGGAGGCCTTTTGCCTTTGGTATGCCATCATTGTAAATAAGATTGTTCTTAACGGACTTGCCTAATTAAATAAAAGGTTAAATAAAATAGAAAATGCAGACATAAGCACACTTGGCACCATCCAGGTGCTGATGTTTACTTTCTACACAAGTTCTTTTTCAGTTTAGTCTTAAGAACAGACTGTAGTAGTAAAATAAAAAGGGAATTCACATTTTTTGGTGACATTTAGGCAAAGGCAAAATGGAATTCTAAGCGTCACTCGAGTCAAAAACGTTCGATTCCATTTATTTGCTATGGACTCACGCTGGTGTTCCAGTTTAGCCAACGTTCTTTTGCCTTTTTTCAGCCTTGGGTGAATTTTGACTCGTTCTATTTTCCAGCCTACCGCTGGTGTGGATGCTCGCCAAGGTTTCGAGTTGTGTATAATTTTTTTTGTTATGGTCCTTGGTGTGGATGGCCCTTTATTAACTTCAATCGTTGTGCAACGTCACGGGTAAGCGCTGGGCATCGTGAATTTATGTTATTACCTTGTGGTAACGTTACTTTAAATGCATATCTAGTGTTTATAGTTAACTAGTCATCAACCTTTCTAGGTAGCTAACTAACAACAATAACAGTTAACGTTACCTAGTTGACAAGGACACACTATTGTTAAATACATCGAGACGAGGATCTCGCTAGCATATAGGAGTCATGTTAACAAGATCTGCAGATAGCAATGTTGAAAAATAAAAGCTCAACGCACGTAGCAAATGTTTGTTCACTAGGCTAGCCAGATAAGTAACGTTAGCATAATTAAATTAGTAGCAGCCGCCAGAGCCGGTAAACGTTAGTTAGCTAACTACTGTTACCCTAGGTTTAAAAAATAAAGTTAGCTAACGTTAGCAAGTGTGCTGAAGTTAAGGTTATACAATACTTTAATATACATCAAAGTATACATCAATACTTTAATATACACCAATATAACTAGCTAACAGACGAAGCATGTGCTAGCTAGCAAGCTAGTTCAGCTGTCTGTGCTGTTGGCCCTGAAACAGCGCGAGGCCCAAAATTCATGCGCGACTCTTTCACGCACGTGGCGTTTACATTATTTACATGGGTTATTTACACACTTCTACCGAAAAAAGATTGTAGGTACAACTTAACATAACACACGCATTTACCTCTTTGACAGAAAGGAATTCCAGCAAAGGAAAGACGAGATGTCGGTCCAAAAAATGGGCAATTTTGGTGGTAAGGTCGTACTCCGCCATTTTCACCGCGAGAGAGGAGGAAGTAGACGCGAGAACGTGTTACGTAATTTGACCAATCAACGTCACTTTCAGCATCAGTACCTGCACGGATTGGCCATATTGATTATAAACTATTATTAACTACTATTTTAATGAGCATAACGACGATAATGACCATTTCTAATTATACTGTACATTATTTTAACTGGCTGTTCCAACAAAGCGAATTGGAGGCACATTGTAGCATTCAAGATTAATTGTAGCGTTCAAGATTCATATTCAAGACGTTCTTTTTTTCTCAAGTTTTGTAGACAAGATACAACAAATGAGTGGATTGAGTAGCCTTCAACTAATAAACCAAATGTACAACACTGATAAAGTACCTTGCGGGTAAGTGCAAATACTGTCTAACAATTTTCCAGTCCTAATTTATTTTATTTATTTTTAATTGTTCCTGATAATGGCATGTGCATGAAGACATTTTCTTCTAATTAGACTTTGCAATTAGAATATTATTAAGTTATCCCTTTGGCAACCAATTAGTTAATATTGTTGAACTTGTGTTGTGAGTGTACAACTCCTTCTCTTGTGACTTGCAGGGCTGTCTCATGAAGATATTTTATAATGTGGTGTGCTCATATGGAAATGTGTATTCAGCTTTTCTCCTGCATAGGCCCACTCAAAAGGAAGCATGACTATGTAGTAAACCTTTCAAGACTACCATCATGTCACTGTAGTGTTGATACAATGAAACATGTCATTTATGAAGAGGGAGGTCTTTGCCAAGTGAACTTGTTGAAATTGAAAACATTGAGCCTCCCCAGAACCCACCAATATGTCTCCAATAGAGAAGTGTCTAATAGAGTTCACCAAGCTCAAAGACTGACTCTTCACAATGAAATAAAGCACATGGGAAAACACAGAGATTTAAATAAACGTAGATATGATTAAATAATAATAATAAGGCTGATTAAATAATAATAATAAGGCTAATTAAACATTTTGGTTTTCTGCCTGCCTACACAGTTATTAGGGTCTTGACTACCCAGCAAAAGCAAACCCTTTTTTCCTCACTTCAGCAGATGCCTCATAGAAATGCCCATGTGTTGGCCATACCCAGCAGTGAAGAGCCAATATCAGATACTAAATGGTCCGTCTCTAATAGGTTCCACTACTACCTTGTTTGCTTGACAACCACATGGCACTGTCCTATAGCCCCAAACAATTGCCCCCTTGTTACTAGGAAGCTCTCTCTCTCTCTCTCTCTCTCTCTCTCTCTCTCTCTCTCTCTCTCTCTCTCTCTCGCTCTCTCTCTCTCTCTGCCCTCCGACTGCAGCTAGAAATTAGTCATAAACAGACACCACTCACCATGGCCGATGCTGTTTTACTGGGTGCTTCAGACACAGTCAGCCCTGACTTAAAATCAGTGATCTTTAAAACTTGAAGAAGAAGAAAAAGGTCAGTAAAACACCAGCACTGCTCCTTTGTGTCCTCTGCCCAAGAGTTTTGAGTAAGGTCTTTTTGAGTAAAATATATTTCAGATTTTTTAATTGTATTGTTAATTTGATTGTTTTTGCACAAATTTAACAAATGTCCCTGTAACTTGATCTCTAGATGCTCGCTAGTTTGTTATTTTGTTCAGGGAGCGATTTAAACCTTTCATTTCCTCACAATCATCAATAACTGACACACTGATCATTTTGCATTATTTTGGCCAATGGTAAACTATATTTACCCAGCCAGTTCTGAAGTGGATAAAATATTTGCCAAAGAATAGACCCATCTTTCAAAAAGACAAACATGCCTCCATTTGGCATTCACACTTCCATTTGGCTCACATACTTGTAGGCCTAGCAGTGACTTCACTCTAAAAATAGTTTTTTTTGTTTTATGATATAGCCTAATCTTTTTTATCATTTGGATCACCACTGACTGAACAGCATTCCTTTTGTGAAAATGGTGCCAAATATGCTTAGTGCTTTGACAAATTCTGCATATTGTCACGCCCTGACCGTAGAGAGCTGTTTATGTCTCTATTTTGGTTTGGTCAGGGTGTGATTTGGGTGGGCATTCTATGTTCATTTTCTATGTTTTGTATTTCTTTGTGTTTGGCCGGGTGTGGTTCTCAATCAGAGGCAGTTGTCTATCGTTGTCTCTGATTGAGAACCATACTTAGGTAGCTTTTTCCCACCTGGTTTTTGTGGGTAGTTATTTTCTGTTTAGTACCTGACAGGACTGTTTCGGTTATGCTCGTTGTTATTTTGTTCTTAGTGTTCAGTTTCAATAAAAAGCATGAACCCTTACCACGCTGCGCTTTGGTCCACACCTTCAACAGACGACCGTTACACATATTCACTTATTTGCCAGTTTTACTACTTGGGATGGGTTAGGGTTAGGGTTAGGGTCCATGAAATGCCTGTGAAACAATTATTCATGGTTTATTATGAAGAAATTACCAGCTATTACTAAGTGGTTTTGTTTTACTCAGAAGAAGTGCACTGTTTAGTCTTTTATATTTTTTATGTTAAGGTTTGTCTTCCTCAGTCTTTTTAATCGTAAGATATAGGGATATATTTTTGCAAAGTGAAAGTGTCAATGTTATGACAACCAACCCTGATACGACTGGTACTTCTCTTCCAACTTTGATTGCAGATTTTGTATTTGACTTATTTTATTGAACATACCCAACAAAACACACCATGGTACAGAAATGTACAAATTCATCTGGAGAAGGCAAAACCTAACATTTGCAAACAACAGCCAATGAATATGTTTCAACCACAGGTTAAATAGCACAAGCTACATTATAATTGACAAAGAATCTTGTGTTTTTGAAAGAGTGATTCAAACACTAAAGAGTTTTGTTTTCTCTTATTTCAACCAGCCAGTGTTTTTAATGAAGGTGCCCTGGGGAGTATGTTGGGAAAAGTCAGGCAAGGGAATACTCTCTTAAGATTGAATCAGTTTTCTGTTGAAGGTTAACGTTTTTTTTTTTCAGAAGCTATTCACATTTCCCCCTAGTAGAACACTAAGGGGATACTGTGCTGGATTTGAATTATGTGGCATGCACATTTCATTTGATAAAAGTCATCACACAAACTACACAATTTTCCCCAAATTAACATCCATCAGGTTTCAGAGTCACTCAAAAAGCTGTGATCACCTTCCCTTGCTGGATCCTTTCAGCGGGTTATTTCCTTACTCTGAAAAGCAGAATTAGGCCTATGTGTTTTACAGTGAATCATACCCAATTGTGGCTTGGTGGACGTTTTAGGAAACTGTGAGAGCTAAGGTGATTAACACATCGAGGTTCCAACTAGAGGGAAACACTTACACAGCAAAAGGGGACCTGCCCGCGTTAGTCATTTGAGGCTACTGAACCTGAGCCTTTCTTGGACCTGAACACTGCTCTGAGGTCTATAGACTTCAGGGCAGACCACATTTTGAATGTTATTCTTTTATAGGGCTACTGTACTTTACTAATGCGCTGAGTGAGCTCATAGCTCACAGCCCATGCTCATGTGTGCACAGTTGACATCCAAAGATATATGCCCTCACTGGCGGGCCGGCTGCGACAAAGGTTTAAAGTGCTGTACTACCCAAAACTAAGGTGGTCTAGCCTATCATATTGGAATCTTCTTGAATGTTGTGTTTACTCACTGTGTATGGAAATGGGTGGTAATGTGACTGCGGAAGGCAGAACTATTTTCAATAGTAGCCCTAGTAGTACCGGATGTTGGTACTTGTTTTTACTACTTCTGTGTGGAAACTTTGTGATGCAGACTCCTCAGAATGTACTTGTGAACGCAGAATGCACGCCTACGCACTCTGACCCTTTTTTGACACTGAGAGGTGTTACCATAGATTCTTAAATTTTTTAAAAACCTTTTATTTCACCTTTATTTAGGTAGGCCAGTTGAGAACAAGTTCTCATTTACAACTGCGACCTGGTCAAGATAAAGCAGAGCAGTGCGACAAAAACAACAACACAGCGTTACACATAAACAAACTTACAATCAATAACACAATAAACAAATCTATGTACAGTGTGTGCAGATGTAGAAGAGTAGGAAGGTAAGGCTATAAATAGGCCCTAGAGGTGAAAATAATTACAATTTAGCATTAATACTGGAGTGATAGATGTGTAGATGATGATGTGCAAGTAGAGATACTGGGGTGCAAAAGAGCAAGAGGGTAAGTAATAATATGGGGGTGAGGTAGTTGGGTGGGCTATTTACAGATTGGCTGTGTACAGGTACAGTGATCAGTAAGCTGCTCAGGCAGCTGATGCTTACAGTTAGAGAGGGAGATATAAGACTCCAGTTTCAGAGATTTTTGCAATTTGTTCCAGTCATTGGCAGCAAAGAACTGGAAGGAAAGGCGGACAAAGGAAGTGTTGGCTTTGGGGATGACCAGTGCAATATACCTGCTGGAGCGCTTGCTACGGGTGTGTGTTGCTATGGTGACCAGTGAGCTGAGATAAGGCAGGGCTTTACCTAGCAAAGACTAGGTAAGAATAAATGACCTGGAGCCAGTGGGTTTGGCGACGGATATGTAGTGAGGGCCAGCCAACGAGAGCATACAGGTCGCAGTGGTGGGTAGTATATTCGGCTTTGGTGATAAAACGGATGGCACTGTAATAGACTACATCCAGTTTGCTGAGTAGAGTGCTGGGGGCTATTTTGTAAATGACATCGCCGAAGTCAAAGATTGGTAGGATAGTCAGTTTTACAAGGGTAAATTTGGCGGCATGAGTGAAGGAGGCTTTGATGCAAAATAGGAAGCCGATTCTAGATTAATTTTGGATTGGAGATGCTTAATGTGAGTTTGGAAGGAGAGTTTACAGTCTCACCAGACACCTAGGTATTTGTAATTATCCACATATTCTAGGTCAGAACCGTCCAGAGTAGGTATGCTAGTCAGGCGGGAGGGTGTGGGCAGCAATCGGTTAAAGAGCATGCACTTCGTTTTCCTAGCGTTTAAAATAAACGTGCACACACAATTATTTACCCCTCATTTATTTTGTTCTCTCATTAGATGGGTTCCAGTCTAGACCGTCCAGAACTGGAGGGCCTAGTCCAAGATCTTGACAGACTGGGATAGAAACTGGAACCTTGGAGCCAGACTCTGGAGACAGCACCAGGACATTGGGGTCAACCCAAAGCAGACCTTTCCAGCTGGAGGGCCTGAGACCACACTCGCTCTCTGTGTATTGCAAGGCCCCACTGCATGCGCCTCAGTTCAGCATGTAGCTGTGGGGAGTTATTGTTTAAGCAGTTATTGTTGAACCTGAGTTATTGTTGAACCTCCCCCTGCCCCATTGTTCTGCATCACACTCAATCTCTGTGGCGGAGGCAGGGTGGTCTCCAAATTAGCTATATAGACTGGGTTATATTTCTGACTGTATCTTAGTCTCGTCGACCACTGCCAAGGTGCTTCTCTGTCAACCAAACCATGTAGGACAGGCAAAAACACATAACTAATGAGGAGATCCCAGCAAGACATGGAAATATCACACTGCCATTCTAATGAAGAAAGTGATCCAGAGTGGAGCCTTGTAAAACACTACACCGATAACTGCCGTAAATACACAGATCCACATGCTCATTTCTGTTTCCTTGAATTAAAATGTAAATGTTGTGAACGCTATAGAGGCCTTTGGAGACTGTGTGGGTTTGTGGCCACACACGATCCATCTGTCAGTATATCTCAGTCCAATAAAAGGATGCTGTCAGAAACAACAACATATTTCAGCATGCAGAAAAATGATCCAACTCTTGATGTGTGTGTCTTTCAGAGGATAAATACTTTTCAGCTTTTCCTAACTGGATCAACTTAAAGGGCCAATAGTGATAAGCCAGGGATTCCATGAAAAACCTCAGCTCTGTAGTTCTCTGAAAACCTCCTCGGTCAACGATTCCAAGAGGGATGAAGGCAGACAGTGCCAAAGACCTCCACCACCAGCCTCTCTTCTCTCTAATATCTGTCAAAAAATAAATAAAAACGATCTGAAGACAAATGTCTCTGTGCTGGATGTTGCAAAGCCAAGCGTCTCCTCTCAATCTGAATGCCAGTATCTCATATGAATTTCAATTATTCTTTTAGATATGCATCACCTCGCGCGCAGTCTGTGTCAGGTTATAAATCAGCAGCCCACACTCCTGATCCAGAGCCCAATGCTGACATCAGCAGCGTCCGATTCGATGGCAGTGGGATCGGGGTTATCGACCGAGCCAGGGGGCTAGAAAACAATACAAACTCTCAGGCAAGGCACCCAGTTGCACCAAGCATGGCAGAGCATCTGCACAGCACATGTCAACTTTTTACACCAAGAGTAACATGTAAATACTTTTCTAACCCCGGAGAATCCTCACGTGGCCACGTGTCATATTATGTCTTCGGAAAGAGAGAGGAGAAGTTGTGTGTGTGTTTGTGTGTGTGTGTGTTGTAAGTATGTATGTTCATTTGATGCTGGAATCCTGTAGTTGGTACACTTCAGTAATATTATCCACTCAGAAAAAGAGAGAGAATATTTGACTCGCTCGGGCCCCAACTCTACAGTACCTCACCAAACTCTGTTCCCATGCTCACTCCTCATGACATGCATAGCTTGATTTCCCCTCTGCAATTTTCTCTGAAAACATGACATTACAGGGAATGCCTTGTTATCTCCAAATGTGTGGTCATGGACACTCTTACTGGAAAAGACATGTGAAATCCAATAACTCCATGAGCATGCTATTTAGCAATGGCTTCTGTCGAAGATGGGATGGGATTAATTTATACTTCTTCGTCTGGATTCGGAATTTCTGGAATGATTGCAGTTGCATATATTTATGTAACTTAGTTGAAGGCTCAGAAGAAAACCAGTCTCAAAACAATTGGAGGAAAGTAATTATGAGAGTGAAAAGGGCCATAACTCCTCTAAATGGTAAACCTCAACTCTGAACCCCAGGAGGATGTAGAAGTGTTCCATGTTTCAAGCTGTAGCAATAGCTTTGGGCTAAAGGTCAGACCACTACTGCTCAGGATACCGTTACTGAGAAGGGCCACCATCTGTGAGGGTAGCTCTTAAAGGACACTCAAATTTAGGCTCTACTCAGAGTAAACTTTTCTTCCCTGATCTTAATCGGTGCCAGTATAAAGTTATATGAGGAAATCAACATCCAAACATGAAAGAGGCTCTCTACAGTAGATGACAGATTGGTCACTGTATGGCGTATCATATGTGCGTGAGAAGTCACAATTCAAAGTCTGAATCTGTATCCTTTCGTTAAGATTACAGTAATTGATAAAGAAGAAATAATGTTCCATGGTGCAGCATAATACCTTTTTTTAAATTTCAAATAAAGGTTGGCATTGAAAGATAAAACATTTCTCTCACACTATTGTTGAATAGACTGCTCAACTACTAGGATAAAGTCAAGGAAATCTGAATTCAGCTTCAAGCCTCTTAATTAGGGATTTAGTTGATTTTGTACCTCTAAAATCAACCCATATCTTGATGGGACATTTCATACATGCCTAAATTGCAGTGGGTTACTTGTGGGTGAACACATCTGAACACACATGGAGAATGAGTCTTTTAAGATTCTTCTCTTGCCTGGTGATGTTACACTTGTTTAAAATGAATTTAATGAGAAAGAACGGTGGACATTAATCCAATCCAGCAACACATCATGTACTGCATGTGGTAATACACTACTCCACTATGAGCAATCACACTACTACAGTAGGTGTCAGGGGAGCCATACATCCTGAGCTTCTAACTGTGTGAGTAATGTAAATTACTTGTGCGGGGGCTGACATTGAGCTGAATATTGTTCTTGGCATTGAAACCTAGGGAGAGTGAGTGAGAGAGTGAGGTAGCTAAATTGTGATGGCCCACAGTTTTCCCGCTCTGGGCCTCTCACGCAGGCTAAGGGTAAGGTGAAAGGGTGCTACGGAGAGGAGATCATCAGAGGCAATGTGTGCTGAAGTCATCTGTAGAGAGTGATTCGCGGTGAGCTGAAAGCAACTTGGTCAGACAGGGGTTGTAGTCAGCTTTCAAAGCAGACACAGCACAGCTGGCTCCAGAGGGTTCAGCCCAAACATTGTTGCTAATTGCATCTGTCTTCATTTTCCGCAACTGTATGACACCGGTGAAAAAGAAAGAAAAGGCTGGAAACTAACAGGAACTGTTTCAAAACCGCAGAGCACCTAAACTCCACATCAATTTTCAGGCCGTAACTGTTCATTTTAGTGATTGCCAACTCTGATTGCTTCTGTCAGAAATCAAAATATAATGCATGTGCAGTGTTTCTACTGTAAGCCTGTCTTTTTGAAGACAAGGAAAGGAGACTGAAAGGAAAAAATATATACAGTGGACAAAACATTATGAACACCTGCTCTTTCCATGACATAGACTGACCAGGTGAATCCAGGTGAAAGCTATGATCCCTTTTTAATGTCACTTGTTACATCCACTTCAACCAGTGTAGACTAAGGGGAGGAGACAGGTTAAATAAGGATTTTTAGCCTTGAGACAATTGAGACATGGATGGTGTATGTGTGCCATTCAGAGGGTGAACGGGGTATGGTAGTAGGTGCCAGGCACACCGGTTTGAGTCAAGAACTGCAACGCTGCTGGGTTTTTCACACTCAACAGTTTCCCGTGTTTATTAGTCGCATGCGCCGAATACAACAGGTGTAGTAGACCTTACGGGAAAATTCTTACAAGTCCCAACCAAAAATGCAGTTAAAAAAAAATACAGTTAAGAATAAGAAATAAAAGTAACAAGTATTGAAAGACCAGCAGTAAAATAACAATAGCGAGACTATATACAGGGGGGTACAGAACTGTTACGCTGCTGGGCTTTTCACGCTCAACAGTTTCCTGTGTGTATCAAGAATGGTCCACCACCCAAAGGACATCCAGCCAACTTGACACAACTGTGTTAAGCATTGGAGTCAACATGGGCCAGCATCCCCGTGGAACACTTTCAACACAGCGTAGAGTCCACGCCCCGACGAATTGAGGCTGTTCTGAGGGCAAAAGTGGATGGGGTGAGGTGCAGCTCAATATTAGGAAGTTGTTCTTATGTTTTGTACACTCAGTGTATTGCCTGTCTCATGTGCCGTACGTGGGGCTCTCGCAGCATGAAAACCTACATAAGCAGCAGTCAAGGAGTACAATTTGGGTTTTCAGGATGGTTGCTATTGATCTCTCCTCATCGTGACATTCTAGCTGAGGTAAACAGCAGCCTGTATGTTGAGATGTTTTTTTTCTTCTTTCACTACCTCCAGATACGGCTGCATCTCATGCTGACAACGTTAAAGACAGCTTGTTAAACCTGTACATGGTACAGAGGGCCTTTACCATCATGGCCTCGTCCTCTGAGTCAGGCCCCACTGTCTTTTCTGGTCGTTGGTGCGGGTCGGGAAGAGAGCAGGGCCCTGGCCTTTAACAGCACCCTGGCAGAGAAGGGAAAGCCCTTTACCCTGAAGGACAGTGTTTGCTTGTTTTAATGTGGTCGCCTCAGTATTTTGGTTTCCAGCAAAAACCCGACCACATATCAACTGACTGCCATGTGCAGACTTGAAAATTACAAGTCCACGGATCGTTTGAGCTGAACGTAAGTTCAACCGCACATAATGTTATTTTTTGTATCCCTGACAGAGATGATGACATTTTATAGTCCTCTTGTACACTTGTACTTGCCCAATAATGACCATGCTCTGCCTTTTTACAATGGCAGTGTCCTGTAAAAAAAACAGTCCTGTTGACCTCAGACAATAGAACATTAACAAAGTATCTACAGTGCAGTGAGCGGTACAAGGGATGACATCAGGATTCTGAAATGTTTCTGTAAGTGAGTTTGTGCTGAGTCCACCTCAACAAGTGTGTAATGTGGTAGTGGAGTGTGGCGTGTAACTTACAAAGTCAGAGACATGGGACAGTCAGAGGTCCCTTGAGAGGGAAATCAAGAAAAGAAAGGGACAACACAGCATCTCAAACGTGCGTTCAACACACAAGTATTCTTCTGCTGACAGTCTGCTTAACCTACCTCAGAAGAAAATACATTACAAAACTAAGCATGAGACTATACAGCATCTCTGACCCCTTTCCAGCCTTCCCTGGTAACAACCACACATCTAACCATGCCTCATGAAAGCTAGGTGTATGATTAATATACATTTAGTGTGAGCAGCATCGCAGAGCCCGGAGACCTAAACCTCTGGAGAGGGCTAGCGTTACGGTTCAAGCCCTGTTTTGTGGTCGGTTGAAACAGGGTAATTTTAGGCCCAGTTACATGAATAATAACTGGAGGCGATGTGTAAATCAGCATTGTCAGATTTAATACCTGGGTATGATGGGGGAAAGGGTCCGAGCAAGTGCATGCATTGCTTTTGTTTACATCTAGTCCAACATCCAGCGCTTTCATAACTCTTATGCTAACCAGTCTGTTATGATCCTCTCCGCAGGGATTAAAGTGACATTTTGCAGGTGTTGAAACTGTGGTCTGTTCTGAGTGTCAATTGTTAAATTAAGTAGACAGGTACCTGATGCAATCCATGCATCAGATAGTAAGATTCAATTACCCCAATGATTGAACAGCTGCCTCAAAGTGAACATCCATGATAGCTTTGCCTGCTCAATTAAAACACAGCCTTTGAGCAAGCCATGCTTAAAGTAACATGTTGTCCTTACCTCTCTTACCATTCCCGTTAATCATAAATTATTTGACTTCCATGAATCTTCTCATGTCAATAAAAATGGACAGTTTGCGCCCCACCACTCAATCCTAATAAATTTTATTTTATTAGTCACATGCACGGAATACAACAGGTGGAGATCTTACAGTGAAATTCTTACTTACGAGTCCCAACCAACAATGCAGTTAAAAAAAATACAGATAAGAATAAGAAATAAAAGTAACAAGTAATTAAAGACCAGCAGTAAAATAGTCAATAGCAAGACTATGTACAGGGGGGTACAGAGTCAGGAGAGTACAGAGTCAATGTGCCGGTTAGTTGAGGTAATATGTACATGTAGGTAGAGTTATTAATGTGACTATGCATAGATGATAACAACAGAGAGCAGCAGTAAAAGAAGGGGGGGGGGGGGGGGGGGGGGCAATGAAAATAGTCTGGGTAGCCATTTGTTTAGGTGTTCAGGAGTCTTATGGCTTGGGGGTAGAAGCTGTTTAGAAGCCTCTTGGACCTAGACTTGATGCTCCGGTACCGCTGGAGTCTTTGACAATTTTTATTACACTCATATTAATAGCAGGAAAAAACTACGGAAGCAGCAGAAATATTTAAGTCCATAGAAATGAACAAAATACATTGAACATGTCTCAAAAATATGACTATTTGACTATTCTCGAGCTTGTAGACTGATGGTCACTTGTGGTCACACTACTCAGAGATCAAAGGGTCAGCAGAAACAAGCCACACCCAGTTCAATGACGTGAAACCTGTGCTGCCAAGAACGATGGCGTCGGTGTCAGAAATGTACGATGTAACCTGGGAAGGTAAACACAGACGATTAAACGTTATAATGTACTGTATGACTGAAGGTGTGTTGCTAAATCCTTGTATAATTCGACGTAGTGCAGTTTAGCTGTCGTTCGCCGAATGTAGCTGCGTATGTCCATCTCATCACGCCAGCTGCTGACTTGTTAGCTAGCTATTTCAGCTTGCTAACACGAGATAGCCACTTAGCTAGCACATTATTTCTGCCTAGAATTCTTATTTCTAAATTATCGAAGTTGGTTAGCTAACGTTAAGAATTGCTTAATCTGTTATTGTTGTCGTAGCTAACAGTCCACAGCATGTGTGAGTTTGCAAGAATACACAGCAGGCTAAACTAGCTAGCCAGTTTAAGTACCTTACGCCTGTCATCTGATTATAACTAAGTTAGTTAGCTGCCTGCCGTCGTTGTTCTGCCTCTTTAGCTGGCTTGCTAAAATACACGGTCTTGCAATGGACACTACTAATAGGCAGGGGAAACCCGTTTTGGTGATTTCTTGTCTACCATCAAAATAAATCACAGCACGTTTTTGGCCTCAACAGTTAACTGATTAGTTTTGTACAATACCATTGGACGTTTATGTTGTAAAATGTAATTGAATTCCTAAAACTGACATTTAAAATTATGCTGTTACTGTTTTCTGTTGACAAGACATATTGATAAATAGGACAATGCCAAAATACCGTTTTAAAGTGTCCAAATCGGGAAGTATTCAGACCCCTTGACCTTTTCCACATTTTGTTACATTACAGCTTTGTTCTGAAATTGATTAAATAAAACAAATTCCTCAGCAATCTACACTCAATACCCCATAATGACAAAGTCAAAACACGTTTAGAAATGTTAGTTCATTTAAAAAATAACAGAAATACCTTATTTACATAAGTATTCAGACCCTAAGCTATGAGACTTGAAATTGAGCTCAGGTGCATCCTGTTTCCATTGATAATCCTCAATGTTTCTACAACTTGATTGGAGTCCACTTGTGGACCTGTCAATATGAGGTTGACAGTGCATGTCAGAGCAAAAACCATTCCAATTGTCCATAGAGCTCTGAGACAGGATTGTGTCGAGGTACAGATCTGGGTAAGGGTACCAAAAAAATGCCAGGGAGGTGATCCAGAACCCAATGGTCACTCTGACAGAGCTCTAGAGTTCCTCTGTGGAGATGGGAGAATCTTCCAGAAGGACAACCATCTCTGCAGCACTACACCAATCAGGCCTTTGTGGTAGAGTGCCCAGATAGATGGAAGCTACTCGCTTGGAGTTTGCCAAAAGGCACCTAAAGACTCTCAGACCATGAGAAACAAGATTCTCTGGTCTAATGAAACAAATATTGAACTCTTTGGCCTGAATGCCAAGTTTCATGTCTGTAGGAAAGCTGGCACCATCTCTATGGTGAAGCATGGTGTTGGCAGCATCATGCTTTGGGGATTTTTTCAGCGGCAGGAACTGGGAGACTAGTCAGGATCTAGGCAAAGATAAACGTAGCAAAGTACAGAGAGATCCTTGATGAAAATCTGCTCCAGAACGCTCAGGACCTCAGACTGGGGCGACGGTTCACCTTCCAACAGGACAACGACCCTAAGCACACAGCCATGCAACACTTTTTTTGTTAATCACATCCATCGATAACACTCTCAAATAAATAGAATAGGGGGCAAACGTTTGGGGTAACTGCATTCTAAGTCCTGCGAACCCCAGCGCATATGACAAAATCAATAGTACAAACCCAAAGATTTTGATCTGTTTTAAGCAATTGATCTTGTGTCATCGTGTTGGGTATAAACATTCTGAGGTAAAAATGGATGACATCCTGATGACTACCTCATCTCTGTACCCCACATATACAATTATCTTACAGATTCAACCACAAAGTCCAGGGAGGTTTCCCAATGCCTCGCAAAGAACGGGACCTATCGATTGATGGGTAAAAAGAGAACAAAGCAGACATTGAATATCCTTTGAGCATGGTGAAGTTATTAATTACACTTCTGAATCGTGTATCAGTACACTCAGTCACTACAAAGACTGTGGCATCCTTCCTAACTCAGTTCCTGGAGAGAAAGGAAACCGCTCACCATGAGGCAAGTGGTGACTTTTTAAAACAGAGTTTAATGGCTGTGATAGAACACTGAGGATGGATCAATAACGTTGCAATTACTCCACAATACTAAGCTAATTGACAGAGTGAAAAGAAGGAAGCCTGTACAGAATAAAATTATTCCAAAACATACATCCTGTTTTCAACAAGGCACTAAAGTAATACTGCAAAAAATGTGGCAAAGCAATTCACTTTTTGTCCTGAATACAAAGTGTTATGTTTGAGGCAAATCCAATACAACAGATTACTGAGTACCACTCCCCATACTTTCAAGCATAGTGGTGGCTGCATCATGTTATGGGTGTAATCGTTAAGGATAAAAAAGAAACGGAATGGAGCTTAAGCACAGGCAAAATCTAAGGCCAAATATGTGACCGACCGCCTCGATTCAGTCTTATTTAGCAAAATTTGAGAATGTGTTTTTTACATTGACTAAAAGTAGAGACTCAGAGCTAGAAAATGCTATATCATACACTGCAGTTGAGGAACAATGGGAAAGTAATTCTGCTTTGAAAGTTGATAAACTTGTAACCCCACTTTTGAGGAAATGGTCCTTGAATGTTTTGGTACACCTTCTGGCGAGCTCTTCTTTATCTACACCCATTCAGCATCGTTCACACTCTCTGAAGCCTTAGCCCCACCCATCTCTTTAAGGATGTACATGTGAGGCCATGTGGTAAACACATGCAATATCAAATAAAATCTGAGTTTATTTGTCACGTGCACAGGATACAGAAGGCGTAAATGGTACATTGAAGTGGTTACTTGCATAGTAGTAATATCAAAAACAGAATGTTTCCAGATAAAAAAACTTAATTAATATGTTATCATTATTAGGTTACACTTTCCTGACACACTTGTTTAAAATGATGGGTCATGTGAAGGAAATGATATAACCACCTCCCCCAGCCACATCCAACTAAGTGGATGGGTCACTAATGTCTAGACATGTACACATGTTCATGAAATACAATAGATGGCCGTAATCACCCCCAGACACACCTGGCTAATTTGATGGGTCATGTAATAATCTGGCCGAAGTGGAGTCTTGTTTAGACATGTAGGTAGGTAGCTAGCTAGCTACCATAATCCCAACTCATACTACTACTACCAATACAAACATTGTCATAGCTGTAGTATGAATCTGAAGTTAGCTAAAGCTAACAAATTAGGTTCAATGTTAGCTAGCTAACATTAGGCTATAACTAGCAATGCAAATGGATTTCTGATTTTAATAATATTACTACACAGATCATAAACGTAATGTTAGCTATCGAGCCAGTAAGCTAACGTTTGCTAGCTGCTGTAACTAACAGTACGCTTTAACTTGCAATAAAAATGACTTTCTTACAAATGTGAAACTTATCTGAAAATATAGCTAGACTCTTAACTTTATACATGGATGAACGCTTCGCGGCAGACTGGAACCATTTAACTCAGTTTTGTTTGTAGCTACATCTTGGGTGTGTTCGTAAATTCATTATGGAGTGCCAGAGTGCGCTCTGGGCGTTCGTAAATTCAGAGCGTTGTCAGATTGTCCGTTCGTAAATTCAGAGGGTTTCGCTCTTGGAGTGTTCAGTAGGGTTGGTCCGAGCGTTCTGTCCTCACAACGGCAGTCAAGCACCCAAGCTAACATCAGCTACTTCCGGACACAAATGAGAGAGAATCTCACTCTGACCATTTTACTCGCCATAGCAGACCTGGTTAGGCTGTTTTCATGTTATCCAGAGCGTTGGTGACTGTAACTGTGCTGCTGGCAACAATTTTTTTTTTTTAATTGGGGGGGAAGGTTTACTTACTCCGGCAATATTCAACGGGTGTTGAGCGTTCGTAAATTCATCAGTTATTCTGTCGGAGCACATAGCCAGAGTGAATTTACGAGCACACCCCTTGTCTGGCCAGCGTTGTGTCAAGTCACTCCGGTTCACACTGACCGTGGCGTGTGAAGAAAGTAGCCCATCACTTTTTCTAACTGATCTGTCGATAGCGCCCGCTAAATTGGGGTCATCAATGATGTTGAGAAAAGTAGCAAAACGTTTGAAGTTCTCGATGGCTAATGTTATATCTTTCAAAAACGGCGCGGTAGAAAGGACTGCCATCACATACTGAACAGCTCACGTTATAGACAGACGCATGCTACATGGCAGACCAATCCAAACTCCTCTCCTGGCATGTCCAGCCCATCCATTATCTCAGCCAAACTAATTGTACAATCCAGGTGTGCAAAGCTCTAGAGACTTACCCAGAAAGACTCACAGCTGTAATTGCTGCCAAATGTAATTCTAACATGTATTGACTCAGGGGGTTGAATACTTATGTAATCAAGATATATTAGTGTTAGACAAAAAATGACAAATCCATTTTAATTCCACACAACAAAATGTGGAAAAAGGGGTGTGAATACTTTCTGAAGGCACTGTATGTCAGGAACCAGTAGGTAGCCCAGGTTTTAGAGAGTTGGACCAGTAACCAGAAAAAGTGTGCACTGAACTGCCTACTCGAGTAGAGGGCTGCTGCTTCAGGATCATTACCATCCACTACCGTTGTGCTATTTAGCAGGTTTTGATAATTGTAATGTTTTTGATAATTGTGTTCACAGAAATGAGAGACAAGCTGCGGAAGTGGAGGGAGGATAACCACAGAAACAGTGAGCAAATCGTGGATGTTGGTGAAGAATTGATAAATGAGCACGCGTCCAAACTTGGAGATGACAGTAAGTACATATGTATGAAATCAAGATTCACATCAGACCAATTTCTAGTGCTGCTGTAGTAGGCAGAATCTGTTTGTACACAATGATCCACAACACAATGATCCACAACACAATGATCCACAACACTAGCCATCCATCACAAGATGCTTGGGAGCCAAGGACTTGATTTGTCAATTTGGTTCCATTCTTGATTTATTTTATTCATTGAAGAAAAAGTAGCATTATAATATGAAGGATGTGAACTTTGATGTAGGCTAGACATATAGGTGATGGAGGTGTATAGTGTTTTCTGGCATCAAAGATATACACAAAGCCAACATTTACAGTTGGGCAGCATGTTCCATTTTGACTACATTTAGTGGCAGAAGGGGAAATGAATTAATATACTGTATTCTCAGTCTGGCAGAAAACATGCAAATACTACAATCTAGATTTTATATTGACTGCTATGGTTTGTAGTTTCTCTGCAACATGATTGCTAGAACAGGTTGTACAGTAGGCCTATGACTGATTTGGTCTTGTCACAGTTCTCTGCTCATGAAAGCAAGGAAGGGCATCAATCTCTTAGAAAATGACTGGTTCTCCAATGGTGAATTAGTTCAGTGTGGAATCAAGGAGTACCGACTTCCTTTGTACAGGCATAGAATAACAGGGAACCAACCTGCGCTCATAAGGATACTGCTGGAGATATGATTAGGCCTGTGTTATGCTGCGAAGACATTGAATACATGTAGTCCTGTTACTTAGAAAGAGAGCGACCATACACTTGTTAGCACCTTCCCGTTCAGTTTACACCTTTTTCACTGGTAGTCCAATGGGAGACTGTCCACTCAAGCGGTCATATAATGTATGCATCGTTTTTGATTGGTCAAAAAAGAGTCACAACATTTAACAAGGCACACCTGTTAATTGAAATGCTTTCCAGGTGAAGCTGGTTGAGAGAATGCCAAGAGTGTGCAAAGGGTGGCTACTTTGAAGAATCTAAAATATATAATACACTTTTTTGGTTACTACATGATTCCATATGTGTTATTTCATAGTTTTGATGTCTTCACTATTATTCTACAACGTAGAAAATACGAAAAATAAAGAAAAACCTTAAATGAGTAGGTGTGTCAACTTTTGACTGGTACTATATATACATACATACATTATACATACATTATTACAGACATACATGCATACATACAGTGCCTTTGGAAAGTATTCAGAACCCTTGACTATTTCCACATTTTTTTTACCTCATCAATCTACATACAATACCGCATAATGACAAAGGAAAAACAGTTTTTTCAATTTTTTTGCTGATTTATTAAAAATTAAAAACTGAAATACCACATTTACATTAGTATTCAGACCCTTCACTCAGTACTTTGTTGAAGCACCTTTGGCAGCGATTACAGCATCAAGACTTTTTGGTTATGACGCTACAAGCTTGCCACACCTGTATTTGTGGATTTTCTCCCATTCTTCTCTGCAGATCCTCTCAAGCTCTGTCAGGTCTCTCCAGAGATGCTTGATCGTGTTCAAGTCTGGGCTCTGGCTGGGCCACTCAAGGACTTTCAGAGACTTGTCCCGAAGCCACTCCTGCATTGTCTTGGCTGTGTTCTTAGGGTCGTTGTCCCAGTCTGAGGTCCTGAGCGCTCTGGAGCAGGTTTTCATAAAGGATCTCTCGGTACTTTGCTCCTTTCATCTTTCTCTCAATCCTGACTAGTCCCTGCCAGGTTTCCTCCAGACGTGATGCTTGGCATTCAGGCCAATGACTTCGATCTTGGTTTCATCAGACCAGAGAATCTTGTTTCTCATGGTCTGAGAGTCTTTAGGTGCCTTTTGGCAAACTCCAAGCGAGCTGTCGTGCCTTTTACTGAGGACTGGCTTCCTCCTGGCCACTCTACCATAAAGGTCTGATTGGTGGAATGCTGCAGAGATGGTTGACCTTTTGCAAAGTTCTCCCATCTCCACAGAGGTACTCTGGAGCTCTGTCAGAGAGACCGGCCATGGGTGGGCCTTGGCGGGCGTAGGCCCACCCACTTGGCAGCCAGGCCCACCCACATGGGAGCCAGGCCCAGCCAATCAGCATGAGTTTTTCCCCACAAAAGGGCTTTATTACAGACAGAAATACTCCTCAGCAACCCCACCCCTCCCTCAGACGATCCTACAGGTAAATATGTTGGATGTTGAGGTCATGGGCTGGCGTGGTTACACGTGGTGTGCGGTTGTGAGGCCGGTTGTACGAACTGCCAAATTCTCTAAAACAACTTTGGAGGCAGTTTATGGTAGAGAAATGAACATTCAATACTGTGGCAACAGCTCATATGGAAATTCTTGCAGTCAGCATACCAATTTCACACTCAGACATCTGTGGCGTTGTGACAAAACTGCACATTTTAGTGACCTTTTATTTTCCCCAAGCACAAGGTGCACCTGTGTAATGATCTTGCTGTTTAATCAGCTTCTTGATATGCCACACCTGTCAGGTGGATGGATTATTTTGGCAAAGGAGAAATGTTTACTAATAGGGATATAAACACATTTGAAGAAATAAGCTTTTGTGTGTATGGAACATTTCTGGGATCTTTTATTTCAGCTCATGAAACAACTTTACATGTTTTGTGTATATTTTTGTTCAGTATATTTATCAGTCTTATGGCTTAGGGGTAGAAGCTGTTCAGGGTCCTGTTGGTTCCAGACTTGGTGCATCAGTACTGCTTGCCGTGCGGTAACATAGAATCTCTGGAATCTTGGACAATTTTTAGGGCCTTCCACTAACACCACCTGGTATAGAGGTCCTGGATGGCAGTGAGCTCGGTCCCAGTGATGTACTGGGTCATACCCACTACCCTCTGTATTGCCTTGCGATCGGATGACAAGCAGTTGCCATGCCAAGCTGTGATGCAGCCAGTCAAGATGCTCTCAATGGTGCAGCTGTAGAACTTTGAATATCTTTTCAGCCTCCTGAGGGGGAAGAGGCGTAGTCCTGCCCTCTTCACGACTGTGTTGGTTTGTGTGGACCATGATAGATCCTTATTGATGTGGACACAGAGGAACTTTAAGCTCTCGACCCGCTCCGCTACAGCACCATCGATGTGAATGGTGGTGTGCTCAGCCCTCCATTTCCTGTAGTCCATGATCAGCTCCTTTGTCTTGCGGACGTTGAGGGAGAGGTTTTTCTCCTGGCACCACACTGCCAGGTGTCTGACCTCCTCCCTATAGGCTGTCTTGTCGTCGGTGATCAGGCCTGCCACTGTTTTCATCAGCAAACTTAACGACGGTGTTGGAGTCGTGCACTTCTGGTAACTCTTTTTGGAGCAGGGGTAACGTGTCTTGCTCTGGCACTTTGGGTGCCTAGTACTCGCCTCGGAAACCTTACACCCCCCCAAAACACCACAATATTGATATATTCCTCATGTAATTTCATCGATTTGTTTGTCAAAATCAATTTGTGGGCCAGAAAAGGGGCAGTTAGGGCCTCAAAATATAGTGCCTTCAGAAAGTATTCACACCCCTTGACTTTTTCCACATTTTGTTGTTTTACAGTCTGAATTTAAAATAGATTAAATTTAGATTTTTGGTCACTGGCCTACATACAATAACCCATAATGTCAAAATGGAATTATGTTTTTCAAAATGTTTACAAGTACAAATGTGAAGGTTGAAATGTCTTGAGTCTATAAGTATTCAACCCCTTTGTTATGGCAAGCCTAAATAAATTCAGGAATACATGTTTCCAAGATGGCGTGGCAGTTCAGTTTCTTTGTCTTGTCGTGTCCTGTGTATATATATATTTTTTTACCCTTCGTATATTTTTCATATTTTTAACCTCCGTTTCAACATAATCTCCTTCAACCCGCATCACCCAATGTGGTACGGATCTGCTATTTTCTATACTTTAGAACCAGAAACCCCAACAGCAGCTAGCCAGCTAACTAGCTACTAGCTAGTAGTCAGTTAGCCACTGCTACAGGCTCCTCCGTTGCGACATCCCCTGAAGGCCCATCCGCTAGCCTGCTAGCTGCGGTCCGCTAGCTGTCTAGAGCATATCGGACTGTTAGCTGAAGCCATTTTCTTGGGCTACAATACCTATTTTGCCAATTGACCTGGACCCTTTTACTGCCTACACGGAGCCCTGCCGATCCAACATGTCTGGTCTGCCGACGTAACCGTCCAAGGGGGCTACAACAGACTTCTTCCGTCACGACGTCCCCCTAAGGCCCTTCTTGCTAGCCCCAGCCTGCTAGCTGTCTGAATCGCCATGTCTCCAGCTCTCCTAGCTTCCCACTGGTCCCTATGATCACTCGGCTACGCATGCCTGTCTCGTCCATTGCTGTTTTGGTTAGTGATTATTGTCTTATTTCACTGTAGAGTCTTCAGCCCTGCTCAATATGCCTTAGCTAGCCCTTTTGTTTCACCTCACACACATGTGGTGACCTCACCTGATCTAAATAGCCTTTACCTGGTCTAAATAACCTCACCTGGTCTAAATAGCCTGGTCTTATAGCCTTTAGCCGTACCCTTATCCTACTTCTCCTCTGTTCCTCTGGTGATGTAGAGGTTAATCCAGGACCCGCAGTGCCTAGCTCCACTCCTACTCCCCAGGCGCGCTCATTTGTTGACTTCTGTAACTGTAAAAGCATTGGTTTCATGCATGTTAACATTAGAAGCCTCCTCCCTAAGTTTGTTTTACTCACTGCTTTAGCACACTCTGCCAACCCGGATGTCCTAGCCGTGTCTGAATCCTGGCTTAGGAAGGCCACCAAAAATCCTGACATTTCCATCCCTAACTATAACATTTTCCGACAAGATAGAACTGCCAAAGGGGGCGGAGTTGCAATCTACTGCAGAGAGAGCCTGCAGAGTTCTGTCATACTATCCAGGTCTGTGCCCAAACAATTCGAGCTTCTGCTTCTAAAAATCCATCTTTCCAGAAATGAGTCTCTCACCGTTGCCGCTTGTTATAGACTACCTTCTGCCCCTAGCTGTGCCCTGGGCACCATATGTGAATTGATTGCCCCCCATCTATCTTCAGAGCTCATACTGTTAGGTGACCTAAACTGGGACATGCTTAACACCCTGGCCGTTATACTATCTAAGCTAGATGCCCTCAATCTCACACACATTATTAATGAACCTACCAGGTACAACCCCAAATCTGTAAACACGGGCAGCCTCATAGATATCATCCTGACCAGCCTGCCATCTAAATACACCTCTGCTGTTTTCAACCAGGATCTCAGCGATCACTGCCTCATTGCCTGCGTCCGTAATGGGTCTGTGGTCAAACGACCACCCCTCATCACTGTCAAACGCTCCCTAAAACACTTCAGCGAGCAGGCCTTTCTAATCAACCTGGCCTGGATATCCTGGAAGGATATTGACCTCATTTCGTCAGTAGAGGATGACTGGTCATTCTTTAAAAGTGTTTTCCTCACCATCTTAAATAAGCATGCCCCATTCAAAAAATGTAGAACCAGGACCAAATATAGCCCTTGGTTCACTCCAGACCTGACTGCTCTTGACCAGCACAAAAACATCCTGTGGCGTACTGCATTAGCATTGAATAGCCCCCGCGATATGCAACTTTTCAGGGAAGTTAGGAACCAATATACACAGGCAGGAAAGCAAAGGCTAGCTTTTTCAAACAGAAATTTGCATCCTGTAGCACAAACTCCAAAAAGTTCTGGGACACTGTAAAGTCCATGGTGAATAAGAGAACCTCCTCCCAGCTGCCCACTGCACTGAGGCTAGGAAACACTGTCACCACCGATAAATCCACGATAATTGAGAATTTAAATAACTATTTTTCCAAGGCTGGCCATGCTTTCCACCTGGCTACCCATACCCCGGTCAACAGCCCTGCACCCCCCACAGCAACTTGCCCAAACCTCCCCCATTTCTCCTTCACCCAAATCCAGATAGCTGATGTTCTGAAAGAGTTGCAAAATCTGGACCCCTACAAATCAGCTGGGATAGACAATCTGGACCCTCTCTTTCTAAAGTTATCCTCTGCAATTGTTGAAACCCCTATTACTAGCCTGTTTAATCTCTCTTTCGTATCGTCTGAGATTGGAAAGCTGCCGCGGTCATCCCCTTCTTCAAAGGGGGAGACACTCTAGACCCAAACTGTTACAGACCTATATCTATTCTACCCTGCCTTTCTAAGGTCTTCGAAAGCCAAGTTAACCTGTTTGGGCTAGGGGGCAGCATTTTCACGTTCGGATGAAAAGCGTGCCCAGAGTAAACATCCTGCTACTCAGGCTCAGATGCTAATATATGCATATTATTAGTAGTATTGGATAGAAAACACTCTGAAGTTTCTAAAACTGTTTGAATGATCTCTGTGAGTATAACAGAACTCATGGCAAGTGAAAACCTGAAAAAAATCCAACAAGGAAGTGGGAATCTGAGGTTTGGAGTTTTTCAACTCATTGCCTATCGAATATACAGTGTCTATGGGGTCATGTTGCACTTCCTAAGGCTTCCACTAGATGTCAACAGTCTTTAGAACCTTGTTTGAGGCTTCTACTGTTAAGTGGGGGCGAATGAGAGCTGATTGAGTAACAGGTCTGCCAGAGTGCCATGAGCTGATCACGCGTGCACACGTGAGAGCGACCTGAGTTTCATTGCAATTCTAAAGAGAAAGGAATTCTCCGGTTGGAACATTATTGAAGATTTATGTTAAAAACATCCTAAAGATTGATTCTATACATCGTTTGACATGTTTCTACGGACTGTAACGGAAATTTTTGACTTTTCGTCTGGACATAGTGAACGCGCATCATGAATTTGGATTTGTGAACTCAAGGCACGAACAACAACGAGGTATTTGGACATAAATTATGGACTTTCTCGAACTAAACAAACATTTATTGGGGAACTGGGATTCCTTGGAGTGCATTCTGATGAAGATCATCAAAGGTAAGTTAATATTTATAATGCTATTTCTGACTTCTGTTGACTCCACAACATGGCGGGTATCTGTTTGGCTTGTTTTGGTCTCTGAGCGCCGTACTCAGATTATTGCATGGTTTGCTTTTTCCGTAAAGCTTTTTTGAAATCTGACAAAGCGGTTGTATTAAGGAGAAGTATATCTATAATTCTGTGCATAGCACTTGTATCTTTTATTAATGTTTATTATGAGTATTTCTGTAAATTGATGTGCCTCTATGCAAATTCACGGGATGTTTTGGAGGCAAAGCCAAATGTAAACTGAGGTTTTTGGATATAAATATGAACTTGATTGAACAAAACATACATGTATTGTGTAACATGTTGTCCCGGGAGTGTCATCTGATGAAGAATATCAAAGGTTAGTGATTCATTTTTATCTCTTTCTGCTTTTTGTGACTCTATTTGGTTGGAAAATGGCTGTATGCTTTCTGTGACTAGGTGCTGACCTAACATAATGATATGTTGTGCTTTCGCCGAAAAGCCTTTTTGAAATCAGACAATGTGGTTGGATTAACGAGACGTTTATCTTTAAAATGGTGTCTAATACTTGTATGTTTGAGAAATTTGAATTATGAGATTGCTGCTGTTTGAATTTGGCGCCCTGCAATTTCACTGGCTGTTGGCGAGGGGTTCCCCGTTCCCTGACAGGTTAACAAACAGATCACCGACCATTTCGAATCACACCGTACCTTCTCCGCTCTGCAATCTGGTTTCCGAGCTGGTAATGGGTGCACCTCAGCCACGCTCAAGGTCCTAAATTCTATCATAACCGCCATCGATAAAAGACAATACTGTGCAGCCGTATTCATCGACCTGGCCAAGGCTTTCGACTCTGTCAGTCACCACATTCTTATCGGCAGACTGAACAGCCTTGGTTTCTCAAATGACTGCCTCGCCTGGTTCACCAACTACTTCTCTGACAGAGTTCAGTGTGTCAAATCGGAGGGCCTGTTGCCTTGACCTCTGGCAGTCTCTATGGGGGTGCCACAGGGTTCAACTCTCGGTCCGACTCTTTTCTCTGTATACATCAATGATGTCGCTCTTGCTGCTGGAGATTCTCTGATCCACCTCTACGCAAACAACACCATTCTGTGTACTTCTGGCCCTTCTTTGGACACTGTTAACAAGTCCAATACAGCAAATGAAAGGTACACATCTTGTGAATCCAGCCAACATGTCCGATTTTTAAAATGTTTTACAGCGAAAACAGCACGTATATTTATGTTAGTTCACCACCAAATACAAAAAAGGACAGACATTTTTCACAGCACAGGTAGCATGCACAAAGCCAACCTAACTAACCAAGAACCAACCAAACTAACCAACAAACAACTTCATCAGATGACAGTCTTATAACATGTTATTCAATAAATCTATGTTTTGTTCGAAAAATGTGCATATTTCAGGTATAAATCATAGTTTACATTGCAGCTACAATCAGAAATTGCACCGAAAGCAGCCATAATAATTACAGACACCAACGTCAAATACCTAATTACTCATCATAAAACATTTCTGAAAAATACATAGTGTACAGCAAATGAAAGACAGGCATCTTGTGATTCCAGCCAATATTTCCGATTTATTAAGTGTTTTACAGCGAAAACACAATATAGCGTTATATTAGCTTACCACAATAGCCAGAAACACAAGCCATTTCCCAGTAGCAAAAGTTAGCGATCGTAACAAACCAGCAAAAGATATATAATTTTTGACTAACCTTGATATGCTTCATCAGATGACAGTCTTATAACATCAGGTTATACATACACTTATGTTTTGTTTGAAAATGTGCATATTTAGAGCTGAAATCAGTGGTTATACATTGTGCTAACGTAGCTACTTTTTCCCACAACGTCCGGATATTTTTCTGACACTTTTTCTGACACACATATTCTGACCAAATAGCTATTCATAAACATAACTAAAAAATACATGTTGTATAGGAAATGATAGATACATTAGTTCTTAATGAAATCGCCGTGTTAGAATTCTAAAAAATAACTTCATTACGACATACAGCTTCGGTATAGCTAGAGAGTACCCAAAAGCTGGGCGCCAACGACTAGTTCACATGTACGACAGATATATGTAATAGCATCATAAAATGTTTCCTACTTTTGCTGATCTTTCATCAGAATGTTGGACAAGGGGTCCTTTGTCAAGAACAATCGTTGTTTGGATTTAGAACGGCCTTTTTCCCTCTCGATTTAGCAAGCACACTAGCCAAGTGGCACGAATCTCTCCATGTCAACAAACGGAAGAGAACGGAACACGGCAAAACTCCCGAAAAAATTTCAATAATCTGATTAAACTATATTGAAAAAACATACTTTACGATGATATGGTCACATGTATCAAATAAAATCAAAGCCGGAGATAGTAGTCGCCTATAACGAAAGCTTTTCATAAGGCAATCCCCGGTTCCTTCTCGCGCCTTCCTGAAAACAGGAAATGGGTGACACGTCATTCCAAGAGGATTTATTCCACTTCAGACCAAGATAAACACTCCATTTCTTCTCTCACCGCCTCTTGACATCCAGGGGAAGGTGTATGACGTGCATGTATACTAATACGTATCATGCCCATTTATAGGCAGGACCTAGAACAGAGCCTCAATTTCAGACTTTCCACTTCCTGGTCAGGAAGTTTGTGCCAAATGAGTTCTGTTTCACAGATATAATTCAAACGGTTTTAGAAACTAGAGAGTGTTTTCTATCCAATAGTAATAATAATATGCATATTGTACGAGCAAGAATTGAGTACGAGGCCGTTTAAATTGGGCACGATTTTCCCCCAAAGTGAAAACAGCGCCCTCTGTCCTCAACAGGTTAACTAACCTCCAGGCGAGCTTCGCTCTTAAATGCAAGTAAAACTAAATGCATGCTCTTCAACCGATCGCTGCCCGACCTGCACGCCCGTCCAGCATCACTACTCTGGACGGTTCTGACTTAGAACATGTGGACAACTACAAATACCTAGGTGTCTGGTTAGACTGTAAACTCTCCTTCCAGGCTCACATTAAGCATCTCCAATCCAAAGTTAAATCTAGAATCGACTTCCTATTTCGCAACAAAGCATCCTTCACTCATGCTGCCAAACATACCCTCGTAAAACTGACTATCCTCCCGATCCTTGACTTCGGCGATATCATTTACAAATAGCCTCCAACACTACTCAGCAAATTGGATGCGGTCTATCACAGTGCCATCCGTTTTGTCACCAAAGCCCCATATACTACCACCACTGCGACCTGTACGCTCTCGTTGGCTGGCCCTCGCTTCATACTCGTCGCCAAACCCACTGGCTCCAGGTCATCTACAAGTCTCTGCTAGGTAAAGCCCTGCCATATCTCAGCTCACTGGTCACCATAGCAGCACCCACCCGTAGCACGCGCTCCAGCAGGTATATTTCACTGGTTACCACCAAAGCCTATTCCTCCTTTGGCCGCCTTTCCTTCCAGTTCTCTGTTGCCAATGACTGGAACGAATTGCAAAAATCACTAAAGCTGGAGACTCATCTCCCTCACTAACTTTAAACATCAGCTGTCAGAGCAGCTCACAGATCATAGCCCATCTGTAAATAGCCCATCCAACTACCTCATCCCCATTTATTTTTTATTTTTTCTCCTTTGCACCCCAGTATCTCTACTTGCACATTCATCTTCTACACATCTTTCACTCCAGTGTTTAATTGCTAAATTGTAATTGCTTCGCCACTACGGCCTATTTATTGCCTTACCTCCCTTATCCTACCTCATTTGCACACACTGTTTATTGTTTATTCGATGTGTAACTCTGTGTTGTTGTTTGTGTCGCACTGCTTTGCTTTCTTGGCCAGGATGCAGTTGTAAATGAAAACTTGTTCTCACCTGGCCTACCTGGTTAAATTTAAGGTGAAATAAAAAAAATATATATATTTTTTTTAAGTCACATACAGTTGTAAGGAAAAGTATGTGAATCCTTTGGATTGTCCTGGATTTCTGAATAGATTGGTCATAAAATTTGATCGTATCTTCATTTAAGTCACAACAATAGACAGAGTCTGCTAAAACTAATAACACACAAACAATTATACGTTTTCATGTCTTTATTGAACACACTGTGTAAACATTCACAGTGCAGGGTGGAAAAAGTATGTGAACCCTTAGATTTAATAACAGGTTGACCCTCCTTTGTCAGCAGTAACCTCAACTAAACATTTTCTGTAGTTACAGATCAGACTTGCACAACGGTCTGGAGGAATTTTGGACCATTCCTCTTTACAAAACTGTTTCAGTTCAGCAATATTCTTGGGATGTCTGGTGTGAACCGATCTCGAGGTCATGCCACAATATCTCAAACGGGTTGAGGTCAGGACTCTGACTGGGCCACTCCAGAAGGCATATTTTCTTATTTTGAAGCCATTCTGTTGTTTTACTTCTGTGTTTTGTGGTGTTGTACTGTTGCATCACCCAACTTCTGTTGAGTGTTAATTGGCGGACAGATAGCCTTTCATTCTCTTGCAAAATGTCTTGATAAACTTCGGAATAATTTTTTTTGTCGATGATAACTAGCTGTCCAGGCCCTGAGGCAGCAAATCAGCCCCAAACTATGATGCTCCCTCCACCATACTTTACAGTTGGGAGGAGGTTTTGATGTTGCTGTGCCTTTTTTTCTCCATACATAGTGTTGTGTTCCTTCCAAACAATTCTACTTTAGTTTCATCTGTCCACAGAATATTTTGCCAGTAGCGCTGTGGAACATTCAGGTGTTCTTTTGTGAACTGTGTGCTGATGTGCACAGTTTGTGAACTGATGTGCAGCAATGTTGTTGTTTTTTAATTCAGGATAATTAACTTTATCCTGAATACAAAGTGTTATGTTGGGGGCAAATGCAATACAACACATTACTGAGTAACACTCCATATTTTCAAGCATAGTGGTGGCTGCATCACGTTATGGGAATGCTTGTAATCGTTAAGGCCTGGGGAGTTTTTCAGGAGAAAAATAAACAGAATGGAGCTAAGCACAGGCAAAATCCTAGATCAAAACCTGGCACAGTCTGCTTTCCACTGGGAGATGAATTCACCTTTCAGCAGGATAATAACCTAAAACACTTTGCCAAATCTACACTGGAGTTGCTTACCAAGAGACAGTGAATGTTCCTGAGTGGCCGAGTTACAGTTTTGACTTAAACCTACTTGGAAATCTATGGCAAGATCTGAAAATGGTTGCCGAGCAATGATCAACAACCAATTTGACAGAGCTTGAAGAATTTTGAAAAGAATAATTAGCAAATTTTGAGAAATCCAGGTGTGGAAAGCTCTTAGAGACTTACCCAGACATACTGACAGCTGTAATCTTTGCCAAAGGTGCTTCTACAAATTATTGACTCAGGGGTGTGAATACGTATGTAAATGAGAGAGTTCTGTATTTATTTTCAATATATTTGCAAGAATTTCTAAAAACATATTTTCACTTTATCGTTATGGGTTATTGTGTGTAGATGGGTGAGAAAAAAAATCTATTTAATCCATTTTGAATTTAGGCAGTAACACAACAAAATGTGGAATAATTCAAGGGTTATGATTAATTTGTGAAGGCACTAGTGTAGCCTGAAGACGTTCTTTTTAATCCAAAATAATAAATTCCCACCTCAAAAGGCAAACCGTATAGGCTAGTATCTTTAAAGCTGGAATCGGTTTGGTGAAACTGCCACGTTCGTTTGGGTTATAACAACAAATAGTCACTTCAGACAATGTTGGAACAGAGGGGTATACTACAAAGCAGGATCAATAAGTTAGCCAGCTATCTTTGATAGGCAACCAGAAATACCTAATTTCTCGTTCATTAAAAAAGCTAAACTTAGATGTGTTTTATGTCCGTTGAATCAATTAGACCATGCCCATTTTAACTTTACATTTTTTGAAAGAAACTTATCAGAATATTTAATCTCGTTAGCTGGCTAACTTCTTGATCCTACTTTGTAGTATACCCCTCAGCAGAATATGTACTGCGATGTGTATATATATATTTTTTGTAAAGATGCTGGACGTTCCTCTCCTCCATTTCATCAACAAAACAAAAACAATAACAGTGGTGTTTCATCTTGTGCGAATTCCAGCTTTAATGTATCACAAGTTCTCAGAAGCCCAGGCCTATTCAGTATTTTTAGTAGGCTTACCAATGTGACTCAACTTTTGAATTGAATGATGCAGAAGCTTGGTAAGCCTTTTCTTGATTAAAAAAGAACCCATATGTGATGGTTGGTAGCGGTACACTCAGTTTTGCCTTTAGGCTATATGATAGTCTGCTCCTTTCTCACTAGGTAGTCTTGCTGAACGACTCTGTGGAAGTCTCTTTTCCTCGTAGTCATTATGATTCATAGTCTTTAAAGAGCAGGGTAAACACTTAACACGCCCCGGTTTTATTGAAACCAGTTCTTAAATTGGCTGTGAAACAACATGGCAATTATCAAAACACGAGTTGGAATCATAAAAAGGAGAGAAAAACTCCAGGCGTTTGTTTGTTTTGGCATATCAGTTTTCTTGTTGAGTTGGGTTTTATTGTTCTTTCTCAATTAACAGTTAGACAGCGTTTGGCAGAGGACGTCTGGCGTGCTTGTCAAAACAGACTGGTCTGACATTTAGCATTAATTCCATTAATTGGATCCATTGGCCAAGCCTATTATTAATCACTGTCTTTTACTGTTACAGTTGAATGATTGAATAAACACTTCAATAAACATTTCATCTTTATTTCTAAGCCACTGGATGAAATTTATCTGGCTATGTTGATAAGCCTTGTGAATAAGGCGTCACACCGTAACTGGTTAGAGTATCACAGCGAAATGAGGGGAAATGACATAATATTCTGCTGCCCTGGATAACAGCTGTGTAAGCTTGCGTTCTTTGTGCTGTTGGAAAAGCGTTGTCTTTTGTACGGAGTTGCCCAATATCTTATGAAGTTTAGAACATTTTCCATGAAGAACAACATCTTGGAATACCAGCAGAATTTGGTCTATGTAGCCTTAACTTGGTCAATGGTCATTCATCATGATTGATCCTCTAAGTTAAGTAGGTCTAATAGAGCGTTTTTTGTTGTTGTATTGAACTGTCCATCCAGTCCTTTATATACATGGTTTTATTTCTATCCAGCATATATTGATGATTATTAATAATATAAGTGTGAGGATTGAGGAGAGCAATTATACTTGAAAGCAATTCCCCAGGATTCAAGGGCTAATGGAGCAGACATTATTTTAGGACGGAATGGCGTTACGAGTTTCTGGGTTGATAGGAAACCATGCCAAGATAGCAGGCAGACATTATTTTCCCTGTTCAAGGTATTCTCATATGCAAATGCAGGTGAAAAGTTTGAAGTGAATGCCCACAGTTGAAAAGAAGCATGCTAGGAGAGCAGATGAGGCCTATTCCTGTTGAGGCATCACTTAGGGCCATCTCCTGTCCTTCCTATGATCCAGTAGAACAAGAAGAAAGCACCTCGTGTTACAGTCAGAACTAATACTGTAATACCAGTCTATATGTCAATTGATCATGTTTTGATGTTTACTTGACACTGTACTGGAATATTAAAACAGTGCCTTTTCTCTTTCTCTCCTGTGCCCAGTATGGATTATTTATGAGCAGGTGATGATAGCTGCGCTGGACTGCAGTCGGGATGATTTGGCTTGGGTAAGTGAACTACCGACAGCTGCCACACACGCCCAACAACCTCCAAAATCCATCTCTCACAGTCATTGCTACTTTGTCACCCCCGCTGCCAAATGTGAAAATATTTTTATTTGGCCAAAAATATTACCCCATCTGTCTGTACTTTGGAAAAACCATTTGCTGAGCAGTGTTGGAATAAGGGAGTGTAGAAAACTCACTATAGATGAACACAGTGTTAGTGTTAGCTGTAAACCTTTATGGAGTTTAACTCCCCCTTTCCTTGTTAATTCATCTGCCATCCCAGAGTTAATATGTTACAGATTGTGTTACTTAAAGTGCCTTCAGAAAGCATTAGGGAATTTTGACCTTTGACTTTTTACACATTTTGTTGTTACAAGGTGGGATTAAAATGTATTTAATTGTCATGTTTTGTCAATGATCTACATAAAGTAATCTGTAAAGTCAGTGGAAGAAAAATTACACAATTTGTAAAAGTATATCTTGATTATATCTACCTAAGTCAATACATGTTAGAATCACCTTTGACAGTGATTAAAGCTGTGAGTCTTTTTTTATGTAACCTTTATTTAACTAGGCAAGTCAGTTAAGAACACATTCTTATTTACAATGACGAGCTAGGAACAGTGGGTTAACTGCCTTGTTCAGAAGCAGAACAACAGATTTTTACCTTGTCAGCTCGGGGATTCGATCTAGCAACCTTTCGGTTACTGCCCCAATGCTCTAACCACTAGGCTACCTGCCGCCCGTCTTTCTGGGTAAGTCGCTAAGAGCTTTACACAGCTGGATTGTACAATATTTGCACATTATTATAAAAACACACAAAAAACGAATCTCTGTCAAGTTGGTTGTTGATCATTGCTAGACTAGGCTACTCAGGAACATTCAGTGTCATCTTGGTAAGCAACTCCAGTGTATATTTGGCCTTGTCTTTTAGGTTATTGTCCTGCCGAGAGGTGAATTTGTGTCCCTGTGTCTTTTGGAAAGCAGAATGAACCAGGGTTTCCTCTAGGATAAGGCCTGTGCTTAGCTCTATTCCCTTTATTTTTATCCCCCCCAAAATTCCCTAGTCCTTGCCTAGGACAAGCATACCCATAACATGACTTTATTTAGGCTTGCCATAACAAAGGGATTGAATACTTGACTCAAGACAATTTAGCATTTCATTTTTTATTAATTTGTAAAAATTTCCCAAAACATGATTCCATTTTGACATTATGGAGTATTGTGTGTAGGCCAGTGACAAAAATCTAAATTTAATCAATTTTAAATTCAGTCTGTATCACAACAAGATGGGGGGGGGGGAGAATAAAGGAGTGAATACTTTCTGAAGGCACTATGATTTTTCCTCCCACGTATTTTTTGATTGAACAACATAAAGCATACAGGAGAGAGATTGATACAAAAGCATGATCATTTTATATATATTTTTTAATGTCCCTTGTACATCAAATACATGTTTTTTATTTCTATGCCGCACATATTGATTATTCTTAATAATACAAGTGTGAGGCTTGAGGAGAGAAATTATACTCTAAGGATTAAAGGGCTTTATGAAAATGTATTACATTTAATATGACGAGAGCAAAAAGTTAAGACCACCACACTTTTCTAATATAACATTGGGAATTTAAAACCACAGTTATTTCTAATTTGTTTTTTATCCAGTTTATTTTTAAGATCTGATTTTGCAAATCCAGCACGTGATAGAATGAGATTATTCTGTTTTACTCATTTTAGGACTGAATCGTAATTGAGTGAGTTATGGGTTTCTGGGTGGATGACAAACCATGCCTAGATAGCAAACAGACATTGTTTTAGGACCGAATGGTGACTGAGCGGGTTATGAGTTTCTGGGTTGATAAGAAACCATGCCTAGATAGCAGAAAATCATCATTTTCCTGTTCAAGGTATTCTCATATGCAAATGCATGTGAAAAGTTTGAAGTGAATGCCCACAGTTGAAAAGAAGCATGCTAGGAGAGTAGATGAGGCCTATTCCTGTTGAGGCATCACTTAGGGCCATCTCCTGTCCTTCCTATGATCCAGTAGAACAAGAAGAAAGCACCTCGTGTTAGTCAGAACTAATACTGTATTAACAGTCAATGTATCATGTTTTGATGTTCCAATACGTTTTGGATTGGAATTCAATCAAATCTGCATTGTGGATTATAACATTGTTCCTGCTTATTTTGATTTGAATCAAAAGGTGCATTTTCACTGCAAAGAGCAGGAACCAATGGCATTACCCTGTGCGTTTGGATTGGAATTCAATCAAATTTGCGTTGTGGAAAGATAACATTGTTCTTGCTTAGTTTGATTTAAATCAAAACGTGCATTTTCACTGCAAAGAACAGGAACCTATGGCATTTTCCCACTGTTCTGGACTGATTTGAACAGGCTAAATGTACTATTGAAGCCTAGTTAATGTCCTGTCAGTTTTGCTCATACCTGCTTAAAATTGAGTGGTACATAAAAATAAAAAAAAGTATTTTATGGGTGATGGTGAAATAGTATATGAGGATGTTTTGCAAGGATTCCCTATGCATTGCAAAGAATATTGGAGAAGACAAAACGAGATTACGTAAAGTTGTCCAATCACCTGCTCCCAGTGAGAAAGACCACGACTGTAGCTGGATAGGTCAAATGATCCGGGCTGCAGAACAGATTTTCCATCTCATCCAGGATATCGTTGGACGTGGCGATAACCATTCCTCACCTCTGCCATGAGTGTGTGAAAAAACAAACTCCAGTTCCCTCATAGGAACGGGAGGGGAAAAAACTCACCGTAAAGAGCATCCTGCCTCTCCTTTTTATAGTAGCAAGTGGTGAATTGTGGGTAGCCACAAGCCAACATGATCTTCAACCACGTCAACTGCTGATTTTCACATAATTTCTTCAGGACTGTGTTGTTGATCTTTTATCATGGATCCCATGAATGGAAACCAACTATCTCAATTGTCTGGGCGGACTGGATTGCATCATAAAAAACCCCACAAAAAACCCCCCACTGCATATGACATTTCAAAACCATTAATGTTTTACATGGATACAGTATATTTGTTTGTGTTTAAAGGGGCAGTGCGGTCAAAAATCGATTTTCTTTTTTTGTATGATATTTCCACACTGAGGTTGAAAAAACACTCAAATTGTGAATTTATGATAATGCCCTTTTAGTGTAAGAGCTTTTTGAAAAAAACTCCTGGAATGTCAGCCTTTTCAGTATGGAGTTTTTCCCCACAGCATGACAAAATCTGATCTGATTATTCTGAACACTGACCAGTTGCTGGTGTTGAACTTTTGTGACATTGTTTGAACAAAAAAAGTGATCACAGAGTGATAATTTGCGGTGATTTAAAAATACAATTACAAAGACTGCATGGGGGGCTTTAAGTAGTTGAAAGTGTACGTGCCCTGTACGCTTGTAACATGTTGCAGCCAGCCAACTCTAATTGCACCTCCCTTCTGCCCACTTCCCTTGCAGACTTGTCTACAGGAACTGAAGAGGCAGTTTCCAGGTAGCCAACGAGTGAAGCGATTAGCAGGCATGCGGCTGGAGGCTTTGGAAAAGTAAGCTTCAGAGTCTCTCATTTGTAACATGGCCGAAAGACTAAAGGGTAAATCCATTTGAGTTCAATCACTTTTTGACAGCATCCCTTTTGATTTGAACGAAACCTTCCATACATGCAGTTGAAGTCGGAAGTTTACATATACTTAGGTTGGAGTCATTAAACTAGTTTTTCAACCACTCAACAAATTTCTTGTTAACAAACTATAGCTTTGGCAAGTCGGTTAGGACATCTACTTTGTGCATGACACAAGTACATTTTCCAACAATTGATTACAGACTTTTTCACTTATAACTCACTGTATCATAATTCCAGTGGGTCAGAAGTCTACATACACTAAGTTGACTGTGCCTTTAAACAGCTTGAAAAATTCCAGAAAATGATGTCATGGCTTTAGAAGCTTCTGATAGGCTAATTGACATCATTTGAGTCAATTTGAGGTGTATCTGTGGATGTATTTCAAGGCCTACCTTCAAACTCTTTGCTTGACATCATGGGAAAATCAAAATAAATCAGCCAAGACCTCAGAAAAAGAATTGTAGACCTCCACAAGTCTGGTTCATCCTTGGGAGCAATTTCCAAACGCCTGAAGGTACCACGTTCATCTGTACAAACAATAGTACGCAAGTATCAACACCATGGGACCACGTAGCCGTTATACCGCTCAGGAAGGAGACGCGTTCTGTCTCCTAGAGATGAACGTACTTTGGTGTGAAAAGTGCAAATCAATCCCAGCACAACAGCGAAGGACCATGTGAGAACGCTGGAGGAAACGGGTGCAAAATTATTTATATCCACAGTAAAACGAGTCCTATATCGACATAACCTGAAGGCCGCTCAGCAAGGAAGAAGCCACTGCTCCAAAACCGCCATAAAAAAACCAGGCTACGGTTTGCAACTGCACATGGGGACAAAGATCGTACAGTTTGAAGAAATGTCCTCTGGTCTGATGAAACAAAAATAGAACTGTTTAGCCATAATGACCATCGTTATGTTTGGAGGAAAAACGGGGAGACTTGCAAGCTGAAGAACACCATCCCAACCGTGAAGCACGGGGGTGGCAGCATCATGTTGTGGGGGTGCTTTGCTGCAGGAGGGACTGGTGCACTTCACAAAATAGATGGCATCATGAGGAAGAACAATTATGTGGATATATTGAAGCAACATCTGTAGACATCAGTCAGGAAGTTAAAGCTTGGTTGCAAGTGGGTCTTCCAAATGGACATTGACTCCAAGCATACATCCAAAGTTGTGGTAAAATGGCTTAAGGACAACAAAGTCAAGGTATTGGAGTGGCCATCACAAAGCCCTGACTTCAGTCCTATAGAAAATTTGTGGGCAGAACTGAAAAAGCGTGTGCGAGCAAGGAGGCCTACAAACCTGATTCAGTTACACCAGCTCTGTCAGAAGGAATGGGCCAAAATTCACCCAACTTATTGTGGGAAGCTTGTGGAAGGCTACCCGAAAAGTTTGACCCAAGTTAAACAATATAAAGGCAATGCTACCAAATACTAATTGAGTATGTAAACTTCTGACCCACTGGGAATGTGATGAAATAAATAAAAGCTGAAATAAATAATTATCTTTTTACTATTATTCTGACTTCACATTCTTAAAATAAAGTGGTGATCCTAACTGACCTAAGACAGGGAATATTTACTAGGATTAAATGTCAGGAATTGTGAAAAACTGAGTTTAAATGTATTTGGCTAAGTTGTATGTAAACTTCCGACTTCAACTGTGTTTGCCCATTGCAGAAGTGCTCAGAAAGTGACTTTGGACATGAATGCCAAAACATTCAAGAGATAAAGGTGCTCGGTTGACTGCATTCAGTTGTGCAACTGACTAGGTGTCCCCTTTCCCTTTCATTTCCCTTTCAAAGTTGACCCATTGAGACATCCATGTCTTCATCACTGGAAAAGAAAAACAGTTGAGATTTATAGAATTTAAAAGCTTACAAACAGGGCTGTCAAACTATTTTATAATGATTTTTTTTTAAATCTAAAAAAAACGCATCTCAATGCTAGAGGCGTCACTACAGACACCCTGGTTCAAATCCAGGCTGTATCACAACCGGCCATGATTGGGAGTCCCATAGGGCGACGCACAATTGGCCCAGCGTCGTCCGGGTTTTGCCGGTGTAGGCCGTCGTTGTAAATAAATATTTGTTCTGAACTGACTTGCCTAGTGAAATAAAGGTTAAATAAAAACCCTATTTTACATAATCTAAGGTTTTTGTGTTGTCACGCCATCAGTTGAGAGACAACATTCTCTTGAACACAGGTTGGTTGTCATGTTTTGGCTGATAAATGTACTAAAATGGGAATAACATTTCAACTTTCAAATGGTACCACAAAGATGGTTGGAGTTCCACACATCAGAGAATGTTGAGTTGAATTGGAATATGTTATTTTAAATTATACTGTCAATCCTCCATAAAAACCTATTGGAATCATAGAAGTGTAGATACTGTAATAGAAAAGGCATGAGATTCGCTGGTGGGTGGACCCGTGGTCATATTTGTGGCAGTAATTAGAAATAAAAATGTCAATTCATTTGACATTTCGATGATGTACTGGCTAAATTGCAGTAGTCTGAAGGGATTTGTCCATTATATGAATTATATTGCTATGCTTGAAATAACACTAGGGCTGTCCCCTACAAAAAAAAAGTGTTTTATTTATTTAAAAAAAAATGTTAATGTGTATATTTCCATATAGACACACCCTATAATAAAATCAACTATATGTACTGTGCTTGTCTGATGCTTTAACCCTTCACACTCGTACCCGTATACGGGTTTAAAATGGAAGATTTGGGCACTAATAAGCGCCTAAATTGGAACGTAGTGGCTGTACAGTAACATGCTAGAGCTCTGACTGACAGCCGTTCTAAATTTGAGCACCGCGCACGACAAGAAGTTGCCCCTTCCCTCCCAGTAATTGGGCAACTTTTGCAAAAGAATGTGTTGTGTGAGGGAGAGAAATGCTATAAATTAAGATGAGACATTGAAGATTATAATAAATACCTCATTGTTGTCATACAAGCTAGCCAAACACCCGTCAGTCCAAATGTGCACTTCACGTTTCCAAATCTTAAAACTCATCAACATTTGTGATCACTATGTTTGATGTAGGGTTACAAGATGACATGGCTTGTTCTGAACAGAATGAGCCTATGTTTGTTGTGAAGAAAATTTTCAGCGGTATACCGTTTTACGTTTATACCGTATACCGTTTTACGGTATACTGAAACCTCTGTACTTTTTCGATACTATAACATGAAAAACGGTTAGGTACTAGAATTGTTGTTACTTTCGGTACTTCTGGCCTTCGCAGATTCTAACATTTACGCTCTGGAAGTTGCCGGTAATGGGCTACACGATAAGTCTTGTTTTAACTATATTTGAGAAAATGAAGAGTTATGTTGTTTAACATGCAAACCAGGATTGCGTACCGAAGATGGTTTCAGAACGGCAGAGAGCGACCGCTGTCCAATGCGGAAGAAAGCACTCAGTGAAGATTCAGTTCATCACCTTGGAGAGCTCCACTGCAGTGGCCACTGACAAGCATATACAATCTGCCAACTAGAATCTGCAACTCGAAAAACAAAGTAGGCTAATTTACTGTTTTCAAGTGTTATGTCTTGTTCGTTGTCCAACTATGGTAAGCTGTTTGCAGGTTTTGCATTCCTCTTTTTTGGCGTCATCCTTAACTACAATGAAATGCTGCCGTACTGCAGACTTTTAAAAGATATTTTGTCTTAAGTAGGCCTAATAGAGCCCCACAATGGAGGTGTCATAATACCCATAAAACCTAGCGGTCAAATGGGGAAATGGTTTCCACCATTCATTTTTTCCATAGGAATTTTTTTTAACACTTAAAATAGGGGCTGTGTTTAGTGTAGGCTTTACCCTGGCGTGACGTTTTGATAACTATGTAAATCTCTCTCGGACAAGTTGACTTTTATCAATATATTCGGCTCTATTTCCACAAATAAAATTTATTGAACGCTTGAATTAATGTGTTTTTGATGGTTTTTTTTTGTTTTACATATAGCCTACAGTAACATCAACTAATGAAAATTATTATTATAATAAAAAAAAAAATCTGTTACCTATTCTGTTACCATTTGTTTTTCAACAGGACAATGACCCAACACACCTCCAGGCTGTGTAAGGGCTATTTAACCAAGAAGGAGAGTGATGGAGTGCTGCGTCAGATGACCTGGCCTCCACAATCCTCCGACCGAACCCAATTGAGATGTTTTGGGATGAGTTGGACCGCAGAGTGAAGGAAAAGCAGCTAACAAGTGCTCAGCATATGTGGGAACTCCTTCAAGACTTTTGGAAAATAATTCCAGGTGAAGCTGGTTGAGAGAATGCCAAGAGTGTGCAAAGCTGTCATGAAGGCAAAGGGTGGCTACTTTGAAGAATCAAAAATATAAAATATATTTAGGTTTGTTTAACAATAGGACAACAGTCTCGATAGCACTTCACCAATCTGGACTTTATGGGGAGAGTGGCCAGACGTAAGCCACTCCAGAGGAAAAAGCACAAGACTGCATGCCTGGACTTTGCAAAAAGGCACATGAGAGAGGATAAGGCAGCATCATGCTATGGGGATTCTTTTCAGTGGCAGGGACTGGGAGACTGGTAAGGGTAGAGGGAACAATTAAGGGAGCCAAATACAGGCAAATCCTTGATGAGAACCTGCTTTAGAGTGCAAACGACCTTAGACTGTGGCAAAGATTTATATTCCAACAGGACAATGGCCCTAAGCATACAGCCAAAGCAACGCTGGAATGGCTTCAGAACAAGAATGTGAAAGTCCTTAAGTGTCCCAGCCAAAGCCCAGACTTGAATCCCATTTGAAAATCTGTGGAAATACTTGAAGATTGCTGTTCACTGCCGCTCCCCATCTAACTTAACAGATTTTGAGAGAATCTGCAAGAAAGAATGGTAAAAAAAATCCAGATGTGCAAAGCTGATAGACATACCCAAGACGACTTAAAGCTGTAATCGCCGCTCAAAGGTGCTTCTACAAAGTATTGACTGTGATATTTCTGTATTTAATTTTCAGTCAATTTGCAAAAATGTCTAAAAACACATTTTCACTTTGTCATTATGTGTTATTGTGTGTAGATGGGTGAGAAATCGATTTAATCCATGTTGAATTCAGGCTGTAACACAACAAAATGTGGAATAAGTCAAGGAGTATGAATACTTTCTGAAGACACTGGATGTCTTCGAGCAATGGTTCCCAACCTTTTTCACTTACTGAACCAACAATTGCATGTTTCTCTGCCCACAGTACCCCTGAATTACACCCCCCCCCCCCCCCAATGTGCATTTTTATCAGTAACCCTATGGTCTCATGGTTCTTCTCAAGTACCCCCTGTGGATAGGCCAATTACCCCCAGGGGTCCTAGTACCCCTGGTTGGGAACCACTGTCTTAGAGTGATTGACAGTGCCATCCCCTCGGCCTCTGCAATGGATAAGTCCGCTGAGACAGGCACAAGTCAGACGTGTCTCGTGTGCCATCAAAAAATGTAAACGATTTGCGACCGCATGACTAAAAATATCTCTGTCGACCAACAGCCTATAGACCAAACAATCGACCTGTCGACTAAATGGGGTCAGCCCTAAATGGCACTCACCCTGTATTCAAGAGCATGTTGTGTCTCAACCGATGGCGGGCACAACACAAAAACCTCAGATGTGAAATAGGGTCTAAGCTACAACATATGCGAATATGCAAGGAAATCTGAAGTTTGTGTTTTTAGACAATTGATGTTAAAGGTTTTATTTATTTTTATTATAAAACCTTTTTTTCAATAAATAATTAAAGTTTGACCACTTTTTGTAAGCTTTTAAATTCTCAAACTCAACCGTTGATCTTTTCCAGTGATGAAGACATGGATGTTGCATGGTATGGAAAATGGTTGCACTTTGAGCACCTTTATCTTCTGAATGTTTTGGCATTCAGGTCCAAAAAGTCACTTTCTGACCACTTTTTCCAAGGGCAAACGTATGGAAAGTTTAGTTCTAATCAAAAGGGATGCTGTCAAAAAGTGATTGAATTAAACAGAATTTACCCTATAGGCCCATGGTAAAGGGGGGTGGGGTGTACTGTAGATCCTAAGTGGTACGATGGTCTGTGTGTGTGTGTGTGTGTGTGTGTGTGTGTGTGGTGGGCTCTCTGTTTGTGTTGGAAACAACCATTCCACTGGCAAAAAGGGGGAGAAAAAATAAGTGAATGTTTCAGTGCTCGGCCCTTTTAGCCTGAGCGAGGGATTCCCCAGGAAGGAAGTGGTTTGCTCCCACTGCTATTCTGGGGGTCCCTCAATCTTCAGTTTTTTCAAATTTTTTCATTCTCTTGTGCTTTTCGTCTCCGAGCCGAGAGGCGAGGCCTTGCCTGCCGGTAAACATTGACACGCCACCACAGTTTCAGCTTTGTTTCTTCTAAGCACGGTTTATTTTCAAATCTGCAAATGTGATTCATAAAAACAGAAAGGGTACAAGATAAACACAGTATTTTGGACTGGAACTGGAGTAAGGGTAATTCCATCTGTTTACCACCCCTGATCACCATGACTCGTTTATCGGTTATGTCAGAGTTGATGTGATAATTGAGAATGATTGCTCCTGCACTGTCAGATTAAATAAATGGCACACTGGCCTCTAATTGGCTTCAGGCGGAAGTACACTGGAATGAAACGGCTTCAAACAACTAACTATCCCCCACCCCCGACACACACACACACACACACACACACACACACACACACACACACACACACACACACACACACTGTGTCTCGTTGAGCCCACCCCCCAGTAAATAAAGCATATCAAAGTGGCTCAGGAGTGGTTGCCTGGTGCCATCTGAAATCTCCCAGAGTGCAGTTGAGTAGTAAAGTGGATGTGAGGGAAGGAGTGGCACTGGAAGTGGGGCTGCTCACTGCTAATGGGAAACAGAGTTGCTTCTGTTGTAGGTTGTGGTGGGCAGAACAGGTTTTGATCATGGAGCCCCGGCTTTTTGGCCGCTAAACCGTTAGCATTGCAGTTCGCCTCTAATAAAAAAAACAAGTTCAAAATCATCCCTGCGGACCCATGATTTGACATGACAAGTGAAGTGAACACGCCTCCCCACCTCCCTGTTGCCAGGAAATTTCTGCATGGTTTGATATTTACAGTTCATAACTCACTCATTTTAAACAGAATCGTATGGATTCCCACTTTTGCCTCGTAACTTTAAAACACACATTGTGTAACTCTGATCAGACTTGTATGTAATGGAAGGTAGCCTATTATTCTACACGGCTCAAAAGAAAGGCCTTTAAAAACGAAACTGAACAGATTGATTCGATTCACCTTTAAACAAATCAAAGGCTATAATTGTGTGTACACTCTTCAAATCAGTGTGCTTCCCTGCTCTTATGTACTGGTTTCTTAACGCATTGTTAAGTGGCGTAAGCCTCTCACAACGCAGGCTATTTGAGCAGCAACAGTAATGACTGTTCCTCTTTTAGATCACTGCTGATTTTGGCAAGGGTTCACGGTGTAACCATAGAGACCGGCTGCATTGTGTACAGAAACTTGATTGCCTTGAACTCTGTTTGATTTCCCCACCGCCTAATTTGTCTTGACTGGTGAGTCCTTTTTTTTCTTCTCTTCTCTTCTGCCTTTTGAAGGTACGAGGATGCCAGCAAGCAGTATGATTCAATACTGCAAGACGATCCCACCAATACGGTAAGTGAGGAAAAACACACACTTATTCTTATTTTGTTACAGTTGTTGTCCAAACTTTTTGGACAGCTTTTGAATCTGCTGTAAAGTTTTGGTATTAGTAGTGCGAGTTTGCTTAGTTAAACTCCCCTTGGCCTTTTTGACCTCAACCACATTGTTGATCAGGCTCTCACCCACACAAATGACAAGTGTTTGAGGGAGGGGGGGGGGTCTAAGGCAGAGTTGGACATGTTGGGTGGAACTAAGGCTAAACTAAATGCCTGCTCTTTGAAGACGGTGATATACAGGTAGTTCTTAGACCCCTTCTGGGGTGAGCAGGACTGTGCTTCTGTATTACGTCCTCCATTACCGTCGTGAAAATGCTTATCAGTCCGAGTACGTTTTCATAATTTAGTGGTATTAAATTGGCGCCTGTGTATTTTCGTTAGTCATCATGTACATTATTTATCACACGCGCACAGCATACATAACCTTGTTTGAGGAGCGGAATAGCCAATCACCTGTAAAACGAGAGTAGCTCCTCAGAAAGCTGGTACTGGAGTGAAACCAGGGAGATCGTTCAAGTTTGACTTCTAAATTGGACGTCTATCCATGTCTTTGGGGCAACAGTGAGCGCTATTACCATGTTGTTTTGGTTTTGCTAGGGTGTTGTGGACGGGAATGGGGGATGTGCTAATCCCAAGACTCTGGATTAGAAGGTTCTGTGTTCTATCCCAGTGGTGGACACAAAAAAAAAAAAAAAAAAAATGTATTTTTTATGGTTTCGTTTTAGCCCTTTCCCAAACTTTAACCCTTACCTGTTCCATTCGGGAATGAGTGCCTAAACATAATCCTTCTAAATTTGACATTTGAAGAAATGGAACAATACAGAACAGCAGGATCAACCCAAGGTGTCAAAAGCACTTTGAAATGTAACGTTTGGAGCAACTTCGAAATTTGGTGTTTGGAGAAACGTGGATAAACGTTTAATTCTGCACTGAGACTGTGAGAGCGAAACATGCTTTTGTAAGCCCACGGCTACGATTTTGATGGCTATGATTTAAAAAGAGCTAATATTTTTGTTTATCTCAACTCATAATTAAAACGCGCCTCCCTTTCGTCATTTGAGTGCATAGGCTCTAGTCAACGGTAGACAGGTTATCAGCGCGTCACCCACCATTTTGCAATGTAAGCATGAGGCAGTATAATTGTTTGAAACCTGAACGGTTTACTTTACTTCAAATAATGAGGCAAAGTAGCCTAGTAGCCAAAATCCATCCATAGAAACGTGGAAGCAATTATTTTGACTTCCTCATGCCATTAAACAGCATTTTTCTCCTGTTCTATTGGTTTTCATAACTTTCTTTTGTTGTCCAGAAGCCAGACACCATCCTAGTTGTTGCTATTAGAGTCCCCCTCGTTCTATCTTTCTAACTGAGATTTTCATCTGTCACATGTGGAACCGCTTGCGTTAGGTGTGCTGTTTAGAACGGAGTTTTCCGCAAATTGAATTTAGAAAATGCCGTTTTATTAGCTGCTTCATTACTGGAGTTCCATGTTTAATAATAGGCTATAGCCTTTTGACTGAAAGATGATAGGCTTGCTATTGTTGCATGGTTCTCTTAATGAAAAAGTTCAATTTCTTGTATGCATGCATAGTATTTTCTGTTAGTCACAATTTTACTGTTGGGGTCGGTTAGTCGACAGCAGAATTGATCGAAATGTGCATCCCTCCTTCAGGTGCAAAGCCCAGCGTTCATTTCTAAACAGTAGAAACAGATACAGGGAGCCGTTTTACTTTTACTCAAGTTCTTGTTATATTATATCTTAGGCCCATGCACAGTGCACTGTGAGATTTGTAGAGCATCTGGGCTGTTACTTTCCCACTATCTTGATCGCCACTTGCTGTATCAGTTCTATCCATATGTTGTCTTTTGTGTGTCATATGTATAACTGTCTATCTGCCAATTAGTCTGCATTATCATAGTGATGTAGCAAAACTGTTTTTCCCACAAAAACAATTCCAACAAATGCAACGCTCTGGTTTACACAGCAGTTAACCATTTGAGTCCGTCAGATTCTAAATGGGTATAGCCTTTAGATATACACAATTGTTGCCTTAAGTTCCATACAGTCTTCTCTCAATTTATATTGAATTTCAGCTGAATCACTTGCAAGACCATGTCTATCCAGTGTTCTGCCAATCCCTGACCACCAACCCAAAACACATTGTACCTGCTGTTAATTGTTTCCATAAGGACATGTGGCCACGCAAGAAAATACATGTTTTAAAGGGTTTTCAAAAGAAACCATGACCTTATTTGTTTTGGCAGTCCTCCTGTAGACGTTCAACAAGCTTCTGCGTTGCCCCCGACACATGGACTTGCTTAGATATATTAAACATTTTCTCTTGGCTGGCAAAGTGTGAGAGACGAAGCATCAACATTTGTTCTTTGGACACCATGTGAGGATTATGCACCTCAGCGACTGTCTGTTTCAAACAAACGGAGGCCTTGCTGACAAAATCAATAAACTTGGGTATGCTCTGATGCAGTCACCTCCCCTTCTTTCTGGTGTGGAAGAATTGCCCCCTCATCTCTATCGGTTCCCTGGAGTGTAACTGTCTGCTCCCCCTCGTTCAGACCCCTTTACACCTTCTTCACTTTGTCATTTACCGTCATTCTTTATTTTACTCTGTTTCTGTTGGACAAAACCAGTCACACTGTTCGTTCTTCTATTAAAATGAGAGATCTATTTGTTTTACACAGGTTAGATCCACCATGTCCTATTTCAATTATAAGCACATTGAATACTCTGTCATGGAAGACAAGGCAGGTGGTGGGAAGGGCAAGTTAGTTTGTATAGGCCGTGATGCCTCCAGAGCAACTGATTTTGGTCGTGAAGTTGCCAGTGTAGGCACTTCCACAACCTCAGCAATAAATATACTGAACAAAAATATAAACGCGACATGTAAATTGTTGGTTTCACGAGCTGAAATAAAAGGTCCCAGAAATGTTCCATACGCACAAAAAGCTTATTTCTTTCCAATGTGTTGACATCCCTGTTAGTGAGCATTTCTTCTTTGCCTAGATAATACATCAACCTGACAGGTATGGCAGATCAAGAATCTGATTAAACAGCATGATCATTACAATAAAAGGCCACTCTACAATGTGCAGTTTTGTCACACAACACAATGCCACATATGTCTCAAAATGTGACACAGTGTGTCAATGGTAACACATTTGTGTAGGAAATGAAGAAAATTATTAAAATTAGGTTTGGGATGTATCCAAATTGTCATACCTTTTTATACCGACCTTGTGCCTTACAATCCGAAGGTTAGCCGTGCTAATAACTACATGTAAAATCTCATAGAGAATAGTAACTAAATGCTAACGAGCAGATTGCAAACATTTTATACAGTCTCTGACCTAAAATATACAAGTAAAGTATAGAAGTAACAAAAAAATGCTACTCACAGTTTGCTGCACGCACAAAACAAATATTACAAAGCAAGGCTCTTGATCCAGGAAGGGATTCTCTGCTGTTAACAGGCGAAGCTTGATTTTGGAAGAAGCTAACCACTTAGCTAGATACAGTGCCTTGCAAAAGTATTCATCCCCCTTGGCGTTTTTCCTATTTTGTTGCATTACAATCTGTAATTTAAAGGGATTTTTATTTGGATTTCATGTAATGGACATACACAAAATAGTCCATATTGGTGAAGTAAAATGGAAAAAATAAAGTTTCAAAAAATTATTTAAAAAAAAAAAAAAACGGAAAAGTGGTGCGTGCATATGCATTCACCCCCTTTGCTATGAAGCCCCTAAATGAGATCTGGTGCAGCCAATTACCTTCAGAAGTCACATAATTAGATTGCACACAGGTGGACTTTTATTTAAGTGTCACATGATCTCAGTATATATGCACCTGTTCTGAAAGGCCCCAGAGTCTGCAACACCACTAAGCAAGGGGCATCACCAAGCAAGCGGCACCATGAAGACCAAGGAACTCTCCAAACAGGTCAGGGACAAAGTTGTGGAGAAGTACAGATCAGGGTTGGGTTCTAAAAAAATATCAGGAACTTTGAATATCCCACGGAGCACCATTAAATCCATTTTTTTTAAATGGAAAGAATATGGCACCACAACAAACATGCCAAGAGAGGGCCGTCCACCAAAACTCACAGACCAGTCAAGGAGGGCATTAATCAGAGAGGCAACAAAGAGACCAAAGATAACCCTGAAGGAGCTACAAAGCTCCACAGCGGAGATGGGAGTATCTGTTCATAGGACCACTTTAAACCGTACACTCCACAGAGCTAGGCTTTACGGAAGAGTAGCCAGGAAAAAAAACATTGCTTAAAGGAAAAAATAAGCAAACACTTTTGGTGTTCGCCAAAAGGCATGTGGGAGACTCCTCAAATATATGGAAGAAGGTACTCTGGTAAAATTGAGCTTTTTGGCCATCAAGGAAAACGCTATGTCTGGCGCAAACCCAACACCTCTCATTACCCCGAGAACAACATCCCCACAGTGAAGCATGGTGGCAGCATCATGCTGTGGGGATGTTTTTCATCGGCAGGGACTGGGAAAATGGTCAGAATGGAAAGAATGATGGATGGCGCTAAATACAGGGAAATTCTTGAGGGAAACCTGTTTGTCTTCCAAAGATTTGAGACTGGGTTGGAGGTTCACCTTCCAGCAGGACAATGACCCTAAGCATACTGCTAAAGCAACACTCGACTGGTTTAAGGGGAAACATTTAAATGTCTTGGAATGGTCTAGTCAAAGCCCAGACCTCAATCCAATTGAGAATCTGTTGTATGACTTATAGATTGCTGTACACCAGCGGAACCCATCCAACTTGAAGGAGCTGGAGCAGTTTTGCCTTGAAGATTGGGCAAAAATCCCAGTGGCTAGATGTGCCAAGCTTATAGAGACATACCCCAAGAGACTTGCAGCTGTAATTGCTACAAAAGGTGGCTCTACAAAGTATTGACTTTGGGGAGTGCATAGTAATGCACGCTCAATTTTCCATTTTTTTGTCTTATTTCTTGTTTGTTTCACCCCAAAAAATATTTTGCATCTTCAAAGTGGTAGTAGGCATGTTGTGTAAATCAAATGATACAAACCCCTCCCCAAAATACAGGTTGTAAGCAACAAAATAGGAAAAATGCCAAGGGTGTGAATGCTTTCGCAAGCCACTGTAGCTAGCTAGCTACTAAATTAGAAAACCACATGCACAACTGCAGAGCATTTAGCACATTCTAGGCAGTTAACTTAATAATTATAAGATATCTAGCAGGCAAACATTTAGTTGTGAATTCCTGTAACTAGATCACCTGGTGCGTGCTGCACAACGGTGAGTGACTCACAAGGCTCCGGTCTCTCGTTGTCTGCTTGTAAACAAACACCACGTGACTGGGGACTACCGGTAAGCTCCGTAATGAAAAATGATGTTGCAGGTGAAATGAAGAACACAATCTTTTTTTCTTTTTCTAACATATTACACAAGTTGACTGCAGGTATTTACTTAAAAAGTACCTGCAAATATTCAAATGTATAAATAAAAAAAAGTCAAATAAATGGTTTTGCCGGTATTGAAAAAACATCCCGTGGCCATTTCCAAATACCCTGGTATACCGTCAAAAATGTTAGCCTAAACTGAACTTGGAAAGGCAGAGTGTAAAATCAGCCTTCGCAAAGGATAATGTTTTAGGTAGACTTCGCTGAAAGTCTACCGGGTTCTGAATTATCAAAGGCTTTCTAGAAGCTTTACTTATGACACATAATAGTTTACTTAATGGGTAAACTGGTTCAAATATCCATTGCCCTAATCATTCTTTGGGTTGTGAGATCTTCTCCAATGGGAAATGGGAGGTGCCTCTTGGGAATAGTACCCTTGTGGGAATGGTGGGTACTAGTACTCGCTAGCCAATCAGAGCACCACCCAGGCGATGTCCTGGGGATGTGATCGGTCCGTTTCCTGATCTCCAAAGGCTGGGTGGTTGTCATCCGTAACACCAGTGCCCTTTCGGTTAAACCTGAGGGCGGGAATGGAAACAGGTCCTCACTGAACCCTGGTGTCTTCCAGACCAGCTTTTTCCCACCAACCCTTCCTGGCTTGTGAGGGTGTGGTGTGGACGGGGGCTGACATCATTTAGGTCACCTGTCTTTGAATGAAGGATCTCCACTGCTCCCAGTCCAGCATGTTCTCTAACATGTTCTGTATGATGAGGGAGGGGATGGAGCTCAAAGAAATGGCGGAAAATTGGCAACCACAGCAAGGACTTGTGAGGCATCCCAGCATGCCGAGCTGGAGATTGGAAACTGAGCTGTTGTAATTACAGGCTGTGGAATAGATGTGGTACCCATTAACCAAAATTGTTGAATCAACAGAAATTGCTCAAGGTTTCTCTGCCATGGCGGTGTCCAAAGAATGTGTCGAACTCTTAGCCCTTCCATAGTTTTATTGTGTTCCAATACCTACAGCAATGATCTGGAGAATTTCTCGTCTGCTTGCGTAAATGCATTTTTGTGCTTCTCTCATCTTTTTTTCTTTAAGAACTTTGGCTAAAAAGCTAGAGCCTCGCCTAGTGTCTGTCTACCACATTTTCATACAAAAGGTAACTTCATGAATTATTCATTCAGAGTCCAAATGACACTGGATGATTCATCTGTTAAATGGAATTCCGACCCTCATTTTATCGTTATTGTTGTGTAGGAACACAGCTCGTATTTATTGAGAAAGTAATTGAGGTCACCGAGAATCCCTTACTGAGGCTGAACGGGAATTGTATGCAATTAGAGTGTAGGACAAGATCATTTTTACAGAGGTCAAGATGCACTCAGATGTCTATTGAAATTGAAAATATTGGCTCTTTGCAACCATATGATTTAGGCACTATTTAGACAATGCTTCTGTATTTGATTTCTGGATGCCTTGGTATACTTTGATTCCAAGTAATACAAGTAAAACTCTTAGGCATTTGAAACATCTGTGTAACAGTTTTTTATTATTTTTATTACTGTAAACAAATGTTTGATACCTTGCATTAATACCTTCGTCTACTAGCTATTTCACAACAGCGGCACATAACGTCGTTCATGGCCCCCCCCCCTTATTTTTCTCTGTATTCTTCTCTCCATCTCTTTTCCCTCCATTCTCGACCCCTCCATCTCTCCCTCCATGTATGTTATTTAACATTATTATAACAGCCTATCTTAGGTGTCCAGCGTTGTCCTCGCAGTCAGAGCCTGGGTTGTGGTGAGTCCTTCTCAGTTTAGAGCCAGGGGTGATTTAAAAAAAAAAAATCCAGTGCTCTGAGTGCTCCTCGAGAACCGTAATTAAAAAAGAATCATGACAACGGTGGGATTATCCCTGCTGCCAGGTTCGTCTGGATCATTAGTTTGGAGAGAGCGAGAGAGCGAGAGGAAGAGCGGTTTGGAAGAGCTCCGCATTTAATAAAGTTCTGTGTGACTCCTTCGCGGCTACCAACTTCCATATGTTCTGAGTGAGCCCCAAGTGGTTCTTTATCAGGAAAGAAGGACTGGGAGAGAAGAGAGGAAGGGGGAAAGGGAGGAGAGTGGGGTAGGCCTACAATTGCAAGAATCACACTGGAAGTTGGTGTTCTGACAGATTTTTGGTATCGGGACGGGGCGAAATACACATGTTAGCAATTTGGTTGGAAGTGAGTAAAAATTCCTTAATCTCACATAGCATCAAGCCCCAGTAGAATATGGTCCATGTAGAATAGTTTGATATTTTGAGGAGATATGTGTTTTATGGGTAGAGGGGGGAGAGAGGAGGAAGTTGGTGCGACCCCCCCCCCCCCCAAACTCACTCCGATTGCTCTATAAATGCATCCTTTTGAATAATATTTACTTGATGATGCTTGTGTTTAATTGTGTGAGGACCACTCTCAAACATCAATTCACATGGTATGTGTTTATTTTAGAACAAATGCAAACAGTAATACAGGTCAACAATAATCTAGATATTTATTTTAAAAAATTGCTGACTTTACATTAGTGTGTGGGTGTGTTGTGTAAGTAAGCACCATAGCCAGGCTGTAGTGCAGGTCCCTGTTTCAGGGTGATGGATAAGTGGATTTATTGTGACGGCGGTGTCAGTGGATTCCCAGATTTATGGCGGCTCAGACGTGACTCATGCACAGCCCTCAATGGCTTTGGTTATGAGTGTGGGAGAAAGGAAGCCCCACTCAATCAAATGCCAGTCCATAAATAAAATGGGCCGTGGCAGGCAGGGCAGCACCATTCTAATGGCAACAGCAGCCCGCATACACCCTCCAAAACGCCGCCTGGAAAAGTCCGAGGAGCGGGCGTAATACTTTCTGATTCAGATTGATGAGAATCTAATCCACTTTAAGGTCACTTCAACATCAAAGTGAAAGAGAAGGCAATTGGAGGCTGATGTAAGTTAGCGTGGCTTCACAAGCTCATTCTGAATGCGCTGGCCGTTGGGTTTTGGGGTAAAGGCGCTGTTTTCCCCACTTAGACGGGGATGACTCACCACTTTATCTCAGACACTACGCTCGCACACGCCGACTCAAACATCGACTCATGATTTGTGTTCTTCTTTCCACAGATATAGCCTAGCTAACCATTACCTCTTATGAGATGCTGGCACATCAATTTAAAGTTGCCCCGTAACAATGTCAATAATAGTAGGGACATCAGCATTTTAAGTAGCGAGGCTTCTCACCGCTGTGGAAGAACTGTAACAGAAAAGTGCTCAGTAAGGCTGGTTCATGCAGTCAATATCTCTCTCCTAAATGAAGATATCTCTTAACTGAAATCATTTGGTACTGAACATCACCACTTCACATCAACGCTGTTGGCTGATGATTCCGTAGAGAAAATGTAAAATCCCGATTCCCACCACTCCAGTCCTCCCCTCCATAGACTTGGCGTTCTGTGAACTGATGGTCCCTATTCCCAAGGGGCTCGGCCAGGAGCAGAGAGGGGGGTAGCTTTGACCAACATCCCATACCCCACCCCCCCAACTTCCACCTGAGCACAGTTCCAAGACTACCGAACTCATTTAACACATACCCTCCTCCCTACTCTCTCTCCTCTCCCTTTTATTTGTGTGAGCTCTGAGGAGACCCCCCTCTCCTCGGTCAAACACTTGAGGAGCTAAGACCTTACTAATCCTCTGTTGACGCCGATCTCCACAGGCGGCGAGGAAGAGGAAGATCTCGATTCTGAAGGCCCAGGGGAAGAGCGCCGAGGCCATCCGCGAGCTCAACGAGTATCTGGAGCAGTGAGTAGTGTTTTACAAGGGGATTTGGACGATCTCCTCACACGCACCTCCCCTGGCCTTTTTAATTAAAAGGGGGTTTGCATTCGATTTGATCCGGGCTGGGCCACAACCTGTCCACGAGACCCCCTCAACTCGACTCCATCTTGAGAGCTCTGCCTCTCTGTCCTGTCCGTCTCTGTTAGCCTAGTTATATAATGCCACGATTTCTGGTTTGATTTGAAACGTGGAGATTTCAGCTATCGTACTATATATTAGAGAGGTTATTGCTGATGATCCTCTCGCTAATAAGGGTTCTAAACAGCATGGTGTGATGGTGCTGAACTGCATCCTCAACGGGAGACTTCCTAAATGTCTCACTGTTTTACAGGTTCGTCGGGGACCAGGAAGCGTGGCACGAGCTGTCGGAACTCTACATCAACGAGCACGAGTAATCATCGCATTTCTTTATCACATTAGTTTACCTCGTCATCGACATCATCACTTGTGATGTTTTCGACTGACTTATTATTCCAGTGGTGAGAAAAAACCGGTGTGACCGTTCCAGGTTTGAGTGTTGTGGGTTATTCTCGACTCTAGTGCTTTGCCAGCACTCCCTGGTGTCAAGACCTGGAGACAGCACCTTATCATACCTGTCAGCTTCTAACAGACTCGGGGGGGCGGGACGGACTGGGGAGTGTCTGTAAGCAGTAACTCCTCTCTCCCAGTCTGACGGCTTGATCCCAGAGGGGGATGTATTAGGATGGGCACAATGGAGAGGGGCGTTGAAATGCCGAACTCAGCCAGGGGTCCGCATTGAGCCCCTGTCTATGTTTGTCACATGGAGAGGAGGGTAATAGGATTTTGACCCTAAGCCCCCCGCTCATACATATGGGGGTAAGACAACCCCCTACTGATATCTCTGTTGCCAGGGGTAATTGTCAGCCTCCCAAGACAAGAGCATTGTAAGAAATGTTTTTGTTTGGTTTTGTCACTTTTTATCCCTCCTTAATTGTCTTGGGGGCTTAGGAGTCAGGGAAGCAGACGTCTTTCACGGAGGTGTGTTTGTGTGTGTAAGCGCTCTGCTGTACGTGTGTGTGTGTGTGTGTGTGTGTGTGTGTGTGTGTGTGTGTGTGTGTGTGTGTGTGTGTGTGTGTGTGTGTGTGTGTGTGTGTGTGTGTGTGTGTGTGTGTGTGTGAGCAGCACACTGGCTCTGCGGTCACCCTGGCAAGAGGGCAGTGTCTGCAGGAATGTTTAGCGCAGTGAGAGGGCTGCTTATTGGATATTTCATGTTTTTGTCCCAAGGGGCTTTATTGCTGTAGTAGAGGAAATCCAGGGGTGAGCGGATTATCTCCCAGCTTAGCCAAACTTTTGTAATATCACCCCATTCACTCCCCGAGCCCCTTATCTACAGGCGTGTCCATTTCTATTCTCTCTTTTCTTTATTTTGGGTAACAAACTCCCTTTTTTACCCCTCCCCTCTTCCGGACAGCATGGCATTATCGCCTCTCTTTTCCACAGAGCGAGAGGGAGGGAGAGTGGCTGCAGAGAGATTCCCAGGAGAAGTTGGTGGCACTTTGTTTCCAGAGCCAGAAAAAAACAGGCTGATGAGGAAGAGAAATGAACTGCTCCGCCCTCACTGTGTAGCGCCCCGCAAGCTAAAAATATACAAATCACCCACGGCCTGCCATTGTTACATGTCTACAGGCGTCAGTGTTCAAACATTACGACAGTAATTAATAGCCTAACACAGTGGAAACTTTAAAAATATATATATATATACAACAACAAAAAAAATCCTCATACCGCTGAGTGATATTCGGACGTTATTGAGATTGCGCCTTTTTGTTATTGTGGCGTTGAACCGTTGAGATGCTTCAACTCATTGGGAATCATCTGAGCTTGTAGTGCTGTTGAATTAGGCTTTATTTCACGACTGTCTATCGGTTCAGATTGGCCTGGTCATCCGATGGAGCATGATGACTTTCTGTGGTCAGCTTGCACAGTCTAATGGGGGAATCTTGATCTGTTTGCCCAGTCTAGTTGGGGGAAAAAGCTTTGGGGTGGAACTCAGTCAAACTGTGGTTTCACAATTGGTAGCACCAAAAACATACCATTGTCTGGTTTGGTGTTCAAAGCAAATGTGTGAGTCATCCTAACAGTGCCACCACCACGAGGTAGCAGCGTGGTCTCTGAACCCAGGTTTAGGGAGTTGGAGCTGAGTGGTGGTGGTGATGGTTGAAGATTGGAGGGTGCGGTACTGCAGTCAGCCAGGCCTCTGCCTGGTGATGGAGGCTGCCTCTCCTCTCCGCTGCAGGCCCGGGGCCACTGCAGGAGCACATCTGAAAGTCTTTATGGGGAGGAAGTGGTAATTGTAAGCAGCCCCCCCAACCTTCCGAATACCCCGATCTCTCTCTCTCTCTCTCTCTCTCTTCTCTCCCCCCCCATTCTCTCTCATTCGAACTCGCCCCTCGCTCTCCCCCACCACTCTAATGCTGCTGCTCTCTTTCTTTTGAAGTCCTTTAAACAGACTCTAAATGGGCCGATCGTCTCTTCATGTCGTGCGAGGCAGCATTTGGTCCTGTCTGTTCCCGCCAAAACACCCAGCTTGCGTCAGAGCGTTTTTTTCTCCCCTCCCCCGACCCTTTCTCCCTCTGTGGCAGTGAAATGGCTACAGATTAGCATCCTTATCTTGTGTCATTTATGATCCCCCCCAGCCACCACAAGCACCATTTTTGGTTTTTCTGCACATTTCCAAGCGCTGGTACAGCATATGCTGGATCACGTACAGTCTCTCTACACTAGAAGTGAATGCTGGGTTTTGTGTTTTGTCCAATTTTAGTTAAATGGCCCTGTTTTAGTCTTCTGAGTTCATGCAGTCTTTCAAGGCGTGGGAATTGAGTGTGTGTGGACTGTGTAATTCTGACTGTGTGTGTTGGAGAGATAAACTTGCCTTCCCTTGGACGGGTCCCCTGAAGGGGAAACTGTGTGTTCGATGTGGAATGGCTGCAGATTAGCGTGAGGTCAACAGCTCAGCAGTCTGCTGAGAAGTGATCTCATCTGAAGTAGGGCACAGTGTGCCAGTTCCTACTGTAACGCTGACCTCAGGAAGGTATTTAACTACACATTACCAGAGTGAAAAAACACATCGCTCGACAGACAGATTGATCCTGTGTGTCTGGAGAGCCCCGCTCCTCTCCTTTTCAATGTTCCACTTTCCAAAACTGAAGAGTTTCGCCAATATAGACATAACCACATAGGCCACCAGATCCCCTTAGTCTGCAAATAAACTTAGTTTGTTGGATGCATCTTCCTAGATCCAAACTTGCCAAAATGTACAGTAAACCAATCGGCAATAGAACTTTCTGCAGGACAAATGTACACTCTCGGATTGGAATGGGTAGACTACGTCACAGATGAACTGGAGCACATTTCCCCTTTGCTATTTTCAAGCTGGAAGATGAAATGTCCATCGCTCTTAGTCATCAATCTATTCATTGTTCCCTTGTTTCCACAGCTATGGAAAAGCAGCTTTCTGTCTGGAGGAGCTGATGATGACCAACCCTCACAATCACTTGTACTGTGAGCAGTACGCTGAGGTAGGTATGACTTCTGCATGTCCATCATCAAGCGGCCTAACTATGGAATAATGTTTCCCCCAGCCCTCTACGTGAATGCTCTCTCTCACATGGAGGAGCCGGCCGCTGGCACTTAACGTCAACGGGAATACACGCTCATGAATGTCGAGATGTTTACACGGCTTGTCATGTCGTGCTTATTCAGATGCCATGTAGGCATTGCGTAAGCCCCCCCCCCGGTTGACACGCCTCATGCCCATATTTGAATGCCTTGTCTCACAGGTGAAGTACACCCAAGGGGGGCTGGAAAACCTGGAGCTGTCCAGAAAGTATTTTGCCCAGGCTCTGAAGCTGAACAACAGGAACATGAGGGCCTTGTTCGGTCTGTATATGGTGAGTTCGCACATCTAACCGTCGCATGATGAGAGGAGCGAGGGAGGGGGTGAAAGAGCAACAACTCATCCCTTTTTCTCCTGTGGTTTGTCAAAATGTGCAGGCCTCCTACTGCCTTTGTGTAGCGACCACAGAGTCTCGCTTTCAGATAGGTCAGGTCAATCCTGACTCATTGGGTAAACCCCCCGGCTTGGTAAAGTCTGCCCCTTCAAGCGCTCTATTTTGGTCATTTTACCCCTCTAGGCTTTCGTACGGGACCTTTTTCATGTTGAGGACCAAAATGACAAAAATAAATAAAGAGCAGTGGCAGTACGAAAAGGGGAAAGAGAGGGTCACTGCCTCCTCCCCGCGTTCTGTCAGTCGCAGGCAGCCCCCCAGCCCCGGCCCAGGTTAACGTTTTTATTTAGCCTGCGCCAAATGCCCCCCTTTCATCTGCATATTTATTTCAACAGAAAGTTGTCCGTTAGCACCAATGCGTCATATGTAAGTGAGTCCTGACATAAGAACACAAACGGAGAGTGCAGGAATAAGGGTGGGTGGATGGCCAGAGCAGAGAGAAGCAGCGACACAGGCCTTCCAGTGTTTTCTCCCTACTGCCACAGGGGTTCAAGCAGTCAAAACATCTCACACCCGGAAAGGGGCACAACCACTGGAGATCCGTTCATGGTCTTTTGAAGAGATATCTTCTCTTTTATAGACTAACTGTTATGTTTCTAAAAGTAGTCCATGGGGTTAAAATTAGCTCATGTTATTTCAACAAATTCAAACCGTCAATGACTGTCTCTCCTGGCCCGTAGACTACTTTCAGGGTAAATGGAAAAAGAGGTAAGACTAAGGTCTTCAAGGTGCTAGCTAGCTGCAGAACATGCATAAAAAGCAGCATCAATTCAAGAATTTCAGATCCCTTAACCTCCAAAGTTACTGTTGTTAAGAGCACGTAAACGGAACGTAATTGTCTTTGTATGCGCTTTTCTCTCGACACATTGATAAGAGCGATTGGTAAGCGCTAGGTAAATGAGTAGGCCATTTGGATGAGGGGATTGTAGATATAAATGACAATTGTTCTAGATCTATTTCACCATGCCACTGTCAGTTATACCCACATACATTTATGACGGTCACTTTAGTGTTCCTCTCCTTACATGTTGCATCGTTCCATTACATAGTTAGTTCCTCGGTCACGTTCGTGTGGTTGTTCCTGAGGATCGCTAGCAATAGTGGATCATATCGGGGCTAACGTATTACAAGTTGCGCAATCATTTGGGACATGTAGCCTATTGGAACCATTATGAGCTGTAGACCATACATACAGTACATGTAGCGGGTTAAACCTGGAGACTGGCACACTGTTCACGACAGCTGGACTGTTCTCATCCCAGTTCCATGATTAGTGTGGATTATTAGGGTGGACTTATTGACTACTGTTCAGCCACTACTGTACACTTTTCTCACCTTCCAATATTTTATGGATTGAACAATTTGAATGTCAGCCTTCGGGATGAATCGAACCACTGTATTTTTGATTCACCAATATAGTTTGTGCGTATAGGCTCTCCAAACCTGTTTTTTTTATTCATAAATACTTTCCTAATCGTAAATAATATAGAAGATCTGAATATTTTTTTTAATCTAGCAATTGGTGTTCAAAATGAGACAAATAGGCGTGTATTTAGGTCTACAAGGCTTTCTTTCGTTGATCCCTAATATTCTGAACCGTTCTTTCCATATTTTAGTGAGTCTGTCGAGAAAATTCAGATTAAAGGTACGCCAAATTAAAAGGGATGGCTTTAGTTAAATGCACTGAAACCCCTATTGAATGAAAACTCCATGAGAAAATCTGTTGGCCAGCAAGTGGGAGGGTTTTCAGTGGTTTGAATTAAATGTATTCAGCTCGTTACGCACCTGCATAAGGTAAGTCTGAATATCAACTACTGAGAAGTGCATAGGAAAGGCGTACATAGTTTTACATAGAGGACTTTATGTTCCTCTGTCAAATCATCCACTGCCACTTGTATTTTGGCATAACGCTGGTTTCGGGTTTAAATTTGATCGTAAAAAAGTTAGTGTGCACGAGGTCCAAAGCTGAAATCGTTGACAAGTGCAAGTTCGTTCCTGACATGGGATTGTGCCAAGGCAATGACTTTCTGACCATTTCATCTGATTCTGGGAGACTGTGAAGCTTCACGAACACCACCGTAGGGCAGCGAAGAGCTATTTGATTGGTTCAGCTTAGTCGTTCAGAGCACCTGGTACAGCTGAGTCGTTGGTAGCCGTGATCACTGTGAGGTTCAATCAATCAAATGTATTTATAAAGCCCTTCTTACATCAGACGATGTCACAAAGTGCTGTACAGAAACCCAGTCTAAAACCCCAAACAGCAAGCAACGCAGAAGCACTAACACTAGCTAGTGTTGGTCAGTGCTCTGTCACCGCACTAGCGGGGATCCTCACGGAGGACGACATAATTCTGGGGTAGAGCTGACATCATAAGCTGGAGGTTATGAAGAAGAAATCCAGAAGCAAAATCGTTTTAAATCTATAAAAAAAAATAGGGGGGGCAAAGTTGATTGGGGTGTAGTTAAAGTTTCAGCATGTCCATGGGGACGCCTTTGAAGTGCTGCCCGTTTAAGCCTAGTGGGGGTTGCACTTCGGAGACGATGGCAGTAGCATGGGAAAGACATGGGTTTTGTGGTTCTGAGGGGAGCTGGGGCGGGCAGAGAGCATGATTCACATCGCGCTTCGCTCGCCACAGCACCGCGGGTTCTGAAGACACACTGAAGACATGCCGGGGGCCCTGTCATCACCGCCTATCTATGGTGTTGGAGAAATTAGGGCCCATTAAGTGACACTGCACTCGGGGAGCTGGGGCATTAAATAAAGTACTCACTTTTTCCTCTCCCGTATAAGTTTTCTTTGTGTCGTCGGGCCAATTTTTTTCTCGTCCTGCCCACGGTGGAGTTGGTTGCACATTCATCTCATTTATGCTTTTATTGCTGTTTTGATATGACGACACCTTTCTTTCCTCTCCTCTTTCCGCTCTCCCCTTGCTTTCCACTCCCTTCTTCTTCCCCTGTGTAGTCGGCAAGCCACATTGCTGCCTGCCCCAAAGTGAACGCCACGGTGAAAAAGGCAAATGTGAAGTATGCTGCTTGGGCCACCAATCAAATCAACCGAGCCTATCAGGTGAGTCACGCCAGGTGTCTACTTTTAATTCTGGAAGCTACACTATTTACAATTCAGTTATTTAGCAGATGCTCTTATTCAGAGCGATTTACAGTGGAGTGCAGATATTTTCCTACTTTCTTTCGTACTGGTTCCCCGTGGTAATCAAACCCACATCCCTGGTGTTGCGAGCGTCATGCAATAGCGACTGAGCCACATGGGACCTTTCCCACTTGCCTTTTCCACTTAACTGTTCCTATACTGTTCCTATACAACAAGGGTAGTCATTCCTGGTTTAACAACAGGTTGAAACTGAGTGACAAACATGGTCGTTGTGGATGTTGTTTCAAAGCCAAACGCAACGAAATGGACAGCGCTTTCTAAGGTGATGATTATTTCGAAGCATTAAGAGGTTGTGTGTAGAACACCCATACATATATTACAGCTTATGCGTAAACATTTGCCGACGTATGAGCCCAAGCCCAAAAAAGAAACCTGAATTAAAATAATGATTGTGCCGTTATGCAATACATAGCCTAATAGCCTACCGCATATTACGCAAGGCAGAATAAAAAAGCATAGGATTGCATGTCTTTTGTACATCATTTTTCTAGCCGATATTTCCAAATTAAACAAATTCTAGTAATCGCCTTTGAGTGTGGACTGTATTATTATGCATACTGGATGGACTGGTAACTTTTTTTTTTTAAGGGGTGCTACGCTCCAAACGTTCTATCCATGAGTCTGGGAGAGAATGTATAGGCCTAGGCGATGCTGTTGGTTCATTGAATGTGCAGGGCGGCTTACAGAGTTAGCCTACAATTATAGTGCATTTGTATTTGATTTTGAATAGCCTAGTAATAGGGATTTTTTTTTTTTTTTTTGATAATCAATAGGATGGTACATTACCTTTAGCTACAGAATATCCCACCACTGTGCATTTCCATTTCCTCCTATCTCCTTCATTCCTTTCTCGAGTGAGCAGAGATGGGAGCTGTCAACAGTTTAATTAAATATGTTTAGTTGTGAAAACATGTTACTATCGATGTTCCCGAACAGATTTCACTTGGTTTCCCAAATGAAACACTTGGTAGCTGCAGGAACACGGGTTGGAGAGCCCATGGCATACAGGGTTTGGGCGGAGTATTACCTGTCGCGCAGCGAGAGCCTGCGTGCTCCTCAAACAGTGGTTGATGCGTGAAGTGAAACATGTTCTTATAAGTCCAGACATTTCTATATGCAATCCTGTGTGAAAGCAGAGTTTTGATGGTTGTCACTGAAATGTGGATGATCCCAGCTGCTACAATATTTAGGCCTATTTCTCAGCTGCTCCACGATTTTAAACTGGAGTAGCCTACCCGGCAGGATTTAACTGCGGGACATCGGCCTCCATTCGCCATCCAAGTGCATTCGGATGACATGTCCCCCCCCCCCCCCCCCCCCCCTTGCGTCTACCCATTTGATAATGGGCCATTCTAAGTCAAAACCAATTTGACATATTAGTAAAGACAAGATGAAATTGAGAGTAGTCTGATGGGTGAAATATGATCGCTTGATGAGAGAACAGGGTGTGCGGCCTGAGGCAAGGAACAGAGCGCAAGCAAGCTTTTTAAGCACCCACCTTTTTTAATTAGTCAATAGCCTATAGTTGCAGCCCATTTATGTTTTAATTTCTAAGACATTCTAAGGTTTGGATCATTCACAACTAAATTTGCCAAGTAACTCTAAATCTAGAGTATAGGACCTGTTTTAAAAGGATCACTTTTACGCCCAACATAGCCACTTCATATGCGTACTGTCCTTTCTATTTTAGTTCAATTATATTATACTTACAATAAAATCAGAACATCATACAGCCAGATAACATACATTAGGCCGACTCCTATTCGGTTCTTCTGAAATACATTTTCTTCATATCATGTTTCTTTAGACCTGCCAACAAATAAATAATGGATATATTGTGTTAGTGTATATTAAATGGATTTCTTCGACTTTTTTTTAGATGTTTTTTGTAGATGTTCTGAAGGCAATAACCAGCTGCCAAAATGTCATGACCACCATAGCCCTAGTGGTGCATGACTGTTTGGGACGAAATCCTGCAGTGGCACTTCAGGACCAGGTTTACCTTCCCCTGCTATGCAAGAACCTAATCCCTTGCAATACTCTACAACCACCCTACTTACCCTCTGAGGCCACGGCTGTACTGAGAATGGTTTTGACCAGCAGGGGGGTTCCAGACTGTCCACCTAAAGGTCCTATACCCAGGGCTTCAATTGAGTGTCTCACTGTTTGGGTAGATTTCAGCTAATGTGTTGACTTAAGACCACAAGGCCCGCTCTGCTGGGCTATCGACCCCCCCCCCCCCCCCCACAGTTGAATCATGTAAGATTTGAGTGGAACAAAGATGACTAGTGGTGGCACGGGGAGGTATGATGGGTCTACCTTTCTGAGAAAAAGGGCGGGAAAGAGTGAGGGGGATACTGGGGAAAGAGCAGGAAAAAGTGAAAAGCTGCTCAGATGGCATCACTAAACCGGTTTACGCTGTCGCCATGGCACCTTGAGCATAAATGTGTATTTAATATAACTATTTGCTGCCATAAGGGGTGGTATGCATTGCTTATTTAGGCATTGACAGTTAAACATGCAATAAGCAGTTCCTTGCTCGGCATGTGCGTGCTCTATCGGGAGAGTGGAACCACGCTGAGCCACTAAAGCCCACGTCTTGACACACTCAGCGCTGTCTTTCCCTCCTGGAGTGCTGGGAGGGTTTCCACCACAGAGGCACGGAATGACTCTGTTAGTAGTAGTAGTAGTAGTAGTAGGGGTGTTGGGTATCTAACGCTTTGGGTGTTGATTAATCAAGAACACTTAACTGTGTTAGTCAATCAATCAGGCACACTTTACAATGTTAAGCTCAACAGCGTGGCTGTGGAAAGAGTATTAACATTTGAAGTATTTCTATTTGGTGTTTGAGCAAAAATATCATGTGTGTTTTTGGTCTCCACTCTGACAGAGCCAGAGCCACACCCTTATCCAGGGAACAGGAAGAGGCTCCCGGCAGGCCCGGCCAGCAACCTGTTGGGCTGTGTTTGTTTTAAGTTGCCTGGTAATGGCAGGGGCAGCGGGGACCCCACCCTGCGTGTGAGAGGAAAAATGACAGGGCGCAAGGTTGACTTGACTCTTAACGCCGACTTTTTTTTTTCTCCGACTTTTTAAATGGGTGCTGGGCTATTTGAAAGGGAGCCGCTGTGGAACGTTGTGGGCCTCCGCAGGGCTAGCCTGGCTGCTTGTGCTGACTGATTGACGGGGGCTTTAAAGGGCTACTCGTGTCAGCCGTCCCGCTTTTATGACCCGCTGTACCTGGTGATTGTCATACCTCAGTGCGAGAAAAGGCGACAGGTGAGTGGTGTTGTGGGAGCAGACGTCACAATGGGGTCAAAGCGACTGGGGCAAGGCCGTTAAAAATGTTATTACTGAAAACTGAAAGCAAGGTCCCGGCTTTGACATGTTAATGACCCAGAGAGAAGTTTTGATAGCGTAATATTGACTCAAAACAAATTAACTTTTTGAATTACTCTGTCGTTGTTAGAATCTTAATATCGCAAACAGAATTTGTGTTATAGGCAGTTTTAAGAGGACATGTCCATTTTTTTTTCACCCTGCCCATCATTCACCGCCAGTCATTCACTGGCAGTCAGCCTGCACAGCTGATGGCCCATCGAAACTACACCTAAACTATACTGAACAAAAATATAAACGCAACGTAAAATGTTGGTTTCATAAGCTGAAATAAAAGATCCCTGAAAGCTTATTTCTATCAAATTTTGGGCACAAATTTGTTTACATCCCTGTTAATGAGCATTTCTCCTTTACCAAGATAATCCATCCACCTGACAGGTGTTGCATATCAAGAAGCTGATTAAACAGTACAATCATTACACAAGTGCACCTTGTGGTGGGGAGAATAAAAGGCCACTCTAAAATGTGTAGTTTTGTCACACAACACAATGCCACAGATGTCTGAAGTTTTGAGGGAGCGTGTAGTTGCCAATGCTGACTGCAGGAATGTCCACTAGAGCTGTTGCCAGAGATTTGAATGTTATTTTCTCTATCATAAGCCATCTCCAACATCGTTCAAGAGAATTAGGCAGTACGTCCAACCAGCCTCACAATTGCAAACCACTTGTAACCATGCCAGCCCAGGACCTCCACATCTGGTTTCTTCACCTGCAGGATCGTCTAAGACCACCCACCCACCCATACATCTGATGAAACTGAAAAACTCATTCTGATTGGCTGGGCCTTGCTCCCAAGTGAGTGGGCCCACCCATGGCTGCGCCCCTGCCCCAGTCATGTGAAATCCTTAGATTAGGGCCTAATACATTTATTTCAATTGACTGATTTCCTTATATGAACTGTAAAATCATTGCATGTTGCGTTTTATATTTTTTTCAGTATATAGCTAAACTAATTTCACACATGTAATAATAGTTACCGTAAAGACAATACTACATTGACAATAGTCTGATGTGTGAGAATAGTATGTATTGTTAAATTGTATATGAAGATTCTGATGGAACAGTGCAGCTTGGAATTGACACAGAGGCAGGAAAATTAATGTGAGTGCCAGAAAGTGACTTTTGCAAATTCTCCGACAGTCACAAGCAGGTAAGATGTTTTGATGTCTACAGTTGAAGTCGGAAGTTTACATACACTTAGGTTGGAGTCATTAAAATAATTTTTTTCAACCACTCCACAAATATCTTGTTAACAAACTATAGTTTTGGCAAGTCGGTTAGGACATCTACTTTGTGCATGACACAAGTAATTTTTCCAACAATTGTTTACAGACAGATTTATTTCACTTATAATTCACTGTATCACAATTCCAGTGGATCAGAAGTTTACATACACTAAGTTGACTGTGCCTTTTAAACAGCTTGGAAAATTCCAGAAAATTATGCCATGGCTTTACAAGCTTCTGATAGGCTTATTGTCATCAATTGAGTCAATTGGAGGTGTACCTGTGGACGTATTTCAAGGTCTACCTTCAATGCTACCAAATACTAATTGAGTGTATGTAAACGTCTGACCCACTGGGAATGTGATGAAAGGAATAAAAGCTGAAATGAATCATTCTCTCTACTATTATTATGACATTTCACATTCTTAATATAAAGTGGTAATCCTAACTGACCTAAGACAGGGACTTTTTATGAGGATTAAATGTCAGGAATTGTGAAAAACTGAGTTTAAATGTATTTGGCTAAGTTGTATGTACTCTTCTGACTTCAACTGTAGTATCAAAAAGAGCAGATTATGCAGTTTCCAAATCACCTATCCTTGCCAAACAACAAAAAAATGACCCTTGAGTCGACATGAACTTCAATTAAGGCAGCCCTCTGCACCTCTCTGATTCAGAGAGGTTGGGTTAAATGCACAAGACACATTTCTGTTGAATGCTAGTCAGTTGCACAACTGAATGCATTCAACTGAAATGTGTCTTGCGTATTTAACCCTAAACTTTTTTCAAAGTATAACTTTTTGGCAGAATTACCATGATAACGTGTGCTCCCTGTGTGCACTAGAGATTAATATTTTCCCCAAAATCGACCACATGTCAATATCGGGAATAATTTGTCGTTCAGATTTGGCTGGAGGGAAGGTCGTGCCAAGTCCTGTCGTTTGTAAGGAACCCAGAGGAACCTGATGGGTTAACCGAAAAGTACGCTAGCGTGTTCCCAGCGTCTGCTGTTACACATGCTATGTCTAAGAATGTCGCCGGGAGCAAGTCTAGTGTTGAGGAGGATGTCAGCGATCCCACCATGGTCGATCTGTCCGAGACGTTTATGGGTGATTCTGATTTCGGTTGACCTCTCCTTTGAAAACACCAAAGGTGAGTGAGTTTGTAGGACCGCTTAAGGAAGAGAAGGGTTCCTACAGTTGACACGTTGATGTCTAGGAAACAGCTAATTGCGTAACAGACTAAAGATGTTTCCCTCTCCCCTCTTTTCGCTGAGATACGTCCAGAGGCGCAGTTTGATGAAGTTAGTGTGGGTTACTTTGACAGAGATGGTATTCTCGCGCCACTTCTGGGCAAGGCGACTGGCCCAGTGTATCTGAAATTGCCGTTCCAGTTACGCTTCAACAAGAGATACAGAGGTTGGCTGACGATGTATGGCAGGCCATTTTGGGGTCAACAAGACATGTAACCGTATTTTGGTTAACTTCTTCTGGTCTGGTCTGGTCTGAAACAAGATGTTTTGTCTTACTATAAATCCTGCCGCGTTTGCCAGCGGACAGTAAACCCGAACCAAGCTGTACCGGTTTCGTTCTTGCTTTAGACTAACCTTTCAGCAGGGTTCTGGTGGATTTTGTTGGTCCTTTACCCAAAGCAAAGAGTGGTAACTAGTTTCTCTCAACCATCTAGTTCTTGAACTGCATTGTTGTTTAAGGGCTTGTAAAGTAAGCATTTCACTGTTGTATTCGGAGCATGTGGCAAATCCATTTTGATTTGGTCATGTGTGCTGCCACTCTTTTCCACTAAGGAAAATCACGAGAGGAAAGTTGGTATGTACACTGCTCAAAAAAATAAAGGGAACACTTAAACAACACAATGTAACTCCAAGTCAATCGCACTTCTGTGAAAGTTTTGTTTTGTTTGCGCTCGTTCGAAAGGGATGAGAGTTATAGAAGCATACGTGAGTTTATGAAAAAAGATTTTGTTTTTTTGAGGTGGCTGTTTTGTCTTGTATTTAATTGTTGACAGCCAGTAGACGCCATGTTTATATTGGAGAAGGCGACTCATTTAAGTAGCGATGCATTTAAGTTGGTTATGTTGTGAAATGGAAGTTGTTTTCTGTTGGTGGTGAGCAACTATAGGATATATTTGATGTCTGAAGGGGGGAAGTGTCACAGGTTTTGTTTTTTCCATTTATATTATGAGTTTGGACGTATCGCTCGTTTGCACGCAGGGCGCATCGATTGGTGTCACCTCATTAGTCAATATGTGTTACACCTGTGCTGGTTGCCATCTCGTTAGTTGGATGGTGTTTCACCTGTGCTGGCCCAGATGCTATTTAAGAGTGGCTGACCTAGTGCTCCAGTTGTCTTGATAGATGCGGACGGTTGGCACCTTTAGTTGGCTCTCCCTATTTTGATTTCTATGCAAACAATCCTTGATCTGATTTCCCTGATTTTGTTATGCTCCACCTTTTTGGTTTGCTTCCTGTCTTTAAGTTTGGTGTGGGTTTTTCTTTTGTTTGCCTCTTAGCGGGCAAATTTAGTGGGGCGCTCATGGTGGGTGTCTTTTAGGTCCCAGTTGTTGTTGCTATGCAACTTAAAGTGGACACCCCCATGAGTCTTTTAGACCCCCTCCTAAAACTCCACCTGTTTCGTTTTAGTTGTTGTCAGTGACTCTTTGTTAGTTCCCCCTTCTGTTTGAGCAACATTTTCGGTCTTCTTGCTGGGGAACATAACAGATAGAGTCCCAGGATATTAACCAAGATATGGTCACTATGCCAGGGTTCTCTCCAAACGAGGGTCACTGCGCCACTTTGTTGGGTTGGCTGCGCCATTATGTAAAGATTTCTGCGAAAATGAAAATCATAATTAGTAATGATAGAGTAGCTATCTTTGATCGGCAATGACATGTGAATTGCGAAACAGGCCGTTCGTAAATTCTGAGCGTTATCATGTTCCTCAATTAATTCAGTACATTTTAGCAGTAGGCTACCTCGACACAGAGCGCGCTCAGGATGCACAGAGGGCATCCTGAGAATAGCTTTGTTGAATCATAGCTCTCGTATGAGCAGCAAGTACGAAACAGCGCACATTATTTTATAGCCTATACTGTAGGGTTTATTAACTGCATTTGGGCCGCGTGTGCAGTCCGGCGGTGTCAATTATGCGTGTGCTTTGAATTTGTGGCATCTTTGTGTGAAGTTAATATGCTAGGTTAAAAGCTTCCATGCGAGGACCTGTTTGGATAATGTGCTATTGCATTTTTTGGTAATCTACTGCTGCACATGTTGTGTATTTTGTAGTGTTAACATTGGGGGAGAATGTTGTAATGTCCCAGGTCTTGTCGTTAATTCTTTGGGGGAAGTGTGTAGTGTTCCCGGGACAGTCCCAGTATCCCGCTTACCCATGTTAATCCCTAGCATGCATTCTCAACAATCAAAGCACAGTAATATATTTAAACTCAAAATATGCAATTCTGTTCTTTTGAAATGCATTTTCTTACATTCATGTTCCTTAAGATCTGTCCTTAACGAATGAATAATGAATGATCTTTGGTGGTGGTGTTTATTTAATGGATTTTAACACTTGAATTGTGGCGTTTTTAGTCGTTTTTCGTTTGTACATTTACTCTACAGTTAGATAAACTAATGAAATATAGACAGTGGAGCCATATTTTTTCGGTCATTGATTAGTCTTTCTTGAGTCGGATAGTTTGGTTTTTGGGCTGGAGTTAATACAGTCCCCTCACCTTGGGCAGGCGAGATAATTGGCTGCCTGGCTCTGTGGTTGGGGATAATGGGACATTAGGGAAGCACACATCGAAACGCGCTGACCATCAACTCCCCCTCAGCCACACCACCGCTTTAATACGTCTGCATGAGTCACGCTCGGAAATTACTTCTTTGCCAAAGGTACATTTTCACCAAATGCCCTCTCTGACACTCTGAAAACACAGTTTCCCCCCCATATGGGAACATTATATTGGCTATGCATGTGTGTGTATACTGTATGTGAACAGGTTCATAAATGGTTGACAGCAAGCCCTGCGTCACTATTCCCGATAATAATGGAATATATTTATATAACACTTTTCCAGGTTCTCCAAGCAGCAGCGCTTTACATTTGTATGTTGGGAAACTCACCTTGTATAATGTGGATTTGTGTTGGAATATACACATTTACTGTAAAGCCTTCTGCTATTTAGCAAGCTGGTAGAAGCCAGATGAAGAGGGTTAGTTTGGGATTGAATGTTGGTCTATAATGAGGAGTCAGAGCATCTCCGGAGACCTATCGCTCATTCCTGAGGACAGGCCGAATATGCTCCTCTCTGTGTCCAGCCAAAAATGGTACATCAGCCATGTGGGAGAAAGGGGTGTGGTATATGGCCAATATATACCACGTCAATATACCATGGCATCGCGGAGTGCTAGGGCACAGCCCTTAGCCGTGGTATATTGGCTATATATCACAAACACTGAGGTGCCTTATTGCTATTATAAACTGGTTACCAACATAATTAGAGCAGTAAAAATAAATGTTTTGTCATACCCGTGGTATACCGTTTGATATACCACGGCTTTCAGCCAATCAGCATTCAGGGCGCGAACCACCCAGTTTATAGTGTGGTTTTCATAATGATTTTATTGAGAAAAGGCCAAAGATGTCCTCCGCTGCGTTGCTCTGACTTGTCTGTGTGCTCTCCGCCCAGCAGCAGATGTGGCCTTACACACACCAACCCTGCTCTCAAGTCTTAGGAAGCTTTCCCCGACGCTGCTGTCCCTGTGCCCAAATAGCAGTTATTATAATGAGAACGGAGGAGTAGTCTACCGCACAACTCACTAATGCCAAGTGCCTGTGGGTGTTGTTGCAGGGGGCACATGTCCTAGCTCCTAGCGTGGCTAAATTAGGTTATCTGTTAGTCTATGTAGTTTGGGGACAGGGCCGAGAGGAGAGGACCCCCTCCTGAGTTCAGATAATAGCAGGGCTGATTGTGGTTTAATTGGGAGATAGAGAGGTCTGAAGGGCTGTGTGTGTGAGTCACAGAGGAAGTCCAGTCTTGCCCGTGTACACAGACACACAGGGAGAGAGTGGGGCAGAGAGAGAGGGAGGCAGAGATTAGGAGCAGTGGTTTATGGTAGTGATGCACCGATATGACATTTTTGGTCGATACCGATATCCAATATTTTCCTTGCCAAAAAAGCCTGATACCGATAACCGATATTAAAAATGTTAGCGGCCTTTTAAGCATTCTAGTAGAGTTAAATAGTTAACACACACATGGACGCAGCGGTCAAAGGCACTGCATCTCAGTGCAAGTGGCGTAACAACAGTCCCTGGTTCGAATCCAGGCTGTATCACATCCAGCCATGATTGGGAGTCCCATAGGGCGGCGCACAATTGGCCCAGCGTCGTCCGGGCCGTCATTGTAAATAAGAATTTGTTCTTAACTGACTTGCCTAGTAAAATAAAGGTTACATACACACACCTCAATAGTTACATACACACAGCTACAATAGTGGATTTTGCGGTTAGCCTTCAAAATAAAAGTAGGGCATAATTCTACTATTTGTAATCATTTGCATCACTCTCAATGACAAACTTTTATTTTGAAGGCAAACCGCAAATTCCACTATTGTGCTAAATCCTTATTGTGGCTAGCTTCACAACCCATAACCCGGTCCGGTCGAGCGTCACTATCCAGATGAAGCTAGCATGCTGCTTATAACGTTAGCTTTGGGCAACAGGGTTAAGTAGCTGGCTAGTTATTTATTTTCATGAACTGAAGTTCAATTTCAATTGACGAACAACAAGTGGCTACCTAGCTAATACTTACAAGGATTCCTAAATAATGAAAATGACTGCAGTTTCTACTGGTCATTGTTTTCAGGCTGGTTGTATTGGTGCTAGCTAGGTACCAAGCTAAAGCTAGCTACCCCAGAAGTTGCAGTCGAACAAATGATGCTTTATTACCAACGCGGTATTGTAAATACATCGTTCGTGGCCGGTGTTTGCTTGTTTGCAGATGTTTTTGTACAGCTTTCACAGTGCTACTGTATCTTTTTTGACACGCAAACACCCGAACGGCGTTCCATAGTATGTATGTTGTGAAGCTATTACTGTGTAACTCCGGTAGGGAAACATTGGAAAAATAGCGCACTTGGTAGTGTGTACCGGTGCTCAACCAGTCGGCGAAAGCCAACATCACCCACGACAGAGAACGGTTGATTGTCAAGGGCAATTAATTATATTATCTTGGCATTAATGGATTTCGCCTTTGAGTTGTCTCGCTGAAATTTTCTTACTCTTTCAAATGACTGCTCGATCCACACAGCAGACATTGTGTGGGCTAGGTTAGGAATGCTGTGTTGCACGTGTAGCGCCAAATTGTACGTGGTGTCATTACGTCATGTACCTACGTTATATAGGTATGCACGGTAGCTTTGACATCGGTTTCTAACATCGCCGTTAAACTAGACCTCGGGCCGATACCGATGTTGGCATTTTTAGCTAATATCGTCCGATTCCGATATGTTCACGGATATATTGTTCATCCCTAGTTTATGGGTTAGTTTGGGGCTGTCCAGGCGAGAAGCCTTGAGACAATGAGTCATCAGGACATCCTGGCCCTCCCTCTCTCTCACCTCTCCCCCTCCTCACACACAGACACACAGCTTTTTTTGCAACAGGCCAGGAACATCACTGACTCCAGGTGGTGCTTCTCTTCTCTTGGCCCCGTTAGTCCACAGCTTGTGGATGTGTGTCATTCAGAGGGCAAATGTGCAAGACACGATTTAAGTGCCTATGAACGGTGTATGGTAGTAGGTGCCAGGCGCACCGGTCTGTGTCGGGAACTGCTACGCTGCTGGGTTTTTCACGCTCATCAGTTTCCCGTGTGTATCAAGAATGGTCCACCACCCAAAGGACATCAAGCCAATTTGACACAACTGTGGTAAGCATTGGAGTCAACATGGGTCAGCATCCTTGTGGAACGCTTTCAACACCTTGTAGAGTCCACGCCCGGACGAATTGAGGCTGTTCTGAGGGCAACTCAATATTAGGAAGGTGTTCCTAATGTTTGGTATACTCTGTGTAGTTTAGTCTGTTTCGACTTGATGTGGTGTGAGCGTGAGACGGGGCTATGCGGTTATCGTGACATTCTGAGTGCGATAGAGTGTTTTGGCTTGGCTGGCTCTCCCTCAGCCAGCCCTGTGCTTTGGCCTCTTTAAAGATGTTATGAGCTGATGTTTTCTCTCTCCTCTCTCTGTCATGCAGCTGGCCGGTCGCGGGACAAAGGAGAACAAATGCTCCGTGAAGGCCGTGGAGGAGATGCTGGAGTCCATGCAGATCACCATGTCCTAGGCCCCACCCCCAACTCTTACCACCCCTGTTCTACATGGCTCAACAAGGCAGCTCTGTTGGCTCAATGCTGTGCACTATCCCCTCCCCCCTCCAGACTCGACCACCACCTCCCCTCCCCCTCTTTTTAGATTATTTAGAGCCGGTCTGTCCTTTATAGTGCAGTACATTTAACCCAAGCCCTATCTAAGCAAATATAATGCACTATATGAGATATAGGGTGACATTTGAGACGTAGGCCAGGTAGAGGATGCTCCCGCATTGAGGTCAGGGACTGAGATGTGAGTAGAGGAGAGGCTGTAGTAAATGCTAATATAAAGAGTGGGCTTAGACGGGTCCGTCTGGATGCAGCTAGGCCCTCCCAACATTTCCTTATGTCTGTAAATGAAATTAAAAAACGTTTTTATCATAACTATAGTTTTTTTTCCCTCTGTCAGTCCATCCAGATGTCTTAATAAAGGTTTGAATTGTTTGCGGTCTGGAGCAAATTTTCTAATTTCAGTGGGTTGGTGTTCTGGGTTTTTCCTGGGTTCTATTCGGTTTTTGTGTATAGGACCAATTTTTCTTATCAGTACATTGACACAACTGTTAATGATAATGGTGGATTCATTACTTTTATGATAATGATGATAAAATCTTCTCTGAATTTATGGTAATTGAGTCCCAGCCACTCTAACCACTCTACCCCACCAGTAGCAACAGCAGAGCAGTCTGCTTAAACCATTTTCCAGTGAGCGGGAGAGAAGCGTCCTCATTAAACGGGCAGCAGCGAGGCTAAAGGCCTTTGCTTCTCACACTGGATCCAGCTGGGAATCCCGCCCTTCAATTACCCAGACACCGTAAGGGCTCTGTAACTGCAACGTGCGGCGGCCGGGAGAACACCTCTGTCATTTCAGTTTAGGGAGACCCAGAGTACACGGACTGGCTGCCAGTAATTAAAACACAGACAAAAATCTAATTCATGAAACTGGGAACATTCAGTGGTGGATAAAGTACCCAATTTTCATACTTGAGTAAAAGTAAAGATACCTTAAAAGAAAATGACTCCAGTAAAAGTCACCCAGTAAAATACTACTTGAGTTAAAGTCTAAAAGTAATTGGTTTTAAATGTACTTAAGTATAAAAAGTAAAAATATAAATCATTTAAAATGTCTTATATTAAGCAAACCAGACGACACAATTAAAACATTTATTTACGGATATCCAGGGTCACAGTTCAACACTCAGACATAATTTACAAACGAAGCATTTGTGTTTAGTGAGTCTGCCAGATCAGAGGAAGTAGGGATGACCAGGGATGTTGTCTTGATAAGTGTGTGAATTACACAATTTTCCTGTCCTGCTAAGCATAAAACATGTAATGAGTACTTTTGGGTGTCAGGGGAAATGTAAGGATTAAAAGTACATTATTTTCTTTAGGAATGTTGTGGAGTAAATGTAAAAGTTGTCAAATATAAATAGTAAAGTACAGATACCCCAAAAAAACGACATAAGTGCTACTTAAAAGTATTTTTACTTAAGTACTTTACACCACTGGGAACGTTTATAACGGAGGGGGAAAAAATTGAAATTAATGCCGTGAAAAGGAGGTCTGGTTTCCAATACCACACTCATTTGTGATTGTCGGATCCGGGCTGGTTCAAATTAATGTCTTGTTTCTCGCTCACCCATGCAGGGTCAGCTGGTACTTCGATCGCTTTTTGTTTATTAAGTCGCAGCAATTGTCTCATAATTTCACTCGCAGACTGATGGAAAAGTTGAGCGTTGAGTTTATGGCCTGTTTTGGACAGCTTTGGGATTTAAAGAGGTCGCGGAGCTCTCAGCCGACTTGGGGAAAGCCATTCCCCCCCCAGTTTTTAATACCCTGGTCAGTGTATGATGTGTATGCCTTTGATTTTGCACACCAATCTGTCAGAACCAATGAATGCCAAGGGACTATTTCTGAGCATAAACTGATAGTGGTCACTTTTACAGGATTCGCTGAAGGTAAATGACACCTTTGAAGAGCTATAAGGGATGTTTAATTTGAGAGAGGATGTAATTTACTTGCCGACCCAGGCAACTAGGCCTGTTCTTGTGGTGAGGGTAATTAAATGACTGTAAATGGTCTATAAAGGCTCATTGTCAATCATAGTGATGTGTGAATGATCAGTTCAAGGCATTGACATGTAGACACTGTCCAATAGTGACTGATGCAATAGTGCCATCTGTAGTCTGAAGGTAGAACTTAGAGAACTTCTGGGAGTTCAAGGAAGAAGAGAATATTAAGTTGTGAGTATATGAGAATGCAAGGTTACACTCTTTCATCAGAAGTTCTTTCCTACACGTTATAATACAAGTGATAGCCTATCTTGGTAAACAACTTATATGTAAGGATCATGATCAATTACAGACCCATGGATATGGAAAGGGTCTAATTAATGTCTGTCAAAAGATAGAAATGACATGACACAAAAAGAAAATACCTAATCATGTATAAATGCACTTCCACCAGGTCCGTTGCCACGTGCACGTGCTAGTCGGGAACTAGGAAACTGACATTTCCGACTTGCTAACTGGTTGAACGTGTATAACTACAACCAGGTAGCAAGTCGGAAATGTACGAGTTTCCTAGTTCCTACTAGCACGTGCACGTGGCAAGTATTTTATATGCAACTGTCTTAGGCTGTGTTTCCACTGGCAGCCCAATTCTGATCTTTTGCAAAAGAGCTGTTCTGATTGGTCAAAAGACCAATTACTAGGAAAAGATCGGAATTGGTCTGCCTGTGTAAACTCAGCCTTATAGTCCTGTTCTGTTTTTTGCTTTTTTGTACTCTACATGTAGTCAGCTTCAGTCCACTGCTGTGCACCACACACACACAGCAGTGTGAAGATTCCCAGACAGACCAGCAGCAGGAAGGGAAACCCAGCCTGCCCTAAACTGTTGGCTCGGCTCAGTGGGTTACAAAGTGCAGTGGATTAGCCATTAGTGTTGCCTGTAATCCCTTATTCCCAAAGAGATTAGCCTGAAGAGAGCTTGCTAGTGTCTAGAGGCTCTGTTGGATCCAGGCTCCACGGTGGTCAGGTCAGCTGAAGTGGATAAGGCTCTGTGATGAGCTTACACTGTGACTTAGCCGTCCTCGGCCAGAACATCAGTCAAGATCGGGATGATATGTGAACTCCGCTAGCCACGGATTGGACGTCTTGATCGGGAGCTAGAGACACGATTGGAAGAGCTCCAGGAAGAAAAATCCTGAACCATGCTATGCATTTTTTATTTTTTTATTTTTTAACCAAAGAAATCCATACAGTAAGTTATATTTCTGCCAGGCTTGGAGAGAAGAAAAAAATGAATGTCATCATTAATGTGAACTATGCGTATGAGTGGATGTTCGAGTAGCTTTGTGAACCATCTGCCATGCGGCGCAGTGAAAGATATTGACACTAGGGCGAGGGTCGGGCGAGGGTGTGGAGGATGAGCAGGCCCGGCCCCATCCATGGTACGGACTGGAGAGAAGTTTCCCAAGGTGAGAGAGTGGAGTGGGTGGACGGGGGAACGGGGAGCCCATCCGTCTCTTTCTGTTTTGGGGGTGGGGGAGGTGATGAAAGTGTTTGGTTAGGAACCGAGACCCCCGGGACCAACGATTACGGATTGCTCAAATAACACCTGACACAAAGTAGAGATGTCAGGGGCTCGTCTGCCAGAAACACACATGCCCACAGATGCAGATGGTGTCTAAATAAGAAGTGTCATTGGTGTTACTCAATTTAAATGTGAGGAAAAGTATTAATCATATCACTTTAGTAAATGATTTTTAAAGTGTTAATGATCTTAGATTTGAGCATCTGTGGGCTACGAAAATCCTCAATTACCTAAAATGTGTCATTGGTGTTACCGTCTTTAGTGTTACTACTCCTACTGTTGGCACAATGTTATTGTAATGGTGCATTTTATGTAAAGTCATTAAGGTATTAGTTTAGAATGAGATGGAAGACGTACCCAAATACATTTATATAAATACAAAGCATGCCCAAATGCCACCGCAATTCAATAATTACTTTTTCCCTGTAAAGCTATTCAATGATTTATCAGTACGGACCAAGATTCCACAGGCTTGAGTGTCTAAATCAAGCCCATCACGAGGATCAAAAACAGTGTTTGATCTTGAGGTCCTGGTCTACTGATGTGGTCAGATTCCTGTTACCTGCACAAAAGGGCTTGAACCCCCTTTGAAAAGAACATAGAAGATCAGCATGTTGCTCCCGAAAAACTCAACAAAAAGGACCGCTTGCAATCTGTTGTTCTGAGCCATGAATCTATGAATAATAGCTCCACCGCAATAAATTCACCTCCATTTAAGCTCATCTGTTTACACACAGATACACTTGAAAAGTCACCAGTAACTTATTGTGATTTCAAGTAACTATGTTTTTCAGGGTGAAATATATTTGACGGAAAATCCGTTTTGACAACCAGTGACCCTCCAGTTTCATGCCATGAAAAACAGAGAGTTGGGTTTAGAATTTAGTAAATTTCTCATTCAACTAGAGACGGAATCTCTGCCACACCGCAGCGTTTTGACATTAGTAACGAATATGGTTATTTTCGGTATTAAAGATAGGTATCACATAACTTTCCACATTGGAAAAGAAGAGATCGCTATTGCATAAGAAAATGGCAACATTGCAAAAATGAAACTGTGAGGTCAATTTGCAAATTCCAAAATGCTAACCTTTCTCTGTTGCTGCACAATGTCTCCTTTCAGAACCCAGCCAATTCACAGATTCTGAACAAACTGAGTTTACTCTCAAAGGGCAATGATGCTGGGAAATAGTTTTCTCTCAAAGCAAAAGGACAACTCACAGCCAGTGTGTGTGCGTGCGCGTGTATATCTCTGTGTGCGTGGGTGTGGTCATTTCTGGGATACTGTGAGCTTTGCATTGGAAAATGAGACTGGCTCTAAATGCAGCTCATCTCCCAGGCCACTTGACCATGAGGCTCCAGACTGCTGCCATCTCCTTCCAGCCAGGAGATCTTCTGTAGCCTCTAGAGGCCTGTCTCTGCTCTGGTCTGGTCGCTGGGCCCTGCGTCAGGCTCCACATGGCCGTGGTGATGGGTTGGCCATCAACATGCCGTCCCCGAGCAGCATCCTGTCTGCACACTCCGTCACAGCACATGGCATGTGTCGAATTAGAGATAGAGAAAGAGAGAGAGGGGCAGGCTGCTGGCTTCAGTAGACAGATGTTCTTTCCAGCCCAGGCTTCGCAGACCACAAATCCCCTCTCAGAGCGTCTTCTCGGCCAGAAGGCATGCGGCTTACCCCACAAAAAGGCCAAAGACCTAATTACAAAAAAGAAGGAAAAAGCAGGATCGGCTACTGATTGTGCTTCCTGGGTGGATGTTGCTGGCAACCACAGGGATATTTTGTACTCGGAGCTGGATATAAGAGAAAGACTGGGAGGATGGCAAAGTCAAGATAGTTGGGGATGGAGAGAGAGGTTTCTGCAACCTGCAACACTTTCAAGCCGTTACGTTTGCTCGCCAACATGGTGGGTGTTTTGTGTTTCAGACACCTTGTCAGTGTTTAAACTCACAACAGAACACAACACAACATAGCCAGGTAGGTAGGTATGGGTAACACATCTTTAACTGCTTTCAACAACGCTTGAGTCAAAGGAGTTCCAAGGCCGTGTGCCAAACCTCATTCATTACGGCAACAATGGGACATGACAGGTATTTTTCTCCATATTTCCCAAATTTCTCCTTTGATGTGAACACTTCCTCCCCGGGGCTTTGATTTCACTGTGGCAGATGTAATCAGGACCCACACGTCGCAGGCCTCTCTTGCCTGCATCCATCATGACTCAGTCTTTTCCTGCTTTTCTTCATCTTTTTGACCTCTTTTTTTGGCACCAATAGCACACTGAAGTAACCTCCAACCCCCCCCATCCCTGGAAATGTGAGTATTGTTATATCCATTACAATAACATGTTTCTTCTTTTTTCGAATCTCTAAAACCAACAACAGCGTTATTGATGGCGTCCACATGGGCTCGTGAGGATCTCTGTGGACACGCATGGTTTGACTTATCAGTAGTCTGGTTAGACCTCGCCTCACGGAAAAGATTCAAACTCCTCCACAGTCTACAGGGGTAATTCCCAACGATAACTGCTAATTCCCAACGATAATAATTGGGAAACACGGAAGAGTTTAAGACAAACCCCAAAGATCTCGTCTGAGCAGACGGACTCGCTCCTCTTCTGTGTGATTTGTTTATCGGTTGAAATTGAAGATGCAGATTGACGATCCACTGCGCTAACTGTGCATCTGCAGGACAAACTGCGGAGGGCTTAGGATGACAGAGCGGTTGGTCACTTCGACTGTGATGAATTCACCCACTCAGTCAGTGATAGTGTGCAATTGATTCACTCTGTTACTGTATGGCATGCTAAGGTTGCCAGACATATTCTGTTGGATACATATTTGGCAGGGAATATATCAAAAGTAGCAAACTAACATTCCTTTCTCGCTCTCTGCTCTCTCTGATATCTGCTTCTGAGAGAGGATGAGCTACTCTGATTGAGGTGACATACAATCATATTTAGTTTTGGGCTGACAAGATGAATAGCCGAGCGCCGAGCGGCGAGTGTTGAGATTGGAGATTATTTTAAATGTGTTGTTAGTGCTGTGTGTGTACGCATGGGTGTGCATACACATGCTTACACGCACACGCTTACGCGCACACACACAAACACACACACACACATCCTCCTCCCAGGAAACTTGGCAAGCGGTAAATGCTACCATCTGTTTGTGGGGAGAGTCAAGGTGATAGTGATGGGTTCCACTCAGTCTCTATCTCCGAGACAGTAGCAGGGACTCTTCTCTTCATTCCTTGACCAGAATTATGCACTGGGGCAGGCTGATGCCGCTTTTACTAATGAAAGCAAGGGCCCTAATTATTAGGCTGCACATGGAAACTTCACAGCTTGTTGTTGTCTACTGTTTTATGACTGGAAATAAGATTTATTTAGTTTAGGATGTGCTAGTTGTCACATTGGCTCTTAACTTACGATATGTTGACTGATGGTATATTATTTAAGAAGTTTGTTCTTATCATAAACACAGTCATACTACTCTAAAACTTCAATCATACTATTGTTGCCCAGCTGCCCAGATACACGAGCCTACCAGACGGGCTAAATTCCTTTTATGCTCACTTCGAGGCAAGCAACACTGAAGCATGCATGAGAGCACCAGCTGTTCCGGCCGACTGTGTGATCTCGCTCACCGTAGCCAATGTGAGCAAGACCTTTAAACAGGTCAACATTCACAAGGCCGCGGGGCCAGACGGATTACCAGGACGTGTACTCAGAGCATGCGCGGACCAACTGGCAAGTGTCTTCACTGACATTTTCAACCTCTTCCTGACCGAGTCTGTAAGACCTACAAGTTTCAAGCAGACCACCATAGTCCCTGTGCCCAAGAAAGTGAAGGTAACCTGCCTAAATCAGTACCGCCCCGTAGCACTCACGTCGGTAGCCATGAAGTACTTTGAAAGGCTGGTCAGGGCTCACACCTTCCTCAACACCTTCTACCCCTGCATATAGCCTCATTGTTGTTATGTATTTTCTTGTGTTACTTTTTGATAATTTTTTTACTTTAATTTATTTAGTAAATATTTTCTTAACTCTATTTCTTGAACTGCATTGTTGGTTAAGGGCTTGTAAGTAATAATTTCACGGTAGGTCCTGTTGTGTTCTACGCATGTGACAAATACAATTTTATTTGATATAGTCTCATTGTATTTTATTGTGTAACTTTTAAAAAATGTTTACTTTAGTTTATTTAGTAAATATTTTCTGAACTCTATTTCTTGAACTGCATTGTTGGTTAAGGGCTTGTAAGTAAGCATTTCATGGTAAGGTCTACACCTGTTGTATTCGGCGCATGTGAAAAATACAATTCGATTTGATTTGATTTGTTGTCTGTGGTGGTGCCGACTGGGTGTGCAAAATCTTTTATGCATATGTTGTCTGCACAAAATATTTTTCCCTTTTCCCTCCTATTTCCAATTACTTTTTATGAACTGCTGATCCAGAATGTTCTGTCTGGAAAGGATATTTTGGTCATGGGAAATATAAAGCGGAGAAAAATAACATATTTATAGAGAGAAAAATGATATAGCCGATCCAAAGAGAAAGGTTAGCCATATGCTGAGCCAATGATAGAAAGGCATTAGAAAAATTAAATGAAAGAACTTATTTTATGAGTTGGGTCCTCAACCAAATGAACACTTTAAATCATTGGCCAGAAAATGAATATAAAAAGCATTCAAAGTCATTATCAATGGCACCCTTTTATAGACACAATTGTGTTCAACCAGACTCTGTAGACTCACATTACGAATACTAATCATACACAGACACTACAAAATATCTATCCAGGGATATTCTTAGTGGCACTAATGATACTTGTTAAATGGAGTTCAAATGAACAGAAATAACATTTAAAAAAAACAAGTGGATGCTATGCAAGTATGCAGCTGAGTTATTAGAATATAATTCTTGAGGTGGCCTTCAATACTTGTTTGCGAGAAGTTTGAGGGGACTATGTTTTTCAGAATATGTTATCATATCACAGGATTCTCATCACCTTGAATTGATGTATGTATTATGTATTATTTTCACAAGGGGTATGTATCTATGGGCGAAACATGGAACATTGAAATTAAATTAGCAAAATCGAAGCATTGATGTATAATGCCTCACATTTACTGTGACGGCAGTTCCATCCCTTGAAGCGATCATTAACTATGATTCAAAACATAAGTGGCGATGAGTCATAGAACATTGTTATTCAATGTCATATTTTTAAGCGATATCACCACGCGGCCTTGAGATAATATTACACGACTGAAACCTCTCTGGTTGGGGAAGCTGTGCATTCAGCACATCCAGTGGAGCTTGAATGTCACCACAATGAATCTGACGAGGAGATTGAGTTCTCCTTAAAGGTATCAAATTCTGCATGGTCCAGTCATTTTCCCTCTCACCCACGGGCTATTGAGCTCAATTCGGGGGGGGGGGGGGGGGGGGGGACATTTTGCTACCGGTGTTTAATGCTAATTTCTAGTGACTTTTGAGAAAAGGATACAGACAAAAATCTGCAAATTTACAAGGCTAAGGGAGACATGGCAGAGGGGCACTTTCTCTGGTACAGTCCAATTAGTCTTAGGGCCATGGCTATTCATACTGTACTGAATACCAGTGTGACTGTTAAGGTGTATATTTTCAATTCAACAACCATTTTGTCCTTTCTCTGCTACTGATAGTATTTTTTTAAACTTCCGCTATGTCAGGTTGTTACTACTGCTGCTGTACATATTGTATGGTTTGAAACGTAACTTAATATTGCCAACTTATAATACAGTTATTACACATTAAAATAAAATGCATGATAGGTCAAACTGAAATGAATCAATCTCCACTACACAATAATCAAAAATCAAATATCTTGGCTGCCTTTCTCCAGCATGAAGTTAACACGTGCAATACACCCTCTAGACATGTGCTGATAACATTTCATCAGAGATCATATATTATGACAGATCATCAGTCTATGAACTCTGAGCTTGGAGAGGCACTTCTCATGAGCTTACCTGTTGGTTTGTGGCCTCTCCCTCGCTCCCCGTTCATGGCTGTCACTCTCCTGCCATGATCATGATAGCACAAACAAAGTCTTAACACATGGCACACACTGTCTTGACCCATCATCACTGTGATGAAATGAAAGACATCTAAACTGAAAGCACAAACATTTGCCATCTAGTTTGCCAGGGGTGGTGTGCGGGCAGTTGCGAAGTACCTTACTTACAGTTCTTTGTACTCATTTGAAAAAACTATTACGACCTCTTTTTGTTCTCTTCTTGACTGCTGGCACATTCACTATCAGTTTTCGCACGGCCAGAACTACCCACCCAGCATTAGCCAGAGATAAAACCTGACATAGCTAAAAATTACTAAACTGTAAATGTAAAGCTAACTAGCTACTAGCCAGGAGAAAGCATCCAGTTGCTCACGTACTTTCTAACATATCAAAGTTTATTCACGTTCATACACTTTGTACTTAAACTTACTTTATTGTTGCCAACAACAATTACTTTCCCCAGTGCAGTGAGTAATGATGGTGGTGCTGTACAGTGCATTTTCTCTCACTCACACACTGCCACAATCGAGCGTTCGATTGAAGCAGTCAGTAGGGGCAGGGAAAAGTACCTCAGTGAATCTGGCAACTTGTTTTTCAAAATAAAAGTCGAACAAAGGATTATTATTTGGGAGGGACATGTCCCCCTGTCTCCTAAGCCCTTGCACACGAGGAAGCACTGTTGTGTCACTCTTAAAGAGAGACTGTGAGATTCTGGAATTTAAAAGGATCAGACCGTTTATTTCAATTTCTGCCTAAAATGACAGAGTCAAATCGAACTGCCTGTAGCTCAGGACCTAAAGCAAGGATATGCATGTTCTTGATACGATTTGAAAGGAAACACTTTGATGTTTGTATAAATGTGAAATTAATGTAGGAGAATATAACACATTAGATCTGGTAAAAGATAATACAAATATTTTTTTGTTCCATCATCTTTTAAATGGAAGAGAAAGGCCATACATTCAGATAGGAGTCTAGGTGTAATTTAGATTTTGTCCACTAGATGAAAAAACTGTAGAATCCAGTTCCTACAATATATAAATAGATTTTATCAAACAAAAATATGCTACATTTTATCTCTGGGACCCTCAGGATGACAAATCAGAGCAAGGTTACTGAATGTAAGTACATTATTTACCTTCAGAGATGAATGTGTCAAACCAGTTGCCGTGCTAAAAGTGTTTTGTTGTTGTGCACTTTCCTCAAACAATAGCATGTAAATTGCTACTGTAAATTGGACACTACGGTTAGATTAACAAGAATATAAGCTTTCTGCCCATATAAGACATGTCTATGTCCCATAAAGTTGGCTGTTGTTTGCAACATCATTCTAGTCACATTTGCGCACGTTAGCAACAACCATCCCAGTTTAGGGACACCGATCCCGTAGAGGTTATGGAATGTCTCTGCGTGCAGTATGAAGGAAGTTAGCAATAGCATTGTTACTCTACCTGTAGACTTACAGCCATTACGCTTGTAACGGTTCCATAACTACAGACGCTGGGAGACCTGAAGCAAATACAAGGTGAGGATTTAATAATAAATAGACATGAAACTAAACAAGAACAGCGTCTGGACCAGAGAAACAAAATAACATCAATGCAGACACGGGAATTAAACTGAGGAAGTGACAGATATAGGGGAGGCAATTAATGACGTGAGTCCAGGTGAGTCCGATGAAGTGCTGGTGCGCGTAACTGTCACGATCATCGTCAAGGAAATGACCGAACCAAGGTGCAGCGTTGTAAGAGTACATTCTTTTATTTTGAACCTCTCTAGGGTATGTGGGACGGTAGCGTCCCACCTCTTCAACAGCCAGTGAAACTGCAGGGTGCCAAATTCAAAACAACAGAAATTCCATAATTAAAATTCCTCAAACATACATGTATTTTACACCATTTTAAAGATACACTTGTTGTAAATCCAGCCACAGTGTTCGATTTCAAAAAGGCTTTACGACGAAAGCAAACCAAACGATTATGTTAGGTGAGTGCCTATTCACAGAATAACACATTTTTCCAGCCAAAGAGAGGATTCACAAAAAGCAGAAATATAGATAAAATGAATCACTAACCTTTGATGATCTTCATCAGATGACACTCATAGGACTTCATGTTACACAATACATGTATGTTTTGTTCGGTAAAGTTCATATTTATATCCAAAAATCTGAGTTTACATTGGCACGTTACGTTCAGAAGTTCCAAAACATCCGGTGATTTTGCAGAGAGCCACATCAATTTACAGAAATACTCATAATAAAGTGTTATGCATGGAATTTTAGATGCACTTCTCCTTAATGCAACCGCTGTGTCAGATTTCAAAAAAGCTTTACGGAAAAAGCAAACCATGCAATAATCTGAGGTCGGCGCTCAGAGCCCAATCAAGACACAAATATATCCGCCATATTGTGCTGTCAACAGAAGTCAGAAATAACATTATAAACATTCACTTACCTTTGATGATCTTCATCAGAATGCACTCCCAGGAATCCCAGTTCCACAATAAATGTTTGTTTTGTTCGATAATGTCCATCATTTATGTCCAAATTCCTCCTTGTTGTTCTAGCGTTCAGTACACTTTCCAAACTCACGACGCGCGGGCAAGTCCAGCGGAAAGTACAGACGAAAGTTTAAAAAGTTATATTACAGTCCGTAAAAACATGACAAACGAAGTATTGAATCAATCTTTAGGATGTTTTTAACATAATTCTTCAATAATGTTCCAACCGGAGAATTCCTTTGTCTTCAGAAGTGCGATGGAACAGAGCTCGCTCTCACATGAACGCGCATGGTCAGCGCATGTTCAGGTCATGGTAGACTTTACTCAATCCCCTCTCATTCGGCCCCACTTTACAGTAGAAGCATCAGACAAGGTTCTAAAGACTGTTGACATCTAGTGGAAGCCTTTGCCTGCCATATGAGTTCTGTTATACTCACAGACATCATTCAATCAGTTTTAGAAACTTCAGAGTGTTTTCTATCCAAATATACTAAGAATATGCATATTCTAGCTTTTATGGCTTTGTAGCAGGCAGTTTACTCTGGGCATGCTTTTCATCCAGAAGTGAAAATACTGCCCCCTACCCCAAAGAAGTTAATGTCACCAACAAAAACAATAAACAACAAAACGAACGTGAAGCTCTGTAAGGCTATACATGCCACTAACAAAGACAACAACCCACAAATGAGAAAAGGAAAAAAGGCTGCCTAAGTCTGATTCCCAATCAGAGACAACGATAGACGGCTGTCCCTGATTGAGAATCATACCCGGCCAAAAACAAAGAACCAGAAAGCATAGACTTTCCCACCCGAGTCACACCCTGACCAAACAAACATAGATAATAAAAGGATCTCTACGGTCAGGGCGTGACAGTAACGATGGTGACAGGTGTGCATAATGATGAGCAGCCTGGCGACCTCGAGTGCCAGAGAGGGGGAGCGGGAGAAGATGTGACAACGCTAATGTTAGGTAGAAATGGCTCGCGAAACTACCGCTAACTTACTTCATACTGCAAGCAGAAAAAAAACGTTTTAATGCCAGAAACTCGCAGTATCCCTTTAACTGTTAAAGTCAAATGGGGAAACGTGGCTGACTTTTCTCACACAAGAGTTTGACACTTTATTGGAGCTTTAGTTATTTGTCAACTTGGTGTTTGTCAATTTTTCCTTTGACAAGTGATGCTGAATGCTAATTCAAAATGTTGTGGAGGAGGCTGAATGGACCCAGTTTCCTCAAACCCCAATTTAGAGCAATTTTTCTGGGGGCGGATGAGGGGCAGAGGAGGGAGATTCAAACCAAAACGATTAAGTACTCTGAGACCATTACTGCTTGCTTTTCCTTTGTGCGTCACCACAGTTGAGGTTCTTAGTATTTAGTTTTGCTCCTCTCATGGAGTATTATCAAGCACTTATCATGTTGAACCCAGGAGTTTATATGTTACCTTTATGTATAATCCACATAGTTTTGACCCAAAGAAGTCAAAATGCTTTGACCTCTCACATTCGAATCACAGTTCAAACTCGAGAAAACAGATGGAGAACTAGTGTGTTCAAATCTGCATCTCAAGTGAGCTCCGTATGGGCCCTTATTTTTTTATTTCAAGGGAGTATGTGGATGCCAAAGTATTTTTGGTGGGGGTTAGTTGGTGAGAGAGGTAGAGAGGCAGAAATGGAGAGTGGGAGCACAGTAAAGGCAAGCCTCAACTTCCCCTTCTCCCCTATCCTTTCTCTCCTTCCCCTTCTCCCCTTTCTCCTTCTCCCTTCTCATTTCTCCTTCTCCCCTCTCCCCTGGAAGAGCCCAGCCCTGGTACATGTGTGTTGGGTTTGAGTATAAGAGCGGTGCACAGCCTGATCTCTGACGGCTGACTGCCTGGGAATCAGTCACAGGAGATTAATGAGACGGCCTCCATAAACCACACCGTCCCGCAGACAGGTCGGCCATTTTTCACACTGACAGATCGAGGCTTGGCATTTTTGGCATATTTTATGTTAACACTTAACTCTCCCCGGTGACGCATCCCCTCCAGCGTCTAAGAGACCAAGGCTATTCGGTGTCGTCCAGAACAGACATTAACGTCATAGCCACCACCAACTCCCCTGTCCATGTCAACGACCCTGTGACCTGACCTTAGCGCTACAATGGAAGCCCTGTGTGTTCATGCAGCGGGACACTACAGGGTTAGAATTACTGGGCCTCTTGAAGATTCTCTCTGTTTTCCCTCTCTCTCTCTCTGTTTTCCCTCTTTCTCTCTTTCTCTCTCTCTCTCTCTACAGTGCGAACAACAGAACAAGGTGAGGATGAGGAGAGATAGTGTACCCGATAAGCGGTGGAGGAGAGGAGATGGTGGGATATGTCCCTGCCAGTTTCCAACCTTCATACTATCCTTCATGGCATGCTCCCTGCAGCTCTTCCTGACGTCTTAGCCCGTACTCTCTGCATCCTTGCCTGCTTTGAAGTCCTGGGGGCGGGGGAGGCACTGTCACTCACATGTCAGCCAGTGAAGTGGAGAGCCAAGGCTTTCTGATGGATGAATGCTTGGTGGGTATTTATTTAGATATCTGTGGAGCGGGGCCCAGTGGAGCGCCTACTAGAGGAGCTCATCTGTGGAGCCCAGTCAGGTCGAAAATGTGCTCGAGTCACGTCCTGAAACACATCGTGAAATCGTGATTAACACGAGTCCTCTGTCTCCAAATATGCCCCTCTCATGGTTTTCCAATAAATGTGATGGCTCAATAACGGGAGAGCAGAGGTTCTGGGTTGAGAACGTCCAAAACAGAGCATGATTGACAGGATTCCACTTTTGGGTTGAGTTGTTCACACATTTCGACAAACCCGATCACATGGCAAAGGCTGTTCACGAGGACACTAAACCCATGCTCTTAGCACCATATACTTTTAAATATTATTATGTTTTTTGGTATGTTCTATCTGGCCTTTAGATTCTATGGGGTTTTATCTTGCTTATGGAAAAATGTTGTGACTGTTCCAATGCAGTGGTCAGCTCCCATACTGATCCCAGCAGGTCATAGATCCCACTGAATATCCATCTCAAAATTAGCACATTTCTGAAATCTCCTTATGACTGTCGATGTTTCTGGGCGTGGGGAAAGGAGGTTTTGAGCAATGGGGGTGGCGCCTATTAACGGCCCTCGGGTTGAGGAATCTGTGGAAATGTGTATATGGTTTCTGTGTCCGATTTGTCTCCTGGAGAGCGCTTGGCTCGACGTGAAAGGTGCCGGGTTACTAAAGAGGCTCATTAGGGCCGAGAAGACCAGCGGACAGGTCTCAGGACAGCAGTGAGCAATGGGGGTCCAGGGGGGGTCGGAAGGGGGTCATTAGGGGTTGGCGGGAGTCTGTGAGAGCGTGAAACTCAGGACACATGGCCGTCCGCACTCCGCACGATAACATGCAGGAGAAAGAATGGCAAGGCTGGGAAAACGTGCGTGTTCCAGATACATCACATACTGTACCTGTGTTTCTGTCTCTGTCTTGAATATCTCTGACCTTTTCAACTGAATTTGTCTAGGCTGACTCTTTCTCTAAATTCTCTCTCTTTAGGCCTCTCTTTTGATCTCTCTCGTTCTCACTTTTTTACCCCTCGCGGTCTCTCTCCCCCTGCACTGTAACAGCTATACAACTGAGACAATGTCTTATGAGAGCAATAAATATATATGTGTGTTTCCAGATGTACAGGAGAGAAACGGAGAAAGAGAACGTAGGTATGCAATTGCACGGTTTTGTCTTTCGACAGGAAATGAGCAAAGCAAATCGTCCCATCAGTCCATAGGAGCGGGTGAATTTCATGTGTTTGATCCAGTCACTGGGTATAATCATTACAGTGGAGGAAACACAGAGGACAACATCCAGTACATCTTCAGTCTGCTGCACATGGCATTGTTATTACATAGACTTGAACTGTGGACATGATTGGATTTCATTGGAAAAACAACACATACATAGACAACTTAGTAGGGCTACTGTGGTTGATGTTTGAGTAGCTTGAGACTACCTCAGATAAGTACCGTATAAATAAGTATTGAGGGGCGGCACTTCATTTTACAGACAAAAATAAATACCTCTTTAAATTATTTCTCCTGTGAACTCCTGGACTAACAGATTCCAGGCACTCTGCAGGTATTTTTTTCTAACCCAGCGCCGTATTGGTCTAATGGATATCACTTCAAACACATACCACATGCTCTTTATATCCAGGACGGTTATGCTTCCAAAAAAACAAAATGCATGCAAACCTGCTCCGCGTAAAAAAGCCAATGGTTAATTTGTTTACTTTCAACAGCTCCACTTCTCTTTCATGTGATCTCTGTTGGGGAGCTACTGGCACCTGCCAGGGACTTTTGGGAGGCATGGGGTCAGCACCACTCACAGGTCTGGAACTGAACAGAGCTTCAGGTCCAGCAATCACTCCCATGTGGGCAAACCGAGCCCATGAAGGGCTGGACTGCTATGAAATAACACAAAGGGCTGAGTCAGTCGGGTATTGTGATTCTGAATATCCACAGGGATAAGTGCTATCTCTGAAACCCATTCTATTGGGGGCAGTGACTTGTCCACTTCACATATAGATGAATCAACAACATGTAGAGTATACGACCTCTGTTAGCATCGATCCCTGCACGTCAACAGACATTAATCCTCAAGTAATACAGTACATGCTTTGTATACGATATGTGTATCAGACTCATGACACACCCAACCATGTACAGGAAAAACACACTGAAATGGATGCATTCTTTCAGCTCCTCTTGGCTCTGCAGTCAACACAGTGCATTTTGGGTATGCTGTCTCCTTAGTCGTTCCCCTGTGTGTATTTGACTTACGACACCCTCAACCATATATACTGAACAAAAATATAATTGCAACATGTAAAGCGTTGGTCCCATGTTTCATGAGCTGAAATAAAAGATCCCAGAAATGTTCCAGATGAACAAACATCCCTGTTAGTGTGCATTTCTCATTTGCCAAGATAATCCATCCACCTGACAGGTGTGGTATATCTTCTTTACCTGCGCGATAATCTGAGACCAGCCACCCGGACAGTTGATGAAACTGTGGGTTTGCACAACCGAAGAATTTCTGCACAAACTGTCTATCTTAGGGAAGCTCATCTGCTAGCTCGTCATCCTCACCATGGACTTAACCTGACTGCAATTCGGCGGCGTTACTGACTTCAATGGCCGCTGGCACGCTGGAGAAGTGTGCTCTTCACGGATGAATCCCGGTTTCAACAGCACTGGGCAGATGGCAGACATCGTGTATTGCAATGTGTGAGTGAGCGGTTTGCTGATGTCAACGTTGTAACAGAGTGCCTCATGGTGGCGGTGGGGTTATGGTATGGGCAGTCATAAGCTACAGGCAACGAACCCAATTGCATTTTATCGATGGCAATTTGAATGCACAGAGATACCGTGATGAGATCCTGAGGCCCATTGTCGTGCCATTCATCCGCCGCCATCACCTAATTTTTCTGCATGATAATGCACGGCCCAATGTCACAAGGATTTGTACACAATCACAGGAAGCTGAAAATGTCTAAATTCTTCCATGGCCTGCATACTCACCAGAGATGTCACCCTTTGAGCATGTTTAGGATGCTCTTGATCGATGTGTACGATAACGTGTTCCAGTTCCTGCCAATATCCAACAACTTCGCACAGTCATTGAAGAGGAGTGGGACAACATTCCACAGACCACAATTAACAGCCTGATCAACTCTATTTGAAGGACACGTGTTGCACTGCATGAGGCCAGTTGCGTGTATTCATGGAAAACTAGGCCAAGAAAAAAAGAAAAAATATATTTTGTCTCTCTGTGTTTCATAAATGTCCTTTCATTCGCAAGGCTGAGGGTATCTCACCGGAGAAAGCTTCCTAGCGAACGAAACCCTGCCGCTCTGTGTCAGTATGTGTAGTATATCTATCTGATGCGGTCTGGTCAGAAAGAGTATGGTATTGTTGCTTCCCGTAGCATTGAATGCAAGGGAAGCCAGCGAGCATTTGGCCTCCGTTGATAAAAAATATAAAAAATAATTGCCAATCTGCGTAGAGTTAAACTGAGTGAGCTCAGGTGTGAATGGTCCTGGCGCACCAAAAAAAAGTGTCAAGCAAAGCCAGTTTGGATTTGGCTTCAGACCAATCACATCACAAGCCAAATGTCATTAAATTTACTTGAATTGTTGCATCTCGTTGTGTTGTTGTCTTCCGGTGGTTAGCTAGCTAGCTAAAATTGTCCCTTTCTTAAATTAGCCATGGATGGACATGAGGATTTGGACTTGTGGTTTTACTTACAGTAATTCTCCGTACTGGCCAATGATTATAACGGCGATTCTGATCCAACCATAAATTCATACATTGTGTCCCTGGCTTGAGAGGATGTAAGTTCAACATGTAGCTAGATGTAGTATGCTAATGTTAACCAGCTGGCCTGGCACATCATTGCCAGTGAAAGGAAGTTAGGCTAGTGAGCAAGTATTTTAGCCAGGTATTCAAGGACAACAAATATTAAAGTGTGTACTGTATGACAGAGTCATAGACCGTTTTGGCAACATGAAAGAGAGGAAGATGGCATTTGCGTTTCTCTCACACACACACATACACACAGAAATCAGTACCATGGACAGCCACATCATATTTAGCTTACGTTGATCGGAGTAAATCATTTTTGGTATCTTTTAGTTGTCACTGTATTAGTCTAAGCATAGGTGATTAGTTGATGTTGAAAAGTTGAAGTTGAAATGGTGCTGGAATAGTGTAGGCGGCTCATGTTTTCAATTTTTTATTATATATTTTTTTTATATACCTCGTTTTCTCCCCAATTGGTAGTTACAGTCTTGTCTCATCGTTGCAACTCCCATATGGACTCGGGAGAGTCGAAGGTCGAGAGCCGTGCGTCCTTTAAAACACAACCAAACCTGCTTCTTGACACAATGCCCACTTAACCCAGAAGCCAGCCGCAGTCAGAGGAAACACTGTGCACCTGGCAACCATGTCAGTGTGCACTGCACCTGGCCAGCCACAGGTGCGCGATGGGACAAGGACATCCCTGCCTGCCAAACCCTTCCCTAACCCGGACAACGCTGGGCCAATTGTGCGCCGCCCCATGGGTCTCCCGGCTGCGACAGAGCCTGAACTCAAACCTAGAATCTCTAGTGGCATAGCTATTACTGCAATGCAGTGCCTTAGACCACTGCGCCACTCGGGAGGCCTGGCAGCTCATGTTTTCTTTGTGCCTTGCAGTAACTCTGTGGTTCTAAATCAATAGTTATCTAGTAGTCCGAAAATGTCAGAAACATTACCTTGCTTGTTACATGCAATATGTTTTGTGGACTTGCGGACAGATGTTGCTCTGCGGTTTTGTAATGAAACACATGCGTGGTTGAATTTTTTCTGCCACTGTGTCTTCTTATTTTCTCGGCCTTAGGCCTATATATCACGGTGTCCAGGCATATGAACTAGCAGGTTATAGAGCAAACAACGCAATTATAACAACACATAGGTTTTAATAATGCATTTTTTCCTGGATTGGCTTCCCCGGTGGTTTTACCCACGCAACGCTACTGCATGGGGCAAATTGTGGTCACACCAGATACTGGCTGGTTTTCTGATCCACACCCCTACCTTTTTTTAAGGTATCTGTAACCAACAGATGCATATCTGTATTCCCAGTCTATTAGGGTCTAAGGAATGTATTTCAATTGACTGATTTCTTTATATGAACTTTATATGAAAAAATGTTGCATGTTGCTTTTATATTTTTGTTCAGTATTCATAAAAACACACTCACATACAGATGCATGCACACACATACATGAACCATTTATACCCGATGATTCGTTGCGGTATTGTATTTTTTATAATGTTTTACCAGTGTCTTCCAGCAAACCCAAACAGATCCGAGAGGGCCAGTAGTTCAGAAGAACATGAAACCGGGACATCCGGGTTGGTGATTGATGCCCCTCGTCTCCCCATCCCTGGCGAGTGGAACATCTGAACTCGATCAGAGAGGGTGTACGCTTGCGCCTCGCACGGAGGCCCGTCTGAACCAGCCGCACAGAGGGGACACCAGATCCTCCGGGTCCAGAGCAGGATGACTCACGCCGGGTTATATATTGGTTCCGGCGGGGCCTCCCATTTTGGTTCACAACTCCTGAGAGGATGGGCTCAAACAACCACTATGAGGCTAGATTTCACATGTGCGTGTTAACTTCTGTTACTTCTACCTAGAGGGAAGGAGGGAGGAAGAGAGATTAGCAGGTGTTACATAAAAAAAAGAGGACGGGGAGCCCCCTCACAACATGAGACAGTGACAATGAACTAGGTCAAACCGAATGACCTGTTTTCTTTAAAGGGAATAAAAGGAAAAAGAGTGGAAATGGCTGTGTATTCATCCAGAATACTGCATTGAGTCATATTTCATAAATATGACAAAAAAATGATCTCTGAACATCTACTTTGAACTGTAACTTAGACGGTTCATTGAGAGTGTATTGGGTTTTCCATAATATTGTCCTTCGTGAGAGACCACTGGTCCAAATCAAATCAAGTGATGCATGGAACGGTGAATCCATTCCAACAGCCAGTATAACGATACTGTGATACTTTATCCATCCTAATACTGCCATATAGCCTGGTTAACAGTGTTGATGTAACATCAAATGAGTCATTACCATGCAATGCAACACCAATCAAACAATCAAATTCACACCGGCCCGGGCATACTTGTAAACTGACACTGGCTGTCTCCATAGACACATTTGTTCTAAGTGATGATCGCTTAGCACTCATGGTTCCCACCGTCATCTTAAGATCACATAACAAACTGTGAACTGTTCTGGCTGAGAGTGGAGAGTTCAGCTTCTCCATACATTCTCTGTTTTCCTTTAGCTTCGGCCTTACTGCCTCGCCTTTAACACTTTAGGATTTATAGAGGGGCCATTCTTACATCCACCAGGGGTTTATGAACCCAGTAAACTGTTATTGTATGCAGTCTTCTAAACGGTCAGACCACAGAACATCCAATCATGGGCTTTTAACAGTCGGTATTGACCTGTTTTTCTGCCTAGGCCTTCTCTCGTGGCCTCCAGTCAAAAAACCTGAAGAGAGAGGCCCAAACCCTTGATTTGGACGTTCCGAGCAGAGTGAGCAGAAGCAATTCTATTCAGTGCTTCTCCGGAGCTCTTGGATGTCTACCGTGGTTCTTTAATTGATTCAAGTCTGCTTGAACCGGTGAGGTGATCAAAGCATCAACTCCTCAGTCGCTGGGATGTTTTCACATATCCCGACATGAACCGAAGAACACCCAGGGTCAAAACGTTTTCACGTGGTATTCAGCGAGAAACACAATCATTTCTGATTTCACAGTGTATGATGGAGATGTATTATGAAGGCAACGTAAATATGGATATACTGTACAGCTAGCAATATTATATTGATATACTGTATGGCTAGCAATATGATATTGCTAAACAGGCTTGAGTTCTTTCGCCACTGAATTGAATGACTGCCATGAATCCAATTATCTGTCTGTCTACTGTCTACAGAATAATAGCAGTGCAATAACAATGTCATAATGATAACCATGTAGGTTTTATCTCAATTATGTTGCTAAGTCAGGAAGTCAGTATTAAAACTCAGGTTACATAAGTTTAAGAGGAGACGTAAAAAGAGATGGAGAGTAGAAATGTGTATTTATTCAGGGTAAAATTCTAACATTAGAAAGGAACTTATTTCTGTGTGCAAATCTCCCATTGATATAAATGCATGATTTATGCTACAGTGCGCGATAACGTGCATGTCTCTGTACTTGCTGTAACTCCACTGGCCTGTCTCCTTTGTTTATGTTCATTGTTGTCAAAGAGAATTGTCGGGCAAATCCACTTTGAGTGATGATTCAGACCAACGACTCTAACTTTGAGGCTATTCCTCATAAATGACGTAGAACTGATGTGAGACGAGGCACAATATTGGTTAGTTACTTGGCTTGATGACAGAAACGTTTAGCTTCTGAACACTGACACATCTATGCGTCGGTTCACCATAATCCATCTGTGAACATCCATGCCTTTCAGTGAAAACAAATGACAACATGAAGTCAACCTTGAATATTGTCTTCTTAGGGGAAATCTCTGGGTTATTTCCATCACTTGGAATGGCATCTTGTGCGTCATCTGACACTGGGTGCCCTTCCCCATTTAGCTGTGTATCCTGTCGGCCATCTATGTTGGCCATCAGGCTGATGGTCATCCTTCCGCCCGTTAAACAATTCCACTCTGAGGGTTCAAGGCACGCTACACACCACTCCACGCCATCTCCACTGCAGCAGAGCCTCTCTCTCTCTCTGTCGCTCCCATGGAGGTATGAATGGACTGAGCGCACAGAGACTCCATGCTTACTGGAGGGGCCGTCTGAGTTTTCATCTAATCAGAAGGATATTGACCAAGTCACTCATCAGATAAGGCTCTCCAGGCCCAGGATAGAAAATAGAAAAAGTATGTCTGGCTGGGGTGGGGTGGTTAAGAATGGATTAATAGATTTTGTAAGGGTTTCTTCGTCACATTGGCTGTTGTTAGTGGTGAGGATTTATTATGTGTTGGCTTCGTGTTTAAATCCAAACACTTGGCCTTTTCATTGAGCCGTGCCCTCATATCCATACAGTCACGTGAAGTTGCCAAAGACAGGTTGGGGATGAGCTGATCGCTGAGTGATTATTTTGAGACCCTCTCTGATGCTGGGCTTTGTCCATCTTTAGCCTCAGTCGTTTAATTAACAGGATCAATATTATTTTGGCAAATAGTCATGGAAATGATCATGTGGGCCTAATTTGGTTCTTATATGATGGGTTTAATAGACATTAAAGACAGAGAAAGACTACTGTTCAAAATAATGTAAAACGCTCTAATTGACTAATATAAGAGAGACAGGATTTTAGATAAAGTGAAATATTGTTACGATTTCTCTCCTCCTCTTCGTCTGAAGAGAAGGAGTAAGGGTCGGACCAAAACGCAGCGGTAGATGAATACATGAATGAATTTATTTAAAGACAAGACGAACACGAAAAACACTTTGAAAAATTACAAAACAACAAAACGACGTAGACAGACCTGAACTTGAGAACTTACAATATAACACGAAGAACAGGAACAGACTAACCAAACGAACGAACACGAAACAGTCCCGTGTGGTGCGACAGACACAGACACAGGAACAATCACCCACAAACAAACAGTGAGAACAGCCTACCTTAATATGGTTCTCAATCAGAGGAAACGTCAAACACCTGCCCCTAATTGAGAACCATATCAGGCAACACATTAAACCCAACATAGAAACACATAACATAGAATGCCCACCCCAACTCACGCCCTGACCAACTAAACACATACAAAAACAAGGAAAACAGGTCAGGAACGTGACAAATATATTGTGTCTTCCTAAAGTCCATATTGTGTTACTTTTAACGTAACCTCGGTTCCAGGTTTACTCACATCTCAGTTTGGTACATTTGGAGAACCAAATTCTCAAAAAAGGGGAGAAAAGTTGACACTTACAACCAATCAAATATTTTGTATAGGTGGCGCTCCAAAGAAGAGTTGGAATTTTGAAACTACTGCTATACACTAAACACTAGGAACACCTGCTCTTTCCATTCCCTAGACTGACCAGGTGAATCCAGGTGAAAGATATGATCCCATATTGATGTCACTTATTAAATCCACTTCAACCCTTGTAGATTAAGGGGAGGCGACAGGTTAAAGAATGATTTTTATGGATTGTGCATGTGTGCCATTCAGAGAGTGAATGGACAAGACAAAAGATTTAAGTTCCTTAGAAGGGGTATGGTAGTAAGTGCCAGGCGCACTGGTTTGAAAGTGTCAAGAACTGCATCGCTGCTGGATTTTTCATTCAACAGTTTCCCGTGTGTATCAAGAAATGTTCACCACCCAAAGTACATCCTGCCAACTTAACACAACTGTGGGAAGCATTGGAGTCAACATGGGCCAGCATCCCTGTGGAAGGCTTTCGACACCTTGTAGAGTTCATGCCCCAACGAATTAAGGCTGTTCTAAGGGGAAAAAGGGGTGCAACTCAATATTAGGTAGGTGTTCCTAATGTTTTGTACAGTCAATGTATATTCGTTGGTGGCAATAAAGTCACAATAAAGTATTTATAAAACCTTTCTAACAATCCAGTTAAATTGCTAGCTAGCTATAGCTACCATATGGTTGGACCCAGTTTCAGTGGATTCAGAAAGTATTCATACCCCTTGACTTATTCCACATTTTGTTGTGTTACATCCTGAATTTAATATATTTTTTTGTCACTGGCCTACCCACAATACCCCATAAAGTCAAAGTGAAATCATGTTTTTTTTTTTTTATGAATTAGAAATGAAAGGCTGAAATGTCTTGAGTCAATAAATATTCAACCCCTTTGTTATGGCAAGCCTAAATAAGTTCAGGAGTAAACCTTTGCATAACAATTGACATAATACGTTGCATGGCCTCACTTTGTGTTCAATAATAGAGTTTAACATGATTTTTTTCATGACTACCTCATTTCTCTACCCTACACATACAATTATCTGTAAGGTCCCTCAGTCGAGCTGTGAATTTCAAACACAGATTCTCACAGAAGGGCACATATTGGTAGAAAAAAGCAGACATTTAATATCTCTTTGAGCACGGTGAGGTTATTAATTACACTTTGGATGGTGTATCAATACACCCAGTCACTACAAAGATACAGACGTCCTTCCTAACTCAGTTGCCGGAAAGGAAGGAAACCGCTCAGGGATTTCACCATGAGGCCAATGGTGACTTTAAAAACAAGACTAAATACTATAGGACTGCTTGGTATTCTGAAGAGTAGACCCCTTCATCAGTAATATGGCTAACTGTCTCACCTCCAATGGTTCTCATCCCAGATACATGGACACAGACAGACATTGCATGGCTGTTCATGGTCCCTGGAAACAGTGCTGCCAGGGTCACGAAACACTCTGACAAATATATTCCCATGTGCTCCTTCCAAGGCAATGAATCAATCAAGCTTACATGCAATAAAAGCAAAAAGGGGGTATGATTATTATTGCAATAAATACCACGTTGTAACAGAGCCAAGTTTTTTGTTGTTTTTTTCTCTGCTGCTGTTTTTATTGCTGGTTACAGATGAGCGTTTTATGGTCCCATGGGCCCCTAGCGCACGGGATGGAGCAGTAATGGGGCCCCAGCATTCCCGTAAGGCTGCGTTTTGAAACAGGCGGACATTGTAATTACGGCTGTCAGAGTGCGATGACACATCGTTGGCGATGGGTATATCTTCATGTGGCCTGAGAGTTAGAGCCTCTCCAGGAAGCCGGAGGCCTGCCAGACAGATGACCGTAAGAGGGGCGGCGTGGTGTGGATGCCTCTGGAGACAAGCTCACACGACCCTTGCCCAGTGGCCAGAGAAAACCATCCTTCATGGGTTTTTAAATTCTAAAATAACAAAGAGGGAACAATGCAGGCGCCGGCGGCCGCGGCATAAACTAATCTGGACACACCTAGAACAGCATTTTTCAGACAACTGAGCACCCTTTCCTGAAAATATTGCAACTGTAACTATGTGCTGTTTGGATTGTAAAAGAGTGGGGCAGAAAAATTAACATTGTTTGAGAGTTATGGGGTGAATTTTTGGGCCCTGACCGAGAAGAACCCTTGTGTATCCTGTAAGGTGTGAGGTCATTCAGTCAGTCAGAGGCTGGGAGCTGTAAGGCTGCTCATGGCCGTCTCTCTGTGGGTGGTGCAGGCAGAGTGAAGGGGAGTGCGGGGGCCAAGTTATTAACTGTCATAGTTGTGCCCACATATTGGATTTCGCTGCAATAATATTTTACTTTCCTGGTGACTCCTCCTGCCCGAACCAAGATTCTGTACAGACGGTTCATTGGGCCCAGAAGCCCAGAGAAACAGCATGTGAAAATGGAGAATAGGACGCAACCGTCTCAACAGTGTTTAAGAAAGTATGACAATCCCCTTGGGCATTACTCCTGCTTCCCCTCTATATCTACCATCTCTCATTAGGCTAAGAGGTCTGACGTACAGCACAGCTAACAGTGTGCCAGTTGGAATATATCCTCACGTAACCCATACTGTGAGTTCACAAAGACTCGTATTTGGATACAGCCTAGGAAATCTACTTTAGTTGATATTGAGGGAAGTTACTGAAGAATAATCTAAATACGTTGTCTTTATAATGTCTCATTTATTCAATTGAATATGGTTTTCAAAGAAATAGGGATGTGTAGGCCAACTCTTGGGTACAGTCTCTCAAATAAACTTTGCTGAAGTGAATGTCCTCCTTTTCTGCTTGTCTAAAAGACGTGCATGAGGAGAATCCAGTGGAGGTAGGCAGGATGACACCAAAGTGTTATCGATGGATCCACTTATACAGTAGCAAAGTCGGGAACTTGGCGGAAGGGGGGTTTACCATAAGCCTCTTATACAGTAGATGTGATCAGCCAGTCTTAGGTATTCACGTCTCGTCCTACAGCTTTTTAACACTGATTGAATTGGACGTGGCGTCTGGGGGGCGAGCGTGCTCAACCGCCTGTCAATCAGACTCATACAGGAAACTGCACAGCCGATCCCAGACTCACCCTTCCTGTGTCATTTCTCAACAGGTCAGTGTTAAGGGCTTTTCACACTACCGAGCCAGAACCAAGTCAAGCCAAACCAAGCTGTACTGAGCAGTTCTGGTTATTCATCCACCATATTTGCTGGAACTGTGCTTTTAACGACAACGTACAAAATAAATGATCCAATACTAATTGGCATGGTATGGTGTGAAAAGGCTATTGTACACTAGCGAAGGCTCTGCTGAGGCTCTGCTGTGTAAAAAACGTTGAAGGAGTGTTTTTCGCACCGATATACAATATATACTGTATGTCAGTCTGGTGTCTGACACAGTGCCAGAGTACAGGAGAAAGAACACAGCAAGCCCCCACCCGGACAGAATAGAAGGGGAATAACCATGACTGACCATGACTATAGCCATAGTTAGCAGTCACAGCATAGCCATAGCAGTCATCACTATAGCCATAGTTAGCAGTCATAGCATAGCGGTAGCGAGACCCCACGGTAATATTCATGCAGAGGAGCTGTCTATTTAAACTGAGTCCAGAAGTCAATAACACAAAACACCATCAAGGTCAGGGTGCCACAATCCACTTAAGCACATTGCTGTTTGGGAAGTGCGAGATGTTGAAACAGATGTTTTTCATATTGCCGTTTGCGGCCGTCGAACTGATGAGCGTTCTGTTACGTCAAGCACAGCGAGCTCTGCTGCTGAATTTATTTCTCCCTAATTACACACAACCTCTCTCCCGGCGTCCACTTACACGGACGTCTCAGAGGATCCACTCCAGAGCATGGGTGATCAACTCGTCTCCATCCTTTTCAAAGGTGATATTAGTATGTTTCAAATGTAAAAAAACAGCACAACATCATTAGGACGATTTGCATTCAAGTGTTAAGTCGAGAGCAGTTTGTGTTTTTCGAGAGTAAACCTTTCCCACGAGAAACAGACACGTAATCCAAACACAGGAACCCCAAAATAAATAGCCTTTTATGATGAACTTTATTGACCTGAATGAGGTGGGAATATTTTGGAGTTTCCAACCTGCACATCGTCAAAACCCTCAGCGGTTTATTACCAGGTTATTTAATATTATTGTACTGGTACGCCCATACACACCCTACCACCTGGCTCTATAAATAATAATACATCATTTTGGAATTGTTTATGAAGTTATAAGACAGGATATTGTAATGAAAAGATAATAGTTAAGTACCCAACGTTCATTTCGACCTATACTGTATATGCAGTCTAGCAGGAGACATGAAACTGACGTTGCTTTACTCTGAAAAATGGCAGCCAAATTTGTCTTCTCCTGTCCTCTCCTCTGTCACTCTCCCCCTCTCTCCTCCTTGCCCTCCTCCTTGCCTGGGATGGAAATGGACAAGCAGTTAACGATATTAAAGATAGTCCGACGTCGACCATTTGCATTAGCCCTGGCTGCCTCCATCTCTCTCCATCACATCCTTGTCGTTCGGGAAAGAGGTAGGGTCCATGGTTGATAAAGTCTGTCGTTACTGTCTCACCAGATGGGCCGAGGGCAACGTGGAGCAGCCTTCTTCTGAAACACCAGGTTAAAATATTACTATCACTCGCCTCAATCAACTTGGAAGGGCAGAGGGTCACGGTGAAAACACACATACACAGACACGCACGCACGTGCGCACGCACCCACACACGTGCTGAATTGTAGAAAGAGTGCCTTTATATCATTCTCAATATTTCTGTATTGACAATTTTACCACTGATGCACATGAAACCAATGGAGAAGAAAAACTGACCATACCAAGGCTTCCAAATATTACACTACTGTTAAAATAAACCAGACTATTGCTGCAACCAATCACCCTATCAGCAATCTGGTATTTGATGTTGTTAGACATTGTTTTTGTCACGTACGTTCAAGTCTAAGTGACTCATAACCTTCGTGAAGAGCATCCTTAGCATATGGCAGAACTCCTCTCCCTTCCCTCCCCCTCGCCCTTTCACCTCCAGAAAAGGGTTTTACATTCCAGCGAAACGCCAACAGCCCCTAAGCCCACAAGCGCTTCTTATTTTCACTGCAACCTCTGTATGTCTCTTTTATGAGGCTTTAGCCAGAGCAGGCCGACTCCTCGAGTTTAGGAATAGAAAAGGGCTGGTGGCTGCCAAAAACTCCCTGTGGTTGGGAAACAATGGCACGCCCTGTGAGGTTCTCACTGCTCCTCAAACCCCAGACGTCCTCCGAGCAGTAATCCTCTGTTCCTTTTGTTTGTCAAATCACAGTTTCCTCCGCAAATTGTTTGTGTCAGCTTTGGCCCAGGAACACCGAGACGACTTGACCAACATGGTTGCCTCTGATGCCAAAGGGACAGAGAAGAAAGGAGCGGGGAATGAGAGAAATGCTTTAATTGCTGCAGGAATCTAGACAATCTAGTTTTGGAAAATTTGTTTGAGAAATGTGCGGGTAGTAAGACAGAGGCGAGCGGTGCGATCCAGCGGGCTCGGTCCTTGCTGTACTTCCAACGGCAACTTGTGTGGCAGTCCCGACTGACCCCTGGCCATGTACAGACAGCACTGGAGAATTATGAGCAATTATATAAGCGTGTGTGTATGTGTTTGTGTGTATCGGGGAGGGGAGGAAGTCGTTGTGTAGAGGCAGGGTTAATCCCGGGGTAATTGATGTTGACAGATGTGGAACGGGCATGCTCGTCCAAGATGCTAAGAAAAACGATTAAAGAAGCAGAGTTCCCATAGACATGAACCCAGTGCACTTTTCCTTAATTAAAATGGGAAGCGTTTTTTGTTCTATACAGTAAATATATAGGAACGAGTGAGATCACACTCTGAGATGACGTAGTCTGCAAGAAGTAGAGTATTGGGTCAATCTTGAAATGTCATTTGACAGAATGTCAAGGATTCACTTTTTCAATCTCACCGATTCTGGATGAATTATGTGTAAGTTAGAGCTAGAGCACTAGTCTAGGCTGAGTAGGGCTGTGTTATATAGCTTGGGGTTACATTGCAAACTGTGAAAGTGATTACTGTCATGGTTTTGTCCATGTTTCAAATGTCCGCTAGAGTTTTATTCACTGCTCAATATTGGCAGTATACATTTGAATAGAACACAAACTTCTGTCATCAAAAAATACCTTTTCATTCCCTCCTCAGAAATGCATAGCACAGAGACGTTTCTGCCCATTTCATTGAGTTTCTTTGAAGGGATGAGTGAGGAGTGGGGAAAAAAGATGAATAGCTCAAGCTTTATCTTGGCAAATCAAATTCCAATAAAGCTTAGAGAGAAATTAAAATCTGGCCGGTGTGAGAACTAAGCTTTGCACTTGATTGATATAAGGAGGGAGAGGAGTTCCAAAAGACTTCAGGTGATTCTTTTACAGCCTGATATCTAATGCGAGCTGGAGGTTTTATGAACATTAGACTGTTGACACAGGACGGCTCATTTCCTAAACGAGAGACTGGCTTACCTGGAGACATCTGACAGAGAGTATGATTTATAATGCTCTGTTCATATAAGGTTTCAGTGTATAAACTACAGGACATTTAACGTGAACACTTCATCCAAGTGTAAAATAGTTGAATGTATTAGAAAAATAGATGTGCTCCAACTAACATCGGGGAGGCTAGTTGCTCGGTTGCACTCTGCTGCCACATTTAGTCATTATTAGCTATTTGGTGTCAAACTTGATATAATGCCTATAGCAGAAAGAGGGACATGACATGCTTCCAGAGGTGACTGATGGAGAGTATTGAGGTGGAGCGTGAAATTAGAAACCAAAATGGAGAACAAGTGCTTCTTGGGAAATGGAACACTTAGAACAGTGTCTGTGGTATAAAACAATTGTTTTACCATGACTCAAATAAGGGGGTTCTTAGATGCCCCACCCTACCTAGACAACAGACAACAGACAGCGGTCCCACCTTTTGATAGACAGATTAGAATGTTATTTCACTGTAAGATTTGACCATTCTTTCTTTGGGTAAGATGACCGCAGTATTGAAAAGTGCCCTCTCATTGGATAGGACTTCTCAGTAAGTATTAGCACATTTGTATTATGTTCCCGATGGCCAGTACCTGATATTGTGCTTAAATAAAAATAGCCTTGTTTTTCATTCCTTTTAGCATAATTGATAACCCTACAAGTGAGAGCCCTCGCCAAATACAGATATAGTTTTCACTTCTGTTGCACAACAGACACAGGGTGGGCCAGAGGCCAGGGGGGGAGGGGCCTGATGGATGGAAACCATTAAGGGTGCAGGGCCCTTCCGGCCTGGGTTAGAGAAGGCCAGGCTGAGGCCTTACAGAGAACCCTACTAGATAAGTATGTTTAACCTGACAAGAGAGGGTGAGTGTAACCTCCCTCATCCTACCAGACCACGAGCATGTGAACCGAAACCCCCACGCCGATGGTAATACAAGTCAACCTGCTCACAGACACACACTCACAATTCGGTATAGGACACAAACTGACACCACATGCCTCACACAAGCACAATGCCGACCCCTCCCCCCCCGTGTAAGGGTAGGAGACCATAGGGAATGGGGGTGAAGGAGTGGGTTTGGGTATGGTCTGTTGTCGGCAGTGCCAGTCAGGCCATCAGGCAGAAGAAGCCGATCCCTGAGAGGGAAGATATCACCATAGCCTGGTCGGCTGACAGCTCCATGGCTCCTTATTGAAAAATCAATGTCCATTTGTGCGTCCAGCTCACCTGGCCGCCTGCCAGCTCGCTTGAAGTCACCTAATGTAGCCTGATCCTGTTACCTGATTCCTGATTCGCTGAGCCAAAGTGACTTTGCAGCTGAAGTCATTGTTTTTCCTGGGAGCGACAGACACTAGCTGTGGCTAGCCACCACTCTGTTGTTGTGCATAGTCCACACTATAGCAACGTCCCTCCTGACATGTAGATCTGGTGATTAGGATTATCTTGTTGTTGTTGTTGTTGTTGTTGTTGTTGTTGTTGTTGTTGTATCATCCTTCAGTAGAGCCCTCATTCCTACTGTAGCAGTCCTGTGTCGAAAAAGTATGTTCTATTTCCAATACTCTAGGCACACTTGATTTAACTCACCCGCCGTGCGGGTAGGCAGGACTTGCACTTTTGGGACTGTTCTATTGATTCCATTATGCCAGGAAAGCTACTGAAAATCAAGCACACCTAAAGTATTTCAAAGAAAACCAACGTTTGAGGTGTAGTCATTATTGGTAAATATTCCACGGTGAATGTTGCCTGAGGCAATGGGATAGTAAACTCATTATTCGTCATTGGATTACATTTGATGAAGTAGGCTATTATTATCTCATTGTAATAATATCATGTGGATGAACGGGTATAAGCTATGAGCTACAGGAGCACTGCGTGATACAAGGCGGATGACACATCCAACAATAAAACCTATATCCAAATAAAAATCCAAATAACTCAGAATGGGTGATGCTATTCCAAGCGATTACAAAGAGTTTGGAAGAACTTTGCTGATTTATCTTTAATGCATGGTGAACTCATCGGGATAAGGGGGGGGGGGGGGGGTGAAGGAGTTGGAGGAGGACGGGTTGTGATTGACTCATTGAGCAATGGCAGGGGGAGGGGAGGGGGGAGTAGGGGGTGATTGACGATAGGGTAGCATTATGAGGGACAGAGCTGGGACAGGGTAGGGGGATAGAACTGGTTGGAATGGCACACCTTAGACCAGCTCTAAGTCCCCCTCCATCCCCTTCACTGTACACTGTGCATTTGTCACGTCCTGACCATAGTGCTTATGTGTTTTGCTTGTTTTAGTGTTGGTCAGGATGTGAGCTGGGTGGGCATTCTATGTTGTGTGTCTAGTTTGTCTGTTTCTGTGTTCAGACTAATATGGTTCTCAATCAGAGGCAGCTGTCAATCGTTGTCCCTGATTGAGAATCATATATAGGTGGCTTGTTTTGTGTTGGGATTTTGTGGGTGGTTGTTTCCTGTGTCAGTGTTTGTGCCACACGGGACTGTGACGGTTAGTACGTTTGTTGTTTTGTATTTTGTCTAGTTTTCTTGTTATTAAATCATGGAAACTTACCACGCTGTACATTGGTCCTCCGATCCTTCTCGCCTCTCCTCTTCTGAGGAGGAGGAAGAGCTAGACTGCCGTTACAGCATTGCTAACAATAAGAGCCACGAGCAGCTGCAGGAGGGTGTGTGTGCCCGTGTGTGTGTGTGTACATGCGCTCTGCACTGATCTTCTGGAGTTGACTTAGCATTCATAATCAAGATGACGTAGCCGCTGGTCTGTATGGTACAAGACTCGGAAATGACATACGTTCAACATGTCACAGTCACACAATTTTTTTTTAAACGGCCCCCTCAGAGAGTCCGGTTGGTCCCCTCTGCCCGGCACAGTCAGACTCTCCCCTGCTGCTTTCCTGCCAGGATGCCTCGCGGCGGGAGGCGGCACTGGGTGTATAATGCAATTTGATTGATTAAAAGAAAACATTAAAGCACTACCTTATTGAATTTGACGGCACGTACGGCTCCGGATCTCACTGGCCACTCTCTTTTATTGGCTGGGATAAAGGAGATCACGTCATCCCCCCCCCAGACAAACCTTGGCAGGAGGACGTCCTGCAGGACACAGATTTATTTAGACCCCTCCCCCCACCGAATGTCTCCCTCGCACCACTCTAACCTTGGGCACTGGAGAGAGAGAGAGAGAGAGAGAGAGTAGGGATTGAGAGAAAGAGAGAGAGAGAAAGAGAGAGCGAGAGAGAGAGAGATCCATTGTTTTAAAAGACTCCAGCGCTAGGTAGGAGAGAAGAGGCGGGAAGATGGAATGAGGGGACAGAGAGAAGGGGAGTGACTCCCTACTGGGTGTAAACTAGGTGTGCCGCAAAACTAGTGGTGCCGCAGAATTTTAGATCCCATCAAGGTGTACCATGGTTTAAGGCTAAAATGTCCCTATTAATGTATTTATTTCAACCTTTTTTTATTATTCAATAGGGTTTATTGAAATATTTTCTTTGTTTTTATAGTTCCTTACTCATGATGGTTAATTTGTGCGTACCCCTTTAAGAGCATCCCGCGAATCTAGCCGCTGTTGTAGTCTAAAGACGCGACAAAGAACGTCTTAATCATCATCAATGGACAGCTCAATGGTTAAATGAAAAGAGAAACTCTAAACAGAGAGGAAGAGGAAGAGAGGCACAACTCGGCGGAAAATCCAGCTCCCTCCAGCAGGTGGCGATTTTTCATTGTTTTGCCCAACAAGCAAGGAGTTTGTATGGAGGTCAATGTATGGCATATTTGCTATGTGAAGTTTATTTGATCGAATAGAATTCTCTAAATGCTTAAGTTCTTACGAGTGTACTGACATAAGCCCCGGCAACTTTGATAAAAAACACTTTATATCGGAGTCATCTCGAGATGGCTATGCATATTCCTGGCATGAGGCTAGTAGCATAGCATCTCTCTCCATTGAATACAGGCAGTTGACGTCAACAACCCTCATCGGATATATAAAAAAAAATATTACAATAATGAGAGGTATCCACCAATCAAAATAAATGATAGGTCGGAGCTAGACAGCCCGCCATGCCACTTTGTGGACAACAACTCCCATTGTTAGGGTGGAGAGAGGTGTCTGTCTTGTCAATATATCCATAATCTTTGCTCTAAAGAAGAAGAGTGTGGTATTATGTATTCACAGTGAACCAGCAAAGATCCACGTTGATCTGAAGTTTCATAAATCAATGTGCTGAGTCAGAATCTTAGTGATAACAATTGGTTATGAATTTCTGGGTTGGATGTAAACATTTGCTAAACGGTGATGACGTACAGTGACATCATTGTTGAGTTTCGAACATTTATAGTCATTTTATAGGGATCATATTTGGCTGCTTCCCCAGAATCAAATTAACTCATGGATACCATTTTTATGTCTCTATGTCTAGTATGAAGGAAGTTAGAGGTAGTTTTGTGAGCCAACGCTAACTTGCATTAACGTAATGATTGGAGGTCGACAAATCATATCAAATCAAGTTTTATTAGTCACATGCGCAGAATACAACAGGTGAAACCTTACAGTGAAATGATTACTTACAAACCCCTAACCAACAATGCAGTTTAAAAAATACAGATAAGAATAAGAAATAAAAGTAACAAGTAATTGAAGAGCAGCAGTAAAATAACAATAGCGAGGCTATATACAGGGGGGTACCCGTACAGAGTCAATGTGCAGGGGCACCGGTTAGTTGAGATAATATGTACATGTAGGTAGAGTTATTAAAGTGACTATGCATAGAAAATAACAACAGAGAGTAGCAGTGGTGTAAAGAGGGAGAGGGGGATGCAAATAGTCTGGGTAGCCATTTGATTAGATGTTCAGGAGTCTTATGGCTTGGGGGTAGAAGCTGTTTAGAAGCCTCTTGGACCTAGACTTGTCACTCCGATACTGCTTGCCGTGCGGTAGCAGAAAGAACAGTCCAGGACAAGGGTGGCTGGGGTCTTTGACAATTTTTAGGGCCTTCCTCTGACACCGCCTGGTATAGAGTTCCTGGATGGCAGGAAGTTTGGCCCCAGTGATGTACTGGGCCGTTCGCACTACCCTCTGTAGTGCCTTGCGGTCGGAGGCCGAGCAGTGTGCCATACCATGCAGTGATGCAACCAGTCAGGATGCTCTCGATGGTGCAGCTGTAGAACCTTTTGAGGATCTGAGGACCCATGTCAAATATTTTCAGTGTCCTGCTTGGACCATGTTAGTTTGTTAGTGATGTGGACGCCAAGGAACTTGAAGCTCTCAATCTGCTCCACTACAGCCCCGTAAATGAGAATGGGGGTGTGCTCGGTCCTCTTTTTCCTGTAGTCCACAATCATCTCCTTTGTCTTGATCACGTTGAGGGAGAGGTTGTTGTCCTGGCACCACACTGCCTGGCACCTCTGACCTCCTCCCTATAGGCTGTCTCGTCGTTGTCGGTGATCAGGCCTAACACTGTTGTGTCATCGTCAAACTTAATGATGGCGCCTGGCTGTCAGGAGAGAACAGGGAGTACCCGAGGGGACTGAGCACACACCCCTGAGAGGCCCCTGTGTTGAGGATCAGCTTGGCAGATGTGTTTTTAACTACCCTTACCACCTGGGGGGTGGGGGGGGGGGTGGCCGTCAGGAAGTCCGGGATCCAGTTGCAGAGGGAGGTGTTTAGTCCCTGGGTCCTTAGCTTATTGATGAGATTTGAGGGCACTATGGTGTTGAACGCTGAGCTGTAGTCAATGAATATCATTCTCAGATAGGTGTTCCTTTTGTCCAGGTGGGAAAGGGCAGTGTGTGTTGCAGTAGAGATTGCATCATCTGTGGATCTGTTGGTGCTGTATGCAAATTGGAGTGGGTCTAGGGTTTCTGGGATAATGGTGTTGATGTGAGTCATGACCAGCCTTTCAAAGCACTTCATGGCTACAGATGTGAGTGCTATGGGTCGGTAGTCATTTAGGCAGGTTACCTTGGTGTTCTAGGGCACAGGGACCATGGTGGTCTGCTTAAAACATGTTGGTATTACAGACTCGGACAGGGAGAGGTTGAAAATGTCAGTGAAGACACTTATTTTATTTTTTACCTTTATTTAACTAGGCAAGTCAGTTAAGAACAGATTCTTATTTTCAATGACGGCCTAGGAACAGTGGGTTAACTGCCTAAATGACTACCAACCCGTAGCACTCACATCTGTAGCCATGAAGTGCTTTAACTGCAGAACAACAGATTTTTACCTTGTCAGCTCTGGGATTTAATCTTACAACTTTTCGGTAACTAGTCCAATGCTCTAACCACTAGGCTACCTGCCACACTACTTGCCAGTTGGTCAGTGCATGCTCGCAGGACACTTCCTGGTAATCCGTCTGGCCCAGCGGCCTTGTGAATGTTGACCTGTTTAACGCTCTTACTCAACATGGGGACGGTGCCAGGTTTTCTACAGACATGGCACTTGGCATTCAGGCCAAAGAGTTCAATCTTGGTTTCATCAGACCAGAGAATCTTGTTTCTCATGGTGTGAGTCCTTTAGGTGCATTTTGGCAAACTCCAAGCGGGCTGTCATGTGCCTTTAACTGAGGAGTGGCTTCCGTCTGGCCACTCTACCAAAAAGACCTGATTGGTGGAGCGCTACAGAGATGGTTGTCCCTCTGGAAGGTTCTCCCATCTCCACAGAGGAACTCTGAGCTCTGTCAGTGGCCATCGGGTTCTTGGTCACCTCCCTGTTCAAGGCCCTTCTCCCTTGATTGCTCAGTTTGGCCTGGCGGCCAGCTCTAGGGAGAGTCTTGGTGGTTCCAAACTTCTTCCATTTAAGAATGATGGATGCCACTCTGTTCTTGGGGACCTTCAATGTTGCAGAAATGTTTTGGTACCCTTCCCCAGATAAGTACCTCGACACTATCCTGTCTCGGAGCTCTCCGGACAATTCCTTCGACCTCATGGCTTGATTTTTGCTCTGACATGCGTAGTCAACTGTGGGACTTTATGTAGACAGATGTGTGCGTTTCCAAATCATGTCCAATCATTTGAATTTAGCATAGGTAGACTCCAATCAAGTTGTTGAAACATTTCAAGGATGATCAATGGAAACAGGATGCACCTGAGCTCAATTTCGAGTCTCATAGCGAAGGGTCTGGATAGCTATGTAAATTAGGTATTTCTGTTTAAAAAAAATATCAATTTTCAAAAATGTAAGCAAAAAAGTTTTTGCCTTGTCATTATGGGTTATTGTATGTAGATTGATGTGGAAGAAAATGCATGTAATACCTTTTAGAATAAGGCTGTAACGTAACAAAATGTGGAAAAAGGGAAGGGGTCTGAATACTTTCCAAATGTACTGTATTAACCCTAGGTGTAAAATTGTAAATAACGGCTACTTCTCAGAAACTATTAAACTGTCAAGAGGAGTAAAACAAGGTTGTCCACTATCGGCATATCTATTTATTATGGCCATCGAAATTGCAGCTATTAAAATCAGATCCAACAATAATATCAAGGGGCTAGAAATCCAGGGCTTAAAAACAAAGGTGTCATTGTACGCTGATGATTCATGTTTTCTTTAAATCCACAATTCGGATCCCTCCACAGCCTCATAGAGGATCTAGATACTTGTTCTAACCTCTCTGGATTACAACCAAATGACATGTTGGATCACAAAAAAATACAACTTTTACAATACCGTGTAGTTTACCAATAAAATGGTCTGACGGTGAAGTGGACATTCTCGGTATTCATATCCCGAATGAAAGAAATGATCTCACTACAAAACATTTTAATAGAAAGTTACTAATAATAGATAAGATCTTGCTACCATGGAAAGACAAATCGTTAGGTATTTGTGTAAAAATCTCCCTGATTAAAATCTCCTCTTTAGTCATATCCCAGTTTACCTATTTGCTTATGGCCCTAACTACACTTAATGACTTGTTTTTTAAAATTATATGAGCAAAATATATAAAATTTTATTTGGAAGGGCAAGCCAATTTAACAGGACTATTTAAATAATGAATATGCATTCGGGGGGCAGACATTATTACATATTAAAGCATTAGACCTCTCACTAAAGGCTTCAGCCATACAAAAGCTATACATAAATCCAAACTGGTTCTCTAGCATGTTAGTAAGAATGGCTCACCCCTTGTTCAAGAATGGCCTTTTTCCCTTATTCAGATTACCACCTCTCTCTTTAGGTTATTTGAAAATGAAATAATCTCCAAAATGCTGCTATTTTTAAAACAAGCCATAGAAAGTTGGTTGCAATTTCATTTTAATCCACCAGAAAAGACATGACAAGTATTACAACAAATAGTATGGTTAATCTCAAATATACAAATTGATAAAAAAGAAAATGGAAGATGCAAGTGGAATGAGGAGAAAGTAAGGAACTTGTCTGTTGGCCCTCCATTGAAGACCAATATTGGTTAAAGAAAATTGTCATAAATAAAAGAGTATACCAGTTTCATTTAAGGACCAAAACATGTACAGCTGTGACATACAGATTGCAAAGTAATTGGAAAGATATTTTTGGTGTACCGATTCCATGGCACGTGGTTTATGAACTGATACACAGGACGACGCCGGATTCAAAACATTGTTTTTCAATTAAAATTATTATGCAAAATTTTTGCAATCAATAGAATTTTACAGTTGAAGTCGGAAGTTTACATACACCTGAGCCAAATACATTTAAACTCAGTTTTTAAAAAGTCCTGACATTTAATCCAAGTAAAAATTCCCTGTTTTGGGTCAGTTAGGATCACCACTTTATTTTAAGAATGTGAAATGTCAGAATAATAGTAGAGAGAATGATTTATTTCAGGTTTAATTTTTTTCATCACATTCCCAGTGGGTCAGAAGTTTACATACACTCAATTAGTATTTGGTAGCATTGCCTTTAAATTGTTTCACTTGGGTCAAACGTTTTGGGTAGCCTTCCATAAGCTTCCCACAATAAGTTGGATGAATTTTGGCCCATTCCTCCTGACAGAGATGGTGTAACTGAGTCAGGTTTGTAGCCCCCTTGCTCGCACATGCTTTTTCAGTTCTGCCCACAAATTTTCTATAGAATTGAGGTCAGGGCTTTGTGATGGCCACTCCAATACCTGGACTTTGTTGTCCTTAAGCCATTTTGCCACAACTTTAGAAGTATGCTTGGGGTCATTGTCAATTTGGAAGACCCATTTGCGACCAAGCTTTAACTTCCTGAATGATATCTTGAGATGTTGTTTCAATATATCCACATAATTGTTCTTCCTCATGATGCCATCTATTTTGTGAAGTGCACCAATCCCTCCTGCAGCAAAGCACCCACACAACATGATGCTGCCACCCCCGTGCTTCATGGTTTTCCCATGATGTCAAGCAAAGAGGCACTGAGTTTGAAGGCAGGCCTTGAAATGTATCCACAGGTACACCTCCAATTGACTCAAACTATGTACATTAGCCTATCAGAAGCTTCTAAAGCAATGACATAATTTTCTAGAATTTTCCAAGCTGTTTAAAGGCACCGTCAATTTAGTGTATGTAAACGTCTGACTCACTGGAATTGTGATACAGTGAATTATAAGTGAAATAATCTGTCTGTAAACAATTGTTGGACAAATTACTTGTGTCATGCACAAAGTAGATGTCCTAACCGACTTGCCAAAACTATAGTTTGTTAACAAGAAATTTGTGGAGTGGTTACAAAATGAGTTTTAATAACTCCAACCTAAGTGTATGTAAACTTCTCACTTCAACTGTATATAGATGGGGGATACAACCATCCCAGCTCTGCAGCTTTTGCTGCGAAGAGACAGAATCATTAGATCATCAGACAGTGACATTCAATACCGCCTCGCACACTCTTGACTGCATCTACCTGATATAGGGTATAATCATTGGTCCAACAGTTGCAAACAAGAGTTTCTATTGGACAAATTCAGGTATGTTTATTCCCTTTTTGTTCCACTTGCTTCCGTTTAAGAAACGTTTTTCAACCAAATTGGTGTAAGGAATACACCCCTGATCACGCGTAAACACAATTCACTTTCATAGCAGCCACGTTGTATTCCTTCTCATATTTCTCCTCCTCTCACCTCTTCCTTTCACTTGTGGACTTCAATAAACAACACATCAGCTGATACACACAGCCTACATCGTTGTCACCATCATGAAATCATGCAGTAACGTTACAGTCAGTAAGCAGTTACACCGGCGGGCCCCGGTGGCAATATATTAGTAATATCAAAAGCTTAACTTGACTTGGAAGAGTTCCAGTGTTGTGTTGGAAAGTCATAGCCAGCTAGCTAACATAGCATCCATCTGTTACATTGAGCAGGGTGTTTCAGTAGGCTAAACTAGCTAGCTGCATTTGCTAGCTAAGTAAGTGAAACTGAAAGTGGAAAAAAAATTGGAAATTCTCTCTGTATTTCTCTCTTTTTTCTCCTTCATTTTGGAATAAATTAAATTGTTCAAAACTGTTTAACTATTGTCTTTCTCTCTCTTTGAGTCAACTACTCACCACATTTTATACACTGCAGTGCTAGCTGGCTTATGCTTTCAGTACTAGATTCATTCTGATCCTTTGATTGGGTGGACAACAAGTAATTTCATGCTGCAAGAGCTCTGATAGGCTGGAGGATGTCCTCCGGAAGTTGTCATAGTGAGAACCATGAGCCTCCTAGGTTTTGTATTGTCCTCTGGCTACACCTTGGTGCTATCCTACAACGTGCTGTTGAGGCTACTGTAGACCTTCTTTGCAAAATAGTGTGTTTTAATCAATTATTTGGTGATGCAATTATATTTAGTATAGTTTTATCTAAAAAGGATACCTTTTTAAATGTTTTACCATTTACATTTTTATGAAGTTCACTGAGGAGGATGGTCCTCCCCTTCCTCCTCTGAGTAGCCTCCACTAATCATTTGTTTTGGTACTGTCCATTTGTAGCTTGTTTTTGGTCGCAGGTTCAGGAATGTCTGAAGAATTGCAACAAGAATTGCAACAATTGCAACTCTCTGATCTGAAAAGTCATAGTCCTATTGATACAATAATATAATAATACACAGCACAGTTGAAAAATAAATGGGGGATTGGAAATTATGCAGACAATTACATTGATATAAGCCACAATCTATTTGCAATATTTAAAACTGATCCACCCCCTATTTTAACAAACAAATAAAACACAACAAGTTGACAGAACAGGCAAAATATTTATTCCTCTCTCAGAACGTTTAAAAAACGTTCAGTTTTATCGGTCAGGAAACGTATTGCTTCGTTCCCAGAACCAATGGGAAACCAAAAATATACATTCCCACAACATCCAAGCAACCAAATGTGCTAGTTGAGGCCCTCTCTAAAACCGTTCTAATAGCCAGCCGCTTCACTTAACATGAATCTATTTTGAGCAGCATTAACTTTAGAACCTAGTCACAGTACACACCAACACTCTACTCATGAAACCTTGGCAGGCCAAAGTCTGGAAGAGCAGCTCCAGACTTTTTCTGTCCTAGCTCGCTCATTAACGTCTTCATTGAAGACGATCCACGTGTCGTCCCCTTATGCCATAGTTTGTACATCTCAATTGTCAGTAGAAACCACATTTGTTTAAGCAAGTCAGCCATATCAGCTATGTTTTTTTTTAAAAAGGCAGTAAATGCGGCTGAAATGAACTGTTTCGCTGCCAGACAAGGCTCCGCTGATAGCCAGGTGTAGCAGTGGTATAGTGAAATTCATGTATTGCTTAGTGGTGTGTTGTGTAGTGGCTTTGCTGGCATGCATCCAACCAAGATTTACATGCTAAAATCGCCACTGCTTGTACATATTGCTTTCCACTCCTCACGTCATCTCTCTATCACTCTCTCCCTCTTCCCACTCTCTCCTTCCCCCTCTCTATCTGTGTTATTGTGAAGTGCGGGCCGGAGAGCTGGCTGAAGGTTAGAGTGATGAGTATGCATCACGTCTCTGACTGTGCCACTAGAAACCTGAGATGGGAGCAGATACGATTGTATGATACTGTTTCCCGCAAAGAGGCTCTTTCCTCCAGTAGACCTCAGAGGAGGGCAGGGTGGAGGTTTTATTACGTTAAAAACATCAGATCACCGGTCTTATCTTATATCAGTGCAAAAACACTCCATGCCACAGCAGAAAGATAATAAGAAACTGTTAGAGAGAGACAGAGAGAGACAGAGAGAGACAGAGAGAGAGAGAGAGAGAGAGAGAGAGAGAGAGAGAGAGAGAGAGAGAGAGAGAGAGAGAGAGAGAGAGAGAGAGAGAGAGAGAGAGAGAGAGAGAGATGAAGAAAGTGAGATCCATGGAAAGGAGGTGCTTTCGTTTCTACGGTCAGCCCAGAATGCTGGTCCTCTGAGGGCCATTGACCAGACCTGGATGAATAATTCAGCTCCTGGTGAGTTGGTCTCTGGAGGGATCCTGGGTCGACGAGGAGAGCTCAGCTCCACTTGATGGTAAATGTGCAGTAGTGGGACAATCAAGAGGTCTTTAAAAAGGCCCTGTGCACTTAACTCACAGGAGCCTCTCCATGTTGACCCCAGCCAAGATCAATACAGAGCCTGGGCCAGATGTTGTCCAATAACACGCTAGGGTCTAGGCGGAAGGTAAGGAGGGGGCTGTTATTTAGGAGGAGGACTCTAGAGAGCGTGGTCTGTGGGATTGCATTGATGCATGTACTCAAGGGTGAGTGGATCCATTGTGGAAGAAATACTGTAGAGCACGTGTCAAACTCATTCGACGTAAAGCCGAGTGTCTGTGGGTTTCCCCTCCTCCCTTGTACTTGATGAAGAAGTAAGGTAACTAATTAGTAAAGAACTCCCCTCGCCTGGTTGTCTAGGTCTTAATTGAATGGGGAAAAAAACTAAAAGACACTAGGCCCTACATGGAATGAGTATGACACCCCAGTTGTTGTCGCTGTTTGACCGGCTCAGAATCACGTTGGATTAAACCTTTTACTGAAAGTGTGACTCATGAAAGCATACACTCATCCTGAGTGAGAAAGGTAGAGAACAAAAAAATTATTCAAACAATTGCAATTTATTGCTTTCAACTCAAGACATCGTGTATGTTTGAGCAAGTTTCCCGAAAATGTGGTTGTGTTTTTTTTTAGGTCTAAGGCTGCCATCTTCTGGTTATATTTGGAACAATCACCATGCCAAGATAATGCATGATAGTACTTTACTGTATGTGTGATATAGATTGATCTGTTGAGTTGAGAAACATGACTAAATGGGAGATTATATGTAAGTAATCTATCTTGGGAAACAAGTCCAGACAAAGGTTTATATCGTGTTTAGAGTGTGAGTGAGTGCCGGACCGTACTTTGCTGGCTCAGATATTTTATTTAGAAATGGTCCTATCCAGCACCATTCCAACAACTATAGTGGATGTGAAACCAGGCCATCACAGTACAGATCAGCTCTGCTCGGCTCAGTAGTTAAAAAGGGTAATAGTGTGTTAGAGTTCGACCCATTGGTATCTCTCTCTCCACATCACATACTGTTAATTGGCACTCTCCCACCAGACCAGTGTGTATCATCTTTCATCATCAGTCCACTTCTCTCCAGAAACACAACACAGGGAGCAAATGAAGTGCAACGCAAACAATCAGCCCTGGACTGGACTGGCTGTTTCTCCCAATCTGGCCCTGGCTCTCGGGCCGACCGCTAACTCTGCAGGCATCCAGGGCCTATTGTCTAACAGCAGCAAGGCGTCTCCCACTCTAAACAGAGCTGATTTGATCTCTGTCTCCTCTTCGTCAGCGAGCCATATTGTAGAGCCTTGAACAATGCATCAGAGGTGCTGCTAACCGCAAACATGGAGCTCAGTTGGGGCTTTCAGAGAGGGCTTCCAACTACAAACACCAACTAAGTTATACTAATTATCTCCCTCTCTCTCGTGCTCGCTCGCTCGCACACACGCGCACTCGCACAGACACACAGATACAAACACACATACACACACACACACTTCGACATGCCAAATTGCTCAGGATGCTAGTTCATTTGTGTTGTATTGTTCTTCAGATGTTGCTCCAGGCACTGTGGGTTAAGATGAGGCACACCGTTCCTCTGGCACGCTGATAGCTTTCTAAAAGCTACGCTTTCCACTCCACTAATTAAGTACACCAGACTTGGGAGCAATCATTCTCAGCCGTAATTAAAGGCAAATGTAACGACCTACTGGACACCAGTGGTGGCTGGTGGGAGGAACTATAGGAGAATGTTCTCATTGTAATGGCTGGAACAGTATCAGACACATCAAACATATGGAAACCACATGTTTGACTCTGTTCCATTAATTCCACTCCAGCCATTACAATGAGCCCATCCTCCTATAGATCCTCCCACCAGCCTCCACAGACATCAGTTCAATGTCTAGTTTTGATTGACATTTCTTTGAGTTGTCAACTAACGTGAATTCAATGTGAAATCGACAGAAAAATGTCACTGTGTCATTGGATTTATGTTAAAAGATGGGTGAAAACAACCAAACATAATGTGCATTGTTATTATGGCAAACTCTCTTGCAAGATGACGCCAAAAATCATTTAACAGCAACATATGCAATACGTTTCTGAATATGCCTCTGATGGTGCAGTAAGAACTTTGAAATAAAAATTTATTTTTCACTGCGATAGAGTGCAAGTTAACATTTTAATGCCTAGATTACAATACTAGCTGTATAAAAAAAATATGAAATAGCGTTAGGTTGATGATCCAATCAGTCGCTCATGTTGATTCAACGACATCACATGACATTTTTGGTTGAAATGATCTGGAAACAACATTGATTCAACCAGTTTTTGCCCAGTGGGAAGTGATACAACGTAGAGGCTGATACACTCATATGAGAGGCCACAACTCACAATCGCATTAGTAATTTAACACAAACAGAGATCGAAGAGAAGAAAGGAATGAAGTTAATCTCTCATTTGTACAAATACAGGAGGGCCAGCAAGGTGATTATTTCTGATATGGAGACAAATGCTGTTCATCTCATATGCTACATACAGTGCCATCGGAAAGTATTCAGACCCCTTGAATTTTCCCACATTTTGTTATGTTACAGCTTTATTCTAAAACTAATGACTAAGCAAAAACGTTTTTTTTTTAGAAATATTTGTTAATTTATAAAAAATAAAAAGCTGACATTTACATATTTACATATTTACATACAGTACCAGTCAAATGTTTGGACACACCTACTAATTCAAGGGTTTTTCTTTATTTTAACTATTTTCTGCATTGTAGAATAATAGTGAAGACGTCAGAAGAAGAAATAACACATATGGAATCATGTCGTAACCAAAAAAGTGTTTAAACAAATCTAAATATATTTTATATTCTTCAAAGTACCCACCCTTTGCCTTGATGACAGCTTTGCACACGCTTGGCATTCTCTCAACCAGCTTCACCTGGAATGCTTTTCCAACAGTCTTGAAGGAGTTCCCACATATGCTGAGCACTTTTTGGCTGCTTTTTCTTCACTCTGCAATCCAACTCATCCCAAACCATCTCAATTTGGTTGAGGTCGGGTGATTGTGGAGGCCAGGTCATCTGATGCAGCACTCCATCATTCTCCTTCTTGGTCAAATAGCCCTTACACAGCCTGGAGGTTAATGGGTCATTGTCCTGTTGAAAAACAAATGATAGTCCCACTAAGCGCAAACCAGATGAGATGGCGTATCGCTGCAGATTGCTGTGGTAGCCATGCTGGTTAAGTGTGCCTTGAATTCTAAATAAATCACAGATAGTGTCACCAGCAAAGCACCCCCACACCATCCACCTCCTCCTCCATGCTTCACGGTGGGAACCACATATGCGGAGATCATCCGTTCACCGACTCTGTGTCTCACAAAGACACGGTGGTTGGAAACAAAAATCTCAAATTTGGACTCATCAGACCAAAGGACAGATTTCCACCCTTGTAATGTCCATTGCTTGTGTTTCTTGGCCCAAGCAGGTCTCTTCTTATTATTGGTGTCCTTCAGTAGTGGTTTCTTTGCAGCAATTCGATCATGAAGGCCTGATTCACGCAGTCTCCTCTGAAAAGTAGATGTTTAGATGTGTCTGTTACTTGAACTCAGTGAAACATTTATTTGGGCTGCAATTTCTGAGGCTGGTAACTCTAATGAACTTATCATCTGCAGCAGAGGTAACTCTGGGTCTTCCTTTCCTGTGGCGGTCCTCTTGAGAGCCAGTTTCATCATAGCGCTTGATGGTTTTTGCGACTACACTTGAAGAAACGTTAAAAGTTATTGAAATTTTCCGAATTGACTGACCTCCATGTCTTAAAGTATTGATGGGTTGTCACTTCTCATTGCTTATTTGAACTGTTCTTGCCATAATATGGATTCGGTCTTTTACCAAATAGGGTTATCTTCTGTACACCACCCCTACCTTGTCAAAACACAACTGATTGTCTCAAACGCATTAAGAAGGAAAGAAATTCCACAAATTAACTTTTAAAAAGGCACACCTGTGAATTGAAATGCATTCCAGGTGACTACCTCATGAAGCTGGTTAAGAGAGTGCCAAGAGTGTGCAAAGTTGTCATCAAAGCAAAGGGTGAAAGCTTTGAAGAATCTCAAATATAACACCAATCTGTAGAGATCCTGTAGAAATCCAAACGTTTGACTGGTACTGTAAGTATTCTGACGGTTTACTCAGTACTTTGTTGAAGCACCTTTGGCAGCGATTACAGCATTGATTCTTCTTGGGTATGAAGCTACAAGCTTGGCACACCTGTATTTGGGGAGTTTCTCCCATTCCTCTCCGCAGATCCTCTTAAACTCTGTCAGGTTGGATTCGGAGCATTGCTAAACAGCTATTTTCAGGTCTCTCCAGAGATGTTCGATCGGGTTCAAGTCCAGGTTTTGGCTGGGCCACTCAATGAAATTCAGAGACTTGTCTCGAAGCGACTCCTGCATTGTCTTGGTTGTGTGCTTAGGGTTGTTGTCCTGTTGGAAGGTGAATTGTCAGTCTGAGGACCTGAGCGCTCTGGAGCAGGTTTTCATCAAGGATCTCTCTGTACTTTGCTCCGTTCATTTTTCCCTCGACCCTGACTTGTCTCCCAGTCCCTGTTGCTGAAAAACATCCCCACAGCATGATGCTGCCACCACCATGTTTCACCGTAGGGATGGTGCCAGGTTTCCTCCAGACGTGATGCTTGGCATTCAGGACAAAGAGTTAAATCTTGGTTTCATCAGACCAGAGAATCTTGTTTCTCATGGTCTGAGAGTCCTTTAGGTGCCTGTTGGCAAACTCCAAGTGGGCTGTCATGTGCCTTTTACTGAGGAGTGGCTTCCGTCTGGCCACTCTACCATAAAGGCCTGATTGGTGGAGTGCTATAGAGATGGTTGTCCTTCTGGAAGGTACTCCCATCTCCACAGAGGAACTCCAGAGCTCTGTCAGAATGACCATTGGGATCTTGGTCACCTCCCTGACCAAGGCCCTTCTCCCCCGATTGCTCAGTTTGACTGGGCGGCCAGCTCTAGGAAAAGTCTTGGTGGTTCCAAACTTCTTTCATTTAAGAATTATGGAGGCCCCTGTGTCCTTGGGGACACTTCAATGCTGCAGACATTTGTTGGTACCCTTCCTCAGATCTGTGTCTCTGAGTTCTACGGACAATTACTACGACCTCATGGCTTGGTTTTTGCTCTGACATGCACTGTCAACTTTGGGACCTTATATAGACAGGTGTGTGCCTTTCCAAATCATTAATTGAATTTACCACAGATGGACTCAGGAAACAGGATTCACCTGAGCTCAATTTCGAATATCATAGCAAAGGGTCTGAATACTTATGTAAATAAGGTATTTCTGTTTTTTTATTTTTTATAAATTTGCAAAAACTTCTAAAGTCTCTTTTTGCTTTGTCATTATGGGGTATTATGTGTACAGTAGATTGCAGATAAAAAAAAAAACATTTTAGAATAAGTCTGTAATGTAACAAAACGTGGAAAAAATCAAGGGGTCTGAATAGTTTCCCGAAGTCGCTGTATGTGAAGTGACACAAATGGTACCAATATTGCATTTAGGCCTTTACCAGCAGGCTTTTTATATCCACATGAATTCCTACGGTACTCTTTAACCACCACACTGGTACGACTATTATGGCCAGTGTCGTAGCAAACAGCCTATATTACACTACTGCTCATCCAATATTCAATTTGCCCACTTTGCAATTATACTCTCCTTCAGCATTTGAAATAAACACACATGTGCACCATGGCATCTCCTTCTTGCTTACATTGGTTAAGTGGTTTTAAGATTGACCAAAACAATGACCTAATTTCCTGTTGGACTAGATGCCACAGAGTAGGAATCACAGAGTAGGAATCACAGAGTAGGCAGAAGGAGGCAGGCGGACTAATAGTTTCAGGTGTAGAAGAAAGTGATTGCAAGTGCCAAGGGCAACACAGGAAAGGACTGTGCAGACTTGATTGTGGGGCTGAAGGATGATGCAGCTCAAAGGAGTTCAGAGCATTTGGCTACGGAGCGAGTGACAGAGTGCCGCTACCCTCGACCGCCTCAATGTCAATGACGCAGAACACGGACGACCAGAAGTCGTAGAAGTGTAAATCGTTTTGACATGGAGCTGCACGTGTTGCCTTTTGCTCCTAAGAATGTCTCTCTAAAACGCTAATATAATATATATAATACATTGCTGAAGCACTGAGTATTCCCGAAATAGAAGGGCACAGAGGAGGGGGTATGATTCAAGATGAGGTGTGCTTTAAGAGGTCATGTCAACATAAACCTGGATTTCCAAAGAGCATTAGAACTAATTTCATGCAAACATGAAAAATACGCAAGAGGGCCTACATGGGCTGAACAATGGAAATCGATGCATTCTAAATGAAAAACTCGGCACGGCTTAGTAGTGTATTCTGAGCAAGAAGCTTACTGGACTAAATTCACAATACAACAAGATGCTCCAACTAATGTAAATAACAGCTTGTAAGCGTTCCAGAAAATGCATTATGCACTCTTGTTAAAAATAACCCCTCTGAGTAAGGCTGGTGAGAGTGGCCAAGAGTGAAGTCACGTCCCTGGAGTGTTCGCCTTTAGTGTGCCCCTCATGAGCAATCAATAGAAATGGAAACTTTTCCTGAGTCGCTTACCGTACGCCTGAGATGAAGGGATGAGCTCACCTCACAAAAGCCATATAAATCAGTTGTATGGCAGAGGAAAGTAAGCTCTGCCTGTCTCATCCTCACACAGATACACACACACATGCACACCCATATCCTCATGCGCAGGAACCCCCATGCATGCGTACACACACATACACACATGCACACACACACTGGCCAATTAACATAAATGACAGCACGTTAGCATGTAGTACACTTGGGAAATGAATGCTAATGGCAGCTCAGCCCCTCTCTTGTCTCTGATCCTGTCTTACCTTGGTAGATCTTCCAACACAGGGATCTACAAAATATCAATCAGTGTGTCTTAGCTGTGAAGCGCTCTCTCACACAGATAAAGAGCTTATGCATGAAACCTCTGGAAATAGACTTGAGCTTGACTTGTAAAATGCTGTCGAACTGAGCAAATCCCTGATCAAATCCCTTAGAGACATTTGGATGGCAGAGAGACGGGGGCACGGCGGGAGCTCTACAGCACAACGTCAACAAGGAGAACGGGATCTCTCACGTCCTCCACCTCGCCTCCTTTTGAAAATGTATTGGAGAGTAAAGTCAGACGGGAGGGACCTTAGACCTTCTTCTCCTTTATTGTCGGGAGGAAGGCGAAGAGATGGAATGTGAGGAATCGAGGAGGCGAAGAGAAAGGATGTGAGGAATCGTGCAAATCGAAATCGAGATAGCATTTTCAATTATGTTTCCTTGCATCTTTGTGGCCTCTCCCCTCTTCATCTCCTTGCCTCCAAACATAATATTCTTGGATGTACAGAAATATACATATTTTTTAATATAACTTTCTGGAAAGCTCTCTGATTTGGCATTTTATTCTCCTTATTCTCCCGTTTCTCTGGTGCAGATACCTTTTTCCATTACTCCTCTGTGACCAGAGAATAAGAAGTATGTCCCAATAATCTTTCCTTCTTCCTGAAGTGTGCTCTCGGTCACTACTCCCCACACATTTAAAAGCATCGGATTGGTGTAGGCATGGGCTGGAGGAGTTCCTTATGACTGTCATTTCCTGTCAAATCAATTAAGGGAAGTGCACACTTCAAAATAAAGGAGAGATTATTGGGATGCATCCTAGGTGACGAGGGAAGAGTGAACAAGAAAAGTGATAGTCCTTTTCCACTGGAGGGATTTAGACTGAGACAAACTTGCCGTGTAGCTCAGTTGGTAGCCCATTGCACTTGCAATGCCAGGGTTCTGGATTCAATCCCCACTGGGGACCAGTACAAACACATTTGAAAATGTATGCAGGCGCTACTGAAAATTGCTATGGATAAAACCGTCTGCTAAAAATCTAATCCAACTAGGCTAGGTTGTGTGATGTTAAAGGTACTTAGGACAGGTGTCAAGTAATGCATTGAGTTGAAGAGTTTATGTTTCACCATCAGTCTGCTACTGTACAGTTACACTACCAGTACATTTAATGTAGTATTACTGTACCATACATTAGCCATAACTGTGCAATTGTCACAAAAGAAGATGTTCTCGAGACTGTAGGGTCTCATTACAGTTATAGTAACAACAGTCTTACCATGTTGCTGTAATTCTTGGGGTGTATATTTTATTCCATTACCGTATATATGCATGATCGAACAGTAGAGTGGAAAACACATGACGAGTATAATGAGTACAACATGAATTTGCCCCACAAAATGACAACATGAATTAGCTGTTGCTAGTGATAACCAACAAGCATATTTTCCCTCGAGGCAAACACTTGTGATTGTGAATAAACGCTTTGAAGAATTGAAATCATGGAACCATTTTCAAGGTAACAAGTCTCCTTTGATGCCTCTTGACTTATAGGCCACTGCAGTAGTCCTACAATACAGAGACGATCGCAAATGACAGTGGTGGTGTGTCTCACTTCACCATGGAGAAAATGATTCTCAAACAACAGTTCTATGAACTGAATAGAACATTTCCTGTTTTTGTTGCACCCATCATTTCTGGTTTGTTAAAAGAAATAGATCCCTCTTCCAGTAACATTTTAAAGGCATATCTGAGACTTCTCAAAGGAATACAATACGGTTTAGAGTGTTGTAGGATGTGCGTCCATTAGTGGCCTATAATAAAAACATTGGTAGCGTAGGCCTAGCCTATAAATAAAAGCCTATTTCTCTTAAAGATACACTATTAATTGCATTGTTATATTGTGACCCAGTGAGTTCTCATGTTGCGTGATCATTCAAGTATGATAATTGCATATACTGCAGGTACAGTACATTAGAAGTAGGTTATTTGAAGTGTACAGTACAATACAGGGCAGGACAGCTTTATAAACTGGGGCAAGTCGTTCATGTGTGATTATGTGGCCCCCCTCTGTACACACACACAGTGAGAAACCACAGTGAGAATTATGCTCACCTGCATTGAGGAAGTAAGAAAGGTCATTGGATGTTAGCATGTGCACCACTGAGCAGATTTTGTCATATCAGATTTGATATAGTGCACTAGACTAGGCTAATATATCTCACTTTCTAAACTCATGAGACAGACACTTTTCCCTCTAAAATGCGTGTATGCATCACATTACAGACTGTCGGGCACTTTCACATAAAAAATGGATCACCTTAATAATAAATGAAACCTCTCAGAGATTGCATTTAGGAAAAATGTGACCCAGCATTTTCCATTTCCAAAAACAAGTTAAAAAAATAAAAAAAACGTAGATGTTTTTTATTTTTTATTATTGTTGTCATGCTTATTTATTCTGTATCATTTTGGCAATTTGCTTACCTGGTTAAATAGGCCTATGCCTTGCACTTCCATTAAATTATATGGAGATGATACTTTAAGACAATGTATACTTCATAATCTTGGATATTAAAACAAATTCATATTTGAACAGTTATGCTAATGTGACTGTAGGTAGACCGACTGATGTGTTCAGGTTGCACGCTTTGGGTCTGGAGTACCTACACCATGCATCATTGTGTTGCCCTGGCTTAGTAACACAAGACAAAGTATTTTGTCAACTGGATATCATTTTAATTCAAGGTCTCATCTATCTCTTCCTTCATAGACAGGTGTGCGGACGACCGACTAGGGCTAGACCTCGTTTTTAAAATGATGGAGCCATATAGTTTCGCTGAGTGCTTGGAATATGCAAAGGCTTTTCTCCTGTACATCTCTCCCTGCCACATAGATATCATTAGCAGAGTGGACAGCACTACCCCGCCCAGCGTCAGTAGACAAAGCCCTGCTATCACGCACCTATCCAGGTGTGCCCCTACCCTGGCACTTTCGATTTCCAGCCTCTCCATCTCCCTCGCGGACACGCTCTCCGGGTCCACTTTGACCTCGCGAGGGACTGCATAGGATATAATCACTAACGAGATCCCAGTGACTAGGAAAGTGACCGCGCTTATAAAACCGTAATCTACAGATGCCCCCGAACTTTCTGATGCGAGATCGTCATCTGACATTAGGGAGAGCTCATGCAACCCCTCGGGCCGAATGTCGCTCGCACAGTCATTAGGCCTACACCAGGATTTGTGGATACTTTCCCCACTTTTCCCAGGGCTTGCCAGGCGCAAATTCACATTCTCGTCGACATAGGTGAAAGATGTCTCTGATTCCTCGTCGCAGCACACTCTGACCTTCTCCACCGCAGGGTGACCGTGTTTAAAATGCGGACCTCCGTTAAGGGGAACCGTCCTTGGTGCTGAATTACACAGTCCTTTGCAGCCCGGAGCTGAGATAGAGAGCGCCCCTCCGGCTGAACTGCTCGCTTTACGAACATGAACCGGATTGGAAGCCCAGTCAAGGACGCAGGGAGGATCGGGTTGTCTGCCTCTTCCTCCCTTATCTATATAAAGCAGCTCTACAGAAGCCATTCGATTCTTTCCGCTGGTTCACTTCAATTATTTCCCCACGGCGTTCTGAGTCCGCAGCATCCCTGATGAGAAATAATTGACAAAGCAGATGTCACCATAGGGCCTGATTATTAAAAACGATCAAATTATTGCATTGGGAAAACAGCAGACACCTGTGCGTAATTTGTGGCGCTTCAAGCGCATTTTGGGCAAGTATGCTCATGATGTTATCAGAAATACTTAGCCTAAAATTGTACAATTGTTTGGGTTTAAGTAATTTGCTCCATGTATACAAAGCGATTAAAGTGACCGATTAGCAGTATCCAATTAGTGTGCAATCCCCTTAAACCCGATTATCTGTAATTATTTTTCAAACATAATGTATATCATATTATGGAAGAACACACACTTCACTATACCTAGTCATGAGAAGTGTACATAACTGTATCGTAGGGCACATACAATTTCCAATAATAGGCTGTTATGGAGATAAATCATTTCAGTAGGCTGCTTTGTGCCGGAATGGGGATGAGTTTGAAGTAGATAAAACGCTTTCAACGCCTTGCAATATGCTTATTCACAACATCGCTGTGAAATGTTGAAGATGAATCAAATCACGGTATAGTTTTTGCGATGTGTATTTGGAGCATGCCTAGTCTTCCCTTTAGCCACAGCGCATCTGCTTAGTGTGCTCAGCTAATACAAACTACTGCATTTCAGGAAATAATTCATATAAAAGCACTTACTTCTTCAGAATTCATTATGTCGAATTGTCTTCATATGCCAGAATACTTTGTATCGAGGAATCATAATAGATCGATGACTAAATGCCTTTAACGAAACTGAAACCGTAGCCTCGAGTCCTCGTCTGCTTGAGAGGAAAGATTGTCGCTGTAGTCCCTCCCTCCCACGCACGGGTTTAAGCTGCCTCGCTATGGTGCTGAAATGAGCTGGCTACCCCCGGTACCCTTGAACAGATGCAGATTACTTCGGTGTGCATTCAAATAAACACACACCAGAGAGGATTTAATTCTTATGGACCTCTGCATTTGAAGTCCATATAGACTTAAATATTTTGCCCCTAAAGTATCAACCTTATGGAAATTCGATATCGTTTATTTGATCAAATGTCAATTAACGTTACTAGAGCTGTGTTAATAAATCTTCTCAAGATGTATACTTCGTGTAGATGCTTGGTTGCATCAAGTGAAAACATGCATAGGCCTAAACCACTAGCCAGTTTACAGTGAATTGTCAACTGATCCACATGGGAGAAAGGGAAAGGGGGCACCTAGTCAATTGTACAACTGAATGCATTCAACTGAAATGTGTCTTCCGCAATTAGCCTAACCCCTCTGAATCAGAGAGATGCGGGTGGCTGCCTTAATCGACATCCACGTCATCGGCGCCAGGGGAGCAGTAGTTGTTGGGGGTTAACTGCCTTGCTCAGTAACCTTTCGGTTATTGGCCCAACAATCTGTGCCCTGGCCCCATGGAAGATTAGTGGTCACTATGTCAAAGGCATAATTTAATCCATGTTAAATCTAGAGAGCTAGCCCTGAAAATATTAGTACATGTCATTCATTCACATATCCTGAGTCCCGCCTCATCTTTGTAAAGCTTTAAAGCAATCCGAACGATACAGTACAATGATTTTTCCGAATGGCAACACTTTGCATTTCAATTGATGCCATTGTCAACTCCACCTGCATATTTGTTAGTATAACCCTATCCCTTTATGCAGCTGTGTCCCATGCACCACAATTCAAAGCTATTGAGGTCATGCAAATATCGAGAGAGCCAACTATACATTCCAGACCACAAAAAAGACAACAGCATCAGACAGAATTGCCCAGTCACACGTTGCCAGCAGCAGACCAGAAGCAGTACAGGGAGAAGGACTTTGGCCCATGGCCCAATAAGCTACCGTTTAACAGATGAGGCTGGAGGAGAGAGGAGAGAGAGGAGGGAAGTGATTAATCTAGCCAGTTGTTACAGCAGAGCTTGGGAAGCAATACTGCTCAGTCATGGCTTGATGTATCATGCCCCTGCATTATGAGAATGGCCAGGCTGCTGTCTATTCCAAGTGTGAACAGAGCTGGTACAGTATGTGACTGTGTACTTATCTCAGACTTACAGGCCATCGGTTGTTATCTGCTACAGCTAGGCTACACCACTCCGCCAAGGACAAATGCCCTGCATGCGGCAAAGACAGCAGCCCAGAGGCCAGTACATCTTCATAGAGTGTCTCATGCCACTGGCACATCCAAAGGTAGAATGGGCTGTAGATGATATACATGGATAGGCCACTCCTTGTGCATTATCTTTAGGGGATAACACATTTAGATTCAGAAAACTGTCCATGTCCTCAAAGAGGCAATTCCTTTTGCAGCGATCACAATGAAGACAACGTAACATATTAACTAACAACATCAAAATAGGAAAGGATATTTACAAGCAAGTATGCTGGATGTACAAAGAATATGTATGTACTAGAACAATCTTGACACTGTTCTATAAAACACCATACTTATTATTGCAGTATAGATGGGTTGTGGTATTTAGTTATCTGTTATGGTACGGAGGTGCGGGCAGTGTACTGTACATAAATAGAACATAAAGCCTAGGTCTAAAACCTAAGCACTAAACATTAACCAGCTAATGTAAACAGGTAACAGGCTCCCACTGTACATGCCCATGTCACGTGATGATATATGATTCGATTCATCTATTCGACTTATTTCAATTACATTTACGAGCAATTTCAAGTGTACAGAAGGAAATATGATCAAGCATCAGCCTCTGGGCATCTCAAGGCCAATGCTTGCTGGATTAATAATACGGAGGTGGCTCAGTGGCGTGTGCCTTAGAGATTGTTTTTTGAGAGTTGTCACGCAAACCCTAGCTGCATTTGAGATGTTTTGACACCGTCTTTCAGGGGAGGACAAGGCAGGGTGGCCAGAGCATTACGAGAAAACAAAATGACCTCAGGGACACTATTAGAGATGAAAAGGACAGAGTATAATAGAGAGATAGGGAGTAGTAGAGAAATCTGAGAGCGGTTGTAGAGGTTGGTAACAGTTAGACAGGGTCATCAAATATTCAGTAGTTGGCACTGAAGGTTCATTGAATGGTTTTCCTAATTGGACCAAGGTCTTGCCCTGACATGGATACTATGGGTTATGTTGTAACTTCTCGCAATGTAGTGCTGTTTTCTCTCATTTGAATATCAATCAGCTTTTTTTTTTAATGCCTTTCAGAAGGAATACATCTCAAAAGATGGAAGCAAAAACACAGGAAGGTGAGGCTGTGTGTGTGTGTGTGTGTGTGTGTGTGTGTGTGTGTGTGTGTGTGTGTGTGTGTGTGTGTGTGTGTGTGTGTGTGTGTGTGTGTGTGTGTGTGTGTGTGTGTGTGTGTGTGTGCCCCAGATTGGCAGATTAAAGAAGACATTCATCTTTTGATGAAAAGATAAAGAGATAAAACACTTTTTTTGCAACAATCATTAACTCATGCTGCTCATTCGATTAAACTTCTAGGCAGGGATAATTGATTATTATTTTCTGTCTACCCGCACTCTCTGCATTATAATTCATTTAATGCTATCAACTAAGGCCTCTACCATAGCGTGGCTTCCTTTGCATACTAATTTATCTGGAAGCTATTTTGTGCAATTCTACGACTTGCCCCTAAATGTCTATGCAACTGAAATATTAGTCCTATCTCTTTGTGATATTTAGATACTTTTACTGTATCTAATTATGATATTATTACACCATACAGTTGAAAATCTAGTTTTAGAGTGAGCAATATTTGCTATTATTGCGATCAAACCACGTCATGGGGATTTAGTGTTGGGTCATAAAAACAGCTATTTGGTGTTTTTTGTATGCAGAGCATACTTTTTTGCAGGAAAGCTGTTTATTATGGAAAACACACAGGTTTGAAGCAGGGATAGGTTTTGTTCATTAGTCAAATTACATAAGCTTGACTTCGGGCCAAATGTCATTCATTTTTGGAGGCGAAACATACCAAACCTTGAGAAGTCTGTTGGCAAAGTAACCAAGGCAAATACAAAAAATAAAACAAACCTTTATTTTTGTTGTTGTGGAGTTTAGCTCGAAAGTTAAATTAGAAAAGGAATGTTCTCACAAAATGCTTTGTAATAAATAATTCATGGCATTAGCATAAAATAGGATTACATCACAGTCAAACATTTTATGAAATAGATATTCATAAATTAATGGACTCCTTCTACCTGACAACGCTGCAATAACTTAGTCAGATACACATTCACGTTTCAGTTTAAGATTAATGATAATCCATCACAGCCAGTCAACTATGACCCCAACATTTTAATTATGTCTCAGACTACTCGCTCAGCAAACACACCCAAGAGATTATTTAGCCTAAAGGAATACCCCCCCCCCCCCCCCCCCCTCCTGAGAGAATGCAGCAGTTCAAAAATTGAAATATGTTTGGTGGTAACAGAGGAAACTTGTCCACATGGTGAGAAACAAAAGCAGTTTTTACCTCTTCCTCTATAATATAACATTACCATTTTGCAAGAGTGCAGTTGAACTGATACCAAAACAGTTTGGGGATTCAATTGACAGTTTGACTGTTTTTAAAAATACACTGACTGTATAAAACATTAGAATATTGAGTTGCACCCCCTTTTTGCCCTCAAAACAGCCTCAATTCTCCGGGGCATGGACTACAAGGTGTCGAAAAGCATTCTACAGGGCTTCTGGGCCCACGTTGACTCCAAGTTGGCTGGATTCCCTTTGGGTGGTGGACCATTCTTGTTCCACGCGGGAAACAGTTGAGCGTGAAAAACCCAGCAGCGTTACAGTTCTTGCTTGACACAATCAAACCGGTGCGCCTGGCACCTACTACCATATCCCGTTCAAAGGCACTTAAATCTTTTGTCTTGCCCATTCAATTCGCCCTCTGAATGGCACACATACACAATACAATACATACTTAAAAATCCTTCTATAACCTGTCGTATCCTGTTCATTCAGTCAATCCCCTGATGAAATGAGGCTGTTCTGGGTTGGGGTGCGAGGGGGGGGGGGCAGTCGTCAGTGATGAATGAATCTGCATTAAGAAGTTACAGTTTTCATAATTATCCCCCTTGAGTATAATTGGGTCTGTTAAGAGTCCTAATTAATTGTTGTGTTTCATATTCCTTTAGGCATTCCTTGACCTAAACAAAAGCACACAATTGTGGTGGATGTATTTCCCCAAGTCCCTCTATTTGCAATTTGTCCACAAGATGGCAGTGAAAGCCCATTCTAATAATACTTGTGAGTACCTGCAGAATCATGTCGATGTGATTATGAGAACACTCCACTGATCAAGTCACATTTGTTTTGTGAGCGGTGTCCATGACTATTATTTAGGTGGTGTGGTATATTAATATATGAACTATAACAATTTTCTTACTGAATCATGCTTAAATGTCCAATCACAGAGAGGTTTTACAATGGGATATTTTTATTGGCCGTTTGCACATTCATTGTTATTTTTGCTGTAAACCCACGACAGACTGGAAACAACAAGTACCTTGCTCCAGGTCACAACAGCAGTAACCTGACATATTGATCCCAGTAACCCTTTGATTGAGTTAAATAAAGGTTAAATAAATAAATTCAAATAAATTGACGTCAACCCAGAGATTTATCACATCAGCCTTGGGAGTCGAGGCCTCAAATCAACCCTTCAATATGTATCGATAACATATTAGACTGAGGTCATTTTGAACCCCTTTAGTGAAGGTATTGTGCTTAGGGTGTCCAATTGTAATTACATGCCTCTCTCCATCTGTACTTTGAAAAATGTGTGCTCTTAACCTCCTGAACTCTGCCTGTGAGGACGGATACACTATATATATATTCTGCTACATAACTAATATATGTATCCCTCTACTGACATGGTATGGGTCGACAGAGCCATGACAATAAAGTAATGACACACAGGAGCAGATGGGTCACAGCAGACAAGACCGTTTATTAATTGATGCATTATCAGCATTAACTATTTCAGCCATTCAACACAGATGCACTCTTGAACTTTATGTTTAACTCCAGCCAGTAGTTTTGAAAGTGGTGCTCACAAGCCGAAACGGGTTTCCCGTTTTTTGTGTACTACTTCATCCAATCAGTGGCGTGCCGTGGGCCTGGGGCCTGGGCCTTCAGTGAGGTACTACACAGTCCCACCCGAATTAATCCACCTCTTAATACCATCATTATGATGCCATGGCTCTAGACACTATACATTTAGACAGAAACGCAGTATAACCAGGCGTTGCGTCACCTTGAAATTGACAAATTGACGTTTTTGGGTAAACAGTGTTTACCCAAAAACATGACACAATCAATGAGTCTTTTCAATATTTCCCTTCACCTTTTCATTGTGCAGCTCCGTTGCCCTGTGCGCTTGTTCTTTGAGCTGTAGATCCACTCCGGTGTCCCCAAAAGTTTTCAAAAGCACCATTGCTTGTAGGAGCCTGTGAGCCATTGACAGCGCTCGTAGTTGAAACTTTGAAAGTGGCGAGCGAACGAACCCATTTCCCGCCTGTGACAGGCTTTGTAGCGTCGGGCGACCTCTCCTTACAATGTCTAACTTTTCTTGAAAAGTTCGTCTTGAGAATGGCGTTATAATTATATCCTCGACCAAATCGATATCTTCTCCTCCTTCCGCCATTGTGGGTTGAAAAAACAGCTTAGTAGTACGCGAATTAATTCGTTTATCAAATTCAGTTTCCTAGATCTGCAAAGACCTGCCCATAGGACCTGCCTCTCAATATTGGTAATCCAATCAAAAGACGTGCACGCACTACGCCTGCTAGCTGGCTCCTGTGTAACACTGGAGCCAGCCAGCAGGCGTACAATAGCCAACTCTAATAGCCAACTCTGCCGGGGCGGCAGGGTAGCCTAGTGGTTAGAGCGTTGGGCTAGTAACCGAAAGGTTGCAAGTTCAAATCCCCGAGCTGACAAGGTACAAATCTGTCGTTCTGCCCCTGAACAAGGCAGTTAACCCACTGTTCCTAGGCCGTCATTGAAAATAAGAGTTTGTTCTTAACTGACTTGCCTAGTTAAATAAAGGTTAAAAATGTAAGTCGCTCTGGATAAGAGTGTCTGCTAAATGACTTAAATGTAAATGTCTAAAGCTGATTGGTTGACACTAAATTTTCATTTCCATTCACTATAAGCTACAAGCGCCCGCACTGTTGATTCTGAAGGCCTGAGGGCAGATTTTAGACCCCTGGCAACACATGATGGCTGAATATGATTGGATAAAAGATCTAACATAAAGACCAGCCCTCCAAATCTCAACCTGGGGCTGGAAGCAGTGCAACCAAGAGGAAAGCTATGAAATGAAGAGTATAACTCTTACTCTGGGGAATAATTTAATACATATTTGTGGGAAAATATATTTAAAAAAAATATTATATTCTGATGATGTTTAGGCCAGCAGAGAAGGCCTTGCAGGCCCTGACGGCCCACCACTGCATCCAATTGTGTACTACCGCATCCATTTTGTGTCATATGTTACGAATTTGTATGATAGGCTATGTTATAAATCCAATTCATGGAATATGTTACACATTTATTGTGCTTAAAATGCCCTGGAGTCGATTGATGAACCGGTGCGTCAATCTCGCTAGCATAATACAAAAATCCCCATCAAAATCTGTCAATTTAAACTAGCACTGTGGCACTTACGCATCTGTGGTGAAAGGTGGCTGAGCTAGAGCAGTGTTTGTCAGACCATGACACAAAACTCCTGTAGGGTCTGAACGGTTTGACTTAATAACTATTATGACCACTCTGTGGAAAGGGGAGACTCTCAAGAACACAATGGTGGTAACCGGTACCGTTTTTTTTTTTTTAAATGAACGGAAGTATTACGGTAGTTTTGTACCTGCCCATAAAAGGGGTTGAATATGTAAAAAAGGATGCCGAGCTGTCATCAAGGCAAAGGGTGGCTACTTTGAAGAATCTCAAATATAACATATATTTAGATTTTTTTTAACACTTCTTTGGTTACTAAATGATTCCATATGTGTTATTTCGTAGTTCTGATGTCTTCTCTATTATTCTACAATGTAAAAATAAAGAAAAACCCTGGAATGATTAGGTGTGTCCAAACTTTTGACTGGTACTGTACATTTTAGTCATTTAGACACTGTGATTCAAAATTACACTTTGGTTCGTTCAACCTATTCAATTCAATTTGTCTGAAATCAAATAACGAATTTGACCGATCAATGTGATAAAAAATAATAATTAATTGATGCTTCTCAATTGCTTACAACACTTCATGCGCATTCACATTGCATAGCGATGGGTGCAATGTAGTGGCGATAGTCTAGCATAAGAGTTGGAGGCGTGGCCTAATGGGGCGTGGTTTTCACTTTGTAATTTTGGGCCACCCGTGAGAGTGCATGTCATTTCAGGTATTGTGTTGTTTTTTAATGATTATATGTTCACTGCCTGCGCTGACTCTTAAATGATATCTGCTTAATTAAGTACTGTGATACTAAAAAGCCTGGAAAGGTTTCCGTTGATGTAATGGCCACCATTTGGTTACAATATTTTAATTAGTTAATGTGAAAGTATTATGTAAAGAAAGTGTTTGGAGTCATTTATTCATGCAATGAAACCAACTTAATATCTCTTCTACTTGCACACAATCCCGGATCCGTTAGCACCCCCATCAGTAAAAAAGCTGACTAGCATAGCCTAGCATAGCGTCACAAGTAAATACTAGCATCTAAATATCATTAAATCACAAGTCCAAGACACCAGATGAAAGATACACATCTTGTGAATCCAGCCATCATTTCTGATTTTTAAAATGTTTTACAGGGAAGACACAATATGTAAATCTATTAGCTAACCACGATAGCAAAAGACACAACTTTTTTTACTCCACCATTTTTTTCCTGCATAGGTAGCTATCACAATTTCGACCAAATAAAGATATAAATAGCCACTAACCAAGAAACAACTTCATCAGATGACAGTCTGATAACATATTTATTGTATAGCATATGTTTTGTTAGAAAAATGTGCATATTTCAGGTATAAATCATAGTTTACCATTGCAGCCACCATCACAACTCTCACCAAAGCAGCTAGAATAACTACAGAAACCAACGTGAATTACCTAAATACTCATCATAAAACATTTCTGAAAAATACACAGCGTACAGCAAATGCAAGACAAAGATCTTGTGAATCTAGCCAATATTTCAGATTTTTTAAGCATTTAAGCATAGATTTTTTAGCATTATATTAGCTTACTACAATAGCCAACCACACAACAGCATTGATTCAAGCCAAAAATAGCGATAACGTATAAACCAGCAAAAGATATTAATTTTTTCACTAACCTTCTCAAACTTCTTCAGATGACAGTCCTATAACATCATATTACACAATACATATAGAGTTTGTTCGAAAATGTGCATATTTAGCGGCACAAATCGTGGTTATACAATGAGAATAGTAGCCAAGCTGCCAACAATATGTCGGGAGAAATCTTGGGAGAGGCACCTATTCTAATCAGTAACTAATCATAAACTTGACTAAAAAATACAGGTTGGACAGCAAATGAAAGATACATTAGTTCTTAATGCAATCGCTGTGTTAGATTTTTAAAATTAACGTTACTACGACATACAGCGTGCGTTAAAGCGAGACCGCACCGAAATTAATGGCGGAATATGCGTTTTACATTTTTCAACAGAACAACGAATTAACATCTTAAATAGTTCTTACTTTTTGATGAACTCCCATCAGAATCTTGGGCAAGGTGTCCTTTGTCCAAAAGAATCGTTGCTCGGTTGTAGAATGTCGTCTTCAACGTTGGAATTAGCAGTAAACATTAGCCATGTGGCAAAGACGTGCCCAACTCAGTAGAACGCAGCACAAATAAATACCTGAAAAATCGCAATATACTGATATAAACTGATATAACTCGGTTTAAAATAACAACATTATGATGTCTTTAACACCTATATCGAATAAAAACAGAGCCGGATATATCTAAGGGCTATAACCGGAGCTTACTAGAACGACATGCCGAGGTCCTTTTTGCGTCATGGCGAAGAGGAGAAAGGGAGGACACCACGTTGCCAGCGTATTTATAGGACTTCAGATCTGCCTAGCGACTCCATTTCAATTCTCACTATTCGCTGACATCCAGGGGAAGGCGTATGCAGTGCATCTCAACCAATAGAAGACAGGCAAATTAATAAACCGACCTCAGAACAGCTTGCAGAATTCAGCATTCTCACATCCTCATAGGAAAATTGCTCCAGCTCCAGTTCTGTTTTACTCACAGATATAATTCAAACGGTTTTAGAAACTAGAGAGTGTTTTCTATCCAATAGTAATATTAATATGCATATTGTACGAGCAAGAATTGAGTACGAGGCAGTTTAATTTGGGAACGAAATTATTACAAAGTGCAAACAGCCCCCTATTGAGAAAAGGTTAGGAGGACATTTATTTAATTGCTTGTAACCCAATTGAAAATGTGGATAGGTTATTCCAAAGTTAAATATCCACTTGGTAAAACATGAAAAAAGGGTTTTTATATATATTAGTTTTTATTTATGTTACTTTTTTAGGTTAAACCAGAAAGCCAAAGTACGTTCAGTGCTGGCTGGCTTGCCGCTGAACCTAAGCAGGGTTGCCCCCAGGGCAGTAATTGGGGACATTGCCCTGTGTAGGGTGCTGTCTTTCGGATGGGACGTTAAACGGGTGTCCTGATTCTCACTAAAGATCCCATGACACTTATCGTAAGACTAGGGGACAACCACGCTCTCACCAAGCTCTATGAAATATATAGTTCTCAGAACGTTATGTGCTAGCTGGGAGGTCAATGCAAGTAAGAGAAAGACACTGAACATGATGTCATGATGTCCATGATGTCCAAGCAAGACTTTCAGATAACCAATACATCTGAAAAGTCCAATTTGAGTAGGATTTTACAAATTTACAACCTGAAATATAGGTTTGGTAATAATCAAATATAACCGTTGGCATTGAATCATATATTTGGTTAATATATTTGGTTTCACACAAACGTAGTTCTCTAAAATTGAGAAACCTTAACTCATTTATTGTTTTAGGCTTTATCCAAATAGTAAATTTTTTACTGTGTACATGTTTTAAGTCCATTGTTAAAATTCACGCCCCTGCTCTATCATGCACGCATACACTGCTTTTCTGTTGGCTACAACCACACTACCAGAACAGCTGGTAGAGAGTGGAGCCACAGTCAAAGCGCTCTTTTGAGCTCTGTGCGTAATGAGAAGGCTGTCTTCTCAGACTGGAGCAGCGCACGACATGTCACACCTCTTTACTTTACCTCTTTGCCTTTACTGGCAGTTTGCCTAACTTCGTGCATAAAGAGGACTAAAACATGGGTAAACAGCACCAACATCCAAACCTGGTCTTCGTATTAATCGAATATATTTTGCTCGATTTTATATGATATATCGCTTTCATAACCTCATGAAATTAGTTCACTTTTATTTTGGATAAGTAATACAAATTACTTTATTGAATAATGACTTGGTTTTGGAACTAATAGATTTTTTTTAAGGGAGCTCTCGAGGCTATTTTAAATGTAAAGTCTATGTCTGAAATGAATTACTCCTCCAAGTGAAGAGTACAGAACTAAACCATGGAAAATGTTACTTCAAATCCAGATAACCAGACGCTTGGTCCATGGACTGATTATAGCATGGAATACAAAGTGGTCAGCATATTTTTTGTGATCCTTATCTGTGGGATAGGAATAGTTGGAAACGTTATGGTGATACTAGTTGTTCTTACAACCAAACACATGCGGACACCGACCAACTGTTACCTGGTGAGCTTGGCGGTGGCCGACCTGATGGTTCTGACTGCAGCGGGACTACCGAATATTACAGAGAGTTTCTATGGAGGAGGCTGGGTGTACGGATACGTCGGGTGCCTTAGCATAACTTATTTCCAGTACTTGGGCATCAACGCGTCTTCATGCTCCATCACCGCTTTCACCATTGAGCGGTACATAGCCATCTGCCACCCCATAAAAGCGCAGTTTATGTGCACTCTGTCAAGAGCAAAGAAAATCATCGTGGTCGTTTGGGCTTTTACCTCGCTCTACTGCGCCTTGTGGTTTTATCTGTCTGACACGAAAGAGTTGACTTACGACAATATTACCTTGGTCTCATGCGAATACAAAGTGTCAAGAAATCTTTACCTGCCAATCTACTTCACTGACTTTGCCGTGTTCTATGTGGTGCCTCTCATGCTAGCCACTGTTCTGTATGGATTTATCGCTAGAATTCTTTTCCTCAACCCATTGCCGGCAGACCCCAAGGAAAATACTAAAAAGTGGAAAAAAGAATCATGCCAAGGAAACAGGATGATGAGCACCAACAATTCATCCTGTAGCACAACTGCCCGCTCTCGCAGGCAGGTAAGTTGCCACTATTGTTTTAAAGTTGATCTTATAACGGCGTATCTACAGTGTAATAACTACAGTGTGTTTGTGTGTGACTCCAGTATAATTAGATTATGAATTCAGCAGTTTTATAATTGCACTGGTATGATAATCGTGAAGTTGGGGTGTTCATTCCCAGAATATACTGTACACTCTTACAAAAATTGCTTCCAAAAGGGTTCTTCGGCTGTCCCCATAGGAGAACCCATTTTGGTTCAAGGTAGAAGCCTTTTGGGTTCCATGTAGAACACTGTGTGGAAAGGTTTCTACCTCAAACCAAAAAGGCTTCTTCAAAGGGTTATTTTATGGGGACAGCCGAATAACCCTTTTAGGTTATAGATAATTAAGATATTTTTTTCTAAGAGTGTATGATAACATCCTAGACAAGTGAACATTTGCCCACTGGGCACAGACGTCAATTCAACGTCTATTCCACATCTATTCCACGTTAGTTCAACGTAATTTCATTGAAACGACGTGGAAACAACGTTAATCCAACCAGTGGGTAATCATTGTAAGTAGATTACAGTGTGCAGCACGAGCAAGTCAACATGCGACGAACCACATTAATATAGACTCATAAAGCCTCACCGCTATGCTGACAGCACACGCCACTGAATAATGTAGTTTGTAACACATGTAGAGCACACACAGCACCTGAGACTGAGCATGCGAATGGGAGGGGTGTAAGTTTATCTGAAGAAAGGGAGAGGTCCGCTATATGGAGTGGATTTTCAAGTATTGTGGTGCCAGCAGCATGTTATGGGAATGCTTGTCACCAGCAGGGACTGGAGACAGAGTACCGGCAATATAAATACTGGGATACATGTACACCATACCGGTTGAACATGAGCCAACACAATATTTAAAACGAAGATGCCAAGTAACCTGTAGGCTATTACACTACTGTTTATCATTAACGCATGTCACCCTCATGGAAATTAGTGAACGGACTAGAAAACTTGTGGAATACGCCTCAAAATGGGACGTGGTTCGACGATAACAGTGACATTTTGTGAAGGCAGAGATGAGTGGCCGAGAAGGAGATGCGACTGGACAGTGGACTCAGTTTACGAGTGTAGGCCCAATGAATGACAATCACAGAATGTAATTCCTTACACTTTTTGGTGATTTGTAACAGATGTCTTTTTCCATTCATCAAATGGCCGCTGCTCAGTGCACTGCATGGATTTGGGAATTAGTTTAGAGTGGACTAGCATGCTGACTACACCGCTCGCGTCGCGTGCGCGAGCGATGCAAAATCAATGTACACATACATGTTATTCAATCATTACACCCATACTGCTCGCTCGCGGTTCTTTTTGTGACGCTCAATGGCGAGTCCTGCCTCTCAAATTTCCTCATTGGTTTTTAGAAACATGCCATCTCCTCATTGGTTTTTGGGAGCATATACCCACGTGGGTGATTGAAAGATGAACTGACATCCACACTCCAGTCGGTTGTAGTAATGCACCATAAAGTTGGTTACCAACCGCCATATAAAGTCCAAAGAAGAAAAAGAAGCCTGTAGGAAGGAGGAGAGATGATGAGAAACAAATTCAGTTGACCGTTTTATCTGTGGATTAATTGTCGGAGTAGAGGACCTTGTGCATTTCAGGTAAAATAACAACCCAATGTTTATATCCCAGGACAAATTAGCCAGCACAGCAAGCTAGCTAGCTAAATTGCCATAATTGTTTCATTCTTTTCGAACTGTCCCCAAATTAATATTTCAACCTGCGTGTCCTAATCACTTCTGGTGTGGGTGAACAAAATCTATGTGTGCACGATGGCACACGTGGACGCACGCGTCCGGTTTGGTCAGTATGTAACATGCGCAGGTTGCCAGGCTTACAGGAGCCCTTTGAAGTAATTGAAGTAATCTACCTGTAAGAAATTAAATATATAGTACTTTCACCCCTGTTAAAAATGAAAGTA